>NC_062216.1:52976298-53607465 GCF_902686445.1 Sciurus carolinensis | reverse complement strand
ATGCCATTGTTTGGCCTGACTCCATTATCAGGTGTGGAAGTTGAGTGTGAGCAGAACAAAAGTTCTTAATACCATCTGTGACCTGAATATCTGAAGTTTATATTTTTCTGGGTTTAGTGTTTGGTAGAATTCAGATGTCAAGTCATTTTGGTCCTTGACTTCTGTTGTTTTTGTTGTTGAGAGATTATTGGCTCTATCACTTTACTCATTATTATTTTGTTTAGATATTTCTTCATCATTTAGTCTTGATAGGTTAAATATTCTAGAAACATCCATTTTTCTTGGTCATCCAATTTACTGGAATATGATAATAATTCTCTGTTTTTCTGTATGATTTGTAGTGACTCGTTCATTTCTGATTTTATATATTTGAGTCTTTTTTTCCCTTAGTCTAGCCAAAGGTTTGCCATATATGTCCATATTTTTTGAAAATCAATTTTTAGTTTCTTTTCTCTTCATTCTTTGTTTTTATTTCATTTATTATCTGCTTTGACTATTATTTTCATCCTTCTACTAACCTTGGGCTTAGTGGATTTTTTTTCCTAGTTCTCTAGAACATTTTTCATTTAAGATCTTTCTTTTCTATTCATGTAGACATTTATCACAGTAAAATTCCCTTCTTCAGTTATTTTTGTTGTATTTTACAGGCTTGGCATATTGCATTTTCATTTTGGGTTTTCAAGACAGTTGAAAAAAATTTCTCTTCGATATTCAAATGTCAAACACCATTAGTTGAAAAGGAGTTCAATTTCCATCTATTTATGAGTTTTTCAGTTTTCTTCATGTTATTTGTTTCTATTTTCATACCCTTGTGTTTGGAAAAGATACACAATTTCAGTCTTTAAATTTTTAGAAATGTTTGTGGCCTAACATATGATCTTTCTTAAAGAACATTTTATATATGCTTGGAAAGACTGTTTATTCTTTTGCTTTTGGATGGCATGTTCTGTATTTATCTGTTAGGTACATTTGGTCTATACCTTTGTTAAAATTGCTGTACAGGTGTGTCCTAGGAGGTCTTCACGATGACCTCTACTTGGAAATAAGATGTCACCATGTGGAGGTCCAAGGAGGTCAGAAGGCATCAAGGAGACCTGAACTGGGAACTTCCAGGTTTTTGACCACATAGCAAAAAAGAATGTAAGGACACATAGGTCTGAATAGCAAGAGAATTATTATAAAAGGGAAAGAACACCCCAGAGAATGGGAGTGCAGATATTTCAGAGAAAGCGAGTGAATCACCCCATCTTGGTCTGGAGTTTTACCAGGGGGACAGTAGTCAGCAGGTAAACTAAAGGTGGAGTCAGGGTGGTGTTTTGCGATTCCATGCCAGTTTTCCTTGTGCTTGTGTATTTCCTGCCATCGGCTGATCCTGCTGCTCCCTAAAGGAGTGATTTCTCCAAATGTCTTGTGATTATCCTGCAATTTTTTTTTTTTTTTTTTTTTTTTGCTTTTTCATGGGTCAAACTGTAGGCTGTAGGCAAGGACAACACAAGGGCACATGCTGGGTTGTTTATGAATTGTTTTCTTCTGCATGCCAATGGTTTATGGGCATTTCTCTTTGGAGACTGATTCTGAAGGTCCTTATTTAGAATTTCTGAAGTGTTTGCTCTCTATTTCTAAATTCCTATCTCATTTATCCCCTCTTAAGTGGTCTCACAGAAGGGGGATAGCTGCTTTAAGCTGGAATGGGGTGTCGTCCCTACCTATTCTGAGATTTAAAGTCTCAGCCTGTTCAAATGGAGAGAGAGAGAGAGAGAGAGAGAGAGAGAGAGAGAGAGAGAGAGACAGACAGACGGATAGAGACACCTGGGATGGGTTTGAATCCTTGCTTTGCCATCGTCCTAACATGGAATTATTTCAATCTAGAAGACAATAAATTTACCAGGAGATTAAGAAGGCAAAGATTGAACAGCAGGAGTAGTAAAGCAACCAAAACTGTAGTTTTATCAATAGTGGTTAACAGTCAGGTGAGGATTTACATCTCCATATATATACATATATTAAAAAAAATATATATATATGCTTATTATCAGCTGGGTAAATGTTTTAAACCAAATACATTTTTGTAAATCTCTGTCAGTACTAGTTTCTATGTGTTCAGACATATGGGTGTAGAACAGCAGGCAGCATTTGCCAGGGCACAAACTACACCTTTCTGAGTCAACACATAATTTAGAACTAGCCCGTTTTCTATCACCGTTTAGGCTAGAAAGTGTAAAGATTTTGCTAACAGTTTAAAGTTTTGTCTAGTTTTTATGGCAGTGTCCCCCATGATTACTGAAATGTGCATTGTAAGTTATTTCTCTTGCCTGTCCAATAAGTGATGATATTAGGATTATTACCTCAGCTATCATTTTCTTTTTTTTTTTTATTTATTTTTTTACGTTTACATAGGGTAATGATGTTTCTTTTTTTTCCCTTCCCCCCCACCCCTCCCACCCTTTTCCCTTTATACAGTCCTTCTTTCCTTCATTCTTACCGCTCTCCTTAGCCTAACTCTAAACCTAACCCTAAACCTAATGCTAACCCCTCCCACCCCCATTATATGTCCTCATCCGCTTATCAGCGAGATCATTCGTCCTTTAGTTTTTTGAGATTGGCTTATCTCACTTAGCATGATATTCTCCAATTTCGACCATTTGCCTACAAATGCCATAATTTTATCATTCTTCATTGCAGAGTAATATTCCATTGTATAAATATGCCACAGTTTCTTTATCCATTCATCAACTGAAGGGCATCTAGGTTGGTTCCACAATCTGGCTATGGTGAATTGAGCAGCAATGAACATTGATGTGGCTGTATCTCTGTAGTATGCTGATTTTAAGTCCTTTGGGTATAGACCAAGGAGTGGGATAGCTGGGTCAAATGGTGTTTCCATTCCAAGCTTTCTGAGGAATCTCCACACTGCTTTCCAGAGTGGCTGCACTAATTTGCAACCCCACCAGCAATGTATGAGTGTTCCTTTTTCACCACATCCTCGCCAACACCTATTGTTGCTTGTGTTCTTGATAATCGCCATTCTAATTGGGGTGAGATGAAATCTTAGGGTAGTTTTGATTTGCATTTCTCTTATTACTAGGGATGTTGAACATTTTTTCATATATCTGTTGATTACTTGTATATCTTCTTCTGTGAAGTGTCTGTTCATTTCCTTAGCCCATTTGTTGATTGGATTATTTGTATTCTTCGTGTAGAGTTTTTTGAGTTCTTTATAGATTCTGGAAATTAGCGCTCTATCTGAGGTATGGTTGGCAAAAATATTCTCCCACTCTGTAGGCTCTCTCTTCACATTGCTGATAGTTTCCTTTGCTGAGAGAAAGCTTTTTAGTTTGAATCTATCCCAGTTGTTGATTCTTGCTTTTATTTCTTGTGCTATGGGAGTCCTGTTAAGGAAGTCTGATCCTAAGCCAACAAGTTGAAGATTTGGACCTACTTTTTCTTCTATAAGATGCAGGGTCTCTGGTCTGATTCCAAGGTCCTTGATCCATTTTGAGTTGAGTTTTGTGTAGGGTGAGAGATAGGGGTTTAATTTCATTCTATTGCATATGGTTTTCCAGTTTTCCCAGCACCATTTTTGAAGAGGCTATCTTTTCTCCATTGCATATTGTTGGAACCTTTGTCTAGTATGAGAAAATTGTATTTATTTGGGTTTGTGTCCATGTCCTCTATTCTGTACCATTGATCTACCTGTCTATTTTGGTACCAATACCATGCCGTTTTTGTTACTATTGCTTTGTAGTAGAGTTGAAGATCTGGTATTGCAATACCCCCTGCTTCGCTCTTGCTACTGAGGATTGCTTTAGCTATTCTAGGTTTTTTATTCTTCCAGATGAATTTCATAATTGCTTGCTCTATTTCTGCGAGGTACATCATTGGGATTTTAATTGGAATTGCATTGAATCTGTATAGCACTTTAGGTAGTATAGCCATTTTGACGATATTAATTCTGCCTATCCAGGAACATGGGAGAACTTTCCATCTTCTAAGGTTTTCTTGAATTTCTTTCTTTAGTGTTCTGTAGTTCTCATTGTAGAGGTCTTTCACCTCTTTTGTGAGATTGATTCCCAAGTATTTTATTTTTTTCGATGCTATTGTGAATGGGGTAGTTTTCCTAATTTCTCTTTCTGAAGATTCATCACTTATGTATAAAAATGCATTGGATTTATGAGCATTGATCTTGTAACCTGCTACTTTACTGAATTCACTTATGAGTTCTAAAAGTTTTCTGGTGGAATTTCCAGGTTCCTCTAAATATATAATCATGTCATCAGCAAACAGGGATAGTTTGAGTTCTTCTTTTCCTATTCGTATCCCTTTAATTTCTTTGTTTTGTCTGATTGCTCTGGCTAGAGTCTCAAGGACGATGTTGAATAGAAGTGGTGAAAGAGGGCATCCCTGCCTTGTTCCAGTTTTTAGGGGGAACGCTTTCAGTTTTTCACCATTTAGAATGATATTAGCCATGGGCTTAGCGTAGATTGCCTTTATAATGTTTAGGAATGTTCCCACTACCCCAATTTTTTCTAGTGTTTTGAGCATGAAGGGATGCTGTATTTTATCGAATGCTTTTTCTGCATCTATTGAAATAATCATGTGATTCTTAACTTTAAGTCTGTTGATATGGTGAATGACATTTATTGATTTCCGAATGTTGAACCAACCTTGCATCCCTGGGATAAAACCCACTTGATCGTGGTGCACTATCTTTTTAATATATATTTGTATGCGATTTGCTAAAATTTTGTTGAGAATTTTTGCATTGATGTTCATTAAGGATATTGGTCTGAAATTTTCCTTCCTCGATGTGTCTCTGTCTGGTTTAGGTATCAGGGTGATATTGGCTTCATAGAACGAGTTTGGGAGGGTTCCCTCCTCTTCTATTTCATGGAATAGTTTGAGGAGTATTGGAATGAGCTCTTCTTTAACGGTTTTGTAGAACTCGGCTGAGAACCCATCTGGTCCTTTGTTGGTAGGCTTTTGATGACCTCTTCTATTTCATTGCTTGAAATTGGTTTATTTAGGTTGTGTATGTCCTCCTCGTTCAGTTTAGGTAATTCATATGTCTCTAGAAATTTGTTGATGTCTTCGAGGTTTTCTGTTTTGTTGGAGTATAGATTTTCAAAATAGCTTCTAATTATGTTTTCTATTTCACTCGTGTCTGTTGTGATGTTTCCTTGTTCATTCCGAATTTTAGTAATTTGAGTTTTCTCCCTCTTTCTCTTTGTTAGTGTGGCTAAGGGTTTATCAATTTTATTTATTTTTTCAAAGAACCAACTATTTAATTTGTTAATTTTTCCAATTGTTTCTTTTGTTTCGATTTCGTTGATTTCGGCTCTGATTTTAACTATTTCCTGTCTTCTACTACTTTTGGTATTTGTCTGCTCTTCTTTTTCTAGCGCTTTGAGCTGTAGTGTTAACTCGTTTATTTGTTGATTTCTACTTCTTTTTTTGAATGCACCCCATGAAATAAATCTTCCTCTAAGTACTGCTTTCATAGTGTCCCAGAGATTTTGATATGATGTGTCTTTGTTCTCGTTTACTTCTAAGAATTTTTTAATTTCCCTCCTGATGTCTTCTGTTATCCATTCATCGTATAATAGTGTATTATTTAGTCTCCAAGTATTGGAGAAGTTTCTGTTTTTTATTCTGTCATTTATTTCTAATTTCAATCCATTATGATCTGATAGAGTACAAGGTAGTATCTCTATCTTCTTGTATTTGCTAACAGTAGCTTTGTGGCATAAAATATGGTCTATTTTAGAGAAGGATCCATGTGCTGTTGAGAAGAAAGTGTATTCGTTCTTTGTTGGATGGTATATTCTATATATGTCCGTTAAGTCTAAATTGCTGATTGTGTTGTTGAGATCTATAGTTTCTTTATTCAATTTTTGTTTGGACGATCTATCCAGTGGTGAGAAAGGTGTGTTAAAATCGCCTAGTATGATTGTGTTGTGGTCTATTTGATTTCTGTAATTGAGAAGGATTTGTTTGACATACGTGGATGAGCCAATGTTCGGGGCATAGATATTTATGATTGTTATGTCTTGCTGATTTATGCTTCCCTTAAGCAGCATGTAATGTCCTTCTTTATCCCTTCTGACTAGTTTTGGTTTGAAGTCCACATTATCTGAGATGAGGATCGATACACCTTTAGTCTATGGGTGTCTCTTTCTATGAGGTGAGTCTCTTGCAGGCAGCATATTGTTGGATTTTTCTTTTTAATCCAATCTGCCAGTCTGTGTCTTTTGATTGATGAATTCAGGCCATTAACATTCAGGGTTATTATTGTGATATGATTTGTATTCCCAGTCAATTGACTCAAATTTGTTTTTGGCATGATTTGGTTTCTCCTTAATTTGGCTATTCCTTTTCATGATATCCCATAATTCTTGCAGATTCTGTTCATGATTTCTTACCATCTTTTCTGTTTGGCCAACTTTGCTTTCAAGATTAAATAATTTGTCTTCAATGTCTGAGGTTCTGTCTTCCAGGTGTTCCATTCTATTGGTTATGCTTTCTATGGAGTTTTTAACTTGGTTTATTGTTTCCTTCATTTCAAGTATTTCAGTTTGGTTTTTTTTCAGTATCTCTAACTCTTTATTGAAATGATCTCTTGCTTCCCGTATTTGGTCTTTTAACTGTTGATTGGTGCGATCATTTAATGCCTGCATTTGCTCTTTCATCTCCTCCTTCAATGCCTGCATTTGCTCTTTCATCTCCTCATTTGCTTCCCTGATCGTTTTAATTACGTACATTCTGAACTCCCTTTCTGACATTTCTTCTGCTGTGCTGTCATTGGGTTTTATTGATGTAGTATCTAGGTTTGTTTGGGACATTTTCTTCCCTTGTTTTCTCATATTGGTCAGTTGTCAGTGGGACCCAGAGATATTGCAGTTTTCCGCTATTGGCTTATAGTGTCCCTGTAGATTTCCAGTGTATCACCTCCCAGCCTTCAGTAGCCTGATGTCTTGGAGGAATCTGATAAAGCAGCGTATCCGAAGAAAACTGCCCCTAGCCCCCTACTGGTTCCACGATTTGGAACTGGCTCTGTGCTGAAATGCTCTCACTGTGGGCCTGCACCGTGCAGCTGGCCGTGTGGGAGGAGCTCACTGCCGGAGTGTGGAAGGCTACCTTGGGAAGACTCTAGCTGCCCTGCCTGGCTCCGATAAGCCACCTCTATCTGGGCCTGCCACCCGGGCCGAGCTTTACCCAGTGGGCAGACTCACCCGTGGCTCTATTTCAGTCCGAGTCTCTCAATGCCTCCCCTTCTTGAGTCCTGGGTTCTGGAGCGACAGGGGGTGCAGTCTCCCTCTAGGCCGCCATCTTGGATCGCCCCGAGAAGAGAGCCTGCAGCCGGAGTGGGCAGAGCCGCCTGAAGAGGTGTCTGGCTGCCCTGCCCTGATCCCAGAGGCTGTTTGCGGATCGAGGCTCTCCGTTGGTTCGGGGGCTTGTGGCTGGTTCTATGTAGAAAGTCTCTCACTGGGCGGTCAGCTCCGAGAGGCTAGCCTTGAACGGCACCTCCCAGCGCAGGGGTCCAGACTACTTGGGGAAGTCTCTGGCTGCCCTGTCTGGACCCTGAATCTGCTTGCGTGCCAGAGTACGCTGAGCTGCACTGGCTCCGGGACTCGGAGCTTGTTCTGGTCAGACAGGCTCTCACCATCGGGCCAGTTCCGTTCGGAGAACCTGGAGAAGCTGGCTGTGTGGGCGGGGCCCACCGCCAGAGTGCGCAGGGCTGCCTGTGGATGACTCTAGCTGCCCTGCCCGGCTCCGATAAGCCACCTCTATCTGGGCCTGCCCCCCCGGGCCGAGCTTTACCCAGTGGGCAGACTCACCCGTGGCTGTATTTCAGTCCCAGTCTCTCAATGCCTCCCCTTCTTAACTCCTGGGTTCTGGAGCGACAGGGGGTGCAGTCTCCCTCTAGGCCGCCATCTTGGATCCCAGCTATCATTTTCTTGACCTCTCTTGCACATGCATCTGTATAATGTAGAAGAGATAGTACCTTGGAGTCTTTGGTGAGAACTCGTATCTTATCCGGTAGAGAGACTACATATTCCACACTCCCCATGTTCTAGTCACCTCTTCTCAGTCTGTGCACTACACAGCACATCCTCATACATCCCTAGATGGCTTTGTGTTTGTGTCACAGATGTGCTCCTGGGTAAGCATAGATGTATGGGTGCAAGACTAGTATCTATCTTATCTTTAGGAGCAAATGCTTAATGGTAGTAGAGTAGTGCTTTGAGGAGACCAAGTAAAACTGTAATGCTAAATGGTTGTTATAAACTGTTGACCCATCATTTGTAATGACCATAAATCTCCCATGTGGTTTTGTAGCTAATAAACTAATGGCATTGTACAATGATGGGCTAGAGGAGTATGGAGGCAATACAACCAAGTAACACCCAGTATTATTACAGCAGGAATCTATAACTTTATCATGGGAAAAGAAGGTTTTTAAACATGGGAACAGAGTTAGATTCTGAAGTTCCTTATTTAGGATTTCTGAAGTGACTTAGTTTGTATTAAGCCACATGAGTTCACTGGGTCAAAGCAAAATGTCAAAAAGTCAATGTGTGATAGGGTCTTGTGAGGAAGTCCGTTTAAATTGTTGGGATTGGATGTGTGGCTTTAGCTTGATAAAACGGATTAAGATACTATCAGTCTCATTTGTTCAAATACCTTCTAAAATTGATTTGGCCTGTTTCCCTCTAAAGGAATCAGCAATGATATAGCCAAACTTTTGAAGAGATTATTACCTTTTAACAAGTCTTCAGTCAACATATAAGGAAAATGATCTCACCAATCTGAGACAGGAGACATCTAGGAGTCAAGTTATGGTTAGGTGCTGCCATCTAGTGACTACTACTAGTATTTGCATTGCTTTATAGTGGTTCCAGGGGTCATGCATAAGGAATTGGGGAATAAAGGGACCAGAGTTGCCAAAAGAAAGCCAACCCTCACCTAAGGGGTAGGGTCCTGATGGAATAGAGTAATTGCTACAGCTAATAAAAATGAAAATCAAAAGAACAGGAAGGAGTGAGGTTCTTGGTATATAGTACTGGGGGGAGCTCAATTTACCCAAGATCCCTATTCCTTTTGAATAGAAACTATAGATCCTCCAAAGGATCACATGAATACTTTTTCTTCTTCTTCTTTTTTTTTTGTGTGTGGTGACATGTGGTCCTAGATATATAAAAGCTCAAGAGGAACAGATATAATTTTTAATAAATGGGCCCGTGCAGGTTGGCCCTTGAGTTTGACAGCTCTTAGTGTGTTTAGGAGGACCTGGAAAGGGTCCTCCTGTCTAGGGAGTAACTGTCAGTGTGTGTTTCTTTTCCAAATCTTTAATAGAACAGGGTTCCTGGCCTGAGTCTGTGGAGAGATAGGGTTGGACTGAGAGGCTGGAATCACTTGAATTCTGAATTTTGGAAGGGTCTTTTGTGCCTGTCTCCAGTTGATTATAAATTGGATCATCTTTTGTGTTTTAGAATCAGTGGCAAGGTCTGAGGTCAGAAGTGGTATCCTGATGTGCTTTTCTTAAGGGTTCAGTTGGAGAGAGGTTTTGGGGCAATTCTGACTCTTAATAGGGCAATAGTCATTTAACCAGCATTCTAACCTTTCTTGGGTTAATTTTGCCAAGGCGCTTTTGATACATAGACTGGCCATTTTCACTTTTCCTGAGGACTGGGGGTGCCATGGGGTGTGAATATTAAGTCGTGCTCAATGCCCCTGAGACCTCTTTTGTCACTTTGGAGATAAAGAAAGGTCCATTGTCACTCTGGAGTGGCCCAGAGAGTCTAAACTGTGGAATAATAAAGCTTTAGTGACCGCTTGGACTTTTTCTGGTTTGGATGGAATATGCTTTTATCCACTTAGGAGAGGTGTGAGCAAAATGCAGAAAGTATTTATATCCTTTATACGGAGGGCATCTGGGCAAAATTTAGCTGCTAATTTTCCCTGGAGATTGGGTCCTGGTGTTGAACAGGGTTAAGTAAAGGAGTCAGCTTGATCCCTACCCGACTGTTACAGAGACATACAGGGCAAGTTCTTGGGACCTCTCAAATGGTGGATTCAAGGTCTTTCCCCCAAAGGTACAGATGACCAAAGCAGAAAGTGCTTCTCTTCTTAAATGACATGAAACATGGATCCCTTTAACAATTTTTCAGTGGCCAGTCTTAGGCAGTAAATCTTTATGATTTCCAAACTCTTTAATCCACAAATCATCTTTTGCTGGCTTATAGTGCAATTATCTTACCCATGTTTCCTCAAATTTTGTAAAATGGGTTTGTGCCCAAGCTTGGGGCCAGGTATATTAGAGCCATTTCTGAAACATTTTGAAGTTGACCTTTCAATACGGTTTCCTGGATTCAAGGGGAATTGACTTTTTGATCTATCTTGCTGTACATTACTGCTACCTGGAAGGGTAGACATATTGTTTCCAGGAAAGAGAAAATTGCAGACTCATGTCTGGGGAATTTTTGGGTTAGGAGGTCCCCTTTATTTATTTTCATATGGCAACATGAGCATGAAGGAATAGTAAAGCATATCTAAAAGTTAGTACAGAAGTTGACTTGTATTTATCATTCCCTGGTTATAGGGATTGGGTAGGCAAGATTATTTCAGCTTTATATGCTGAGTTGCTTGGGGGAAGGGATTTTGCCTCAAATTCTTCCTGTGTGTTAGTCAACTTTATGTCTCTGTGACAAATACCTGAGAAAAACAACTTTAAGGAAGAAAAAATTATTTTGGCTCACAGTTTCAGAGGTTTCAGCCCATGGGTGACTGCTCTGGCAGAAATATCATGGCAGAAGGGTGTGGCAGAGGAAAGCTGCCCAGCTTTTGGCATGTGGGAAGCAGAGATAGAGGAAGGAGCCGGGGACAAAACAGTCCCCAAAGGCATGTCCACAAAGATCACTTCATCAATTAGGTTCTACCTCCTGAGGCAGGAGAACAGGGAACAAGGTGGAAAAATGGAAGTTGAGGAGCTGTAGGCATGTAGGATGGTCGAAGAATGAAACCTTTCCAATTTCACGAGTCAGCCATTCATGGAGAATTGACACTTAAGCTACTGCCAGAACTTGAATCTTACAGTGATTGAAACTTGAAACTTGGGGTAATTGGACTTGAAACTTATGAGAATTTGTCAAGATGTTTCACCTCATTTGTACATGAACCCAGTCAAGCTGCTTGAGACCCAGGCCTGTATGCACTATATATAGGAATCCAAAACTTAGACCCTTGGGGCCTGCCATTCTCGCTGGGGAGTCTGGTGACCTTTTCTTAGGCAGTGTACTTTTGCTTCAATAAATCTTCTATCTCTCTCTCACATGTGTCTCATCCAATTCTTTGTTCATGACACCAAGAATCTGGAACTATGAACTCTGTGATCGCACAAATCCAGTAACACTAGTACAGTTCCTAAAAAGGCTTCAGATTGTTAATTCATCAATGAGACCAGATCCAGTTAAGTCCCTGATGATTTAATCATCACCCCAAAGTTACACCCTCTGAGCCTTGCTGCACTGGGTGGGGAACAGGCCTCAATACATGAGCCTTTGGGGGACATTTTAGATCCAAACCATAACATCCGGAGGCTAACAAGTGTAGTATCTGCCCTTCAAGCTCCATCACTTATCTAACTGCTTCCTTTTGTGAAGCATTCTGTGTCAGGGTTGGTCAAAGTCTGGTTCCTGAGATAGGGCCTACGAGAGTAAACCTGCTCTAGGGTCTCCACAGGAATGAAGTAAGTTCTCTCCTTCCCCTAGGGTGGGAAACAGGGTGGCCAGGTTTGAAATTTGGCAAATTTATTGAAGAACTTCTGGGGATTCCAGTAGGAGGGTCTGGTACTTGGAGAGCCATCTTCTAGCTTACCTTTGGTGTCCTTAAATTTCAAGGACACTTCAAACCTGATGGGGCATCTTCAGTGTGTGTCTTAGAGTTGAGTTAGTGAAATTTACCACCAGAAAAGCTGTGGTATACACGGCCCATAGGCATTCTGGCCATGCATACAACACCAGCTACATTCAGAAAAGTACATAAGTTTAGCAGTATCTCCAAGACTTTGAGTTAGGAATCCCAACACTGCATCTCACCTCTCAGCTTTACATAGGGTTAATGGCTTACCCAAGTCAGAAATCCCCAAGCCTGGGCGAACATCAACAAGCCCATCAAAAAGGGATGGATGGGATATTACACATTTGAAGAAGTTTGTTTTTCTTAAATGATCAATGGGTCCCTCTGCTCTGGAGATAGAAATGGGAAAGAGATAGAAATATATATATGTATATATACATATTTATATATTTATGTGTATATATATACACATATATATATTTGTATGTATATATATTATATTTATATAATTTTAATTTTAATTTTTTATTTTTACAGACTGCATTATGATTCATCATACAAAAATGGGGTGTAATTTTTCATTTCTATGTTTGTACACAATGTAAATTTATACCATTCATGTAATCATACATATACATAGGTTAATAATGTCTGTCTCAGTCTGCTATCTTTCCTTCCTCACCCCTTCCTGCCTCATTTTGTTCTACACCATCCAAAGTTCCTCTATTCTTCTCTTGCTCCCTCTGTCCCCCCTCTCCCCTTTATGTATTGTCATTCACTTATCAGAGAAAACATTCGGCATTTGGTTTTTTGGGCTTGGCTTATTTCACTTAGCATGATGTTCTCCAACTTCATCCATTTACCAGCAAATGCCATAATTTTATTATTCTTTATGGTTGAGTAATATTCCATTGTGTATATATACCACAGTTTCTCTATCCATTCATTAATTAATTGAAGGGCATCTAGGTTGGTTCCACAATCTAGCTATTGTGAGTTGAGCAGCTATGAACACTGATGTGGCTGCATCACTGTAGTATGCTGATTTTAAGTCCTTTGGGTATAGACCAAGGAGTGGGATAGATGGGTCAAATGGTGGGTCCATTCCAAGTTTTCTGAGGAACTTCCATAGTGCTTTCCAGAGTGGCTGCACCAATTTGCAATTCTACCAGCAATGTAAAAGTGTGCCTTTTTCCCCACATCCATGCCAACACTTATTATTGCTTGTGTTCTTCATAATAGCCATTCTAATTGGAGTGAGATGAAATCTTTGGGCAGTTTTAATTTGTATTGCCCTGATTACTAGAGATGATGAACACTTTTTCATATATTTGTTGATCACCTGTATATCTTCTTCTGTGAAGTGTCTGCCCAGTTTCTTGTCCTATTTATTGATTGGGTTCTTTATATTTTTGGTGTAAAGTGTTTTAAGTTCTTTATAAACTTTGGAGATGAGTGCTCTGTCTGGAGTGTGTGTAGAAAAGATTTTCTCCCACTCTGTAAGCTCTCTTTTCACATTATTGTTTCCTTTGATGAGAAAAAGCTTTTTAGTTTGAATCTATCCCATTTATTGATTCTTGCTTTTATTTCTTGCTCTATGGGGGTCTTGCTAAGGAAGTCTGGTCCAAAGTCAATGTGATGGAGAATCGGGTCTACTCTTTCTTCTATATGGTGAAGGGTCCCTGGTCTGATTCCAAGGTCCTTGATCCATTTTGAGTTGAGTTTTGTGCAGGGTGAGAGATAGGGGTTTAATTTCATTTTACTGCATATGGATTTCCAGTTTTGCCAGCACCATTTGTTGAAGAGGATATCTTTTCTCCATTGTATGTTTTTGGCACCTTTGTCTAGTATGAGATAACTTTACTACTTATGTGGGTTTGTCTCTGTGTCTTCTATTCTGTACCATTGGTCTACCTGCCTGTTTTGGTGCCAATATCATGCTGTTTTTGTTACTATTGCTCTAGAGTAGAGTTTAAGTTTTAGTATTGGGATACCTCCTGCATTACTCTTCCTGCCCAGGATTGTTTGGCTATTCTGGTCTTTTTTCAGATGAATTTCCTGATTGCTTTCTCTATTTCTGTGAGGAATGTCATTGGGATTTTAATTGAAATTGCATTAAATCTGCATAGCACTTTTGAAAGTATGGCCACTTTGATAATATTAATTCTGCCTATCCAAGAACATGGGAGATCTTTCCATCTTCTAAGGTCTTCTTCAATTTATTTCTTTAATGTTCTGTAGTTTTCATTGTAGAGGTCTTTCACCTATTTGGTTAGATTGATTCCCAAGTTTTTTTTTTTTTTTTTTTTGAAGTTATTGTGAACGTAGTTGTTTTCCTAATTTCTCTTTCAGATGATTCATTGCTTATGAGTAGAAATGCATTAGATTTATGTGTGTTGATTTTATAACCTGCTAGTTTGCTGAATTCACTTATTAGGTCTATAAGTTTTCTGGTGAAGTTTTTTGGATCCTCTAAATATAGAATCATGTCATTGGCAAATAGTGACAGCTTGAGTTTTTCTTTTCCTATTTGTATCCCTTTCATTTGTTTGGTCTGTCTAATTGCTCTGGCTAGTGTTTCAAAGATAATGTTGAAAAGAAATGGTGAAAGAGGGCAACCCTGTCTTGTTCTAGTTTTTAAAGGGAATGGTTTCAGTTTTTCTCCATTAAGAATGATGTTGGCCATGGGCTTAGCATAGGTAGCCTTTATAATGTTGAGGTATGTTCCTACTATCTCTATTTTTTCTAGTGTTTAGAGCATGAAGGGGTATTGTATTTGTCAAATGCTTTCTCTTCATCTATTGAAATAATCATATGATTTTAACCTTAAGTCTATTGATGTGATGAATTACATTTATTGATTTCTGGATGTTGAACCAACCTTGCATCCCTGGGATGAACTCCACTTGATCATGGTGCACTATCTTCTTAATATGTTTTTGTATGCAATTTGCAAGAATTTTGTTAGGGATTTTTGCATCTATGTTCATCAGAGATATTGGTCTAAAGTTTTCTTTCTTCGATGTGTTCTTGTCTGGTTTTGGTATCAGAGTGATACTAGTTTCATAGAATGAATTTGGAAGGGTTCCCTCCTTTTCTATTTCATGGAATACTTTGAGGAATATTGTATAACTTCTTTTTGAAGGTCTTGTAGAACTCAGTTGAGAACCCAACTGGTCCTGGGCTTTTCTTGATTGGTAGGCTTTTGATGACTTCTTCTATTTCATTGCTTGAAATTGATCTGTTTAAGTTGTGTATGTCCTCCTGGTTCAGTTTGGAAGGATCACATTTCTCTAGAAATTTGTCAATGTCTTTGAGATTTTCTATTTTGTTGGAGTATAGATTTTCAAAGTATCTTCTAATTATGTTATGTATTTCAATGGTGTCTGTCATATTTCCATTTTCATCACAAATTTTAGTAATTTTAGTTTTCTCTCTCCTTCACTTTGTCAGTGTGCCTAAGGGTTTATCTATTTTGTTTATTTTTTCAAAGAACCAACTTTTAATTTTGTCAATTTTTTTGAATTGTTTCTTTTGTTTCTATTTCATTGATTTCAGCTCTGATTTTAATTATTTCCTGTCTTCTACTACTTTTGATGTTGTTCTGTTCTTCATTTTCTAGGATTTTGAGATGTGATGTTATGTCATTTAGTTGTTCACGTTTTATTCTTTTCTTAAATGCACTCCATGCAATGCATTTTCCTATTAGTACTGCTTTTCGTTGTGTCCCAGTGATTTTGGTATGTTGTATTGTTGTTCTCCTTTACCTCTAAGAATTTTTTTATCTCCTCCCTAATGGTTTCTGTTGTCCATGCTTCATTCAATAGCATATTATTTAGTCTCCAGGTATTGGAGTAGTTTCTGTTTTTTATTTTATCATTGATTCCTAATTTCATTCCATTATGATCTGATAGAATCCAAGGTAGTGTCTCTATTTTTTTGCATTTCCTAAGGGCTGCTTTGTGGCATAATATATGGTCTATTTTAGAGAAGGATCCATGTGCTGCTGAGAAGAAAGTGTGTTCACTTGTTGATGGACGGAATATTCTCTATATATCTGTTAAGTCTAAGTTACTGATTATGTTATAGAGTTCTATGTTTTCTTTGTTTAGTTTTTGTTTGGAAGATCTATCCAGTGGTGAGAGTGGTGTGTTAAAGTCATCCAGAATTATTGTGTCGTGGTCTATTTGATTCCTATAATTTGAGAAGGATTTGTTTGACCTACATGGATGCACCATTGTTTGGGGCATAAATATTTATGATTGTTATGTCTTCTTGATGTATATTTCCCTTAAGCAGTTTGAAATGTCCTTCTTTATCACTTCTGATTAACTTTGACTTGAGGTCCACTTTATCTGATATAAGGATGGAAACCCCAGTTTTTTTACTGGGTCCGTGTGTGTGGTAGGTTTTTTTCTCATCCTTTCACCTTCATTCTCTGGATGTCTTTTTCTATGAGATGAGTCTCTTGAAGACAACATACTGTTGGGTCTTTCTTTTTAATCCAATCTGCCAGTTTATGTCTTTTGATTGATGAGTTTAAACCTTTAACATTCAGGTTTATTATTGAGATATGATTTGTATTCCCAGTCATTTGGGCTTATTTTTGGTTTTTAACTTGACTTGTTTTTTTCTTTGATTGGTTTCCCCCTCTATGTAATCTGATGCTTTTCTCTCACATCCTTTAACATCCTATCTTTATTTTATATGTTAGGTATTTTCATTATAATGTGCCTTGGGTGGTGGGTGGTGGGTGGTGGGTAGGTGAAAGGCAGGTGATGGGCAGGCAAGAGGCAGGCAAATGGGCAAATGTTGGATGAGAAGCAGCAGTCAGTGAGTGATCTGCACTCAAAAAATAGTCAATATGCTGGCTGACTGCAGGTGATCAAGGTGGACAAATGGGGTAAACAGCAGGGGATCAATAAGCAGCAAAGACTGCCTCACAGAGAAACAGATTTTCCTTTGCTTGAAACCCGAGTTACGGAGTGACAAGAAAAACAGCCTCCCTATAGTCCACCATCTTGGATCTCTCCAAATGTATATATATATATTTTATCACTAGGTATGATCTTATATCATATTAGCTAGCGTCTTGCATCAGAAAGGTCAAGCATCCTTACCTTTGACAGACACTTTTACTTTCAGACATTCTTGGTGCTCCAGGATCCTTCAGATTTGGTCAAGGTTCCACAAAGGAGAAAACAAAGATCCAGTGAGGCTGAGAGCACAATTGGCAGTGGTATGCACAATTTGCTCTCCTATTTTCATCTTAGTTCCCCTTGTTTGAAATGTTTAGGATAGCTATGAGGCATCCCCTGCAGACTCTCCCAGATTTCAGGTTCAAGATTTCTGACATAAAACCACAACAACTCATGGATAACATATAGTTTTGAATCAAAAAATGTTTTACCAGAGGACCAATGTCGAATGGAAGCAGTATCTCTAGGTCACTAAGACAAAGGAACCAGGCATTACTAGAGGTAAGAGGGAAGGGTTTGGTGGGATTGTTGGTTAAGAGTCTTGGGAGTTGCCATATCATAGACTTCTGTGTTCCAGATTGTACTGCCAAAGGATGGCACAGAATGTAATCAGTAGCAGCTGAGGACAGAGAATAGTGGTTATAGAGATATTCAAAGAGAGGTAAAGCACATTGTCCAAAGAGAAAATCAACCTGAGTTTAGAAATAGAAGAGTCACATTTTCAGTGAAGAGGAAAGAGAGGTAAGTGTGAGGAACAGGGCCTGCCATTCCCATAATTTTCTAGGAAACTCTGTATTTAGATCACTGTGAGAATTGGTTTTGGAGGTTGCTTCCAAGGGCTTCTCTTCAAGGATGATTTCCTGCATCATGTCACAGGTGTTATTGGTACATCTGAAAAAGAGTGAGGGTGCTCAAAATACTGGGGAATCAGCCCTTATGTGTGTCTCCCTGGATGTATCTGTTAAGTTCTATCTGACCCAGAAGTGGTATGTTATTTTGGGACTTCCTTATGAGGCCGTTGCACATCCTGGGTTGTTTCCCTTAACACCTGTACCTGATTGGGTTAGAGGGAATGAGTGCCTCTTATCTTTGTTGTTCATGATCAGGCTCTAATTGAGAAGGCATTCAGGAAGAGAGAAAGGAAGATAGAAAGGGAGCTGGTGGATGCATATTCAATTTGGGACTGCAGTTCCCTGTGAAACTTCCAGAGAGCATCAGACATTATTCACAAGGTCCCTGGGTCTGCTTGTTATCAGGAACTAATCTCCTATCACCCTATGAGAAGGAGAGTTGTGACCAGGCAGGAAGGTTGACATTATGTTCTGTGGCCCAGTACAGAGGAGGAAGGTAGAAGAATAAGTTGCAGCTTTTTATAAGAGTGTAGGAAATTATGTCAGATCATTGACTGGGGGTCTGTTGTCTCCAGTTTGCCTCCTAGCTGGTTCACCAAAGATGTCACCATATGCAGGTCTAACGAGGTTTCCAGGAGTTGAGGAGACCTTTACTTGGAACTTCCAGGTTTTTGACAAGGTTAGAGAAAAGAATCTAAGAACCTATTGGGTATGAATGGCAGAGTAAGAAATTTGTTATCAACAGGGAGAGTATACAGTTAAGAATAGAACTGCTGGCAATCGCAGTGAGTCATGTCATCCTCAGTTTTCAGCATTTATAGAGGGACAGTAGCTAGGGGCTGAACTAGAGGATGAGTTCAGGGCAGTGCTTTGCAATTTCATGCCAGTTTTCCTGGTGCTTGCACTTTGTCCTCACATGTTGTAATCATGCTACTCCTATTGCATGCTTTACTAGCGTCTTAAACTATCCAGGGGCTTATGTCTCAGTATTATAATGAGGTTATGGTAATTTCTTGGTCACCAAAGTCTTTAATGCACATTGTCCCTAAAGGAGTGGTTCCTCCAGATGTCTTTCAGTTATTCTACAGTTTCATTGCTTTTTCATCAGTCACTTATCTATCTTCAGGAAATGATGCACAAGGGTATGGGCTGGATTGCTTGTAAGTTATTCATTCTGCTGATGGTTTATGGCTGTTTCTTTTTTGAGACATGGTGTTTGTTCTGATTCTCTGAATTCCCAACTCAAAATGAATTATTTATTAATTTATTCTCTGTGTAGAGAAATATTTATTTTTAAGAATGAGTTATAAGAATCTTGTTCTATTATTGCATTTGTGTTTACATCTCATTTAAAGTTTTGAGTATTTCCTCTATGTATTTATGCTATTTTAGTGTGTGCATAAATATTTACTATTATTACATCTTCATGATGATTTGAACCTTTAGTCATTACATATAACCTTTACTTGTGATAGTTTTTTGTGTGAAATCTTATCTCTGCTGTAACCACCCCTTCTTTATTTTGGTTTTTGTTTGCATGATTTTCCATCTCTTTGATTTCAGCTTATGTCCACCCGTGAGGCTAAAATCAATCTCCTGTGGGCAGGACATAGTTGGCTTTCAATTTTTTAAAATCCATTTAACCATTCTGTATTTTTAATGGATAAATTTAATCCATTTAAAGTAACCATTAATATGTACAGATTTACTGTTGAAATTTTAATTCATTTGTGATTGCTTTGTACTTCTTTTACATATTTCTTCTCCTCATGCTGTCTTCCTTTGTGATTAGATGGATTTCTGTAGTGGTGTGCTTTGATTCCTTTCTCTTACTAGTTTGTGTATTTACTATAAAACTACGAGCTTCAATTTTATTCTGGCCTTACATTAAAAAGTCTCATAGTTTTAGCATTCTTTTAAAAGATGATAACAGTTCAACTTCTATTGCCCAGAATATTCAAATTTTTCTTTTTTCTCATCTTGACATTTTTATGATTTTCATGTCACAATATGTTTTAAAATTTCTAATTTTTATATTGTATACCAATTAAAGAAGTATTATAGCTACATTTTATTACCTTTGCTTTTTAGCTCTTATGTTAGAGTTAAATGTGATTCCCACATCATCATTTCAAATTTAGAGCATGCTGAATTTGACTAAATGTTTACCTTTACCATTGACTTTCATATTTCCATAATTTTTCAATAGTGACCTTTTGTTTTAGCTTGAAGACTTATCTTTAGCATTCTCTTTAAGGCAGTTTAGGGGTAATGAACATCTTCAACTTTTATCCATTTGAAAAGTGTTTGTCCTTCAGCTTTGAAGGAGAGCTTCACTGGAGAAAGTATTTTTGCTGGGCAGAATGCTTTTTTCCTTCAGCACTTGAAATTTATCATTCCACTCCCTCCTGGCTGGCAGATTTCTCTTGAGAACTCTGCTGATGGTTTCACCAGATTTTCTTTGTGTGTGACACATTGCTTTTCTCTTGCTGCTTTCAATATTCTTTTACTTTTGTCAATTTGATTATTATGCATTTTGCTAATGATCTGTTTAGGTTGAACCTTTTTGGAAATCTTTGAATTGCATACGTCTGTGTGTCTTTCTCACAAGATTTGGAAAATTCTCTGCCATTATTTGCCTTCCTACTCTTTTCCCTTTCTCTTCTCTTTCTGAAATATACTGCATATATTGTTTTTTTTTTATGGTATCCCCTAAGTGTTGTAAGCATTCTTCATTCTTT
This sequence comes from Sciurus carolinensis, assembly GCF_902686445.1. Taxonomy (NCBI): domain Eukaryota; kingdom Metazoa; phylum Chordata; class Mammalia; order Rodentia; family Sciuridae; genus Sciurus; species Sciurus carolinensis. The sequence continues at coordinate 53,587,038 of NC_062216.1, read as the reverse complement.
ATTTTTTTCCTCTCTTTTTGAATTATTTTAAAAGATTTGTCTTCATCTTCACAGATAATTTCTTCTGCTTTTTTTGAATCTGCTGTTGGATCACTGTATTGTATTTTTTATTTCATTTACTGTATTATTTGCTTAAGGGTTTTGTTTGGTCCTTTGCTTTCTGTCTTGTTGTTGATTCCATTTTTTTTTCCTTTATTCCATTGTTTTTTTTGTGTGTGTGTGTGTGTATTGTTTTCCTGATTTTGTTGAGCTGTCTTTCTGTGTTCTCCTGTATCTCTCTGAGCTTCCTTAAAATAATTATTTTTAATTCCATTCACATAATTCATGATCTCTATTTTTTTTTTAATGTAGGTTGCTTGAGAATTATGATGTTCCCTTGTCGTGTTGTTTTTCCTTTGTGTTTTATGTTTCTGGGACATGATGTCAATGTCATTTGATGAAGCTGTCACCTCTCTCAGACTTTTTGGATGAGTTTTTATATAGAAAGACTCACTGGTAGGTGACATTTTGGTGGTGGGTGGTAGCTTTGCTTCTGTTTGAGTGTAGCAGCATCGAAGGTTGATGGAGCTCAGTTGCAATGGCTACTTGGGTTCTCCTGTTTTTTTTTTTTTTTTTTTTTTTTTGTTGTTGTTGTTTTTGTTTTTCCTGCATGTGAAGGTATACACAATGTGATTCTTCTTGTTTGGCCTAAGGAGGTACACAGGCAAGTGTGCCAAGTCTGGGTGCTAGTGCATAGGTACCCAGAGCAGCAACAAAGTCAGGGTCTTGGGCTCAGTAATTTGTGGAACTAATTTGGCTCCTTGCTCCTAGTGCTTGAGCAAACTCACTGAAGCACAGGCATGTGCAGATCAAGGAGTCAGAGTCTAGGAATTGGAGTGTACTCTTGTAGCTAAGGCCCCAGAGGGTCAGGGTACATTGGTAGTTCTGCAGTTTACTCCCGAGGGGCAGGGCACATAGTGGTACAGTTCTGAGAATGAAGAAAGTTACAATGGTTTGTTCTCAGAGTGCCAAGGCATCTGAGGTCCTGGGGATAGGGCAAAGTGGCAGATAGCCTCCTTGGATGGTGGGGCACAGTGGTGACAGAAGCCTGGCAGAGCAAAGTATGGTGTATTAAAACTGTGGTCCCTGGGGTGGAAGGGATCTGCAGTAGCTTGAGCTCTAGGGGAAGGAGAACAGTGGCAGGAGTTCCCAGTGACAATAGAGTACAGTGGTGACTCAGGCTCTGAGGTGTGGGGCACAGTAGTAAGCAGGCCTGCCTATGATGGGGCTCTATGGCAGCTAGCACTGGGAGGCAGGGTCCAGAAGCAATCTGGACTTAGGGATGGTGAGCTACTGCACAAACTTGGGCCATGTTTTGGCTGAGTGTGTCCCCCCAGTTTGGATGGTTTGTTTTCCAGTGTGTCAGTATGGAGGTGGTGGGACCTTTAAGAGATGGGCCCTAATGGGGTGTGGGTAGTACATTAGTGTACTGCCACCCTCAGAAAGAATTAATGTAGTTTTTGTGAGATCTAGGTTAGCTCATATGTGAGTAACACAAAGGGTAACTTGACCCCTGAATCCCTCTGGCTTCCTGTCTCACCATATGAGCTCTTGTGCATGCATTCCCACTATGCTGACATCATTTGCCGTGCCTCACCAGAGGTTTAACAGATGCATATGTCCAATATTGGATTTTCACTTTCCAAACCTGTGAGCTTAAAAACTCTTCTTTTTTCTTTTCTATTTTTTTTTTTTTTTTACTTTGTGCTGATTAGTTACACATGACAGTAGAATGCATTTTGGCACATCATACATAAATGGAGTATGGTTGCTCATTCTTTTGGTTGTACATGTTGTAGAATCACACTGGTTGTTTAATCATATATGTACATAGGGTAAAAATATTGGATTCATTCTACTATTCTTCTTACCCTCATACCCCTTCCCCTCTGCCTAATCCAAAGTACTTTTTATCATGCCCCCCCTTATTGTGAAGTAGCATCCACATATCATAGAAAACATTCATCCTTTGTTTTTTTGGAATTGGCTTATTTCAGTTAGCATGATATTCTCCAGCTCCATACATTTACCTGTAAATGCCATTCTTCTTTAAGGCTGAGTAATATTCCCTTGTGTACATATACCACATTTTCTTTATCCATTCATCTGTAGAATGGCACATAGGTTGGTTCCACAGTTTGGCTATTGTGAATTGAGCTGCTATAAACATTGAAGTGGCTATGTCACTGTAGGAATCTCCTCACTGCTTTCCATAATGGTTGCACCAATTTGCAGTCCCAGAAGCAATGTATGAGTATATGTTTTCCCCCACATCCTTGCCAACACTTATTGCTGCTTCTATTCTTGATAATTCTGACTGGAGTGAGATGAAATCTTAGGGTAGTTTTGATTTGCATTTCTCTAATTGCTAGAGATGTTACACATTTCCATATATTTGTGGATCTATTTTATTTCTTCTGTGAATTGTCTGTTTAGTTCCTTAGCCCATTTATTGTCTTTACGATGTTGAATTTTTTGAGTTCTTTATATATCCTAGAGATTAGTGCTCAATCTGAGGTATATGTGGTAAAGATTTTCTCCCATTCTGTAGGCTCTCTCTTCATGTTTCCTTTGCTGAGAAGAAAAATTTTAATTGGAATTCACCTCATTTATTGATTCTTAATTTACTTCTTGCGCATTAGGAGTCTTATCAAGGAAGTAAGTTTCTTGTCTGATATGGTGGAGATTTGGGCCTACTTTCTCTTCTGTTAGGCACAGGGTCTCTGTTCTAGTGCCTAAGTCTTTGATCCACTTTGAGTTGAGTTTTGTGCAGGGTGGCAGATAGGGATTTAATTTCATTTTGCTATGTTTGGAATTCCAGTTTTCCCAGCACAATTTGTTTAAGACGTTATCTTTTCTCCAATGTTTATTTTTGGCACCTTTGTCTAGTATGAGATAACTGTATTTATGTGGGTTTGTCTTTGTGTCTTCTATTCTTTACCAGTGGTCTACTTGTGTGCATTGGTGGCAATACCGTGCTGATTGTATTATTTAGTTCTATAGTTTCTTTGTTTAATTTTTGTTTGGACGATATATCCAGAAGTGAGAGAAGTGTTAAAGTCACCCAGTATTAATGTGTCATGGTCTCTTTGCTTCTTTTAATTAAGAAATGTTTGTTGGATATATGTAGATGCTCCATTGTTTAGGGCATATTTATGATTGTTATGTCTTGTTGTATCATTACCTTATGCAGTATGAAATGTCTTTGTCCCTTCTAATAAACTTTGGCTTGAAGTTCACATTATTTGATATGAGAATGGGGTTTCCATTCTCATTTTCCTGCTTGTTTATGTGATCCATGTGAGTGAGACGTGTTTTTCCCAACCTTTCACCTTCAGTCTGTGGATATCTTTGCCTATGAGGTGAGTCTCTTGAAGACAGCATATTGTGGGTCTTGTTTTTTATTCCAGTTTTCCAGTCTATCTCTTTTAATTGATGATTTTAGACCATTAACATCCAAGGTTATTATTGAAATACGATTTATATTCCCATTCATTTTGGCTTATTTCTGGTTTTCAATTTTACTTAATTTCTCCTTTGATTGACTATTCCTTTAGTGTAGTTCCTCCCTTTGCTGGTTTTCACTTTTTTTTTTTTCTTCATTTTCTCCTCATGAAATATTTTCCTGAGAATCTTCTATAGTGCAGACTTTGTGATTGTGAATTCTTTTAATTTTTGTTTATCATGGAAGATATTTATTTAATCTTCAAATCTGAAACTTAATTTTACTGGATATAAAATTCTTGGTTGGCATCCATTTTCTTTCAGAGCTTGGTGTATGTTGTTCCAGCATCTCATAGCTTTGAGGGTCTGGGTTGAGAAATCAGCTGAGATCTGAATTGGTTTCCCCCTATAGGTAATCTGATACTTTTCTCTTGAGGCCTTTAACATTCCATGCCTATTCTATATACTAGGTATTTTTAATACAATGTGGCTTGGTGTGGGTCTCTTGTAATTTTGTACGTTTGGAGTCCTGTATGCCTCTTTACTTGATTTTCCATTTCATTATTTGGGTTTTGGAAAAATTTTAAAGTACCTGTTCAGCTTTTTTTTCATTTCTGTTAAGTTGCTCTATGGTTTAACTTACCTCTGTCCTGGAGTTGTCAGTTTAGTTTATTACCACAATTCCATTGTCTTTAGCAGTGCCCTTTGTTTTGAATTAGACCATGCCTTATTTTGGAAATAAATTTATGTGACTGTGGGAGAGTTTTTGAGCTCTCTGTTTTTATGGTCTTCTTCTCCCCCTCCTTAAAACCTCTGCACCACTGCTTGGAAGTTGTGGGCAGGGACAGTGGTCTACTTCTCTCACAGTGAACCATTTATGTAGGAGTGAGTGTTGATTCTTGTTTTTCCCAGTGTGGAAGTTTTTTGACTGTGAGTGAGTATGGAGGATGACACTATCTGCCTGGAGTAGAACTTCTGCTCTAGGGGAAAATGGAACCTCAGATCTCTCAACCACTCTTGATGGGAACAGAAATCTTTAGCATGTATCTGATGTGGGAGAGAGGAGAGAGGTGTTATCAGCCTGTCCCTCTGGAAAGAGACTGTGGCCATAGAGATGGAGCTGGGGGAAGATAGCAATGTATTCTTGGCTCCACCCATTGCAGTATAGTTTCTATCATTCTGAGATGAGGAAATAGTAGATTATGATGCAAATGACACAGGCTCACCATTCTTAGATTTACTAGAGCTTGGAACAATATATAAAGATCATATAAAATTTGATCAAACATTTAAATGTAACATGGAAAACTAGGTATCTTTTAAAGAAAAACATAGGAGAAGATATTTTTAATCTACAGTGAGAAAAGTTTTCTTAGGTTTAACATCAAAATCACAACTTATTTCAGAAAAAATTAATTGATATGCCTCATTAAATTTTAAAACATATGTGAGGGAGCTTGTTGAAATGATGAAAAAAGCAAGTTTCATGCTGGGAGAAACTAAGTTCAGGCTATCTAACATGGAATTCTGTTCCAAATTTATGAGTCTTAAAAATCAATAATAAAAAGGTACAAAGATACAAAATGACACAGAGAAGTCATTGAAGAGGAAATACCAATATCACATAAGAACAGGAAAAGATTTTTGAACACAGTTATTCATCTGTATACAGATTAAAACCACAAAAAATCACTATATTCCTTTAAGAATATATTTTAAAAAGTAACATTACCAAATTCTGTTGAAGATGAATAGAAATCACATAATGCAAACATTTCTGACTGATACTCTGGAAGAATGCATTTCAGTTTCTTTCAAAACTTGCAATGGACTTACTATACAATTTGGCAAGTACACTCTTATGAAAATACCTCAGAGAAATAAAAACGTACACTTACACACAAACCAATATATTAATTTTTTATAACAGCTACTAATATCAGCCCCAAACTGGCAACAATTATAATGTCATTTAATAAATGAATAATTGTTACATGAACTGTTGTACATTTATACCATGGAACACTGACCAAAAAATAAGTTAGAAATAAAAAACACACACCAGTGACAACTTGGACAGAATTTAAAGTTATTTGGCTGAGTAAAATTCCTGATCTCAAAAGTTTACATATTGCATGATACCATTTATGTAACATTTAAAAATAAACAAAACACACAGAAGGAAAAAAAGAGTGGTTATTGCAAATATTAGCAATGAAGAATAAGGTGGTGGGAGGGGTCACTTTATAGGGGCGGCATGGAGGACCCATGTGGAGATGGAATATTTCTGCTTCTTTTCATTTTTTTTTCATTTTAAAAAACTAGAACACTTATTGGGTGGCTAATTGTTGAAACTCTCAACAATTGATGAACTGGATGCTGCAATAGCTGCCCTCTTGGGTTTAGGAGTTGTTCTTTCACAGAAACCATGCCTGAATCTGCAGTATACAAGTTTTAGGTACCTCATTTGGCCAGTCCCTGTGGTGTTTCATCTTTTAGCCTTGGCACTCAAGGTATACTCTCTCCTGCATTTGGCAGGGTAGCCACATTTGCCACATTTGCCACAGTTAGACTTCTGAGGAGGTAGACCTTAGAGCCACAACAGCAGCATAATGTGTGCATCTTATTATGACACTTCCCAAATGATGGCATTCCCTTTGTCATTTTGCTTCTCTTGCCAAGACCCCATTTCTGCACGTTGATTGTGGCATTAGGTGAATCTACACATTGCAAAATTGAATAATACGATATATATGCACACAAACACTCAAGAATACATGTAAGTTTAAACACATAAATTTAAACAAGCTATGTCAATTTCCTAGTTTTTTATAGTATCACAGATTTTTATAATTGAAGGATACTAGTTGTAAGGGATATGGAATAGCTCATGTCTTTTTTTTTGTTTTTACAATTCTATGAATCTGTAATTATATCAAAAAGTTGAAAAATATCAACTTGTAAATAAAATTGCTCAATCTAACAAAGGATTTAAAATAACAACAACATCATTAGATGTTAAATTCACACTCATCCATATCTAGTCATAATAATTACGAAAAGTAGCAACAGGGCCAATTAAAAAGTGAAGTGTAACATTACACTTTCAGCAAACAACAGGGATCTCAGAGTTCCATAATATTATTGTACTGCTATCTACCTCTCTCTTTATATCTAGTGATATTTGTTTTATTTATTGTGTGCATATTTTGGGGTGCATAAATATTTGTAATTGTTAAGTCTTCTTGCTTATTTCACCCTTTTATCATTATATAAAAGCCTTCTTTGTCTACTTGTATAAATTTTGACTTAAATCTGCTTATCTTATTTTAGTTTACCTACTTCTCTCTCTTAATTTCATTTACATGGAATGCGTTTTTCTATGCTTTCATTTTTAGTCTATCTGTGTCTTTAGAGGTGAAATGAGTCTCTTTTAGACAGCATACAGTTGTGTCAATTTTTTAAAAGTCTATTCAATCATTCTTGATCTTTTATTTGGCAATTTAATCTATTTACTGACTGAGAAGGACTTACTTGTTTTGTTGAATGCTTTATGATTGTGCTATGTATGCCACAATCCTTTCTTCCTCTTTTATTTACATTTGTGGTTTTTCTATATTAATAAAAAATCTTTGGTTCTTTTCTCTTTCTCATTTTTGTATGTGCTGTAAGTTTTTTTCTTTCTGGTTAGACTGAATGTTTATAAGAATACCATCACAGGGTTTTTAAAGGAGATATTTACTTAACTTAGTCTGCATAAAAATTCTCTAGAATTTTACTCCCCCATACAATTTATTATTTAGTTGTCTTAGTTTAGCAACTTAAACACTTATCATAGCTGTAATTAGTGGTGACTATTTTGACACTTAACATTCATACTAGAGATAGAAAACTTTGTAACTGACAATGGCTATAGTGGAGTCTTCCAAATTTGATTATAAATTTATTTCCACCAGTAAGTTTTAAACCTCCATTATATTTTAATGACAATAATTACTGCTTTTTTGCTTCCAATCTAAACAATCCATTAGGCGTTTTTTAAAGCTTGTTGAATTGTGATGAAGGTCCCTCAGCAATTGCTTGCCTGAGAAAGATTCTATTTCTTCTTCATTTGTGAAGAATAGATTCACTAGTTATGATATTATTGAAGACAGTATTTTTTTCTTTTAGTACCTTGAATGTATTATCTCACTCTCTCTTGATGGGAAAGCTTTCTGTTTAGCAATCTCCTAATAGTCAATTTGGGGATTTTCTTGTGAGTGGAATGACACTTTTCCTGCTTTTCATGTTCTGTTTTTAACTTTTGACAGTTTGGTTATACTGTCTCCCTGTTAAGAATTATTTGACTAGAACTACATGAATTTGAATGTTCATAACTCTCCCCAAATTTTCAGGTACTTTTGTTTAAAAAAAAAAAAAGCTTTATATTTCTTTTGGAACCAACATAATGAATTCCATGTGTCCTGAAAGTCCTTGCTACTCTTTTTTATTTTTTTGTTTTCTTTTATTTCTCTATGGATGGGCTAGTTTGAAAATCTTGACTTCAAGTTCAGTAATTCTATGTTCTACTTTATATAATGTGCCATTGAAGCTTTTGATTATATTTTTAGTTTTTCATTTAGTTCTTGAGTTCTAAGATTCATATCTTATCCTTTTGTGTTCTGATACGTATCTCTGCATAGAATTTTCCACTCAATGAATTTTTTATTATTTCATTGAATAATCTATTTTATTGTCTTGTAGCTCATTGAAATATCCTAAGAATAGTGTTTTAGACCCTTTTTCTGGAAATTCACATATTTTCATCTCTTTGAATTTTATTGTTACAGAATTATTGTGTTCCTCTTCTTTGCATTTCCATGTTTCTTGTTAGTGTGGTCTGAGGTGGCTGGATGCGGGCAGGGCATCAGGCAGCCCACGCATGCACCAAGGAGCAAGGCAGCCCATACGTTGGAATAACCAATCAGGTGCTGACAGATAACCCTAATGGCATCTCACAACCTCCAGTCAATCAGCAGAACCCCCAGCCAATCCTAGAAGGACAGGAGTCCCTGCAGGGTCTCCAGTCAACTCCAAGCCTTCCCCACCTATCCTGGACTACAAAAACACCATCCTGCAGCTGCGGCAGGACTTCCCCGGCCCTTCACCTCTGCCTTACCCTGTAGGACCAGTGAACCTCGCCTGAGAGTCGTCCCAATAAAAGTCTTTTTTAAATTACATGGGCCTACCTGTCCTTCTGTTACCTCCATCTGATCTTACATTTCTTGAATTCCCTAAATTGATATCTATGCATCTTTTCTCAAAGAGTTGTCACTTTCACTTATAAAGGGTGGCATAGGAACTGAAGATGAGTCCAAAGATGTGGATGGTATTCAATGCATTGGCTTTAGTCCCAGATAAGTGTATTTGTATAGTGTCCATGTCGTTTTGTAATTTCTTCAGCTGTAGTCAAAATCAGTGATGCCTGCAATTGTTTCAGTGAACTAGGCTATAGGAGGCTGTATGCCTTAGTGTGAGAAGTCCGTTGCTCCATGTGCCAGGGGGGAGGTGTTGGCTGGCTCTCTGGGTTGTTTTGTCCACAGGTTTGGTTATCATGCTTGGTATCAACCCCCACACAGCAAAGGATTCCCTGTTCCTTGAAGTGCCACATGAACTCAGGCAGCAGGTTCATGGGTGTTCTGCTGGTGCCAGGCCCTGAGTTGCCAGGTTCAGAGTGCCAGAGTGACTGGGATGGGAAGTTCTCACAATCTTCTAGATAGTTTTCCCCAGGGAACTGGGAGCTACAGCAACTTGGCTTTGTTCTTGTGTCATGAAGATCAAATTTCATGCTGGGAGAGACACAATGCTACCGACCCCTGGGCACAACACTATCAGTGACTCTGGTTTCAAAATGATACCGTGCAGCAGCTATTTTGGTCATGGAGTCCAGTCTGTGGATTTTTTCTCTGGAGTAGTTTAGCCATGTATCCAGACATCTCTCTAAATTGACTTTTGGGCCTATGAAGACTACAGGATACTCCACTAGCAAAGGCTTCAGAATTTTTCTGACCTTGATAGGGACTGCTGAGGGCCTCCTGTTTACCTTTTCCCGTAGGGTGAAGTCCCTCTTTGTTTCAAGTTTTCCCAAATGAGGCACAATGGTAAAGGTGGACTGTTTCATGCCCTCTCAGTGCAGTTTTCATGAGTCTTCATGCTCTATAGGTTCTTCTGCATTCCCCTTCTTCCCTTTGACCTCACCTTTACATACTGTTGGCATCAGAGCTATTATTCTCCCTCCCCCACACCATTTTACAACCCAGATTGTCAGTCTGTGAACATCCCAGCCAGTCATTGGTCCACTCATCAGCCTGTGAACATTCTCAGCAGTCATTGGTCCAGATTGTCAGCCTGTGAACATTCTCATCAGTCATTGGTCTATTATTAGCCTGTGAACTACTTAAGAATAGCTCCCCTGCCATTTTCTCTCTCTCCTCCTTGCTTTCATGCTCTCTCCTCCTGGCTTTCACTCTCTCTTGCATTCTCTCTCTCTCTCTCTCTCTCTCTCTCTCTCTCTCTCTCTCTCTCTCTTTCTCTCTTCCTCTCATTTTCTCTCTCTCTCCTTGCAGGGAGACACTCTGCCTGTTTGCTTAATAAAATCTCTTGCATGAGTTTTCGTGTCTGAAGTGGTTTCTGGGTGTTTTCACATACCATGGACCATATATGGTTAATTCATAATTTTGGTTCTTGATGTAGAAGAGACATGTATTAAGCATTTCTTTTCATCCATCTTGCTTATGCCTTTTCTTTGTTCATTCTTTTTTATAAACCTACTTCTGCCTGATAGAATGCCATTTTTTTGTTTTTGCTTTTTTTTTTTTTCTTAACACTGTTACTTAGAAGCAAGTCTCATAATTTACTGATTTGGGAAATTTCTCAGTAGAATTTTGTGGTTTCTTAGTTAAATTTCTAATATTTAGAGGATATAGTTTCTATCAAGACTTGCATTATGGGCTATTTGTTCAATGATATATTTTGGTTAATGCCCCATGTGCACAGGGAAGGAATGCACATTCTGTAATTTTAATGATGTTCTCTTAATATTTATTATAGCGAGTTGGTTAAATTTATTGTCAAATATTTTATGCAGTGAACAAATTTTTAATTGTTCCACCATTCATTAATTTGGGTTTGTTAAAAATCTCTAACAATGATCCTGAATTTGTCTATGATTTTGTATTACCTTTCATTTTTTTCCATTTGTTTTGATGCTATATCATTGGGTACATAAACTTCTGGAGCTTTAAAAAAAATCATTATTAGTTGAGTATTCTGTCACTATGAAATGTCTCACTCAGTTTCTGGTAGGGATACTTACATCAGTTTGTTCATGTCTAAACAGTTTTTATGCTTACAGGATGAATTTAAGTCTTTTTTTATATTTCTGAATCAATTTAAATTTTTTTCTCTTTCAACATATCTACGTTCTTATGTTAAAGTACGGGTCTTAAAAACCACAAGTTGGATATAGCAATTAAATGATGAATAAAAAGCTAAGTTATTTTAAAATTAAATACTTATTGTCACCTCCTACTTAATTCTTTCTAGGACTACTCAATTCTTTAAACATATTAAAATATATATATATATATATATATATATATATATATATATATATATATCTTCATTCATCCTGGAAAATGTCTTCTTGTATTTCTTTTTATGTAGTGAGCAATGTCTCAGCATTTGGCTGTCTTTAAAATTTTTTTATAATATTGTAATTTGTTCAGGGTATTTTCAGTGAAAGTGGAATTCTTCACTAGGAATTGTCTCTTTGAGCAACTCAAATGTAGCTGCATTGTAACCTGGTTTTCATTTATGATAATACAAGTGCAATCTCATTATTCATCTAAATAATATAATTCTTCTTTTATTTTTTGTCTTAGTTTCAAACACATTACACATTTGACTATCCATAGTTTCATTATGATTTGCCAAAATGTGATTATCTTTAATTTATTCTGCTTGAATTAGTGAGAATTTTGAATACATAGGTTAATTACTTTTTCAAAAATTTGGCCAAAAGTTTTAGACAAAAATTTATCTTTGCATTGATGCTTATTTTGATTAGACACATTGGGTTTCAGAAATTATGTACAGAACAATTCACTCTGTGCAATACAGTCCTATAGGTATTAAAATATGTGCAGGCTCATGTTACCACTACAGTAGTCATGTCAAAGATTTGTTTTTCACTCTGGCTACCACTTTGCAGTCATACGCCATTGTCAATCCCTGGCAACAAATCATCTTCTCTCTGTCCATACAAGTTTGATTTTTTTCCAGAATGTCATACACAATGCTCATATTTCAGACTCATTCATGTTACCAAGTGTTTTAATTGTTCTTTATCATTTCTAAGGAGGTTCCCATCAAAAAGATGTACAATAATTTGTTCATTCATTCATCCACTAAAGAAATTTTCAGTAGATAATAGATTTGACAGTTGTGGATAAAAGCTGCTATGAACATATGCACAGAAGGTTTTGTATTTGCAGAAGTTTGTTTTTGTGGGTAAATACCTAGAAGTAAGTTTGATGCATAATATACTATGTGTATGTCTGATGGTATAAGAAACAAAATATATTTCGAACTGCTGTACCAGATTTGCTTACTTTCAGCTTTCAACCCATTATGTGTGTTCTGGACTCTGTCCAGTCAGTCCATATTTTCACCACCATATGATACTTTTATTTTGTTATGCTGCTTGATTTTTTCTCTATCTTGTGTTAGGTGTGTAGTCCTATACCATTTTGGTTTATATTTTAACTTTTTATGCTGAAATAATTATAGATTTAAAGACGTACAAAGAACATTTGAGAGAAGTCCCATATAACCCTTACTCAGTCTCTACTAACCTTCACGTTGCAGTTCTTTTCTACATTATCCAAACTGTTAAATGGCATTGGAAAAACTGGCAAGATGATAATCAGTTGCATCAGTATATGTGCAGTCATCTCAGTTTGTCTAGTGTTTCCACAGTGGGATGCAATCTTGCCACATTTAGATTCATGTAATGACCTTCACAATTAAAATGCATAATCACATAATCACTACATTGTTCCCTTATGTTACCCCTCATGGATATATTAAGGCCTTTTTCCCCATCCCAAATTCCTGGAAACCACTGAACAGTCCTCTGTCTCTTTAAATATGTAATTTCATGACTGTGATATAAATGGAATCACACTGTCTATATTCCTGTGAGATTGGCTTCCTTTTTTCTCTTGTGTAATATCCATGATGTGCATCCAGGCTTTTCCATGCTACAATTCACTTTAATGAGTACTCCCTTGTGTAGATATATCAGAAACTTTTTAACCGTTCACTTACTGAGGGACATTTGTGTGATTATCAATTTTTAGCTATTATGAGTCAGTTTGTTATGAATCTTTATTCAGAAGATTGTACTTAAAATTGTAATTTTAATTCTCTGGGAATATATACCTCAGAGTGCAATTGCTGGGTTATATTATAAGGTATTTACTGTTCAAAAGAAGCTGCCATACTTCTTTGCAGAGTGACTGTCCTGGCTGATGTCCCCAACAATAACACATGAGTGACCTACTTCTTTGCATTTCCACCAACACTAGTTGAAAATACTAGTATTTCTCTATTTCAGTCGTTCTACTTGCAATGTACTCATGTCTCATTATGGTTTTAATTTACACTTCCTTATAGATAATGACGTGGCCCATGTTTAACTGTTCATTTGGCATCTTTACATCCACTTTAGGGAACATTTTTGCATATAGTTTGCTGTTTTCTAATTGGTTTGTTAGTGTTTCTTAAATGTGGAGCTTTAAAACATCTTATGTTTTAAAGACATGTGTTTTGTTGGATGCGTGATTTGCCTACCTTTTCTCCAGATCTACAATTAGTTTTTCTCCAAGAGTTTTTACTTAGGTGACATTACCTTTTTTTCTTTTAGGAAAAAGTCCCTCAGTTTTTTGTGCTGTGACATTTCAAAAAGGTGTATCTTTATGGTTTTCATTTGATCATATACTACATTCTGAGTTAAAAAATATTGAAGAGTCAGAGATCAAAACTCTGTTTCACAAGTGTCCATTTACTCTAGTAAAACTTTTTGAAAAAGTGACCCCTTGTCTGTTGAGTTGGTTTTCTACCTCTATCAAAAAACTAATTAGACATATTTCTGTTTTTTTTTTTTTTTTTTATTTTCTCAGTTCTCTCTTCTGTTCCATTTATCTATATGCCATTCCTCTACTGGTATTAGACTATTTTGAGTTTTGTAGCTACATAGTAAATTTTCACATTGAAGAAAATAATTCTTCTCACTCTATTCTTTGTTTTCAACATTGTTTTGCCTATTCTAGGTTTTCTCCTATCTCTGTACTTCATAGACTCAATTTCCCTGTGGTTACAAGAAAACTTGCTGTGACTTCCCTGTAAATCATATTGGTATAAATCAGTACAGGAAGAATTTATCAGCTTGGGATTGAATCTTCCAATGGTTGAATGTGGCATGTCTCCCTATTTAATTCTTTGATATCTTTCAGAATATTATTGTATGTACCTCACATATGTGGTTATTTCATTATTTGTCATTCAGTTTTTATTATAATAATTGTAAATGGTGTTAGTTTACTTGTTTTGACTTCTACTTCATTGTTAATATATAGATATACAATTGAGGTGTGTGTGTGTGTGTGTGTGTGTGTGTGTGTGCATGTTAATTCTATATTCTAATTAATTTGATTTTTAGTTCTGAAATTATTTTGTATGTTCCTGTGATTTCTAACAGGAAAAGATGGCTTTATGAGAAAATAATTCAGTTTTTCACTTTTAATTTTGATGCCGTCTATAGGGAACATTCCTCAAGCTTATCTGACAGCAGTTGCTGACACCATGGTCTAAGTAAGCCAAACAGTCTGGACAGAGAAACTGAGGTAATGGTAAAGACTCACCATGGAATGAAGGTTTTTGCAGCTGCTGAGGCTGAGTAAGAAGCTGAGGGGAGGCCTCGCTTATCAAGCATGCCAGCAAGCTGTGATGTGGACTCACCTGCACTGCCTTGCCTCATGCTGTGTGCAGGAGCTTGCAATTCCCCCAGTTCTTTGTCTCAGACCTGTTGCTGGGCAGAATCACTTAGACATACTTGGTTTGTTTACACTACCTCAATGTGTAGTTCACCTATAGGCTGATTCTGTTGTGCTTTAACAAGCATGTTAACCTGATTGGATAATGTGTCTTGTACAATCCTAAGTAAAATTAGATCTGTGCCTTCAGAGCCCGATCTCCAATGTCTGAGTGCACTAGGTAGGCATCGTACGTCCTCACCCTCAGCGGACCTCTGTCTCTGAACATCTACAGCTGTCTATAAGGATATTTTAAAATAATCCTCACATATTTGAGGAAATTTCTCCCAATACCTAGGTTTTGAGTGTTTTGTTGTTGATAATATTATTGATAATTGCAAGTGCCTTTCAGTGTCATTTGATATGGTCTTCTGATCTTGCCTCTTGGGCTGTTAACATGATGTTTTGAGTTTCTGAATATTGTATCAATCTTTTTTTTTTTTTACTTTTTAAAATTCATTCTAAATAGTTATACATGACAGTGGAATGCACTTTGGCACATCATACATAAATGGAGCATATCTTCTTATTCTTCTGGTTGTAAATGATGTATGGAATCACTCTGGTCCTGTAATCATATATGTACATAGGGT
This sequence comes from Sciurus carolinensis, assembly GCF_902686445.1. Classification (NCBI taxonomy): domain Eukaryota; kingdom Metazoa; phylum Chordata; class Mammalia; order Rodentia; family Sciuridae; genus Sciurus; species Sciurus carolinensis. The sequence continues at coordinate 53,571,827 of NC_062216.1, read as the reverse complement.
AATAATGTCTGATTCATTCAATTATCATTCCTACCCCCTTACCACCTACCCTGTCTTTGCTCCCTTCGACCTAATCCAAATTACCTCTCTTTTCCCCAAGTCCCCACCCGCCCCTAATTAGGAATTAGCATCCACATATCAGAGAAAACATTCATTCTTTGTTTTGGGGGGATTAACTTATTTTGCTTAAAATGATATTCTCCAGTTCCATCTATTTACTGGCAAATTAATTCTTTGAAGCTGAGTAATATTCCATTGTGTATATATACCACATTTTCTTTATCCATTCTTCTGTTGAAGAACACATCTTGAATATCAAGAATAAATACTCCTTGGTCATGAACTACTAATATATATTTGTACATTACTGAACTCAATATGTTGCTTTTTTTGGGGCAGTAGGGACATACCAGGGATTGAACTCAGGGTCTCCCGACCACTGAGCCACATCCCCAGCCCTATTTTGTATTTTGTTTAAAGACATGGTCTCACTAAGTTTCTTAGCACCTTACTTTTGCTGAGTCTGTCTTTGAACTCACAATCCTCCTGCCTCAGCCTCCTCAGCTGCTGAGATTACTGTCACGTGCCACCCTGCTGGCAATTTGTTGCTATTCTGTTGAGCATATTGGTTTCTGTTCTTGACGGATGTTACTTCCCTTGCTTCCTTCATTCCTTCTCTCTCTCTCTCTCTCTCTCTCTCTCTGTCAAAATGACTTTAAGTCATTTTGGTTTTAGATGACACTGGCTTCATTAAAATAGTAAGTGTTTACTTCTTTTCTGTATTCTGGCAGTGATTGCTTAAATTTTTATTTCTTCTTCAAATGTTGGGAATATTTTCCAATGAATTCATTTCATCCTGGAGATGTCTTCTTTATGTGACAAATTTATATTTATGAATATGAACCCACTTATATTATCTATTTCAATTTCATCTTAGGTGAAATGTAGCAACTTGTACTTTTCAAGAAATTGACACAACTGATTTATTTCCCCTGTGATACCAAAAGAGGGGATCTTAAAAATTCAAGTCATGACCATGTATTTGTTTATCTCTCTATTTTCCTCTTCTGCTTTTCTCTTCATTCATTCTTTTAGCATCTTCATTAATTGGTTCATTCATAGTTTAGACATCTCTATCTTTCTGGTCAAGTTCTGTTTTCATAATTTCTTTAATGTTTTAATTTTATTTTTGTCTTCAAGTTTGCATTCTTTGAAATTAAAAGGTATTCCAATGAACCCACTTATTGTATATTGATATGATATATTAAAGATAATTTATAGAAGAAATAATACTAGTAAAATTTTATTAAAACATTTTAAAAATTAAACTTAGAAAACCCAAGTTTTACCACATAATTTTAATTGCCTTCTAAGTATGTATAGCTAAAGTACATTGTGTATTTTGGATGAAACCCTTTTTGTCAAACTTGAATCTGAATCATAATCTTCCTATGATAACCAGGTATATTTGAAATATATCTCTAATGGGTTAATAGTGACCACAATTGTGGTTCTTTTGGCATTAACATTTTCTAAGCACAATTCTAATGGCTGCATTTTTTCCTGATGTAATCATCATTGAATTATAATTACAATTTTATTTTATTTATTTATTTTGTGGTGTGGTGCTGGGGATTGAACCTGGGGCCTTGTGCTTGCAAGACAAACACTCTACCAACTGAGCTGTATTCCCAGTCCTGATTTTATTTTTATAAATACCAACTAAAATTTTTAAATTTTATTTGTTCTTTTTAGGTATACATGACAGTAGAATATATTTTGACATATTTGATATACGTGAAGTAAAACTTATTCTAATTAGGATCCTATTTTTGTGGTTGTACCAGAATTACCCTGGTTTTGTGTTCAAATACAAGGGAAAAAAATGTGGTATATATATAGAATGGGATATTACATAGCCATAAAAAAGAATGAAATTATGGCATTTGCCAGTAAATGGATGGAATTGGAGAATATCATGCTAAATGAAATAACTAGTCCCTCAAAACCGAAGGCCAAATGTTCTCTCTGATACGTGAATGCTAACCCACAACTAGGAAGGGTGGGGAGGAAAGAATAGAAGTCCATTGGATTAGACAAAGGGGGTTGAAGGAAAGGGAGGGATGTGGAGGGGAATTAAAAAAATTGAATTATACATTCAAAATTATTCTTTACAATAGAGAACATTACCTATACTTGTGACAAATTATTTTTGTGTGTGTGGTGCTGGGGCTTGAACCCAGGGCCTTGTGCATGCAAGGCAAGCACTTTACCAATTGAGCTATATCCCTAGCAACATGACAAATTCTTATATGGTGAAGTCTTTTCTATGTATGACTATCTGGATAAGACTTCCTTATATCCATGTTATTTTTGCAGATCTACTGTTTGTGTTCTGATTCTTGAGTTGGAGAAAAATTATATCATTATCTGGAAACTTGTGGGCTTAAGTTTTATTTATATCATCAATGATAACATTATTTGTAGACTGAATGCATCACCTCAAAATTCATATATTATTACAAAATTCCCCATATGATGGTACTTGGAGGTGGAGTCTTTGGGAGGTTACTTGTCATGAGGGTTGAACTTTCATGAACAGGATTAGTATTGTAAGAAAAGAGGCCCCAGAGAGGTCCCTCATTCCTTCTACCATGTGAGGTCACAGTGAGAAGACTGCTGTTTATGAATGAGGAAGTGGGTCCAGATGGAGAGTAACCTGCCTATCACCTTGATCTGAGACTTCCCAGCTCCACAACTGGTGAAAATAAGTTTCTGTTGCTTGTAAGTCACCTACCCTATGACATTTTTGCAGAAGAGACTAAGACAATAATCATAAGTATTAGAATGGTGATTTCTGTTTCTTTACATTTGTCTGACCAATAATAATATGATGTTTACCTTCCTCAATATTTGTGTCCATACTACTATGCACCAAAAACACATTCTAAATGTTCAAATGTGTTTCACAAAACCTGTAATAAAAAGATGAAGCCTGCTGCATCTATTTCCTGCCACTCTGACACTTGACATGATCTGTCGGAGTAGAGGATCTGACACTGGACACAGTTCTGTTGATCGTCCTCCCTCTTGGGGGCCATAGGCGTGGCATGTCTCCATGTATAGTTGCTTTTTAATATTCATAATCAATATATCATTTAGAAACTTATTGGAAAAACATTGGGAAGATTTTACTGTATTGGGACACAAAATAGTGCACAATAAAAATTTGACAGTAGTACATAGATAAAATATATGAAAATAAACAATTGTAGCTGTGTTCAAGTTAAAAGGAGCCTATGATTGCTTTAGTATAATAATAGATGGATAAAAGGGGCATTCCTCTGAGCTTGAATGCGGTGTTTAGCCTTTGTTGCTTTCTTAGTTTCAATAGTTGATTCTAGAGATACTTTTCATAATAAAAACATTTAAGTTAGTCATAAGTATAATTTGTGCTTTTTCTATGTTTAGTCTAATTCTTTAAGAATCAGAATAAGATTGTAGTCTGCTATTATATGAAATTAGAATAGACTAAATATTAACTATAAGTTGATTTCTTTGCCCTTTAATAATAGTAAAACTTTCTCACTGTTAAACACTGGAGTTCATGGTGGGGTAGTTTCTTAGAAAATCTAATGATGTGTTTGTTCTGAAGGATAAAGGCTGCCAGATCATGATGCCCTCAGTTTAGCTGGGAGATAAGTTTGTTTTAATCTAGCTGGGAAATAAGGTTGTTTTGGTCTGGGCTGTCATACAGAGAGAATGTGTACTTTGAGAAGAAGCATAGATTGTACTATTGAAGGTTTTTCTTATTTTAAACTAACCACAAAATGATATGATCATTAGTAAAGAAAAATATCTATAAAAAGGCTGGCAGAAAAAATAAAGACAAATTCACAATAGCCAGACTGTGGAACCAACCTAGATGTCCTTCAATTGATGAATGGATAAAGAAACTGTGGTATATATACACAATGGAATATTACTCAGCTATAAAGAATAATAAAATTATGGCATTTACAGGTAAATGGATTAAATTGGAGAACATCATGCTAAGTGAGATAAGCCAATCTCAAAAATCCAAAGGACAAATGATCTCACTGATAAGCGGATAATGAAACATAATGACATAATGGGGGGTGGGAGGGGTGCAAGAATGGAGGAAGAACTATAGAGGGAAAAGTGTGGGCTGGCAGGGAGCCAAAGGGCATGCCTGGAGAAGAGCAGGAAGCTGTTACAATTGGCTACATGTATGCTTGAGCTCGTGATTGCTCGTCCTTTAACAGGATTGGGTGGACATATCTGATTGAAATTGCTTATGCATGAGACTGCTTATATATTGAGAGTGAGACTCCTTTTGGGGGGTTGTTGTTGTTGTTGGGATCCAAATAAAGAAGAAGCTCCTTCGTGACAATCTGAGGTATACGTGTCTTTATGTCCCGCTGGACGGCAACATTTCGGTGGCCCGTATGGGGAACGGTGAGTGCTCAGGTAAGTAATAAAGGAGAAAATTTTTCACTAGCACAGTCAACTATCAGTCAACTAGCAGGTTTCCCTATTTGAGGAAACAGTGGCTTTAAGGTACTAACGGAAGGTTCCCCTAGTGAGGGAACTTAGCAGAAGGCTGTCCCAAGAGACAGCAAAGGACGTCCTGTAATAAATGAATGTGTGTAAGGTGTTAGCTGTGTTAATATTTTTTTTTACTTTTTCTTGTTTGGTTTCTGTTTAAATTTCACGGATTCGCATGGAAGTCTCTCTTAATGCCTCTCCCTCTTGGTACTTTGCCTATATGGACATTAGTTCTTTTTTGTCTGACTTCCAGAAAACCAAAATTTCAAGAACCACTAAGAGAAGGGGAAGAGATATTAGAAACTGTAAAAGTAGAACAATCAAGTCGAGCTTCTGAAAGAGAAAGTAGATGTTCAGACTTAGAACAAGGATGTGACTCTGAAGAACAGGAACTATCTGAGACAGAGCTAGAGAAGAAGTTCCCTCAGTGGCATTTAGCCCCTACCGCACTGCGCCCTCCGGCGTATAATGCAGGTCACCACTCTTTTCCAAGTCGTAGGGGCGCATGTACTTGCTGCACAGGGGCGGCCCCCAGACAGTGGGCTGATGTATACTCTCGATCAGTGTTCCCAATATTCCCGGTATTTGAAGATCAAAACAATAAGAGATATCATCAAATATTAGATATAAAATTAGTGAAACAGTTAAAAGAGGCAGTTATGTCCTATGGAGTACAAGCTGCATTTACTATTTCTTTATTAGAGAATGTTGCAAGTCAAAGTCTTACTCCGACTGATTGGGGTAATTTAGCAAAAGCATGTTTATCTGGGGGACAATATCTCATGTGGAAGGTGGCTAACCAGGAGTTATGCTCTGATACTGCCCGACGTAATGCAGTTGCAGGCAATCCTCAATGGAATCTAGACATGCTGACAGGCCAAGGACCATATGAAGGGCAAGGTAATCAGATTAATTTCCACCCCGGTGTGTATCAACAAATTAGTGCTGCTGCCACTAAAGCTTGGAAAACACTTTCAGTTGCTGGCGATCTTCAAGGACAGTTATCTAAGGTTATTCAAGGCAACAATGAACCCTATGCCGATTTTGTAGACAGATTGATTCAAACAGCAGGACATATATTTGGAGATGTAGATTAGGTTATGCCTTTAGTCAAACAGCTTGCTTATGAGCAAGCAAATAAATGGTGTAAAGAAGCAACAAGACCTTGGAAAAACAAAGACCTTGGAGCCTATTTAAAGGCTTGTAGGGATATTAATGAGGCTTTTATTCAAGGTCAGGTGATGGCTGCAGTGCTTGCACAGGGTCTTAGAGGCAATGCCAACTCCTGCCCAGGCCAACAGTGTTATCAGTGTAAACAATATGGACACATAAAAAAGGACTACCCCCAGGGTCCTGTGCCAAAATTATGTCCCTGATGTAAAAAAGGGAAACACTGGGCAAGAGACTGTAAATCAACTAGAGACAAAGATGGTAACCCTTTACCTCCAAAAAACGGGAATCAGGGCCCCCAGCCTCGGGGCCCACAAATATACGGGGCTATCCAGTATATTGGATAGCCATTACCCCTTGATTCCCCAATTAAACAAACAAGAGGAAGCGCAGGATTGGATCTCTGTGCCTCTGCCAGAGCAGTATTAGGTGACATTAACTGAATTAGACCTTACCTTCACTTACCCACCTCAAGTTTGGGCTCCCTGTTTGACACTCTTAAAGGTGATTCTGATCCCCTTTCTAAGCGGGTGCTTACCCCTAAGGCTCGAACAGCTCTAAAGCTTGTTGAAACAGCTATGGAAAAGGTTCATCTTGATTGTATTGACCTAGCTAAGCCTTTATCATTCATTGTCTTGGCCACAAATAAGTTACCCACAGGAGTGTTTTGGCAAAAGGGTCCTATTCTATGGGTTCACATGAATTATGCCCCTAACAAGGTCTTATCCTTGTTTACTGAATCTGTGGCAGAATTAATCCTTAGGGCGTTAAAAGTATCCCTTTTCACCTTTGGGTCACATCTCTCGACAATAACTACTCCTTATACTACTGATCAGATACCATATCTTATTAATAATTCAAATTCATGGGCTATAGTCTTTACTAGTACTTCTGCTGTGTTTGACAATCATTTGTCATCTGATCCTCTTCTCCAATTTTGGAGTCAACATCCTATAATTTTCCCCAAAGTCACCCGAAAAGAACCTATTATAGGAGTTACCCTTATATTTACTGATGGATCAAAAAATGGTATGGGTGCTATTACTCTAAATAATGTTACATAAACATTGCTGTTTAATACTCTATCTTCACAACAAACAGAACTATTAGTAGCTATAGAAGTATTCAGAACCCACCACGAGCCCTTTAAACTATTCTCTGATAGCAAATACATTGTTAATGCTATTCAAAATTTAGAATTAACTGGTCTGCTCTCCCTCACTTCCACCATCACTAAGTATTTACAATCTTTACGAAAACTTATTTGGGATAGAAAAAGTCCCTTTTTTTATTGGGCATGTTCAGGCTCATACTGACCTTGCAGGTCCTCTAAGTTTACACAATGATTTAACAGACATGGCCACCAGAGACCCACACATCTTTAATGCACTTGAAAATGCATAAAATTTTCATTCCAAATTTCACATAAATGCTTCTACTCTACATTTACGCTATCAGATTACTAAAGCAATAACTCAGGACATAGTCAAGTCTTGTGCTAAATGTGCTACACTTATTCCTAACCCCTTGTTAGGAGTAAATCCAAAAGGGCTTCAGCCCAATCATATTTGGCAAATGGATGTAACTCATTATTCAGAATTTGGAAAACTACAATTCATCCATGTGTTAATAGATACCTTTTCAGGATTTATTATGGCCTCTGCTCATGCTGGAGAAAAAAACCAAAGATGTAATAACACACTGTTTACATTCTTTCTGTATCCTAGGGGTCCCCAAACAAATTAAAACAGATAATGGTCCTGGATATATGTCCCAGGCCTTTAAACAATTTTGTTCCACCTTTGGTATTAAACATGTCACAGGAATTCCCTATAATCCTACTGGACAAAGCATTGTTGAGCGTGCCCATTTAACACTTAAAAACATGCTTTATAAACAAAAAGGGGGAATAGGGGCATCATACAGATCCCCAAAAGATAAATTATCTGTTGCCTTTTTCAATTTAAATTTTAAAAATCTCGATTCTGAGAGCTGATCAGCTGCTGAGCATCATTCAGAGCCTAATAAAAAACATCTACCTCAAGTGCTCTGGAAGGACATTCTATCGGGACAATGGAAAGACCCAGATCCAGTGTTAATCTGGACCCTAGGATCTGTTTGTGTTTTCCTGCAGGACGCACAATTGCCAATTTGGGTGCCTGAAAGATTGGTCAAGACTTCCTCAATAGAAAATCAAGAACAACAAGAAGATGTGGAAGTTCCTCCAACTGCTGTTGTTGATGATCCCTCACCATGTTAATGGAGGAGCCGTGCGTTAACTATGGGGGATAGTAAAGGCGTGGCCTTGCCCTTTGCCCCTTACTAACTCTTCCAATCTATATCCTCCTATTCTTACCACTAATTCCACATTAGGGTTACCTACTGTACCCTTTTCTCCTGACTTAGCACCCTTCCCAAATGGCTCCTACGACTTAGCAGGTTATGTGGGAACCTCCCCCCAAGTTTGGCTATGCTAGACCGGTAGTCAGAGATGGGTAAGGTTCGTAAAGAACTCATACCAACCTAAGACAGGGAATGAAGATACAAGCTTTATTTTCCGATGATGGGTAAGGATGTTGCTCTGTCATGGACAACCTAAGACAGGCACGGTCTTTTTATAAACAAATGGGGAGATGTGGACTGGCAGGGAGCCAAAGGGCGTGCTCGGTATGCCTGGAGAAAAACAGGAAGCTGTTACAATTGGCTACATGTATGCTTGAGCTTGTGATTGCTCGACCTTTAACAGGATTGGGTGGACATATCTGATTGAAATTGCTTATGCATGAGACTGCTTATATATTGAGGGTGAGACGCCTTTTGGGGGGTTGTTGTTGTTGTTGGGATCCAAATAAAGAAGAAGCTCCTTCGTGACAATCTGAGGTATACGTGTCTTTATGTCCCGCTGGACGGCAACAAAAAGAGGGGTGAGAGGGGTGAGGGGAAGGAAAAAATAATAGAATGATTCAAACATCATTACCCTATGTAAATGTATGATTATGCAAATGGTATGCTGTTACTCCATGTACAAACAGAAACAACATGTATCCCATTTGTTTACAATAAAAATAAATTAAAAAAAATAAAGACAGATTCAGCCTCAGAACGTCTGGTGTCTCTGTGTGCTGTTTCTCCACTGTGCCGACACCTCCCATCCACCTAGGACCTCTGACCGTGCTTGGGCTCAACTCCTGTAGAAGTCCTCTTTAGGATCTGTTGGACCACCTTCACAGCTGATATATTACATTGGGCAACAAAATATGAAAACTCAAGAATTCCAATGTAAGAGGAAAGGAAATTCAGAAATAAGTCCTCACATATATGTCATACTGCTTTTCAACAATGGTGCTAAGAACATTCAGTTTAAGAAGGTCAATGTTTTCAATAAATTTTGTTTGGATAATTGGATATTCACACATAAAGGAACAAAATTTGATCCTATCACCATATACAAAAATTAACTCAAAATAATATATCAGAGCTTAAAGTATAAACTCTTGAGGGTAGCCATAAAGGAAAATTGCCATAGCAATAGATTTAGTAATCACTTCTTGGATATGACACCAAAAACATTGTAAAAAACAACTGAATAAATTGGTATTAATCATAATTAAAAGCTGCTGTGAATCAAAAGACTCAAAAAAGTGAAAAGAAAATCCATAGAATGGGAGAAACTATTTTCAAATCATTATCTGATGAGATAGAGAATATGTAAAGAAAACAACACCACAACAAAACACAAGAAAAAAATGGCCAAAAGACTCAAGTGAACTTTTCTCCAAAGCTGTATAGATGACCAGTTGCACACGAAAAGATTTTTAGCATTCACAATCCTTAAGGAAATACAAGTCAAAATTATAATGATAAATGAATTCATACTTATTGGAATGACTAATATGAAAATATTTAGAAAATATCAAATTTTGGAAAGGATATAGAAATATAGGAACCCTCATGCATTGTTGGTGGGAATGTAGAAGATGTCATCTTTGTGGAAAGCAGTGTGGTAGTTTTTCCCCCCGTACATGAAACTCATTAGGATTCTTTCCAGCATAATTAGTAGTGAAAACTGTATTATAGTTCAACATCTTTCCCTGTGTGCCACTTTTATGAACATTTTGTCTTGAAGAAGCATAACTTGTACTAAGGAGACACAATTCTCCAAATGCAGTACATTCAATAGTTTTTGCCAATCTTCCTGGCTTGCCTTGGTTCTCCTGTTGCCACTCTGTACGATCATCAACTTCCCAGATTTTGTCTGGGTGACCTTGGCCTGGGCTCAGGGCCTGCACCATGTGCAACTCTTCTTGTTCCAACCTGAAGACGACATCAGGTTCAGGTGTGGAGTGTGCATACCCCAGGGACACCAGGTTGCAGTAATTCTCCAACATCACACTCTGGTACGGGCACCTCTGCGCTGGGTCCAACAGCCACCACTCCTCCCAGGAGAACTCCACAAACACGTCCACAAAGGAGAGTGGGGTCCAGGGCTTGGTGGTTTCTGCTCGTAGGAAATAAAGGGCCACTCTAGGACTTACTCTTTCCTGGGGCCCTCTGCCTCTGCCCAGCTGCAGGAGATGCCTCTGGCTGGGGATTCCTTGGCACAGGACAGGCTCCTGACCTTGGAGCTCTCTGATCCTGTTATATGAGTGCTCTCCTTCCGGAGAGGAGGAAACTTGGTATGCCTCCTGGTGAGGAGGAGCTTGAGCCCATCTTCTTATTTGGTCACTTAATTTCTTCACACATTAGATGCTGGATGACATACCAAACTGTAGCTAATTTAACAAAGCATGGTGTGTCCCAGTGCTGTGCTTGTCCCCTGGTGCCTCCACACCCGGCCCCACCCCGTCCAGGGTGCCCTGTTCAAGGGGAGTGAGGTCTGCCCAGTGGCAGCAGCCACAGTCAGTCCCTGGCGAGTGGGGACAGGCAGCTGACCCAGGATCATGTGGGCAGTCTTCTTCATTTTGAGAATTCCTGCTTGATTTCTTTTCAGAATCTCTATTTTTTGAAGTGATTTTTCACTTCCTGAATTTTATCTGAGTTCACTCCTTTATGTTCCAGATCAGTTTATGTACATTTTAAACTCCTTCTCTGACATTTCTTCTACTGTATCATCAATAGATTCTATTATTGGAGCATCTTGGTTTGTTTAGAGTGAATTTTTTCCTTAATATTTTCTTGTTATTTAGGTGCCTACCCATCTACAAGTGTGGATCTGAGGCAGTACTGTTTCTATCCTGTAGACTTACAGTGTCCTTGAAGGTTTCCAGTACCTCACCTTTAAGGGGGAGACAGATAATAACAGCACCCAAAGAAAACAATAGACAGCCTTAATCAAAATACTCCTACTAAGACATCTATAGTTTTGTTGCAATACACAGAAATGATGTGTTCAATTATTGCCTACAATATATACAGTAAAAGTTTTCAAAAGGGTTTACAATTTCAAATGGTGGACAAAGAGAACAGAAGTGGTGTAGGATGTGATGGTAATGAGGAAGGAAGAGAGAAGATAGAAGTAAAAAAATTATAGGAAGAATGAAAGAGGGATTAATAGAGGTTGGCTTTTAGAAGGAGAAAAGAGATAAAAAGAATCCAGGGAAACAGGTAAGTGAGAGGAAAAATATATATAAAATAAAAATTAATAAAAATTAAAAATGGAAAAAGCAAAAATAAAAGAATAAACAATAAAATTGTAATATGCTCTTCAGACTTCCCAGTCCTCAATAAACTGATGCATGAAAAATACTTGATTTTAGAAATGATGGAAATGTGAGAGGAAAAAAAGCAAAAGAAAAGAAAAAAAAGTTGATGAAAAATTGAACAGTCGCTTCCACTTGAATTCAAAAGTTTCTCAGCTTCTCTTCCCAGCAGTTAGGTGAGGTTGTCTGGATGGGTGGGGTTGCTAGGGTGAGAGGGTTAGTCTTGTAGGTGAAACTCCTGGAAGTGGGGCATAGGCTAAGGTATGCACCAGTCTCTTTGCTGGGTGCCAATTAGTCTGGAAATTTTAAGTCACCGCACCTCCAGGGCCCAGTAATTGACAGTCCAGGCTTGAAGACTGCACCTCAGGAATCTCCTTTCGGTTTCACTCATTTTTGTAGGAGCCTGATCTTTGCTCCTTAGGCTGACTGCGGACCCCACAATTCCTGGTCTCTGATTGAGTCTCCAAACTCAATTTCTTCCACCCCCTCACTTTCTAATTCCTGGTAAGATGCTTCTCTCACAGCCAGTCCTGCAAGCAACCAAATTGGAAGGGGAGGGGGAAGTCAGGTGGGTTTCCACAACCACCATGGTAAACCTCTCTCCATGCTTGATTTTCTCCTGGTCACTTAGGCATACTCTCTCACACAGGGTGGGTTTGCCCAGCTTGTTGTTTGAGCCAGACCCAGGTCTGCCAGTAACTGACTCCCCTAGCTGTTAGCCCCACACTGCAGCTGCAAAATGGTTTCTTCAGCTGTCCTCTGTGCATGCCACTGGAAGAGATGGTGTCTTTTTCCCCATACATGGATACTGTGCGCAGCACAGCTGCTTTTTCAAGCAGTGACTCTGATCTAAACTCTTTATTCCTGAGCGCATGCCTCAGCCTTCCCAAGCGTGGGTGTTTCTTTAATTCCTATATTGCTTATTGCTTTATTGAATTCACAAAGGGACAATTCTGGCTTGTGCCTTCAGCCACCGCCACAGCTGTGGGCCTGGGAATCTTTCCCCCTTATTTTATTACATAAAACCTCTTGGGTCCCTGATCTGTTTTAAGTGTCCAGCATTAAATTTCAGTAAAGTACCCCCCTAATTCTTGGTCATTCACCCACCTTGCTGAAAAACTGCCTGTCTGCTTTTCTTGGTTCACACCACAGAGCTGCCAGGGAAGTGACCAATCTATCCTACCATCTTGCCAAAACCCCCTCAATTTTATAAACTGTTTTATGACTGATTTATATTTCCATTCTTTCTCACTCTCTTCTTTTTTTTTCTTTTGTTTTTCCTTCCTCTCTTCCTGATTGGATGACTTTCTGTAGTGATCTCCACATTTTTACTTCAACCCAATGGTCTATATGCTGATGTTCAATTTACATATTTTTTTTTTTTATTTTTTTTTTATTTTTTTTTATTTTTTTTTATTTTTTTATTTTTTTATATTTATTTATTTTTTTTTTACGTTTACATAGGGTAATGATGTTTATTATATTTTTCCCCTCCCCCCCACCCCTCCCACCCCTCCCACCCCTCCCACCCCTCTTTTCCCTCTACACAGTCCTTCTTTCCTTCATTCTTACTGCTCTCCTTAGCCTAACTCTAAACCTAACCCTAAACCTAATGCTAGCCTGTCCCACCCCCCATTATATGTCCTCATCCGCTTATCAGCGAGATCATTCGTCCTTTAGTTTTTTGAGATTGGCTTATCTCACTTAGCATGATATTCTCCAATTTCGACCATTTGCCTACAAATGCCATAATTTTATCATTCTTCCTTGCGGAGTAATATTCCATTGTATAAATATGCCACAGTTTCTTTATCCATTCATCAACCGAAGGACATCTAGGTTGGTTCCACAATCTGGCTATGGTGAATTGAGCAGCAATGAACATTGATGTGGCTGTATCTCTGTAGTATGCTGCTTTTAATTCCTTTGGGTATAGGCCAAGGAGTGGGATAGCTGGGTCAAATGGTGTTTCCATTCCAAGCTTTCTGAGGAATCTCCACACTGCTTTCCAGAGTGGTTGCACTAATTTGCAACCCCACCAGCAATGTATGAGTGTTCCTTTTTCACCACATCCTCGCCAACACCTATTGTTGCTTGTATTCTTGATAATCGCCATTCTAATTGGGGTGAGATGAAATCTTAGGGTAGTTTTGATTTGCATTTCCCTTATTACTAGGGATGTTGAACATTTTTTCATATATCTGGTGATTACTTGTACATCTTCTTCTGTGAAGTGTCTGTTCATTTCCTTAGCCCATTTGTTGATTGGATTATTTGTATTCTTCGTGTAGAGTTTTTTGAGTTCTTTATAGATTCTGGAAATTAGCGCTCTATCTGAGGTATGGTTGGCAAAGATATTCTCCCACTCTGTAGGCTCTCTCTTCACATTTCTGATAGTTTCCTTTGCTGACAGAAAGCTTTTTAGTTTGAATCTATCCCAGTTGTTTATTCTTGCTTTTATTTCTTGTGCTATGGGAGTCCTGTTAAGGAAATCTGATCCTGAGCCAACAAGTTGAAGATTTGGACCTACTTTTTCTTCTATAAGATGCAAGGTCTCTGGTCTGATTCCGAGGTCCTTGATCCATTTTGAGTTGAGTTTTGTGTAGGGTGAGAGATAGGGGTTTAGTTTCATTCTATTGCATATAGTTTTCCAGTTTTCCCAGCACCATTTGTTGAAGAGGCTATCTTTTCTCCATTGCATATTGTTGGAACCTTTGTCTAGTATGAGAAAATTGTATTTATTTGGGTTTGTGTCCATGTCCTCTATTCTGTACCATTGATCTACCTGTCTATTTTGGTACCAATACCATGCCGTTTTTGTTACTATTGCTTTGTAGTAGAGTTGAAGATCTGGTATTGCAATACCCCCTGCTTCGCTCTTGCTACTGAGGATTGCTTTAGCTATTCTAGGTTTTTTATTCTTCCAGATGAATTTCATAATTGCTTGCTCTATTTCTGCGAGGTACATCATTGGGATTTTAATTGGAATTGCATTGAATCTGTATAGAACTTTAGGTAGTATAGCCATTTTGACGATATTAATTCTGCCTATCCAGGAACATGGGAGATCTTTCCATCTTCTAAGATTTTCTTTAATTTCTTTCTTTAGTGTTCTGTAGTTCTCATTGTAGAGGTCTTTCACCTCTTTTGTGAGATTGATTCCCAAGTATTTTATTTTCTTCGATGCTATTGTGAATGGGGTAGTTTTCCTAATTTCTCTTTCTGAAGATTCATCACTTATGTATAAAAATGCATTGGATTTATGAGCATTGATCTTGTAACCTGCTACTTTACTGAATTCACTTATGAGTTCTAAAAGTTTTCTGGTGGAATTTCCAGGTTCCTCTAAATATATAATCATGTCATCAGCGAACAGGGATAGTTTGAGTTCTTCTTTTCCTATTCGTATCCCTTTAATTTCTTTGGTTTGTCTGATTGCTCTGGCTAGAGTCTCAAGGACGATGTTGAACAGAAGCGGTGAAAGAGGGCATCCCTGCCTTGTTCCAGTTTTTAGGGGGAACGCTTTCAGTTTTTCACCATTTAGAATGATATTAGCCATGGGCTTAGCGTAGATGGCCTTTATAATGTTTAGGAATGTTCCCATTACCCCAATTTTTTCTAGTGTTTTGAGCATGAAGGGATGCTGTATTTTATCAAATGCTTTTTCTGCATCTATTGAAATAATCATGTGATTCTTAACTTTAAGTCTGTTGATATGGTGAATGACATTTATTGATTTCCGAATGTTGAACCAACCTTGCATCCCTGGGATAAAACCCACTTGATCGTGGTACACTATCTTTTTAATATATATTTGTATGCGATTTGCTAAAATTTTGTTGAGAATTTTTGCATCGATGTTCATTAAGGATATTGGTCTGAAATTTTCTTTCCTTGATGTGTCTCTGTCTGGTTTAGGTATCAGGGTGATATTGGCTTCATAGAACGAGTTTGGTAGGGTTCCCTCCTCTTCTATTTCATGGAATAGTTTGAGGAGTATTGGAATGAGCTCTTCTTTAAAGGTTTTGTAGAACTCGGCTGAGAACCCATCTGGTCCTGGACTTTTCTTTGTTGGTAGGCTTTTGATGACCTCTTCTATTTCATTGCTTGAAATTGGTTTATTTAAGTTGTGTATGTCCTCCTCGTTCAGTTTAGGTAGTTCATATGTCTCTAGAAATTTGTTGATGTCTTCGAGGTTTTCTGTTTTGTTGGAGTATAGATTTTCGAAATAGCTTCTAATTATGTTTTGTATTTCACTCGTGTCTGTTGTGATGTTTCCTTGTTCATTCCGAATTTTAGTAATTTGAGTTTTCTCCCTCTTTCTCTTTGTTAGTGTGGCTAAGGGTTTATCAATTTTATTTATTTTTTCAAAGAACCAACTATTTATTTTATTAATTTTTCCGATTGTTTCTTTTGTTTCGATTTCGTTGATTTCGGCTCTGATTTTAACTATTTCCTGTCTTCTACTACTTTTGGTATTGGTCTGCTCTTCTTTTTCTAGTGCTTTGAGCTGTAGTGTTAACTCGTTTATTTGTTGATTTCTACTTCTTTTTTTGAATGCACCCCATGAAATAAATCTTCCTCTCAGTACTGCTTTCATAGTGTCCCAGAGATTTTGATATGATGTGTCTTTGTTCTCGTTTACTTCTAAGAATTTTTTAATTTCCCTCCTGATGTCTTCTGTTATCCATTCATCATATAATAGTGTATTATTTAGTCTCCAGGTATTGGAGAAGTTTCTGTTTTTTATTCTGTCATTTATTTCTAATTTCAATCCATTATGATCTGATAGAGTACAAGGTAGTATCTCTATCTTCTTGTATTTACTAACAGTAGCTTTGTGGCATAAAATATGGTCTATTTTAGAGAAGGATCCATGTGCTGCTGAGAAGAAAGTGTATTCATTCTGTGTTGGATGGTATATTCTATATATGTCCGTTAAGTCTAAATTGCTGATTGTGTTGTTGAGATCTATAGTTTCTTTATTCAATTTTTGTTTGGACGATCTATCCAGTGGTGAGAGAGGTGTGTTAAAATCGCCTAGTATTATTGTGTTGTGGTCTATTTGACTTCTGGAATTGAGAAGGATTTGTTTGACGTACGTGGATGAGCCAATGTTCGGGGCATAGATATTTATGATTGTTATGTCTTGCTGATTTATGCTTCCCTTAAGCAGCATGTAATGTCCTTCTTTATCCCTTCTGACTAGTTTTGGTTTGAAGTCCACATTATCTGAGATGAGGATGGATACTCCAGCTTTTTTGCTGTGTCCGTGTGCATGGTATGTTTTTCCCCATCCTTTCACCTTTAGTCTATGGGTGTCTCTTTCTATGAGATGAGTCTCTTGCAGGCAGCATATTGTTGGATTTTTCTTTTTAATCCAATCTGCCAGTCTGTGTCTTTTGATTGATGAATTCAGGCCATTAACATTCAGGGTTATTATTGTGATATGATTTGTATTCCCAGTCAATTGACTCATATTTGTTTTTGACATGATTTGGTTTCTCCTTTATTTGGGTATTCCTTTAGGCTAGCGCCTCCTGTTGCTGATTTGCATCGTTGTTTTTCATCTCTTCCTCATGGAATATTTTGCTGAGAATGTTCTGTAATGCTGGCTTTCTTTTTGTAAATTCCTTTAGCTTTTGTTTATCATGGAAGGATCTTATTTCATTGTCAAATTTGAAGGTAAGTTTTGCTGGGTATAAGATTCTTGGTTGGCATCCATTTTCTTTCAGGGCTTGGTATATGTTGTTCCAGGCCCTTCTAGCTTTTAGGGTCTGGATTGAAAAATCTGCTGATATTCTTATTGGTTTCCCTCTGAATGTAATTTGATTCTTTTCTCTTGCGGCCTTTAAAATTCTGTCTTTATTTTGTATGTTAGGTATTTTCATAATAATGTGCCTTGGTGTGGGTCTGTTGTAATTTTGTATGTTTGGAGTTCTATAAGCCTCTTGTACTTGGTTTTCCATTTCGTTCTTCAGATTTGGGAAATTTTCTGTTATTATTTCATTGAATAGATTGTTCATTCCTTTGGTTTGTTTCTCTAAGCCTTCCTCAATCCCAATAATTCTCAAATTTGGCCTTTTCATGATATCCCATAGTTCTTGGAGATTCTGTTCATGATTTCTTACCATCTTCTCTGTTTGTTCCACTTTGTTTTCAAGGTTAAATATTTTGTCTTCAATGTCTGAGGTTCTGTCTTCCAGGTGTTCTATCCTATTGGTTATGCTTTCTATGGAGTTTTTAACTTGGTTTATTGTTTCCTTCATTTCAAGGATTTCAGTTTGGTTTTTTTTTCAGTATCTCTAACTCTTTATTGAAATGATCTCTTGCTTCCCGTATTTGGTCTTTTAACTGTTGATTGGTGCGATCATTTAATGCCTACATTTGCTCTTTCATCTCCTCATTAGCTTCCCTGATCGTTTTAATTACGTACATTCTGAACTCCCTTTCTGACATTTCTTCTGCTGTGCTGTCATTGGGTTTTATTGATGTAGTATCTAGGTTTGTTTGGGGCATTTTCTTCCCTTGTTTTCTCATAATGGTCAGTTGTCAGTGGGACCCTGAGATATTGCAGTTTTCCACTATTGGCTTATAGTGTCCCAGTAGATTTCCAGTGTATCACCTCCCAGCCTTCAGTAGCCTGATGTCTTGGAGGAATCTGATAAAGCAGCTCATTCGAAGAATACTGCCCCTAGCCCCCTACTGGTTCCACGTTTTGGAACTGGCTCTGTGCGGAAATGCTCTCACTGTGGGCCTGCACCGTGCAGCTGGCCGTGTGGGAAGAGCCCACTGCCGGAGTGTGGAAGACTACCTTGGGAAGACTCAAGCTGCCCTGCCCGGCTCTGCTAAGCCACCTCTATCTGGGCCTGCCACCCGGGCTGAGCTTTACCCAGTGGGCAGACTCACCCGTGGCTCCACTTCAGTCCGAGTCTCTCAATGCCTCCCCTTCTTAACTCCTGGGTTGTGGAGCGACCGGAGG
This sequence comes from Sciurus carolinensis, assembly GCF_902686445.1. Lineage (NCBI taxonomy): Eukaryota > Metazoa > Chordata > Mammalia > Rodentia > Sciuridae > Sciurus > Sciurus carolinensis. The sequence continues at coordinate 53,553,407 of NC_062216.1, read as the reverse complement.
TGCAGTCTCCCTCTAGGCCGCCATCTTGGATCGCCCCATGAAGAGAGCCCGCAGCCGGAGTGGGCAGAGCCGCCTGAAGAGGTCTCCGGCTGCCCTGCCCTTATCCCTGAGGCTGATTGCAGATCGAGGCTCTCCGCTGGTTCTTTGCAGGAGTACACTGCACTGCAGCGGCTCCGGGACTCGGAGCCTGCTCTGTTCAGACAGGCTCTCACTAGCGGGCCAGTTCCGTTCCGAGAACCTGGAGAAGCTGGCTCCAATTTACATATTTTGTAGTGTTCATCTATTAACCAATTATGATAAGTATAGTTATTTAATGATTTTTGAACTTTTACATTGTTTTTCAGTTATTTACCCACCATCAATACAGTATTCTGACCTTGCCTGCATTTTATGTTTACCTGTGAATTTTATAGCTTCATATTTTTCCATGTTGCTAATTAGCATGCTTTTATTCAACTGGAAAGTCCCCTCTTAACATTTCTTGTAAGGTAGTGTAGTGGTGATGAATTGCCACACCTTTGTTTCTTTGAAAGTCTTTATTTGTTCTTGATTTCTGAAAGAGATACTTGCCTGGTCAGTATTTTTGATTGGTAGACTTTATTTTTTTACATGCTTTAAATATATCTTCTCATGCATACTTGGTCTGCAAGGTTATGGCCATATATCCTGCTGACAGTTCTATAGGGGTTGTCTTCTATGTGAAGGGTCATTTTTTTTTTCTTGTTGATTTTAAATTTTTCTTTTCTTTCAACTTTTGACAATTTTTCTCTGGAAATACACTTTTATATTTAAATTCTTTGGTGCTTCATGGAACTGAATGATCATTTTCATCTCCAGATTTTGGAAGTAATCCACCATTATTTTTTCATTAAGCTTACAATACCTTTATATATATATATATATATATATATATATATATATATATATATATATATCTGCTGATTCTGGTATATCAGTAATACTTATATTGGTTTGCTTGAGAAGTCCTGAGAACTTTCTTAATTTTTATTTTTTTCTTTATGCCAACTGGGTACTTTCAAGTGATCTTTGCTGAAACTGCTTTCTTTTCTTCTTCTAATTGATTGATTATAAAAATTCTGATAAATTTTTTGATTCAGATATTGTATTCTGTTTCAGAATTTCCATATGTTTCTTTTTCATGATTTCATCTCCCATTTGAATTTGCCCTTTTTTCTTGCACTTTTCCCTTTTATGATTCAGTTGAATATCTATATTCTCTCAAAACACAGTCCACCTTTAAAATGGTTATTTTGAATTCTCTGCCATGAAATTCACAGCTACTGGAGATTTGTTCTGTTACTTGGACGTGTGCTTGTTTCCTTGATTCTTCATATTTCTTGGAATACTGCTTTACTGCCATTGTATTTTAGTAAGCAGTCACTTGTTCCAGTTTTTACTGAATTACTTCAGGGAAGAAATAGTGGTAAAGACAAATGAACCTGGCTAGAGAATCTGGAGGACTCAGATATCTTTCCCATGAATAAACTTGTGTTAGTCCTTGTATTAGTCAGTTTTCTATCACTATATAAAATAACTGAGTGCTATGGTTATATTTTAATTGTCCCCAAAAGGTCATGTGTGAGACAATTCAAACAAGTTGAGGTGAAATGATTGGGTTATGAGAGCCTTAATCTAATCAGTGAATTAATTCACTGACAGGGATTAACTGGGTGATAATGGTAGACAGGTAAGGTGTGTTGAAAGAGGTATCATTGGGGACATGCCTTAGAGATATATATTCTGTCAGTGGTAAGAGGAGTCTTTTTCTCTCTGCTTCCTGGTGCCATGTTCTGAGCTGCTTTCTTCCACCATACCTTTCTTCCATGATGTTCTGCCTCACTTGAACCCTGAGGAATGGAGCTGGGGGTCTCTGTACTGGGACCCCTGAAACTGAGCTCCAAATAAACATTTCCTCCTTGAAATTGTTCTTGTCAGGTCTTTTGTGAAAAAGCTGACTGAAACACAAAGATATTTACTTAAAAAGAGAAAAGGATTATTTGGGTTCATGGTTTTGGAGTTTTCAGATCCAGATCAGAGTCACTGCTTTAGCCTCTTGTAACCATGATTCTACCCTCTATGCTTCTGTCAGTTCAACACCTTAGATTCCACATACAAATTAGATTATGAAATATCTGTCTTTCTATGCATGGCTTCTCTCACTTAGTATAATATGACTAAATCTGCAAGGAACATGAGAGTGCAGATATCTCTTTTACATTTTTATTTCATTTGTTGGAATATATATCCAGAGTATATATCCAGAGATTGCTAATTCATATGATAGTTCTATTTTTAACTTTTTGAGAAACTTGCATACTGTTTTTCATAATGTCTGGAGTTGTTTACATTCTGACCAACATTGTGTTTGATGTAATATCAATGGCCTATTTTTGTTTTTGATAACTGTGCTCTTGGAGTTATGTCCTAACAATAGTTTCCCAGAACTACAGTAGATACATTTTTTGTTATGTTTTCTTTTAGTTTATGTTATTGTTTTAATGTTTAAGTATCTAATGCTCTTTGAATTGCTTTGGTATGATGTGAGACAAAGAACTAACTTCATTCTTTTGCACGTGGCTTTCTAGTTTTTCATACCCTTTTTGTTGAAGAGACTCCATTTCTTATTGTGTGTTCTTGGCATTTTGTCCCCAAATGAGTTGACAGTTAATGTATGATTCCTCAAGTCTAAAGTATGGAGGACATGTAAGACCCTCCAGCAATCAGCTCCCCAAGGAAACACCAATTTGGACAACTCTCTGTGCGGGAAAACAACTTCATAAGAGCTAAGAAAAACAAAAGAGAAATCATAGTACCCACATCAGCATAATAATGAGAAAAGTGGCACTAAGGAAAGCATGAGTTACCCTCCTGAGTTCAGGATTTCTGCCAGTAGATGTAGAAGTGAAAAGTAGGCACAAGAAAGGAAAGGGCTTATTGTGTTTCTTCTGTGTTATGTTAACCTCACCAAAGAGGGGAAAAATTAATCTTCTTTTCTCCAAGGGAAGGATGGGCAGGATGTTAATATCCTGACTTCTTCTGGAGTTGAAGGAAAGTAAGGACTTGCTCTCTCTTTTAGTTCTCCGGAACAAATTTCTGTAGAGGTGAAAAGAGTCCATTAAGCCCTGACTCTGGGAAAATGGTCACCATGAATTTAAGCTCCAGGATCACCCCGGAAGAGGCAGGTTCCAGGCTAGTACTTATGGAGAAAACAGAAAAAAAGAGATCTTAAGAGAATACAAAGAGTAATTACATGTGAAAGTTTTGTATAATTTGGTAGAAATGAATAAATTCCTATATATATACATCCTACCAAAACTGAGTCAAGATTAAGTAGAAAAATTGAACAGAAAAACTGAACAGGATTATTGATTCAGCAACAAAAACAAAATGAAACAAAATCATGTGTCAAAGAGAATCTCAGGACTAGATAGCTTCACTACCGAATCTTACCAAACATTTAGAAGGTTTTGTATCAATATTCTCAAACTCTTCCCCCAAACTGAAGAAGAAAGGATATTTTCTAGTGTATTTTATGATTTGAGCATTACCCTGAAACCAAAGATAGATAAGACAGTATAAAAGAGCAAAAAACAACTTCTAGAACTAATAAATGAGTTCAGCAAAGTAGCAGGATATGAAATCAACACCCATAAATCAAATATGTTTTCATACATTAGTGATGAATCCACTGAAAGATAAAATTAGGAAACTACCCCACTCATAATAGCCTAAAGAAAAATAAAATATTTGAAAATCATTCTAACAAAAGAGTTGAAAGACCTCTACAATGAAAACTACAGAACATTATAGAAAGAAATTGAAGAAAATCTTAGAAGGATTGAAAGGTCTCCCATTCTCTTGGATAGGCAGAATTAATATTGTCACAATGGCCATACTACCAAAAGCATTATACAGATTTAGTGAAATTCCTACTAAAATTCCAATGATATTCTTCATAGAAATAAAAAAGCCATCATAAAATTCATTTGGAAAAGTAAGAGACCCAGAATACCCAAAGCAATTCTTAGCAAGAAAAGTGAAGTAGGAGGCATCACAATACCAGGTCTTAAACTCTATTAGAGAGCTATAGTAACAAAAATGGTGTGGTATCGGCACCAAAAGAGACATGCAGATCAATGGTAAGAATAGAAGACACAGAGACAAACCCACACAAATACATTTATCTCATGTTAGAAAAACTCACCAAAAATATACATTGGAGAAAAGATAGCCTCTTCAACAAATGGTGCTGAGAAAACTGGAATTCCATATGTAGCAGAATGAAATTAAACCCCTAACTCTCACTCTATACAAAACTCTACTCAAAGTGGATCAAGTCTTAGGTAGTAGAACAGAGACCCTGTTTCTAGTAGAAGAAAAAGTAGGTCCAAATCTTCACCATGTCAGTTTATGAACTGACTTTCTTAACAAGACTCCTAAAGTGCAAGAAGTAAAATCAAGAATCAATAAATGGGCTGGGGAGATAGTTCAGTCGGTAAAGTGCTTGCCTTGCAAGCACAAGGCCCTGGGTTCGATCCCCAGCACTGCAAAAAAAAAAAAAAAAAGAATCAATAAATGGGATGGAATCAAACTAAAATGCTTCTTCTCAGCAAAGGAAACAATGAAGTCAGTGAAGAGAAAGCCTACAGAATGGGAGAAAATCTTTACCACATGTACCTCTGATAGAGCATTAATCTCCAGAATATATAAAGAACTCAAAAATCTTAACACCAAAAAAAAAAAAAATCAAATAACCCAATCAATAAATTGACTAAGAACTGACAGATACTTCACAAAAGAAGAAATACAATTTATCAGCAAATATGTGAAAAAATGTTCAACATCTCTAGCAATAGAGAAATGCAAGTCAAAACTACTCTAAGATATCATCTCATTTTAGTCACAATGGCAATTATCATGAATACAAGCAATATTAAATGTTGGTGAGGGTGTGAGAAAATAGGCACACCCATACATTCCTGTTAGGACTGGAAATTGGTGTCACCATTATGGAAAGCAGTATAGAGATTCATTAGAAAACTTGGAAAGGAACCACCATTTGACCCAGTTATCCTACTTCTCAGTTTATACCCAAAGGACTTAAAATCAGCATACTACAGAGATGCAGCCACATCAATGTTTATAGCAGCTCAATTTACAATAGTTCAACTGTGAAACCAACCTATATGCCCTTCAACAGATGAATGGATAAAGAAAATGTGGTATATATACACAACATAATATTACTCAGCCTTAAAGAAAAATGAAATTATAGCATTTGCTGGTATATGAATGGAGCTGGAGAATATCATGCCAAATGAAATAAGCCAATCCCCCCAAACCAAAGGCTGAATGTTCTCTCTCATATGTGGATGCTAATTTGCAATAAATGGGTAGGGCTAAGGAAACAGAGCTACTTTGGATTAAACAGAGGGAGTGAAGAAGGTATGGAGTTAGGAAGGATGGTAGAATGAATCAGACATTATTACCCTATGTACATATATGGTTATAGGACTGGTGTGATTCTACATCATGTACATCTAGAAGAATGAGAAACTATGCTTCATTTAAGTATGATGTCTCAAAATGAATTCTACTGTTATATATAAGTATTAGAACAAATAATAGAAAAAGAGTAAAAATGACACACCGATATCCCTGACAAATACACATGTAAAAATCTTCAACAATGTACTAGTAAGAAGAATTTAACAACCCATTAAAAAATCACTCACCCTGATCAACTGGAATTTATCCCAGGGAGTTAAGGATGGCTCAACATGTTACTCTTTAAATATAACACATCATGTTAACAGAATGAAGAACGAAGACTAATAATGATAATAATGATTATCTCATTAAATGCAGAAAATGCATTTGAGAAAATTTCACATGGTTTCATGATAAAAGTTATCATCTTATTAGGTTTCAGGATATAAAATTCACTATCATTTCTACCTACAATGATTAAGAGAAAAAAGTAATGAAGAAAACATTTCTACTTTAATATAACTATATAATTACTGTGAATAAAGATAGCTAAGGAGATGAAAGACATACATTATTAAACTATAAAACATTGACAAAAATGATTTAAAAACCCATAAATAAATGGAAAGATGGACTGTGTTTATTGATTGGAAGAATTTATATTGCTAAAATATCCATATTACCTAAAGAAATCTTTGAATTTAATCCCATTCCTAAAAAAATTACAATAGCATTTTTCAGAGTAATAGGAAAAGTATCCCAAAATTTGTATAGAACAGCAAAAGATTGCATAGCCAAAATGTCTTAAGGAAATAAAATCAAGGTGGAAGGATCATGCAACTTGACTTCAAAATACAGTAAAAAGTATAGTAGGTAAAAGAAAATGACAGTGTCATAAACCACATTTATAGAAGAATGCCTCTTCTTGGTCTCCTTCCGAAGTCAAATGAATTGAATGCCTCTACTCATGTACATTTAGGAGAAGGAAGAAGGAGGAGGAGGAGGTGAAGGAGGAGGATCATCCAAATCAAAGACAAGTGAGGTATATATTTTCTTTTTTTTTAAAACATATATTTACCTTTTTGAAGATTTGACTGAGACCCACAGTAATAAAATTGTGAATAGCAATTTAGTTTGTATTATGCCTTATTTACTATTTAAAACTGTATCTGGGTCACTGAGTGTCAAGAAATCATTGTATATTAACTGTAACACAATAAATATTGCTATATTAATTTTCATATGATTTAGCAAAATATAGAAAGTTAGAAGCTTTTAGATGCATAGAAATGCACCAAAATGAATAGAATACAATATACTTAAGAAGAAAACAAATACTTAAGAAGTAAACGTTTTAAGCAAATAAACAGATTTGACTATTTTGAGGTTAAATTTTTTTTATTAACTTACGATTTGCAATGTAAATAAATGTTTTTTTTTAAATAAAAATGTTTCAAAGAAAATATGGTAACATATTTTAAGAAAACTTTTTAAAATCTATTTTTGTGATATTTAACAATATTTGTTGTTGTCATTAAATATTTCACAAAAGGTATACAAGCATGAGTATACCAAAGAAAAACTTAAAAATATCTAGGTTAAAAAAAAAAAGAAAGGAGAAAAAGAAGAGTCCTTGCAAAATTGAAATTAAGTAATTTGTTTTTTATTTTTGAGGAAACATAAAACTGTTAATAATAGTGGCTGAACCATTTCACATTCCCATCAACAGTTTCCAATTTTTCCACATTCTTGCCAAGTTCATATTTTCTCTTCTTTCTTCATTTCCTCCTTCCTTTCTCACCCTCACCCTCTCTGTCTTGCCCTATTTTCTTTTTCAGAGGAGTCATTCTCATGAATATGAGGTGGTATCTCATTGTGGTTTTGGTCTGCACTTCCCTAAAGATTATTAACACTGAGCACCTTTTCCTATGCTTATGGGTTTTTGCATATATATCTTGTTTACAGAAATGTTCATTCAAATCCTTTAGTTATTTTTGAATCACATTATTGGTACTTTCTACATTATTTGGCTCTGAATCTCTTATCTATTATTTGAAATTAATTGTCTCATATTGTATGGGTTGCAATTTTACTCTGTTAATATTCTGGGTAGATAGCCAGGAGAACTGAAGGCAGAATCTCAAACGAAATTTTGTTCATACTTGTTCACAAAAAATATCATTCACAATAGGTAAGAGATGGAAATAAACCAAATATCTACCTATGGGTGAGTGATAAAGACATGTATACATGCAGGGAATATTTTTTAGCCTTAAAAAGGAAGAACTTTTGACAAATGGTACAACATGGTGGACACTTGAGGACATTATACTAAATAAAATTAGCTAGTCACATGATGGAAAATACAGTCTGATTCCTAATTGTTAGATTAGTTGCCTACAGTAATCACATTCATTGAGACAGAAAGAATATTGGTTGCCAAATTTGGGGGCAATGGGAAGATGAGGAGTTGTTGTTTCTGAGTTTCAGTTTTACAAGAAGAAAAGAGTCCTGGAGTTGGATGGTGGTGATGGTGGCACAACAATGTGAGTGCGTTTAATTCCACCCAAATGTATGCTTCAAAACGGTCAAGTGGTTCATTTTGTGTTTTGTGTATTTTCCCACAGAGTGTTACTATAAACAAATTTTAAAAATTGAAATTATGCAAGCCCAATGTAATATTAATCCATATAAGGAAAGTTCTCTCCAAGTTAGCTCTAATATTTTTCGATTTATAAGCTCTGTATTTATAGAGAAAAAGTTTTCTGTCTGGTTGTTTATTTAATCTCTGTAAACCATAGGTTTCTCTGAGAAGCACAAGTATACAAAAGTGAATAAATGGATTTTTAATTGCTTTTCCAGGGACGTTTTGTAGTTATAATTTTTGTTTATAAACCAATGAAAGTAATAAAACACAGAGAGTAGGTCCTCTGTTTCTGCAATTTCCACATATGCAGATTAAACCAACCAAGGAGTTATAATATTAAATATATATATATATATGTATATACATATATATATACACACACACATATATATGTATTCTCAACAAAATCAGTTGTTTTTTTTTCCTGTCCTTATCCCAAAACATAACAGCACTGTTGACACAACAATTTACATAGTATTTGCATTTACAATGCATGAGGTATTATGAGTAATCCAGAGATGATTTTAAGTATGTAGGGAGATGTTTATAGGTTATATACAAGTACTACCCATCTTATTTAAGAGGCTTGAGCATTCGCAGATTTTGGTATCCATCTTAACCGTTATGTTACACCTGAATACAATTTAAATGTCGAGCTTTTGGGGAAAGACCCCCGTGCACAGAAGTGCTGGCCCCAGTAGGCTTTGCCCAGTGCAGGGGAGATGAGAATGGCACCTCTGGGGCTACAGATGACCGGGTGCTGCAGTCCACAGTACTGGACCCAGGCCTGGACAGAGTAGCCACGCCCTCCAATCCTCATGCTGTTTGGCTCCGTTGGAATACCTTTGACCCCGCCCTGCAAAAGCCCAGTAGTCAAAGGCCACGAGATACAGGCGTTGCCTTACAACCGCCACCACTGTGGCCAGGCCGGTTAACCACACAATGCTGTCTCTCCTGCTTATCCTCTCAGGCCTGGCTTGGCTGACCTCTGCCGGCCAAGGTAAGTGAAGGGTACAATCGGATCCGAGGGCAGCCTTTTGCAGTACCACTTGGCAAGGTGGGCTTCAATCTCCTGACTCCAGAAAGTTCAGCCAGACTGGTGAAGGATGCAGCAGAGCCAAACCTGTTTTGGGCCTCTGAGCCTTGAGGGCTCCTGAGCCCTGGTGGTTGGAGGGCTGCGTGCAGACCTGGGCACTTGTCCCTATTTATGTGACCTGCATAAGACGCGCATCTCCTGGGAAGGTGAAGGAAAGAGAAAGTCTGCCTGGGGTCAGAGACCCTGGGATGGGGTCTCCCATTCAGGGCTGAGGTCAACAGGCCCCCAAGTGTCTCTGGATAGTGGTAGGACAAATCTCTCGCTCCTATAGGAGCTTCTATCTGGAATCAGAAGGATATGGTTTGCAGCTTGGGGTGTTAGTGAGTACTGGGGCTTGGAAGTTTAAAGGGTGAGGAAGGGAAAGAGACAAGTGAAGACTGAAGTTGCTGCTCCTCACTGGGAACGTTGACATGTGTTTTTTCTCCCTGCAGTCTCTGAAACATCACTTCTGCAAATTATGGTGCCAAAGAAGATCGAGACAAGCAACAACTATGAGGATATTACAGAAACGCATGTAATTAAGAAATGTTTTATAAAATTTATTGGTGGTTTACTTTTACTGTACTATGGCCCAGATCAATTCATGTACATACCTTTGTGAAATTCTGTTTGTGTCTTAATATATCATGCTAAGGAGTGTTTTAGTTTGAATGAGAATGAGTGTTTGGTTTTTCTTTAATTTTTTAGGTAATATATGAATCCTATGTAACTATTTTAAAACAGAAACTGAAATACAAAACGAAACAGTGCTCCAAATTTTTGTAATACAACATTAAGCGTACAGTTTCCTGGCCTCTTACAAAATACATACATTTAAATGTATAGTCTTAAGTGAGGTCATACAAACATTGACCTTGTACCATGATTTTTTAAAATTCATTTTTATTGTAAACAAATGGGATACACCTTGTTTCTCTGTTTGTACATGAAGTAGAGGCATACCATTTGTGTAATCATACATTTACCTAGGTAATAGTGTTTGATTCATTCTGTTATTATTTTTCTCCCTTCCACTCCTCTTATCCTTCAATACAGTCCCTCCTTCCTCCATTCTTGCCCCCTCTCACCCCCCATTATGTGTCATCTTCCCCTTATCAGCGAGATGATTCGTCCTTTGGTTTTTTGATATTGGCTTATCTCACTTAGCATGATATTCTCCAATTTCATCCATTTGCCTGCAAATGCCATAATTTTATTATTTTTTATGGCTGAGTAATATTCCATTTTATATATATACCACAGTTTCTTTATCCATTCATCAATTGAAGGGCATCTAGGTTGGTTCCACAATCTGGCTATTGTGAATTGAGCAGCTATGAACATTGTTGTGGCTGTATCTCTGTAGTATGCTGATTTTAAGTCCTTTGGGTATAGGCCAAGGAGTGGGATAGCTGGGTCAAATGGTGGTTCCATTACAAGTTTTCTAAGGAATCTCCACACTGCTTTCCAGAGTGGCTGCACTAATTTGCAGCCCCACCAGCAATGTATGAGTGTACCTTTTCTCCATATCCTCGCCAACACCTATTCTTGCTAATATTCTTGATAATCACCATTCTAATTGGGGTGAGATGGAATCTTAGAGTAGTTATGATTTGCATTTCTCTTATTACTAAGATGTTGAACATTTTTTCATATATCTGTTAATTGCTTGTAGATCTTCTGTGAAGTGTCTGTTCATTTCCTTAGCCCATTTGTTGATTGGGTTATTTGTATTCTTGGTGTGGTTTTTTGAGTTCTTTATATATTCTGGAAATTAGTGCTCTATCTGAAGTATGAGTGGCAAAGATTTTCTCCTACTCTGTAGGCTCTCTCTTTGCATTGCTGATAGTTTCCTTTGCTGAGAGAAAGCTTTTTAGTTTGAATCTATCCCAGCTGTTGATTCTTGCTTTTATTTCTTGTGCAATGGCAGTAATGTTAAGGAAGTCTGATCCTAAGCCGACATGTTGAAGATTTGGACCTACTTTTTCTTCTATAAGATGAAGGGTCTCTGGTTTGATTTCAAGGTCCTTGATCCATTTTGAGTTGAATTTTATGCAGGGTGAGAGATAGGGGTTTAATTTCATTCTGTTGCATATGGATTTCCAGTTTTCCCAGCACCATTTATTTAAGAGGCTATATTTTCTCCATTGCATATTTTTCGCCCCTTTGTCTAGTATGAGAAAATTGTATTTATTTGGGTTTGTGTCTGTGTCCTCTATTCTATACCATTGATCCACATGTCTAGTTTGGTGCCAATACCGTGCTGTTTTTGTTACTATTGCTTTCTAGCATAGTTGAAGATCTGGTATTGCGATACCCCCTACTTCACTCTTCCTGCTAAGGATTGCTTTAGCTATTCTGGGTTTCTTATTCTTCCAAATGAATTTCATGATTGCTTGCTCTATTTCTGTAAGGTACATCATTGGGATTTTAATTGGAATTGCACTGAATCTGTATAGCATTTTTGGTAGTATGGCCATTTTGACAATATTAATTCTGCCTATCGAAGAACATGGGAGATCTTTCCATCGTCTAAGATTTTCTTTAATTTCTTTCTTTAGTGTTCTGTAGTTCTCATTGTAGAGATCTTTCACCTCTTTTGATAGATTGATTCCCAAGTATTTTATTTTTTTCGAGGCTATTGTGAATGGGATAGTTTTCCTAACTTCCCTTCCTGAAGATTCATCACTTATGTATAAAAATGCATTGGATTTATGAGCATTGATCTTATATCCTGCTACTTTACTGAATTCACTTATGAGTTCTATAAGTTTTCTGGTTCTAAAAGTTTCTGGAATTTCCTGGTTCCTCTAAATATATAATCATGTCATCAGCAAATAGGGATAGTTTGAGTTCTTCTTTTCCTATTCGTATCTCTTTAATTTCCTTGGTCTGTCTAATTGCTCTGGCTAGAATTTCAAGGACGATATTGAATAGAAGTGGTGAAAGAGGGCATCCCTGCCTTGTTCCAGTTTTTAGGGGGAATGCTTTCAGTTTTTCTCCATTTAGAATAATCTTGGGCATGGGCTTAGCATAGATGGCCTTTACAATGTTAAGGAATGTTCCCACTATCCCTATTTTTTCTAGTGTTTTGGGTATGAAGGGATGCTGTATTTTATCAAATGCTTTTTCTGCATCTATCAAAATAATCATGTGATTTTTGACTTTAAGTCTGTTGATATGGTGAATTACATTTATTGATTTCCGAATGTCGAGCCAACTTTGCATCCCTGAGATAAAACCCACTTGATCATGGTGCACTATCTTTTAAATATATTTTTGTATGTGATTTGCTAAAATTTTGTTGAGAATTTTTGCATCAATGTTCATTTAAGATATTGGTCTGAAATTTTCTTTCCTCCATGTGTCTCTGTCTGGTTAGGTATCAGGGTGATATTGGCTTCATAGAATGAGTTTGGGAGCATTCCCTCCTCTCTATTTCATGGAATACTTTGAGGAGTATTGGAATGAGCTCTTCTTTAAAGGTTTTGTAGAACTCGGCTGAGAACCCATCTGGTCCTGGACTTTTCTTTGTTGGTAGGCTTTTGATGACTTCTTCTATTTCATTACTTGAAATTGATCTATTTAAATTGTGGTTCAGTTTAGGTAATTCATATGTCTCTAGAAAGCTGTTGATGTCTTCGAGATTTTCTATTTTGTTGGAATATAGATTTTCAAAACAGCTTCTAATTATGTTTTCTATTTCAATTGTGTCTGTTTCCTTGTTCATTCTGAATTTTAGTAATTTGGGTTTTCTCTCTCTTTCTCTTTGTTAGCGTGGCTAAGGGTTTATCAATTTTGTTTATTTTTTCAAAGAACCAACTATTTATTTTGTTAATTTTTTGTATTGTTTCTTTTGTTTCAATTTCGTTGATTTCAGCTCTGAATTTAACTATTTCCTGTCTTCTACTACTTTTGGTGTTGCTCTGTTCTTCTTTTTCTAGGACTTTGAGCTGTAGTGTTAGGTCGTTTATTTGTTGATTTTTTCTTCTTTTATTGAATGCACTCCATGAAATAAATTTTCCTCTAAGCACTGCTTTCATAGTGTCCCAGAGATTTTGATATGATGTTTCTTTGTTCTCATTTACCTCTAAGAATTTTTAAATTTCCTTCCTGATGTCTTCTGTTATTCATTCATCATACAATAGCGTATTATTTAATCTCTAGGTGTTGGAGTAGTTTCTGGTTTTTACTCTGTCATTTATTTTACCATGGTTTTAAATGGGAATATATAAAAAAAAATCTTCATGTTTATATAGGCATCCATATGTACGTGTAAAACCTTCAGAAAAAGAACATTAGTGTCATTTAAATCTAATTATTATAATGAAGTATGTACATTACAAAATTAAATCTAGACAGCACAAAGAATTGTGAATAAAGTAAATGTCCACCTTGGTTCTAAAGACAGTAAATTTAAACTATGTGAATATTCGCATATGCACGTACACATTTATAATGATCATTTGAGTCTATAGACTTTAATAGCTTATATTTTATAAAACTTTTGACATGTACATAGTTTCATAAAGCTTTGATAATCATCTGCATAGGATCAAAGAATAAGCAGTTAAGTCTTTTATGGATATGTATTTCAAAATATCTTCACTTTTTTCCAAGTAATATAATGACTCTTACAGAAATGACATACTACCTTAATAATTGTTTCATAAGTCGTCTCTGAAATTTGGTGTTTACAATTTTTTTGTACTTTTGTTTTTCTTAATTATTTTGCCTATTTGGTTCATTTATTTAATATGTAAATCTTGTGCATTGCCTTGCCAAGTTTTATGAATAGCTCCCTGGAATTTTACAATGGATAATAGTCAACCTACAAATCAATTTTTGAGTGAAATGAAATTTCAATAATATCAAGCTAATTTATGAATGTGGTATTATTTTTCTATTTATTTGTCTTATTTAATTTTTCTCTGTCATGTTTTGTATTTTCAATTGTAAAATAGTCTGTATATTCTTAAGGTTTGCTCATGCAATGCAAAATGACATTTTTAAAGTTTATTTTCCAATTGTTTCTCTCTTGTTTTATAAAAATAAGCCATATATTTTTGTATGTAACTGTAAATATTAATACTGCAAATAGGAATTTTAAATAGTTACTATTAGTATTAGGTTTCTGTTTCTTTTGACTTTTTATGTATTACATATTATTTACAAGAGAACTTCATTTTTTTTCCCTTTTTTCCTATCCTTAGGAATTTTTCTTCCCTTTTTTTCTTTTTCATTTCATAGGTAATGATGAGACACTCCTATATGTTATTGAATATCAGTTAATAGTTCATCTATTTCATCCATATTTTTTTCTTTATTTTGTACTTTGATTTTCTTTGGTTGTAGGGAGAATTTCAATGTCAAGAATAAAAATGACATTGACTGTAGGTTTAATAAATGACATTTATTAATTTAAGGAAAGTTTTATTTGCAGACATTATGTATACACTGTGTGCATCTTTGATGTAGTGAGTCAGCTTTCCATCCTGGGCCTAAACTTGCATTAATCATGATATATTTTATATTTGTTGGATTTACTTTGCTAATATTTAAGACAGTATTATAATCATGAGAAATATTTTTCTTCTGTAAAATATAGTTGTCTGGTTGTAATATTTGGTTTGTACTGCCTCTGAAAATTTGTTAGGGAAAGCTTTTTCTGTATTTCCAGATTTTTTTTAAGATTTATCATTTTTTTCCCTTATTTAAATGTTTATTGCAATTCACTCCTTAGGCCTTCTAGACCTGGAGCTTACGTTGTTGGATCTTTAATTACAAAGTCAAATTCTTAATATACTTCGACTTAAAACTACCCCCTTTTTATCTACAAATGCCTTTTATTTATTTTATGTTTTTGATTCTTCCCAGGTTTTCTTTTTTCATTTTTCCAACTTATTTTGTTAAGTCAACTTCAGTCATGTGTCAGTTAGAGGGTCTGTTTATTGTTACTGGGAAATGGAGAATGGTATTTAGAATTCAATGTCTGTATGCAGAGCATGCTGATGATTCCTACGGGGTGTCACTGCTTCTACTATCACTCTATGCCCAAACCAGAAAAATGTGTGTACACACACAAACACACACAAGTGTAAGGTTTGATAACACAAATGTGTTAAACGGGCATGTGTGCTTACATAAAACTTTTAAGTTCATATTGATGCTAGGAACAGTGGCACACGCCTGTAATCCCAGTGGCTGGGGAGGTTGAGGCAGGAGAATGGCGAGTTCAAAACCAGCCTCAGCAAAAGCGAGGCACTAAGCAACTCAGTGAAACCCTGTCTCTAAATAAAATACAAAATAGGGCTGGATCAATTCAGTGATTGAGTGCCCCTGAGTTCAATTCCCAGTACCTGCCCCCCAACAAAAAGTTCATTTTGATATATCCAATCTCAGTATAAAATTACAAGATAAATTAGAAAAAAAGAGGTGGGGAAGATATAATATACAAAAAATAAAAAAATTAAAAGCAATGAGAAAGTAGGTTTATGCTGTAATATAATACATTTCATTAAGCAAATATATATAACTTTTGCAAATAAAGGTTATGATATTTTATGAAAAAATAAAATTAGCTACAAAAGTTGTCTTTTAAATATGTTATGAATAGGTTGAAATTTGAAATGATGAAAATCCAAATTATAGAATATGAATCCCCCCAAAACAAGGAAATGAGAGTAAACTAATATCAGAGAAAACAGATTACAGAACAATGACAGTGCCCAGATAAATTATGTAATTTTATAATGATAAATATCTTAATTGATTAAAGGCATTGTAATCTGAAAACTACTCACATGTAATAAGAACATATGCCACTGAGAAAAATGAATGGGCAAATGTTTGGGTCATTGTTTTGGGAAAGATATTTCGAATATGACCTCAAAAGCAAAGGGGAAAAAAATGAAAATTGACAAACAGAATGACATCAAACTTCAAAGCTTCTGCATAGCAAAAGAAATAACCAACAGAGTTAAGAGAAACAAACTAGTGAATGGAGAAAGCATAAGCAAACTGTTCTCTGACAAGGGATTATTATTATTATTTTTTTAATTTGAAAAGTTACATTGATAAAGTAGGTTTTTATGTCTAAAGTATTTAGACAAACATAAATGGGGTGGGGCACAGACACTTCCTTACTCGTTGACAATGGAAATATTCATCAATACTCTTAACAAGGGATTATTAATATCCAGAATGTATAAGGAGTGCAAACAACTTGACAGAAAAAACAAATAATCCGATTAAACAACAGACAAACGATCTAAACAAATTCTCCAAACAAGATTTACCAATAATCAAGTATGTGAGAAAACATTCAACATCACTAATCATTGGGAAATGCATATGAAAACTATAATGGTATTTTGTTTCTCCCAAATTAGTTGGCTATTTTCAAAAAGACAAGAAAATGACAAATACTGGTGAGGCTTTGGAGAAGGTGAAACTCTCATATACTGTGAGTGGGAATATAGTTTAGTTCAGCCATTATGGAAAAGAGTACAACAGTTCTTTGAAAACTATAAATAGAGCTATCATATGATCCAGTATTTCTACAACTGGACATATGTTCAAAGGAAAGGAAATGAGTATTTTGAAGAGGCATGTGCACTTCCATATTTGCTGCAGAATTATTCACCACTACCAAGATGTGTAATGAACCTAGGTATTAATCAGCAGATGAATGGAAAAGGAAATGTGATATACATACAAAACAAAATAAAATACATTCATAAAAAAGAATGAATTACTGTCATTTGTGGCAACATGCATTATGTAAAGGGCATTATGAAGCTGAAATAAGTCAAACACAGAAAAATCACATACCACAATCACTTATAAGGGGAAGCTAAGTAGTTGTTTTCATAGAAGCAGTAGGGAGAAGGTGTGGAGAGAGGATGGTTAACAGGCACAGGAGTGTAGCTTCAGAGGAAGAATAATTTGCAATGTTCTACAGCACAGCAGCATAATTATGGTTGACAACAATTAATTACATATTTTAATATAGCTAGTTCAGAGGATTTGGAGCACTTCTGACATAGAGAAATGGTAGATATTTAAGATAGTATGTATACCAGCTTTCTGGGATCTTATCATTTCACATTGTATACATATATATTTAACATACTTCACCTCACTTCATAAATTTGTATAATTATTATGTGTCAGTTAAAAATTTGAAAAAGTAAATGAGTCAAAGTATAGAAGTAAAAATTATGCCAATTTAATTAAATTTAGTGATTTGACCTCTACTCTCAGTAAGAGATAAAAAATATGACATAGATAATTAGTAGGGATATAGCTTACTCAGGATACTAATAGCCACATTGACTTCCACTAATGTATAGAAAATTGGAAATGGGTATTTAAATGCTATCAGATTTATTTTCTGTAATTATCATCATAGTTTGCCATTTGTTTTAAAAATTTGTTTTTAAAATTGTTGGCATTTGTTTTGAAAATTTTCCCTAAGTTCTCTAAGAAATTCAGTATCTCAGTAAGTTCTTCCCATAATTCTTCCAGCCAAATTGTTAAAAGACTTTACAAAATATTCCAGGAAAGATAAAACATATCTTGTTTACGGAATTGTGTGTAAATTCACTAATCTCAGTTTTTAAAATGTATTCATATAAAACATATGCAGAGGACAAATGAAGTTTAAGAAATGAGAATTATAGGTTCATAGGTTCCCTCACTTACAAAAATATGAAAACTTTGAAAATAGCAAACATTGCAAAACATTGTGAGCAAGTAGGTTATTTCTCACTGGAGGGAAGGATAACATCATACTAGAAAAAGATTCTTATATCAACTCACTACACTGACATATTTTCAAAACTAAATAAATGTGTTCAGAAAGAGAAAATAAAACCAGAAGGAGCATTCTAGAAAATTACTCATTCATTTACATGGATGTGCACACCAAATACACACATTATGTGACTAAAAAAGGGAAGATCAACAGGCTTAAAGTGGTTTAAATGAATCTAAACAATGACAGCAATAACAAGCCCAAACTATAGTGAATGCATACTTCATAGTTATCTATAGTGAATATGTAAAAAAGAGAGTGGAATCAAAGCATACTCCTAGAGCATATCATCAAAGGCATGATAGCAAAAGAGGAAAATATCTGCCAAAATGAACAAAATGGAAATAGTAGGTCTTTACCTATTACTATTAGTTTAAATGTGAATGGAATAAACTCTACAATCAAAAGATATAATGTGTCTGCATTAATCAAAAAGAAATCCATGTATGTGTTACCTGAGACTCACTTTAGCTTTAAAGACACATACATGCTGGGTGGTAACTCTAGGCAGGTGGGCATGACTGCAGGAGGTGGATCACTGGGGTATGCCCTAGAAGGGTACATTTTTCCTCTTTTTTCCCCTTCTTTCTCTCTCCTCCCCACCACCTTTTCTGCTTTCTGACTGCTAAGAGGTGAACACTTTCCTCTGCTACTGCCCTTCCGCCATTTTGTTGTGCCCCAAATGATGGAGTTCACTGACCATGAAGTAAGCCTCTAAAACTGTGAACCCACAAATGTTTTCCCCTCCAAGTGGGTCTTCTCAGGTGTTTTGTCACAGCAATGTAAAGCTAAATAAAATAGAAACATAGATAATTGATCATTAGGTGATAGATAACTGATAGTACAGAAAGAGAGAAAGACAATGGAATGTTATTCAGTTTTAAAAATTGAAATCCTGCCACCTGTAATTTGTGACAACATGAATCAACTGGAGGATATTATGCCAAGTGAAATAAGATAGACATAGACAAATATTACACGATCTCACTTATATGTGAAAAACATTTTTTAAAAAGTCAAACACATATTTACAGAAAATAGAATGGTAGTTTCCCAGGTCTGGAATAGTTGAGGGAAAAGGAGGATGTTGGTTATAGGGTACAATCTTTCAGTTTTAAGTTTGGGAGAGCTAAGGTATAATAATGGGTTGTTTATTTGAAATTTGCTGAGAGTGGATTTCAAGTAGTCTTAGTTTATATAATAAAGTGGTAACTGTGAGGTGATGATTATATTAATTCTATTGTAATCATTTCACAGTTATATGTCAAAATATTGGATGCACATTAGGTATACAACATAAACATAATGCAATTTTACATATCAGTCATATCAATACAGTTGAAATTTTCCATTAAAAACTCCTCTAGAAATTAAAGAGGACTTCATTATCAATGCAAGAATCAATTTATGGGTGATGATATCACTATACTTAACCCATTTTACTCAACTTATAAAAGACCCCATTCAGTGGAATGGCCTCTGATTAAATGATGGCTATCCCAGAGAGTTGTACCTTATTGTGAAGGGTGAGTGTGTGTGTGTGTGTGTGTGTAAATAAAAGTGTAAAGTTTTTTATATAATCAAAGATACATTGCAAAGTTAATTCTCTTTAGTTGAAGCAATTCCTAGAGAACAGGGAGATGAGCAGCATCTGTGGGTACCACAATGGTGAAACAGTCAGTCAATCATAATGGTGAAGTTTTATTTTCTTATAGAACTGTCAACTTATTTGGGGTGGAAGCTGCAAAATTTAAGTTTCTTTAATGGTTATTCAGCATTTCTAAACAAAACATTCATTTAAAATTCAAATCTCATGCCATTAAATAAATGATAATGACTAATGCACTTACATTTGAAATAGATCTGTATTCCTTGACTGAATTTAAATTTAGTTATGAATAATTCTGTCATACCCTTCAATTTTGAGGCATGCGGAATATAATCCATGTGCATATGAAAGAGTGCATACATATCAAAAATTTTAGCTTTTTACTTTTAAGGAGATAACATTTCTAACAACTGTTTTCTTTCTTAATATTCTGTTGTAGGTGACCTATATCATCAATATTGAGGAGAACTCATACATACTCTCTCTCAGAAAACAGTAAGTGTCCATTCTTTTTCATACAGATGTTTTTTATTTGTTTTTACAATCACCACCCTAAATTGAGGTTAAAAAAAAGCATAAATATTCCATTTCCTTAATACACTATCTCTGCTTAGAGGTTAATGTTAGGCTTGAATTTCAAGCGTTCATTGTGAGTTTAATATAGCCAAATTCTAATTTAATGATGTAAATATAAATTCATATTTGATAATAATCAGACCTTATTTTTATTTGTCCATGTTTATTCCTGAGAAGTTCCTCAGTCAAAAATATCAGATAGACCATGAAAATAGCTGTATGTTGTACACATAAGTACAACTTGATGTGGGTCATTCTTTGCAAATGCCAGTGTTGGTAAAATAAAACTTAAGCCCAGCCAATCTAAAGTGCTGAACTAAGGCATAATTATGTGATCGGGGACCTTCCAACAAGGGAACCAAAAGAAAATTTTATAACTGTAGGCAATCACAGTTCCAAAGTTACAATGTAACTTCTCCTCTGATTTTATGCTTTCCATTCATGAACTGCTATTTTGTTGCACTTCACAATAACGCTTTTCTCATTTTGCTGTTTATTTTTTATCTTTTTTATTCTCTTTTCTCCTTTTATTCTGTTAGAAAACCAATGGTATTAATTTTGTACATAACCTTCGATAATTTCTTATTCTAAATTTCATCTTTACAAAGAACACATAGAAATGGACAGAAAAGTTTGTTTTTCTACAAACATCTACATTGCTTTAGATTTTAATCTTTACCAGATTGCTGGTAGACTTTAATAATGTGTAGTATATGTCTTGTTATTGTAAGTATGACATTTTTTAATAGATAACATTCCACATTATGTAACATCATGGGTAATAAGGTTATTTCCAGGGCATGTCTCTCTGGATCCTTACACTAAGCATCCTTATATATAAATTCTTACATACAATAGGTTTTGCTTTACAGGTTTGACATCAAGAAGTGGGATCTGGATCAGGATGTGACAATAAAATGACAATAAGAAATAGCAACATTGACAAAAGTGGCTGACATTTATTAAGCACATACTGTTTGCCAGGCAGATAATTAACAATGTACATGTACTGATTTAATTTTCACAATAATCTCTAAGCCAGGCATTGTGTATTACTCACATTTTATAATGCACTGATATTTCTAGAAATATCACTGTATTATTTTATATAAATATGACATTACTTTCTGAAAAGTCAGTACCAATTTAAATGTCCAGAATAATGCATGATGTTCCAAACTATCTTTTCTCAAGGCATCACATCATATCAGCAAGTCATTCACCTCACATGATAAAGTAAGCCATTTCCTCACAGGAAAGCAAAAAAGAGAGGAAGAGGAGGGAAGTTCCCATGTACCCAGTGACCCAAAGCCTGCCACAATAACTTTGACTCTTAAAAGTTCTACCACATTCCAATAGTTCTTACAGGATAATGATCTGTCATTTAACCCATGAACCTTTGGAGGACATTGCAAACACAATCTGCAGCCAATGCTCTGTTTTTGCTCTGTTGAGAGTCTTAGTCATTCTCAGTAAGGGAGCTTGCATTTTCAATGAGTGTAGGTCCCACAATTAACTAGCTCATTTGTGGCTATGTTACTTAATTTTTTCAAAGAGATGCTAGCTGACACAAGAAAAGGGTTGAAAAAGACTTTGTGGTTTACTGCTTCTCATCAAATTTGTCTACCTTTGCCATGAAAATATACTTGAACTATTTCCTGGAAGCAGCAGCATATGGATTGCCGCCAAAATACTCTATAAATCTCATTCAAGGTCAGCCAAATCCACGTGAATCCCACACCAAATCTAGCTGGGATTAGGAGAAGTACTGAATCTATGGTCACATGCCCCAGAAAGTGATGAATATTTATTTTTTAATTGTGCATAATTCTAGTTTTCTGGTGGTTTGGTGTGGAGCATATTATATAAGACCATTATTTATGATTGGTTCATATTGATGTATTCACTGCACATGTAGCCATCAAGTCTATATATTTCACTTATTGTTTATCTACCAATATTTGTAGTGCTTTTCATTGATTTGATCTATTAACAGCAATACCAAGAAAAGTTGTTTGTGGATATCATTGTTCTTGACTTCCTAGGAGGCACCTGTGAAATTGGTAGGTCATAAATGAGAAAACATTCACGTGTGGTATACACTGCAATTGTTTTTAGTTTAAGCAGTGCATACTTCTCCTAATCTCAGCCAGGTTTGGTGTGGGATTCAGGTGGATTTGGCTGACCTTGAATGAGATTTATAGAGTATTTTGGTGGCAATCCATATGCTTCTGCTTCCAGGAAATAGTTCAAGTATATTTTCATGGCAAAGGTAGACAAATTTGATGAGAAGCAGTAAACCACAAAGTCTTTTTCAACCCTTTTCTTGTGTCAGCTAACAATTCAAAACTGTCTCTATTCTGTACATGCTCAACCAAATGCACATTTTCACTCATTTGTTATGGCCAATTAATACATGAGAGATGCTACTTCTTAATAAGTTTAAGATGTATTTCACCACTTATTAAGAACATGTCATGGGTTTTTCAAGATGGCAGACTAGAGGGTGGCTGCATTTCATGTTGCTCCAGGACTCAGGATTCAAAAGAGAAGATATTGAGAGACTTGGGACCAACTCAAAGCCACCGGGTGAGTCTCTCCCATTGGGGAGACGTCCCAGATAGGGCAGTAGTACCGGAATGCAGGGAACTTTGTGAAGTAGAGTTGCCCGGCGAGACACCCCTCCCCCTGCTGGAGCAGTGAACATGGACAATTGGGAGCATCGTAGAGGAGGCCACTCAGTACAACACTTGGTTTTAGAGCAACCCACCGGGGCTCCGGAGGCTGCCCAGAGGAGGGGCCACATAGCCAGGCGATTAGGTGCAGAGCAGGGTCCCAGGACCTAGGTGGCTTCTCGGTGGAAGAGCTGCAGAGACAAGCTGAGGGGCGGAGCAAAGGTTCTAGGACTGCGGGCAGCTTCTCTGAGGAGGGGCTACCTAAGGAGACTCGTCTGCGAAGGGCAAGGCTCCCAGGCCCAGGAGGTAGGTCCGAGCCCCTGGGAACATTGCAGCGGAAGACTGCCCAGCCCAGGCAGCAAGACACCCCTCCCCCCGCTGGAGCAGTGAACACAGACAACTGGGAGCTTTGTAGAGGAGGCCGCTCAGCACAATGCTTGGTTTCAGAGCAACCCGCCGGGCTCCGGAGGCTCCCAGAGGAGGAGCTGTGCGGCGAGCTGTTTGGACTCAGAGCAACCACTCCTGAAGCTCCTCAGAGAAGGAGGAGGTGTGCAGTGAGTTGCTTGGTCTCGAAGCGACCACACAGAACACTGGGTGGCTGCCTGGAGGAAGAGGCGGGCGGTGGGTTGCTGGGGCTCGGAGCGTCTGTACGGGTCTCCAGGTGACTGCTCAGAGGAGGGGCCGCATAGCCAGGTGGTTAGGTGCAAAGCACGGTCCCGGGACCTAGGCGGCTTCTCAGTGGAAGAGTTGCACAGAGACAAGCTGAGGGGCGGAGTGAAGGTTCCAGGACTGCGGGCAGCTTCTCTGAGGAGAGGCAGCCTAAGGAGACTCGTGTGCGAAGGGTGAGGCTCCCAGGCCCAGGAGGTAGGTCCGGGCCCCTGGGAACATTTCCTCGGAAGGCTGCCCTACCCAGGTGGTAGTTGTGGTTTGAGGGGAACTGCAAGGAGGGGAACTGACCAGCGAGACCTCCCCACCGGGTGAGTCTTCCCCGCCGGGTGAGGTTTTCCCACAAGGACGGTAAAACCAGAGACACAGGCACAAACAGGCCTTGCCTCAGCCCGCAGCCTAGTTCCCCTGTGGTTGACCATTGGTCAACAAGTGGAGGCACCTCTGCCCACTAGCAGGGAATATACCCCACCTGAAGGCCACCACCCCTAGAGAGGCATCTTCCTTGTGGAGCACCGCATTATCAACTTCCTCCAAGACTTCAGACTACTGAAGGCTAAGAGGTTAAGAGGGGATAGACTAGAAATCTTCAGGGACATTATAAGTCAATAGAGGAAATCTGCAACATCTCAGCAGTCCGCTGATACCTGAACAATATGAGAAAACAAGAGAAGAGAATGCCTCAAATGAATCTAGATGTTACATCAATAAAATCCAATGACAGCATGGCAAAAGAAAGGACAGAAAAGGAGTTCAGAATGTACATAATTAAAATGATAAGAGAAGCAAATGATGAGATGAAAGAGCAAATGCAGGCATTGAATGATCACACCAATCGACAGTTAAAAGAGCAAATATATGAAGCAAAAGATCATTTCAATAAAGAGTTAGAGATATTGAAAAAAAACCAAACAGAAATCCTTGAAATGAAGGAAACAATAAACCAAATTAAGAACTCCATAGAAAGCACTACCAATATGATAGAACACCTGGAAGACAGAAACTCAGATATTGAAGACAAAATATTTAACCTTGAAAATAAAGTTGACCAAACAGAGAAGACGGTAAGAAATCAAAGAACCAAATTACATTCAGGGGGAATCCAATACGGATATCAGCAGATTTTTCAATCCAGACCCTAAAAGCTAGAAGGGCCTGGAACAACATTTTTCAAGCCCTGAAAGAAAATGGATGCCAACCAAGAATCTTATACCCAGCAAAACTTACCTTCAGATTTGACAATAAAATAAAATCCTTCCATGATAAGCAAAAGCTAAAAGAATTTACAAAAAGAAAGCCAGTATTACAGAACATTCTCAGCAAAATATTCCATGAGGAATAGATGAAAAACAAAGAAGCAAATCAGCAAAGGGAGGAGCTATCCTAAAGGAAATGTCAAATAAAGGAGGAACCAAGTCATGTCAAAAATAAATAAATAAATAAATAAAATGAGTCAAATGACCGGGAACAGAAATCATATCTCAATAATAACCCTGAATATTAATGGCCTGAACTCATCAATCAAAAGACATAGACTGGCAGATTGGATTAAAAAGAAAGATCCAACAATATGTTGCCTACAAGAGACTCACCTCATAGAAACAGATACCCATAGACTAAAGGTGAAAGGATGGGGAAAACCATACCGTGGACTCAGCAAAAAAGCTGGAGTATCCATCCTCATTTCAGATAATGTGGACTTCAAGCCAAAGTTAGTCAGAAGGGATAAAGAAGGACATTTCATACTGCTTAAGGGAAGCATAAATCAGCAAGACATAACAATCATAATTATCTATGCCCCAAACAGTGGCGCATCCATCTATGTCAGACAAATCCTTCTCAATCTCTGAAACCAAATAGACCATAATACAATAATACTAGGTGATTTTAACACACCTCTCTCACCACTGGACAGATCTTCCAAACAAAAATTGAACAAAGAAAATATAGAACTCAATAACACAATCAATAATTTAGACTTAACGGACATTTATAGAATATACCACCCAATGAAGAGTGAATACACTTTCTTCTCAGCAGCACATGAATCCTTCTCTAAAATAGACCATATATTATGCCACGAAGCTACTGTTAACAAATACAAGAAGATAGAGATACTACCTTGTATTCTATCAGATCATAATGGATTGAAATTAGAAATAAAAGAAAGAGTAAAAAACAGAAATTACTCCAACACCTGGAGATTAAACAATATGCTATTATATGATGAATGGATAACAGAAAATATTAGGAAGGAATTTAAAAAATTCTTAGAGGTAAATGAGAACAAAGAAACCTCATATCAAAATCTCTGGGACACTATGAAAGCAGTACTTACAGGAAAATTTATGTCATGGAGCGCTTTCAATAAAAGAAATAAAACTCAACAAATAAACGACCTAACACTACAGCTCAAAGCCCTAGAAAAAAAAGAACAGACCAACACCAAAAGTAGTAGAAGACAGGAAATAGTTAAATTCAGAGTTGAAAACAACAAAATTGAAAAAAAAGAAAAAATACAAAAAATTAACAAAATAAATAGTTGGTTTTTTGAAAAAATAAACAAAATTGATAAACCCTTGGCCACATAACAAAGAGAAGACGAGAGAAAACCCAAATCGCTAAAATTCGGAATGAACAAGGAAATATCACAACAGACACGACTGAAATACAAAACATAATTAGAAGTTATTTTGAAAATCTATACTCCAACAAAATAGAAAATTTTGAAGACATTAACAGGTTTCTAGAGACATATGAATTGCCTAAACTGAACGAGGAGGACATACACAATTTAAATAGACCAATTTCAAGTAATGAAATAGGAGTCATCAGAAGCCTACCAACAAAGAAAAGTCCAGGACCAGATGGGTTCTTAGCCGAGTTCTACAAAACCTTTAAAGAAGAGCTCATTCCAATACTTTTCAAAGTATTCCATAAAATAGAAGAGGAGGGAACCCTCCCAAACTCATTCTATGAAGCCAATATTACCCTGATACCTAAACCAGACAGAGACACATGGAGGAAAGAAAATTTCAGACCAATATCCTTAATGAACATCGACGCATAAATTCTCAACAAAATCTTAGCAAATCACATACATAAACATATTAAAAAGGTAGTGCACCACAATCAAGTGGGTTTCATCCCAGGGATGCAATATTTGTTCAACATCAGGAAATCAATAAATGTAATTCACCATATCAACAGACTTAAAGTCAAGAATCACATGATTATTTCAATAGATGCAGAAAAAGCATTTGATAAAATGCAGCACCCCTTCATGCTCAAACATTAGAAAAAATAGGGATAGTGGGAAAATTCCTTAACATTGTAAAGGCCATCTATGCTAACTAAGCCCATGGCCAATATCATTCTAAATGGTGAAAAACTGAAAACATTCCCCCTAAAAACTGGAACAAGGCAGGGATGCCCTCTTTTACCACTTCTATTCAATATCATCCTTGAAATTCTAGCCAGAGCAATTAGACAGACCAAAGAAATTAAAGGGATATGAATAGGAAAAGAAGAACTCAAACTATCCCTATTTGCTGACGATATGATTATATACTTAGAGGAACCAGGAAATTCCACCAGAAAACTTTTAGAACTCATAAGTGAATTCAGTAAAGTAGCAGGTTATAAGGTCAATGCTCATAAATCCAATGCATTTTTATACATACGTGATGAATCTTCAGAAAGAGAAGTTAGGAAAACTACCCCATTCACAATAGCTTCGAAAAAAATAAAATACTTGGGAATCAATCTAACAAAAGAGGTGAAAGATCTCTACAATGAGAACTACAGAACACTAAAGAAAGAAATTAAAGAAAACCTTCGAAGATGGAAAGATCTCCCATGTTCTTGGATAGGCAGAATTAATATTTTCAAAATGGCCATACTACCAAAAGTGCTGTACAGATTCAATGCAATTCCAATTAAAATCCCAATGATGTACCTTACAGAAATAGAACAAGCAATCATGAAATTCATCTGGAAGAATAAGAAACCCAGAATAGCTAAAGCAATCCTTCGCAGGAAAAATGAAGCTGGGGGTATCGCAATACCAGAACTTCAACTCTATTACAAAGCAATAGTAACAAAAACGGCATGGTATTGGTACCAAAATAGAAAGGTAGATCAATGGTACAGAATAGAGGACACGGACACAAACCCAAATAAATACAATTTTCTCATACTAGACAAAGGCGCCAAAAATATGCAATGGAGAAAAGATAGTCTCTTCAACAAATGGTGCTGGGAAAATTGGAAATCCATATGCAACAGAATGAAACTAAACCCATATCTCTCACCGTGCACAAAACTAAACTCAAAATGGATTAAGGACCTTGGAAACTATCAGCAATGTGAAGAAAGAGCCTACAGAGTGGGAGAAAATCTTTGCCACTCATACTTCAGATAGAGCACTAATCTCCAGAATCTATAAAGAACTGAAAAAACTCAACACCAAGAATACAAATAACCCAATTGACAAATGGGCTAAGGAACAGACACTTCACAGAAGAAGATATACAAGCAATCAACAAACATATGGAAAAATGTTCAACATCTCTAGTAATAAGAGAAATGCAAATCAAAACCACCCTAAGATTCCATCTCACCGCAATTAGAATGGCGATTATCAAGAATACAAGCAACAACAGGTGTTGGCGAGGATGTGGGGAGAAAGGTACACTCATACATTGCTGGTGGGTCTGCAAATTAGTGTAGCCACTCTGGAAAGCAGTGTGCAGATTCCTTAGAAAACTTGGAATGGAACCACCATTTGACCCAGGTATCCCACTCCTTGGCCTATACCCAAAGGACTTAAAATCAGCATATTATAGAGATACAGTCACATCAATGTTCATTGCTGCTCAATTCACAATAGCCAGATTGTGGAACCAACCTAGATGTCCTTCAACTGATGAATGGATAAAGAAACTGTATATAAGAATGATAAAATTATGGCATTTGTAGGCAAGTGGATGAAATTGGAGAATATCATGCTAAGTGAGATAAGCCAATCTCAAAAAAAACAAAGGAAGAATTATCTTGCTGATAAATGGATGATGACTCATAATGGTGGGTGGGAGGGGTTAGTTTTAGGGTTAGAGTTAGGGTTAGGGAGGGGGGCAAGAATGGAGGAATGAAGGACTGTATAGAGGGAAAAGAGGGGTGGGAGGAGTTGGGGGAAGCGGAAAAATAACAGAATGAATCAAACAACATTACCCTATGTAAATTTATGATTACACAAATGGTATACCTTACTCCATGTACAAACAGAGAAACAACATGTATCCTATTTGTTTACAATAAAAAAAAAGAGCATGCTGTATGTTTTCAAATGTTTGTTTATCATTCTAGTTGACTCCCTTCCCCTGAGATTGAGGTTTTTCTTTGTGACTTATTTTTACTCCTTTGTTTTTGAGATTTTTTTAAAAAAATATTTATTTATTTTTTGATTTTTTACAGACTGCATTTTGATTCATTGTACACAAATGGGGTACATCATTTCGTTTCTATGGTTGTATACGATGTAGATTCATACCATTGGTGTAATCATACATGTACATAGGGTAATGATGTCTGTCTCATTCCACCATTTTTCATACCCCACCTCCCTCTCATTTCCTTCTACAAAGTTCTCCCATTCTTCTCTCACTCCCGTCCTCCCACCCTCATTATATATCATTCTCCACTTATCAGGGCAGACATTCAGCTTTTGGTTTTGGGGATTGGGTTATTTCACTTAGGCACACTTTTACATTGCTGGTGGATTGCGAATTGGTGCAGCCACTCTGGAAAGCAGTGTACAGAATCCTTAGAAAACTTGGAATGGACCCACCTTTTGACCCATTTATCCCACTCCTCACTTTATACCCAAAGGACTTAAAATCAGCATACTATAGTAATGCAGCCATATCAATGTTTATAGCAGCTCAGTTCATAATAGCTAGATTGTGGAACCAACCTAGATGCCCTTCAACAGATGAATGGATAAAGAAACTGTGGTATATATACACAATGGAATATTATTCAGCCATAAAGAAGAATAAAATTATGACATTTGCAAATAAATGGATGGAATTGAGTTATTTTTAATTGAGTTATCTGTCTTTTTAGTTTTTTACAATTAGCTTGGAAGAATTTGTTTTCTGTGTATATTAATACTTTTTTTTGTTCTACATGTTGATTGCCTTCTTTCTTTTTTTTTTTTTTTTGTGGTGCTGGGGATTTGAACCCAGGGCCTTGTGCTTGCAAGGCAAGCACTCTACCAACTGAGCTATATCTCCAGCCCACCTTCTTTCTTTGTTTGTAGGATTTACTGCTATAAAAATTTAATTTTCATATAATCAGTTATATTTATAGTGTGTTATTGATTTTAGGTCTCCCCTCTTGTGTTTCTTACATCTTGAATTTAATTTATATCATGATTGTCCAGTGACACCACAAGTGTTTATACACTTCAGATGAAAATATAGTGCTGGTTTTATTGACTATCTGTACCTTCTTCTTATTTTTCTTGATATTGCAAGTTTTATATAGACCCAGATATTGTTTAGTCAGCAAACTTGCGGGGTCATATTCTTCAGTTGAAATACATGTATAGCATACTTTCTGAATTTGCAGATTTCTTCAGATATTCCTTTTGTATTCATTTAACAATACCTTTTGAGTCATATTCATTGATATAATTTTTTTGTAGTTCTAATTGTCTATCTGAAGTGAATTTTTCAGTACATGTTTTGTTGAGTGCTCACATCTGTGTGTGCATGCATATGTGTGATTTTTGGTGTATTTCATTAATTCTCCCTCATACATTAGAAGTACATTCATTTTCAAGATTGTGTTTGTACCTGAAAGAAAAAAATTTCTTGGATAACTTCTGTCATTTTTAATCCTCTCCACATTCCTTTTCATTTATACCTATAAGGTATAATTTCATGACCACTCTTACACTTTTGTTCTCTATATCATAGTTGTCTTATAGTTGTTTCCGATTCTTTAGTTTTGCCATATGCTTACCAATTCAGTTCTTAGCAAACAAAATCTCTTAGATATATTTATTATTTTAAAAATTTTTTAGTGTGATATGTTTCACTTGCAGAGTGCCCCTTTTTTCTTGAAATGGTCTTCTTTGAATCATATTAACTTTTCTTCAAATTCTAATTTGACTCTTGAATCAGCACTACTTCAATAGGAAATAGCTTTAAATTTCTTACTTTCCTTACATGAAATATTGTTTTTTAGTGGTCAGTTATACTTTTATCCCTTCGCTAATTAAGCCAGACTTTTGTTATTTCATGTAGGAATAAAATATATACTTTTGAGGGCCTAAGGTGAATAAACTTGAAAACTGAAGTGTTATAATTATGCCCTCATGATATGTTAGATATTTTTTAACTTGTAATTTATTTTTCCTGAGCACCACTTCTGTATCCTATTTCTACCACCTTCATTTGCATACTTATAGTTACCAAAATGTGACTTTGCTTTCATGACATTATTCATTATCCAGGAACTTGTCTCTAAATTTAGACATTTTCCTCAAATCTATGCATTTGTTCAGTTTCCTTGAACTAAAAAACAACATTTTCTTGTGCATTGGGAAGACTGCAGTTTTGGTTTCTGAATAGAGAAGAAAAATTTGTCAGGATTGAGAGAAAATGAAATAAATATGAAGAGAGAAGTGGGAAAGAAAGAAAGAACTCTGTGAGTGCCCCTTACCTATTCTAGTCAGGACTTGAAATGCTTCTTGGTGTTTGGAATCCTGAATAAACCCATTCTCCCTACAATGAGCAACAAAGGTAGATTACTTCTTAATCCTTACTCACCACTTCCCACCACTTTCTGTCAGGTGCATCCATGCAATTTGTTCTGAATGTGAAATTTGAGCAAAATACCAGCGTTCCCTGTGAACAAAGCTTTAAAACTAACATATGCATACACAACTTCTTTTGCCCTTTTGTTTAAGCACCAGGCATGCCTTTTGTGGATTCCAGAATGAAGTTGTATCTTCACAAGACTTCTGAATGACATTGATTTTTCTTTTGAGGGGCACTTATGCATTGAAGGTTGTTTTAACCACAGTATAATCTCATGAAAACTATTTAATGAAAAAATAGATTAACCCATTGTAACATATTAGCAAACATTAAGACCTTTATCCCATGGCATCTATTGAAGGTTGATTGTATAAAAGTTTTTTGAAATCTGAAATCCCTTACTATTATTGTATGTAAGTTTGCATTGGTCAGTTTATCATTTGGAATTCACTCACTAGCTCCCATACTAGTTCTGGCTATAGTGGTTATTTTTATTTTGTAATTTTTCTTATGTGCATAATATACTATTAAGACAGCTAAGTCTATTAAGTTTAGATGTTTGGACTTGTAACATGGATAGTAAATCTTGATTCATTTTACTATTCTAGAATTTATTATTATTAATGATATTATTACATTGAAATTTCAATGTTTGTTTGAAATAGGTCATATTTGTCCCCAAATTTCCCAGTGTTTTCATATAACAAATGGGGAACATTACAGGAAGATTCTTTACTTATTAAGGTAAGTTGATATTTGCTGTTTCGATTCATGTTTTTTAATGCGGTTAAGGTGATATCGTTGGCAAGGAAACAAATGCTTTATACTCTATAATGTTATTGGGCAAACAGATCACGACCCCCCCACCTCCTGCCAAATTTGGCAAATTTTGCAAAAACAAACAAACAACAACAACAATGTGAATGGTTTCCAAGAGGCATTCAGGAGCTGAAAGTTTTGGAAATATGTGAGAAAATAAATGTATAAGATATTTATTTTGGTTGAACAGATGGAGAAGAGGCAAATGATAGTCATGGGTCAGATTATTTTGCTATATCAGAACTGAGAAAAAATGAAATCACAAATATAGTAACTACAGTCCAATTGATTCACCCTACTTAATACAATTAGCAAGCAGAACAAAATGCAAGAGATGTGTTACAACAGGCCGATGAGGAAATTTCTCCTTGAAAGAGAGAGAGAGGGTATATAATGTGAATTTCACATTCAAGGTGGCTTTCTGACTGAGGATAATATCTGCACCACAGCATAGGGGTTGGGAAAAAGCAGAACTGGAGTGAAGTAGCTGAAACTTGCATGACACAGCATCAGAGGTATGGGAGTGTACTGTCTGCAGCCCATTTTGCTAGGGTAGTGGAATGGGTTGCCAAAAGACCAAAGAAAGTAGTGGAGATGGCATGCAAGATGTAATTTTTATTAAAAACTGCTTACAGGGAAGGGCCAGTGATAACAGTCTGGACTGATGGCATTCCCATCCGTTTGGTTTATGTCTGAATAATATTCCATCATTTATGTAAATTGCATTTTATTTTCCATTTTTCTTTTGTAAGGGGGCTTAGGCTGATTCCATATCTTAGCTATTATCAATATTGTTTCAATAAAATGGGCATATAGGCGTCTTTGTAATGTTGACTTCACTTCTTGGGCTATATACCCAGAACTGGGATCACTGGCTTGTAGAGTATATGTACTTTTACGTTTTTGAGGAGGTCTCCTTTTTTTGTTAATTGTTTTATATTGTTGGGATAGTGCTTCCTTGCCTGACTGTGAATTTGGCTACACACATGTGCTGGCTGAGGCTCTACTGAAGTGTTATAAAACAGGGATACTAAATGTCAGACACTATTGGGATATATTGTGTACCAGCTAAGGTCTGGTGGAAACATCTTGCTAAGTTCCTAGGCATTCATCTAAAACAAGATAGGAAATTACGTAGAGAAAGTCTTAAACTCTAGAGGGAGGTCCACCTTATCACCCTCAGTGCTCTAACCCAAAGTCAAAACCCAGCAGTAAGAAGAATAATTTGAGTTATCATTAAATTAATTGCCTTCTGTACAAAATGCAACACTGCATATATATAGAGATAACACATAGTAGAGGATGGAAAGCATTCAGATAAAGAAAGAAATTAATGAGAAAGAAACATATAAAAGAATAGAAAAACATCTACAAGACAAACCTTTAATCTTTTGAAAGGATTAGCAAAAATAATCTCTAGTAAGAACTCTCTAGAACAAAAATAAAAAACCTACCAATATTAAGGATGAAAGGCATTATTACTTGTCACATAGAAAACAAAATATATTACAGTTCTATAATGGTTTTGTGTGAAAAAATAACGATTTTTTGATAAACAAAATTTATCAAAATTTAACCAAGAAAAAATAAACAATCTCAATTGGTTGACATTTATTTAAAATTTGATTTTTTAAAACCCACTTTCCCATAGAGAAACACCAGGTTTAGTCATTCTCACTTTAGTGTATTCCCCTTGTTATGAGAAAGAAAGGATGTCACCTACTGAGAGGTGATTTGGCTGTTTGCAGTTATGGTATTAAAAATAATGCTTCCAAGAACTTTCATATACAAATTACTGGGTGGATGTAAATTTTCATTCCTCTGGGATATGTGGGTAAGATGTGATTACCAGGTCCTGTGGTAAATGTGTGTTTTGATTTTTTAAAGAAAATATCAAATTATTTTCCAGAGTGGCTATAATGTCTTTTTATGCTCACCACCAAAATATGAGAGATAGAACTCTGCATCTTTGACACTGTTTTGGCATTTTCATTATGCACACAGACAAAGCATTAGCTACTCTCATTTAGCTGTATCTCATGTGGTTTTGATTGGCATTTCTTAATGGCTAGTGAGTGATGGATATATTCTCATGTGCATGTGTATCACCTTTTGAGAAAGGTCTTTTTTTTCATTAACTGCATTGCTTTTTTAAAAACTATTATGCTCTTATATTAGTATATTTTAAATACATATTTTGTCAGGTACTTTTTTGGAAGTATTTTCCCCCAGTCTGTGAGTTGGTTTTCTTCCTTTCAATATGGTTTTCTACTGATTCGAAAGTAAGACTATTTCCTGACAACTTTTTCTAAAAGTTTTATGGTTTATGGTTTTATGCATGCTGTTTAATTCTGTGTCTATTTTGAGACAATTTTGATTAAGGTGTGCAGGGTTTGGATCAAGGTTCATTCTTGACTGGTTATGTAACTGTTCATCAATTTTGATAGAAAAAGCAACTGTTCTAGTCAGCTTTTTCACTGTTGTGACTAAAGGACCCAACCAGCACAACTGTGAAAGAGGAAAGGTTTATTTGAGGGCTCACGGTTTTAGAGGTCTTAGACCATAGAAGTCCAGCTCCATTCCTTGGGGCTCAAGGTGAGGCTGAACATCACCGTGGGAGAGGGTGTGGAGGGAAACAGCTTACATCATGGTGATCAGGGATCAGAGACTCCATTCGCCAGATACACATACATACATACCCCAAAGCCGCACCCCAATTCCCACCTACTCCATCCATACCCTTCCTGCCTCCAGTTACCCCTCAGTTAACCCCCTCAGGAATTAATTCACTAATTAGGTTAAGACTCTTAAAACCCAATCATTTCTCATCTGAACCTTCTTACATTGTCTCACACCTGAGCTTTTGGGGGACACCTCACATCCAAACCATAACAGCAAATTTTCAGCATTTAAAGAAAATATTGTGGCACTTTTGTTAAAAAATCAGTTCGGCATATTCGTGTGGGTGTATTTCTGTGTTCTTTGTTCTGTCCAGTTCTAGGTGTGTCCAGTTCTATTCTTCCATCACTATAATGTTGCTTTCACATTAAATATTAGTATAGACTACTGTTACTCCTACGGTATTCTTCTTTTTCAATGTTTTTAAACTGTTCTATTCCAGTATTTGTCTTTTTAATATAAATGTTAGACAAAGCTACTCCATATGTAGAAAAAAATAACTCTACCTGCTAGAGCTATAATTTATATTAGGTCTGTAGGTCAATTTGAGAAGAATCCACATCTTTACTCTATTGAGTCTTCCCTCCCCGCAGACACAGTAAGTCTCTCAATTTCTGTGGTCATTTTATATCTTTCATTAGAATTTTATAATTTACCTTTCTCACCTTCAGCTTATTTTTTAAGGTTTATAAATAAATGTTTCATTTCCTTTGGAGCAAATGCTACTGTTTTAAAATCACCTTAACATATTTTTTATCTAGAGACCAACTTATTTGTGTTTAACTTACATGCTACAATCTTGTTAAATTTATGTATTAGTTCTGAAATTTTTATTTCAGAACTATAGACTATAATAGACATTTATTTTACATACAGGAATGTTTTCCTTTTCTCTTTTACAATTTGTCCACTTTTTAAAAATTCATTTCCCTTGACTCATCATGTTGCTACAATCTGCACTAATGTGCTAGCAGCCATGAGGGTAGGCTTGCTCCTCCGTGTATCCTATCTCTGTAAAAGTGTTTATAGTCTCTCACCATTGAGGAGAATGTCGGCTGCAGGTTTCCTTATACAATCTTTATCAAGTTGAGAAAACTCTAATTTTTCCAATTGCTAATTGTGTTTTTCTTTTACTTTACTATTAGTGGTGAAGGAGTGTTTAATTATTTTAAATGATTCTTCTGTATCAGTTGGTAGGGTCCTATGAATTTTTTCTTTGTCTTACTAACAAGGTAGATTTCACTGATGGATTTTCAAATCTTGAAACATTTTCACATACTTGGAAAAGCAGTATCTTAGTCCTGGTGTGTATAGCTACTTTTCTTATGATTGAGATTATTTTTTGATAATTTCTTGAAGATGGATGCTATCAAAATCCACCAGACACATTGGTCCTGTAGCTCCATGTCTGGCCTCTGGGGCACATGGCATTGTGACGTTCTTTCCAAAGGGCTTGTGTAGCTCTGCCCCATGGCCTCGTTTGTTGCAGCACAAGTGGCCTTTCTGTTGGCTCGTCTCTGCTCGATTCCTGAAGTTTTCCTAAGAGGATGTCCCACGTTACTGGCATTTCTTAATCTCGGCAGTCTCCACTGCAGTTTTGGCTTCCTCCTCAAATGTCCATGCTTTGACTTTTCAGAGGGTGCCCACAGGGATTCCGATCCTGCTGCACTTTACCTGGCCTCCCAGACCTTCCTTTGAAATATTGGTGGAAGCCTTCATGACCCCCTAACTCCAGCATACTGCATTTCTGCAGAACCAGCACCACGAGGTTGATGCCAAGGTCTGCTGCCCTCTCAAGCAGTAGCCAAGCCTCCAGGGACCCTGGTTGCAGCAGCCTCTGAGTGTCTGGGTGACTGAGCAAGTTGAAAAAAACTTCCTAGGCCCCTTTGAGCAAGAAGGGTGCCCCACTGATCTCTTCTCAAGAGAATTTTCATTACTCTCTTTGAACTTGAAATGGGTATGGTCTTGTCAGCTCCTGAAATGCCCTCAAGCCATCTTTCTTATTGTCTCTGGGCAAAGTCTTTAGCATTTCTTTCATGGTGGTACTGTCTTTAACCACTGCAACTCCATAGCTCCAGTTTTACTCCTGCCTTTCAAGTTCAAGTTTTTCAAATACTTCTGCTCTGGTTTCTGCTCCTGAATATCACAATAAATTTGGCTAAATTTGCCACTAGCAATACCCATGCCACTTCCTGAATGCTATGCTACCTAGATGTTTCTTCCACCAGATTAAGAAGTCCATCACTTTTAAAATCAGCCTCCCAGAAAGTTTCAGGGCACAGGCAGGCAAAATGCAGACAACTTTTCAGCAAGAACATAACATGAATGGCCTCTAGTCCAATTGCCAGTAATGTCCTCCTTTTCTTCTAAACCCTCTTTAGCCCTGTCTTCACTGTCCAGAGTCCTATTGACATTCTGGTCTTCTGAATTCCCACCAGAATTGGCCATTAAGCTCTGCTTACAACTACCTAAAGCATTTCCAGCTCCCACTGCTGAGCATTTCAAGATTCTTTCCACCAAATCCAAAAAACTCATACTGCTTTCCAAGTGGTTATGCCAATTTGCATTCCTACCAACAATATGTGAGAGTGTCTTTTCCCACATTCTCATCAGAATTTATTACTATTTGTAATGACTCTCATTCTCATTGGTGTGAGATGAACTCTCAATGAAGTTTTCATTTGCATTTCCCTGATAGATAGGATATGTTGATTATTTTTTCTTATATTAGTTTGCCATTTGTATTTCTTCTTTTGAAAAGTGTCTATTAAGTTCATTTCCAATTTATTCATTGGCTTTGCTTTTATTAAATTTTTGGGTTCTTTATATATTAAGGATATTAGTCCCCTGTCATAGCAGTAGCTGGCAAAGATTTCCTCCCAGTCTCTAGACTCTCTTCATACTCTTGTTTCCTTTGTTGTGCTGAAGTTTTTCAACTTGATGCCTTCTCACTTTTTGATTCTTGGTTTTATTTCTTAAACTGTAGGGGATTTCTTAAAGAAGTCAGTGCTTGTGCCAACATGTGGAGTTTTGGCTCTATGTTTTCCTCCATCAATTGAAAAATTTCTGGTCTAATTCCTAGTTATTTCATCCACTTTGAATTTACTTTTGTGCAGTAGTGATCTAGTTTCATTCTTCTAGATATGAATATTCAGTTTTCCCACCACCAGTTATTTAAAAGGTTGTCTTTCCTCCAACTTATATTTTTGACACCTTTGTTAAGTTTCAGATGACTGTTACTATATGGATTTTCCTTGTGTCTTTTATTCTGCTTATTGGTCTTCATGTCTGTTTTGATGGCAATACCATGCTGTTTTGTTACTATAGCTTAGTAGAATAATTGGAGATCAGGTATTATGATGCCTCCAGCATCACTCTTCTTGTTCAGTATTGTAATAGCTATTCTGGGGTTTTTATTCTTCCTTATGAATTTTATCATTATGTTTCTGCATCTGTGAATAATGTCTTAGGTATTGTGATGGGGACTGCATTGAATTGGTTTAACACTTTTGATAATATGGCCATTTTTACAGTATTTTACATTATAATTGGGGTGAGATGAAATCTTAGAGTAGTTTTGATTTGCATTTTTCTTATAATTATAGATGTTGAACATTTTCCCATATATCTGTTGATTGCTTGTAAATCTTCTGTGACATGTCTGCTCAGTTTCTTAGCCCATTTATTGATTGGGTTATTTGTATTCTTAGTGTAAAGTTTTTTGAGTTCTTTATAAATCCTGGAGATTAATGCTCTATCTGAAATGTGTGTAGTAAAGATTTTCTCTGGCTCTCTAGGCTCTCTCTTCGCATTTTGGATTATTTCCTTTGCTGAAAAAAAGCTTTTTAGTTTGAATCTATTCCATTTATTGATTCCTGCTTTTATTTCTTGTGCTTTGGGAGTCTTGTTAAGGAAGTCTGGACGTAAGCTGACATGATAAAGATTCAGGCCTACTTTTTTTTCTATTTGGTGCAGGGTCTCTGATCTAATTCCCAGGACCTTGATTCATTTTGAGTTGAGTTTTATACAGGGTGAGAGGTAGGGGTTTAATTTCACTTTGCTGAATATGGATTTCCAGTTTTCCCAGCACAATTTGTTGAAGAGGCTATCTTTTCTCCATTATATGCTTTTGGCATATTTGTCTAGTATGAGATAACTGTATTTATGTGGGTTTTGTCTCTGTGTCCTCTACACTATATCATTGGTCTACCTGTCTGTTTTGGTGCCAATACCATGCAATTTTTGTTACTAGTTTCCTGCTGTGTTTTTGATTGTGGTTTCCTAATGTTTTATTAAGGATTTTTGAGTCTATTTTCATTAGGAATATTGATCTGTAGTTTTCTTTCCTTGATGTCTCTTTTTCTTGTTTTTGGTATCAGGGTGATACAGGTTTCATAGAAGGAATTTGAAATTTCTATTTCATGGAATAATTTGAAGACTGGCTTTAGTTCTTCTTTAAGGATCTGGTAGAACTCAGTTGAGAATCCCTGTGGTCCTGGGATTTTCTCTGTCAGAAGGCTTTTAATTGCTTATTAATCACATTGCTTGATATTGCTTTGTTTACATTTTCTATATTCTCTTGGTTTAATTTAGGTAAGTCTAGAAATATGTGTCTAGAGATTTATCAATATCTTCTCATTTTTACAGTTGATTGGAGTATTAATTTTCAAAATAGTTTCAAATGAACCTCCTGATTTTAGAAATGTCTGTGGTGATAGCTTTTCCATCTCTAATTTTATTGAATAGGTGTAGGGGTACCAGGCTAGCTCAGGCACAGGTAAGAGCCATGGAGTCAAGACCCAGACCACGGGAGTTGGGTAGAAGTAGGCTTGTGGTGAGCAGCCTGCAAACTCATTTATTGTAGGAAAAACCATACATTTTATAGACTTTTTGCCCAATCACAATGTGCCACGGGGGATCAGACCACCAGGCCCCTATACAGGTTCCCTTGGTAACACTAGGTCAATTTGGGGGCAGTTGTTTACTTTCCTAAGTGGCCAGAGTGGAATGTTCCTTTCCGTGGGTATTCCTGATGGGCGTGAAGGTATGAAGGTTTTCCTTTTACACTTGAGACGTTCACAGCTGCTAGCCAAGACATAGGATTTCTCCCAACAAATAAGGTCTTCTGCTCTTAATCTTGTTAATATGGCTAAAGTTCATCAATATTGTTTATCTTTGCAGGGAACCAACTATTTGTTGTATTGATCATTTTTATTGTTTTTTTAAAAAACACAATTTCATCTGTGATAGTATTTCCTGTCTTCTACTGATATTGGAAATAGTTTGTTCTTCCCTCTTCAGGACCTAGAGAAATAATATTAAATTATTAATTTTTTTGTATTTTTTAACACTTGCTTTGTGTCCAAAATGTCGTCTCTTTTAGAGAAGTTTCCATGTGCAGCTACAAAGAAAGTGAGTTTGCTTGACAATGAATGAAATAGTGTATAGATATCTGTTAGGTTCATTTGATTAGTAGTATTTTTTAGTTCTGAAGTGTCTTTACTCAGTTTCATTTTGGATGACCCATCTTTTGAGAGAAGTGTATTGAAATCACCCAATATTATTTTATTGGAATCTATTTGATTCTTTATATTTACTAAGGTTTGTTTTATACATGTAGGTACATCATTGTTTGAGGCATAAATATTTACAATCCTCCTATCTTTTGCTGGATCCTTCTTTTAACCACTATGAAGTTACCTTTCTTGTTTCTTTCAGTTAATTTTGGCTTGAAGTCTACTTTGTCAGATATGAGAGTAGCTATTCCTGTTTGCTTTTGGTTTCTCATCTCAGTCTGTGGATGTCTTTGCCTATAGGTGAGTCTCTTGAAACAAATACTGGTTGGGTCTTATTTCTATTGTCCTATTAAAATCTATGAGTTTTGATTGGAGCATTTAGACCATTTGAATTCAATGTTATTTTACAGTGAAGATTTTTATTTCCTGCCATTTGATTCATTTGTAATGTTTAATTCAGATTTGAAACATGAAAATTCTTCATCCTAGTAGGGAGCATTTTCTTAGGAAGGCAAAATATAAAGATAGTAGGTTTTTCTTTCATCTTCAGTTTGAAAGGATAACTTTCCTGG
Source organism: Sciurus carolinensis (assembly GCF_902686445.1). Lineage (NCBI taxonomy): Eukaryota > Metazoa > Chordata > Mammalia > Rodentia > Sciuridae > Sciurus > Sciurus carolinensis. The sequence continues at coordinate 53,512,415 of NC_062216.1, read as the reverse complement.
ACACAGCAATCTTGGTTGGCACCAACTAATTTTAAAGTTTGGTATATATTATTCCAAGAACTCCTGGTTTTTCATTTATTTCAAGAGAATTTGTAATTGCTCATTGTGTGCAATTTTATTATGACTGCTTCCTAATCTTTTTAAAAGTAGTTCACATGTGTTATACATCTTAAGGTTGATATCAGTTGATTTCCTTTTCTGATTCTTATTGTGATTTTCTTTCTTATTGGTACCATGAGTGATTTTGATTTTACCCTTGATATTTACTCTAATGTACTCCTGATCTTATTTAAATATTCTATTTTAGAAGGTAGTCATCTGGTTTACATTTGGATGTAGTGTGGTCTGATATTCCAAGGACTTGCTATATAATTGGGTTGCATGCCAGTCATCTGCCTCTGCTGAATCTCTTGCTGCATCTGAAGTGGTTAAACTCTAAGTTTATGTGGTACTTTCCTGGGCCAAATGGTATCAATATGGAGTGTGGGTGATGAAAGTCCATGGGATGAATAGCATTTCCTCTGATTAGCAGAGGAATGGATATCATTGTGCTTCTTTCTATCCTTTCTTATGTCCCTCACTAAGGAATTCTCCTGTCTGGCTGAACTTTTGCTATAAGGTTATTAGAAAACATCTTACAAGGATCCTATCCTCTCACCTGGAGCATGTTCAGGAATTGTTAAATTTGTATTGCTCTCTATTGGTGGTTAGTGATTTGGGAACTGGTTTTTCTTCTATCTCTTTGTGAAGAACTGGTAGCTCTACAACCTTCTGGTGTCGGTGTAGTTACAGGTGGCTTTTACTGTTGCTTAACATGAAGTATGACATGTACATTCCTGTGTGGGGAGAGTCATTCCTAGTGATGTGGGTAGGTTCAGTATTTTGCTGTCATCGTGTGCTAAATAAGGATGGGTTATCTTCCCTGGGCTCTATTGACTACCACAGAGAATAGATCTAGCTTGCCACTCTCCATGAGTAGAGCTAAGGTAGTATTGCATAAATTAAAAACAAAAACAAAAAACATAAACATAGGTAGCCAGTGATGCCTGGGAGCTAATAATATATAAACAGAATCCTAAGAGACAAGTGTGGTGACACTGCAATTCTCACTGTATTGACTACCATAGGAATAGAACTGATTCTAGAGATCACTAGAATTTAAAGGAAGGGAAAAAGGAGTTCACTAAAAGAATGTTAGGATAGATCCTGGAAAAAACCAAGTCTATGAAAGTCAATGGGGGAGAGAGTTTGAAGTACTGATGATCAATTATCTATCAAGGGAGATATTAAGAAGAAATCAAAGTGAGGAAATGTCAGTTAATATGCTTTTGGGCAGCCCAGAAGAAAAATGAATGGAATGTTTGCAGTTGATGTTAGCCGAATACTGTTACTTATAAGTTAGCAAGGATAAACTATACACTTAGGGAATGTGGCTGATTAAGAAAAGAAGCAGATAAGAGAATTGTTCATCAAAAATTTAAATTTATAGCAAGAAATGTTTGAAATAGGTTTGAAGATGGTTCATAGGCAGAAGATAGTTTAAAGGGGCAATTTGCACACCAAGAGCAAGGAAATAGAACATCAGATGATTGGTATTATGAAAATAGCTAAATCTGTGGACTTGTTGATATCTAGGAAGTAAGAATAAAACTGAGGACTTAATTTAGAAATCAATTATGAATACATCTTTCTATATTCCTTCTTAGGCTAGTTGCTTTTATGAAGGATATGTTGAAAACATTCCAAAATCTGCTGTGACATTAAACATCTGCTCGGGTCTCAGGTAATGGCATAATCTAGAGGTGTGACATTGAGATCTTTTGTCAACTCTTGAGACAAAAGAATAAAGTTTTGGTTCTGTTTTTTCTCATATACTTTGTTTCCTTCTCTGCCTCCTATCCTTTCTCATATTTTCTTTATCTTTATATTTTGCCTTCTTAAGAAAAAGCTGCCTACTAGGATGAAGAGTTTTCATGTTTCTCTGCCATATTAGAACCACAACTCACTTTAAATGATACCGCAGAGGGAAGATCTGTATAAAATTTGTTTTGGAACTTAATTCAAGTGAGAATGATTCTTAATATGAGATTATAAAGACTGCTATCAAATACATTTAAAATGTTTCTTAAAATATTGATTTCTATTTTTCAGTGGGAAATTTGAACTAAATTTTTATTTCTTTTACTGTATTTGAATTCTTAGGGGATTCTTGCTGTTAGAGAACGTCAGTTATGGAATTGAACCTTTGGAATCTTCAGCTACATTTGAACATATGATTTACCAAATAAAAAATGATAAAAATAATTATTCACCTTTAATAGAAGGTTACTCTGGATCCCAGTATATAGGTCAGCCCTACAGGATTCTTGTGAAAACAGATGTGAGTTACCCTTGTTATTATCTTCATATATGTTACATTTGTTAAAGTTGTTCACATTGAAATTTTGAGATTTGATACATTTGGAAAATAAATTTAAAATGATAATCGTAATATTAATAACTTCTATTATGGGGTCTTTTTCATAAAATGTTTTTATGCTTATTCAGATAGTTCTTAGAAAATATAACTGATATAAACCCATGTAATTTAAAAATCATCAAAGTTCTCATGTTTCCTCAATGGCATGATTTTTATGCACAAACCTAAGATTGCTTTTTACTGAATATGTACACTAATAGTATAATGATTTGTAAAAGTATGTGTTATTACCCTGGAACCATTATCTTTGTCAAGTCAAATTCTTTGTTTAAAAAAGAGTGTTATTTTGATAAAAAGTTTAAAAGTAGGATGGGGATGAGATAATTATGAGCAAAATTTCTCAAACTTCAACATCAAAAGAGAATACTGTTAGAATTTGGGTGCATTTGCCCTGATAGTTTTCATTTTCTTAATTATGAATGAAGATTTATGACTGTGTAGACTTTTTAAATAATATAATATTCTAATCATATGTTTCTTTGAAATTTTCATTTTTCTAGGAGACAATGTTAATATTGAATTGTTATATTTATTATTTTAAAAATTAATACAGCTTAACATATCTATTAACATACTAAAGGAAAAATTAAATGGAAATGCACCCAAACACCATTTTTAGAGCTAAATTCTGTTGCTGTATGCACTGTTATCATTTTGATGTAAACTGGTTTACTTTTTGTAACATAATTATGTATGTTGAAATTTAAAATTATACATTTCATAACATTATATTATTTTGAAGTCATATTTTTCTATTTGATCAATAAATGAAATTCAAAATGTACCAAATATTTTACTGTCCAACTTCTTATAAATAATTACATTTAACAGTAGACCTTTTAAAACATATTTTTGATATACATCTTAACTTCCCTCTTTAGAATGATTTTATAACTTTACGTTTGGTTACCAGTGGAAAATAAATGATTTTCTTTCCACACATTGTCATCAATACTGCTTTACATTAAAGGAAAGTCAAATGAAATAACAATAAATGAAACTTGAATTTAATATGTGACATAGTTCATCTCTCTGTTCCCTTACTTTGCTTTTATTTATTTTGGCAAAGTACTTTTTGATAAAAGTACAGGTTGAGAAAATTAACCTTTGAGAAACTCACAAACATTATAAAATATAATAATGAGTAGAAATGAAACATCATTTTTAGTGAAACTGAAAAATGACTCCAGACTTCATGCTGGCCCTTTGGAAACTATCTTCATGATGTGACATAAAATTGGACACAGTTGAAGGAGGTGTTCACCCACTGAAACTGAGCCTTACATTGAAAGTAAATTGAAAACTTTGAAGGATTCTATGAATGCACTTCTTCAGCAAGAGAATTGATATGCTTTAGGAAAGACAATTAAGAAACTGGAAGCATCCTCCTCCAGTGAGCCAGTAATAAAGGACTGGAGGAGTTATAGATAACTTTTATCCCCATTGGCCTGAGTTTGAATTGCAAGTCTGTCAGTCTATCATCATAAGAATGTGGACAAGTAACGTAATTGTGTACAAAGTTTTTACATTTTATCATTTATAAAAATATAATAATATTAGCTAGTAATATACAATTATTACAGTGTTTAAATATGTTTAAACATGGAAATTAGCATAGTATGTGGAGAATAAAAGCAAACAAAAAATGTCAGTACTATAACTATTAATATTTTCTTGTCACATTTTTTTGAAGCAATTATGAAAAGTCTGGAACAAAGACAAAATGGAACAATGAAATAAAACAAACAAATAGTTCAGAATTTCAGAAACTATTAATTAACAAGTCCCTGCGTAGATGGCGCTACGGGAGTGGGAATAACTGGGTATGGGTACATATTTATGAATTTCAGATCTTTCATTGGAGAACTCAGTCATTGCTTTTCATTTTCAATTTGACAAATTTAAACTTATAGGTTTATATAAGATTTTTAAAAGATTAGAAAATAACAAAATCTATTTGGGCATGTTTTTACATATATGAAAGAACTCTAATAAACTCGGAGTGAATGCCTTCCTTATAAATATAGTTGAAAACAGAGCCAGCAGTCAAAAGAGATATGATAAAGGACTTTATAAGATAAATAGAACACATTTATTTATCCCTTCTCCTGCCTTAAACCCCAATAAAATGACATAAACATTCAGAGATAAGCAGGACTGGAGAAGAGTAATAGCAGTAGAATTGAATAGAAGAGAGATATACAGCCAATTTAGCCTTTATAAACCTATCCTATCCTTGAAATGAAGACAGGCTATCAGATTCTAAATTAGAGAACAGTTATTTATATTGCAGAAACATGCAACAAATTTCTGTGCTTGTCTATTTAAATTCATTAGTTAGTGGATATGGCAAAAATATTCTGGGTGAACATTTAGAAAAGTCATCTTCTTCTAAGTAACTGCATTTTTAAAAAAAATTATTTTTTATAGACTGATGGAAAGCAAACTTTTGGGAGTCTTTGAGGTCATGGTGCCAGACACAGATGTTCTACTGTCTCTCACAATTAAGAGGAAAAAAACCACACTGAAACTACCATGGTTAGGTTAAATGTGCGGCACAGGGGATAATGGGAACCAGGCTTTGATCTTCTGAGAAGTTAGGTTGGAAAACTATTCTAACCTACCAAAGAAAAAAATACCTAGCCATATAGACAGAAGAGTTTTTTTTTTTAAACAAAAACAAAACAAAACAAAAAATAAATTACCTTCTGTGAAGACTCCATCCCATAAACCACAAAAAGCTATTACTGCTAGATTCTTAATATGAAGGGGTTCCAGTCACAATGATACAATATTATATGGAAGACAGAGACATGGCAAAAATAGTTAAATTTTGAGGTAACAAAGAATATAGAGGATGAGAACAAAAATTTACTATTAATATCCTTAGACATGAGAAAATATTGATCACCAAATAAGAATGGGATGTTAATAAAAATAAAATTTATCAGATTCATAAAAGTTATTGGAAATTTAATAAGTGGAATAGTACCACAGATCACTGGTTAATGAACTTTTCACAGTGTTGCCAAGGTTTTCAAAGGTTAATAAATTATTTCACTTAAAAAATGATGGAGGAGAAATTGGATGTCCACATAGAATGACATGAATTATGGAATTTATGCAAAAATTGAATTCACTATAGACATAATGGTCAAAGTTAAATGAAATTTTAAGTAGGAAATTTAGTAGAAACCAAATTAATGAACCATAAATATGTGAAAAGGTAAATATTCAACTCTGTTAATCACCTGAGAAATTCACATCAAATTCAAAGAGATATTAATATTAATACAGACCAATAGGATTGGATAAAATGAGGAAGACTAAATACTAAACATAGACAAGGATGTAAAACAATTGGAACTAAATTAATTCTTTGTGAGAATGCATGATGATCAAGCCACTTTGGAAAATCACTTGTTTCTTTCATACAACTTTACATACCCACAATTACCACATGACTTAGGTATACTCAGTATTTACCAAGAAAAATGAAACAATATAATTACATAAAGACCTACACATGGATATTCAGTGCAGTTGTATTTGTAACTTCTAAAATGTATAAATAATCCAAACAACCATTACCAGACTTATGAATAAATGAATTGTGTTGTACCTCTAAAATGACACTCAACAAATCTGATGAACTACTAACAATGCCAATGATGTGAAGGAATGCTGACTCTAAGAAGCAAGATATAAAAGAGTACATAGCAAATGAGGCTGTTTACATAAATTAAGGAATAGATTATTCTATCCTGTGGTGTGAGAAAGCATAGTATTGGTTGTCTTGAGCCCTGTGGGTGATTGACACGGAAGAACAGGATGGAAAGACTCTTTATCTTAATTAATTATGGCAATAGTTGTGTGAGTGGATACATTAGTTATAAATCAAAACTATATCCATAAATGAATGTATCTTATTAATTGAAAACCTTAATAAAATTAATTTAATAAAGTCAAAGGGCAAAGAACAAGAAAATATAGGCCACACTTGGACAAGAGTTGATGTAAATTTATTTTGAAGGATGATGAGGTGGGGCTGTTCTACAACGCACATGGGAATGCTTTGAGAGGAAGAACCACAGATTACTATCTCATTTCAGTAAGTTTTTAAGATTCTAATTGCCAAGAATATAGAATGAAATGCCTTCTAAGTGATCACCCATACTCTTACTTTAATATAATGCATCTATATCTGTGTATCTAAGTATATGTGTTGTGTTATCTGTTTCTGAGAATGAACATATGTATGTATATACATGTACATATCTATAGCACTTGCTAATTACCATGTAAACATTTTTAAAATGTTTTAGTTAATTCTTGTCCTCTATTTCACAGACAGTTTCAGAGATAACTTTGAAAACAACACTGAAAATACAAATCATAATAGATAAAGCAATGGTATGTATTATCGATATACTTTATTAGATATTTGTTTTGTATTGGAATTCATGGGAACATGGAGAAGAAACTTTGAATTTTTTCAACATGAATATCTTTTATTCTGTTCAAATTATGTGCTTCAGTACACATTTTAGGGCATAGAGAAACATCATTCATTGCCTTTATATTGACATAAAGAGACCAGACTTCGTGTATTGTTCTTCAAATCAGTATAGAATTCTAGCAATAATATACCACTTTGTATGGAAGGGTTCTACTACACTATAGCCTACTGGATTATAACTAACTGTGGATTCTTCCAGGCACATTCCAATGTTTAATAGAAGTCTTTCCTAAATCTGTTTTCATTTTAAAGAAACCTATTTCATTAAGTGCTATATTGAAGAAAGTTTTAAAAATAAAACTCTCTTAAAAGATTATGTTTAATAATTTGTTCTTTGTCAGAAATTCTGTTTCTAATTGTTTCCAATTGTTTAAAGAAATTAAAGAAGTTTCATGTTTCTATTCTGACTCATAATTTCCAATGATTTTCATTCCTTCTAATATATGTGCATGTCTTATATTTCTTTGTAGGTTTCTGAATTCTCTTCAGCGTTTGTTCATGTGAAACTGTTTTATTTTCATCCTTACTTTTTAGACTTTTTATTTGAAATAATTTTAAACTTTCAGGAAATGTGTAAGGATATGAATATTATGTAGAAGACCTTTTTTCTATTTATTCACATTGTTAATAATTAAGGACTTTATCACTTGTGTTCTCTCCGTTTGATTTTGAAATGTAGATTGAAAAGCATATCATGGAGCATAAATCTATACTATACTTTATTGGGTGCTTACTTCTGTTTGAAGAGCATTGTGTAGTATAACCACAACAGTAAAAGTAACATTGCTAAAATGCTTTGTGAAGTCCACTATAATTTAATGTCATTGTATTCAGATAATGTGATCTAAGTAATGCTATGATATATATTCAAAGAAATTTTTATGTCTTACTATAGGTCCCTTTACACAAAAATTATCTATAGCCTTTCATTGTTCACAAAAGTTTCTACATAAATATATATGTGTGTGTACATAAATACATATAAAACATATCATATATTTTATAATTTATTTAATATTATTTTGCATGTAATATTAATATATAATATATTTTATATCTTAATAGCAGATGTTTGCATGAGTGTTTTAGGTCTTACATAATTTTACTGTTAATTTATCTGCTCTACTAGTTATTAAGAGAATCATGTAAAATATCTCATGTACTTGTCAATTCTATTTTTAATTTAGTTAAATAGACTTTATGTATTTTATGGTAATATTATTAGTTACAATCAAATTTAGAATGTTTTCATATTCCTGAGCTGCATATTTTATCAATAGGTTGTGATAATAATGTACAATTTTCTCCTTTATCTTTATATTTATAAATACATTAATATAATTGTCACATATCATGTGTTTTGTGCCTCGTATCTTCCTGGTATGAGAAGATATATTTTCATCCATCCTTTGACTCTCCATATTTCCAAAATTCTCTTATGTTTTAGGGATTTTTATTTAAACTTTCATATATTCCATTTTTTATTTTTGCAATTTAATGTTTGTTCTGTTTTTATTACTGATGTATTTGAACTCATTTTTCACAATTATATTTTTGTTCTGTTTTGATTTTCATACGAAGCATGTTCACTTATATCTCACATACTCTATTATTTACATGCATGGGGAAGGTTACCTACTGAGACATAATAGTGTAAAAACCATTTCTAGAGAAGAGTTAGAAGGATACCATTTCTTTCATCTGTATTAGGTACTTGTTCTAGTTAGTTTTTTCATTACTGTGACCAAAATATTCAAGAATAATAATACAAATGTAGAAAAGTATATTGGGGCAGACGGTTTCAAAGGTCTCAGTCCATAGATAGACAACTCCACAGATTTGGGCCCAAGACAAGGCAGAATTTTGTGGTCGAAGGGCATGGCTGAGGAGTGCTGCTCTACTCATAGTGCCCAAGAAGCAGAAAGAGAAAGGGGAAGGGACCATAGGGAAGGTGCACCCTTCCAGGGCTCATATCTGGTGACCCATGACCAACGAGCCAACAGTGGCACCCAGATAGTTCATTCAAAAAATATGAACAATCTAATCATGTACCTCTGAATATTCCTATAGAAACACAGGCGCTTTGGGGGAACACCTTGTATCCAAACCATAACAGTCCTCTACATGCTACGTTCTATTTTTTGTTAGACATCATCTTCAAACTTCCTGGGAATCACTGAGAACCCCAAGCTGCCTATTTTTATATTTCCATCAAACATTTAGAAATGTATGTATATATACACAATTAGGAATAATATTTCAGAGACAACATTATGATTTTTGTTTCTTCGAGTGAAGATATATTCTTGAAATTATTCCCTGCTATGGTATTCACGGCTCTGTTTTTAGAAAGTACATTGTTTATCCATGATACATATTCAATTTGTTTAATCGAAATGAAGACAAATGATGCCAGTATATGATGGCAATTAGATAAAGTTGTTTACTAAGTTACATATTTGATTCCTTGTTTTTATCTTTACTGGCTATGCACTCTTGGAAGATAATCTTGACTATCTTAATTTAATATTCTGAATTGTTCTTTAAAGTATATAGGCTTATGTCTAAAACACAGTAAGCATTCCACAAAACTTGATTCTACTTTTGCCCCTTCATTGGAGCACTTCATTGTTTTAATTTTTATATATAAAACCAATTAAAATGTAGTAGTTTAGTCATTTACATTAATGATTAAGAAACAAAACTGTTTTTCAGTTTGATTATATGGACTCTGACATGGACATTGCTGCTGAGAAAGTTATTCAAATCATTGGTCTTATCAATACAGTAAGTACTTATTCTTCACATTTAAATAAGAAAAATTCATATTAATGCATTAACATTGTTTGTATGAATAGTTTTTTAAAAGTGTATTCCTGTCAACCTAGTTTCATTCATGAGTCAAATTGTCTCAAAAGCAAGTAGGTTGAATAAATTTGCACTATGTCTCAAAATGGAATATTGATGGTTAACCCAAATTGCATATCATGTATCTTCTCTTTACAGATGTTTTCCCAGCTTAAAATGACTGTTATGCTATCTTCTTTAGAGATCTGGTCTGATCAAAATAAGATTTCAACTAATGGGAGTGCTGATGAAATACTACAAAGATTTTTGTCATGGAAACAAACAATTTTATCTCCAAGGTCCACTAATATGGCATACTTATTAATGTAAGCACTTCATTCATATTGATAGAGGGTTTATCAATATGTTTGATAAGGTGACTATTAAAAATGTTTTGTGTATAATGTCAAAACATTTTTAAAATTTGGGATGGTACTATGTTGGCAAAATGAAAACATGAAAATCTGATAACCATGTAAGACACAAATCATGTTAAATCATTGCTCCCATTGTGGATCAGAAACTTATGGAAATTGAACCTGGATTGTGGAAAGCATCAGGATAAATGTGGCCTCAATGACTTTAAAGATCCTCTAACGGATAGTCAAGACTATCATTTTAACATAACAAAGTGTAAATTAGTTCACAGAGTACAATAATTGCTTATAATGCTGATTATAGTAGCAAACATTAAAACAGTAAATAACTGAAATGACCCTCTCTGCTCTCCCTATGGGTACAAGTAATTCTATATTGACCTAAGATGTATCTATCAATCTGTGTCTTTCAAAAGTCTCTATGAAGACTTTTGTCTCATTTGAATATTATGAATGTAAAAAAACAAAAGTAAATTTCTGAAGATTTTAAGAAATGCTGAATAAATTATGAATCTTCCGATGCTCCCCGTAAATCTAAGGTCACATTTGGAGATTTAGAAGGAGCGTAAAAGGACTAAAGTATGAGGACACTTTTGACATGCTGCATTCATTTTTCTCACTACATCTCTTAGTTCTCTCTCCTCATTTCCTCCTCTAGTCCTATACTTTTAGGGTTTGTTTACTATGTGAAAATCACAACAACACTTTCAGGTTTTAGAACACATCCAATGATGACAACAGTGAGCTTCATTGTCATGGAAGGATTAGGTACTGCTAGGTTTTGTGTTGTGTATCCTATGAGTTAAACAGCTTTTAGGACTTCATATAAATGTGGGGGGAAACTCAAGTGGTGAATGATTGATAGTATAAAATATAACATGTATTATATGATATTTATGTTTTAAGGAAAGCATAGCTTTAGTGAGGAATTCAATTTTTCAAATGTCATTAGCAATATTTTGAAATGCATATATTCATGAGGAAAAACTTTTTCATTTAGTTACAAGGACTATCCTAATTTTGTGGGAGCAACGTACCATGGAAAGGCCTGTGATTCAAAGTTTGCTGTAGGAATTATTCTGGTATGCATTTTGTTCTCATCTCTTCATTAATAATATCAGTTTTAGAAAGCTCATGCCTACTTCAATAAACAAAAGTATAAGTAATTTATATTTACTCATCTATCTTTACAAGGTTATATTTTTAGACTTTGAGACTCAAATATTATAATATTGAAGAGTTTACTGTTGTGGTAAAAACTCATACAATTTGCAATTTTAACCATTTTTTAGTGTACAGTTCAAGAGTGTTAAACATATTTACATTGTTGTCAAATGGATCTCCAGAAATTCATCTTGCAAAACTGGAGGTCTGTACTAAATAACAACTCCTCTTTTGTCTCTGATAGCAATAATTTCTGTTTCCATCAGCTTAAGAACTTTCGATTTTTCATATAATTGGAATAGTTTGTGTGACTGACTTATTTCATGTAACATTGTATCCTCATGGTTCATCCATGTTGTAGTATGTGACAGTATTTCCTTCATTTTTATGCTGAATAATATTTTATTTTAAGTATACAGCACTTTTTTAATCCATTCTGTCACTGAACAGAATGGATAGTATATTTCTCTATGTTGGTTATTGTGCATAAAGCTGCAATGAACATGAGAGTACAGATATTTCTTTGAGGTCCTAACATCAGTTATTTTGAATATATATTCATAGAAGTGAGACTGCCAGATAAAATTGGAGTTCCATTAGTTCTGTTTGGAGGAACCACCATATTGATTTTCACAGTGGCTGCACCAATAATAATCCTACCAAAATTTTACATTGGATTAGTCACATCCTCACCACAATTGTTGTATCTGCTTTTTTTCTTTCGCTAATGAAGGTATTTGAATAGGAGTGAAATGATATAATATTTCATTATATTTTTGATTATTTGCATTTCTATGATAACTGATAATATTGAGTGACTTTTCATATGTTTGTTGGCTTTTAGTATGTGTATTTGGAGAAATATGTATTCAATTCTTTTACTTATTTTTAAAATGAGTCATTTGCTTTTTCTTTTTTGTTCTTATTGCATTATTGGAGTTCTTATATTCTGAATATTAATCCCTTATCTGAATATAGGATTTGGAAATACTTTCTATTATGCAATAGTTTTCCTTACTGTTTTTGGATTGCATAAATTGAAACAGGAAGTACAGGAGGTACTCAAATATTTTTTGTTTTTGTTCCTGTGCTTTTGGAATCTTATATAATAAATCTGAATAAAAATCAATATCATGAACTTTCCTCCCAGTTGTTTTCTCAGAGTTTTATAGTTATGAGCCTTTAATTTAGGTTTTTAATCTGTTTTTAGTTTCTTTTAGTGTAGTGTAAGATAAGGGTCCAATCTGACATTCTTCAGTGTGTATGTGAATATCCAGTTTTCCAAAAAGCTTTTCTTGGAAAAGTCCTTTGCCCTTTGTGTGACATTGACCTATTTGTAGATAATTGAACATATACACAAGCTTTTATTTCTAGGATCTCTACTCATCTATATGTAAGTTTTTTTCAGTAACATTGTTTTGAATATTATCAAATTTGGTATGTTTAAAAGTAGGAAACACAAATCCTCATTTTTTTAAAAAAAATCATTATGATTATTTGGGCTTTCTTGTTATTTCATATGAATTTTTGGATTTTTTTCTATTTCTCTAAAAGAATTTTCTTGCAGATGTGGTACATATTCCAAGACTCTCCACATTGCTTTGGGTGTAGTAAAATTATCAATATTTTCTTTAAATTCATGTACGTGGGACATCTTCCCCTTTGTTTCTTCTATAATGATTCCAGCAGAATTTTACAGAATAAAATGTACAAGTCTCTGATGCCCTGATTTGATTTATTCATAAGTATCTTATTAGTGCATTATAGTTCTACAAAATAGTTGGGTTAATTGTGGTATATTTATGTACATAATTTATTTTAATTCATACCCAGGATTTCCCCTTTCCCTCTCCTCATCCTTGTTCCCTTTCTCAACTCATCTGGTTTTCCTTTTAATTATTTACCTGCAATTTAAAAAGTGTCTGCATTACAAAGCAAATAACTAAGGGCATGACAAGAACTTACAGAATGGAAGAAAAATCTTTGTTAACTACTCTTTTGACAGAAGATAATGTCTAGATTATGTAAAGAAATGAAAAAAAAAATAATGACAACAGAATTCCGAATAGCCCAATCACTACATGGGCAAATGAGTTAAACAAACATTTTTCAAAAGAGGAGAAATGGAAGCAACCATCAGACCTGGCTTTTCCATTTCTTAGTATTGATCCAAAAGAACTGAAATCAGCCTGTGATTGCAATATGTGCAATCCAGTATTTATAGCAGTAGAATTTACCATAGCCAAGTTATTGAATCAGCTAAGGTGTTCCTTAACAGATGGATAAAGAAAATGTGATGTAGGTACATGGTGGAAAGCTATTTAGCAATCAATAATAATGAAATTATGCCATTTTTAGGTAAATGGATAGAACTGGAGAACATCATGCCCAGAGAAATGAGGTAGAAGAAGACCAAGGGTCAAAAATTTTCTCTCATATATGGAAGCTAGAAGGAAAAAAAGAATTGGGGGGCCACAAGAGTGAGGACGGGAGGAAGGGAAGGGGGAAAATATGGAATGAATCTAACAAAGTCATGTTACATGCATATATAAATGTACCATAGTGAATTGCATCTTTATATATAGGTGGAAAGTACCATTCAAAATTAAAGTGAGGCTAGAATTGTAACTCAGTGGTAGAGCACTTACCTAGCACGTGTGAGTCACTGGGTTCAATCCTCAGCACCACATAAAAATAAACAAAGATACTGTGACTATATTCAACTAAAAAATTATACATATATATTTAAAACAAATCAAAGGAGCAAAAGGAAGATTGGTAGAGCTAGAGGAGGGAGAATAAGGGGAAGAGGAGAGGAGACAAATTGTGGGAAGTGGGGATTTAAAACAAATTCCTTGCACGTATGATTTTGTCAAAATGAACCCAACCACTGTGTCTAATTATGACACTCTAATAAAAAAAGAAGGGGGAAAATCTCGTGAAAATAGAAGGGATATCAGTAAAGGAGAAGTAGTGGATCAAGGGGGAGGGAGAAAGGGAAGAAAAGAAGAACTTGTGAATAAAATTAAACAGATTATGCTGCATACATATATATATAGCACAATGAATCCCAGTTTTATTTATAATAACAATATACAAATGAATAAAAGTAGTTTTTTTATTTATGATACTTTGATAACTGGAATTATTTTCTTAATTTCTTTTTGAATTGTCATTAGTATATAGAAAGGCATCATAATTTTATGTCCTAAAATTTTGCCCAATTTGTTTACAGTTTCTTTGCTGTGGACTCTTTAGGCTTTCTAACTATAAAATCATGTAGACCACAAATAGAGATAATCAGATCTTCCTTGTGCTGTAGGAATAAATTCCATTTCATCACATTGTATTCTCCTTTTCAAGATGCTAGCAAATTCTGTTTGCTACTCTTTTGTTGGCGGTATTTTTATCAATATTTCAAGGATATTTTAAAGAAGCAAATCTTGTTTATTTAAAATTTCTCCTGTTGTATTTTATTCTTTGGTTAATTTATGTCTGCTTTAAACTTTATCATTTATTCTTCTCTTGCTCGAGTCTGGTTTCTCTTCTTTTTCTGAGTTTCTTGAGGTATAAAGTTGGATTGTTGATTTGAGATCGCCTTCCTTTTTAGTGTATGCACTTATAGCTATAAGCTTTTCTCTTTTTCAAGACTACACAAGTTTCAGTATATTGCATTTTAATTTTCATTTTCCTTTGTCTTAAGGTGTATTTGAATTTCCTTTGTGCCTTCTTCTTTGACTCCTTCATTAAAAGCAGGTTTTTCAATTCCTACATGTCTAGTTGATTTCTAATTAGGTTCAGATGGAATTGGAAAAGATAGTCTACATAACCTTATATTTTAAAAATTGTTTTGTAGCCTAACAAGTGGTCTATGGTGGAGAATGTTCTAAATGTACTTGAGAAGATTCTGTACCCTAGTTAGCTAGGTGGAGTATTCTATATGCTGGTATACGAACTGATATGTCTTATTGTTCAATTCCTATATTTAAGTATCAACGGTCTGGTTGTTCTGTCCCTTATCGAAAGTGAAGTATTGGAGTTTCCTATTCTTACTTTGTTGCTATGTAGTTCTCCTTTCAATGTTTTTCAGGTATTCTTAATACTTTTAGGTGACTTTGCAGTTTACTGTGAATGTAATACCTTTCTTTTTCTCTTGTAACAGTTTTGACCAAAAGCATTTATTTATTAATTTCTGATATAAATATAGCTACCCTCTTCTTATTTTGGTTGTTTCCATGAAATAATTACTTTCTTCCCTTTCTCTTTCAGCCAATTTGTACTCTTTAATCTTAAGTGAGTTTTTCCAAGACAGTGTGCACTTAGATCCTTCTTTTCTAATCCATTTCAGTCATCTATGTCTTAACTTGGGATTTTATTTTATTTTTTATTTTTATTTTTTTTTATTGTATACAAATGGGATACATGTTGTTTCTCTATTAGTACATAGAGTCAAGGCATACCATTTGTGTAAACATACGTTTACACAGGGCAATGATGTTTATATTTTTTTCTCCCCCCCCACCCCTCCCACCCCTCTTTCCCTCTATACAGTCCTTCTTTCCTTCATTCTTACCGCTCTCCTTATCCCTAACCCTAAACCTAACCCTAAACCTAATGCTAACCCCTCCCACCCCCCATTATATGTCCTCATCCGCTTATCAGCGAGATCATTCATCCTTTAGTTTTTTGAGATTGGCTTATCTCACTTAGCATGATATTCTCCAATTTCATCCATTTGCCTACAAATGCCATAATTTTATCATTCTTCATTGTGGAGTAATATTCCATTGTATATATATGCCACAGTTTCTTTATCCATTCATCAACTGAAGTGCATCTAGGTTGGTTCCACAATCTGGCTATGGTGAATTGAACAGCAATGAACATTAATGTGGCTGTATCTCTGTAGTATGCTGATTTTAAGTCCTTTGGGTATAGGCCAAGGAGTGGGATAGCTGGATCAAATGGTGGTTCCATTCCAAGTCTTCTAAGGAAATCTCCACACTACTTTCCAGAACAGATGCACTAATTTGCAACCCCACCAGCAATGTATGAGTGTACCTTTTTCCCCACACCCTCGCCAACATCTATTATTGCTAGTGTTCTTGATAATCGCCATTCTAATTGGGGTGAGATGGAATCATAGGGTAGTTTTGATTTGCATTTCCCTTATTACTAGGGATGTTGAACATTTTTTCATATATTTTTTGATTACTTGTACATCTTCTTCTGTGAAGTGTCTGTTCATTTCCTTAGCCCATTTGTTGATTGGATTATTTGTATTCTTCATGTAGAATTTTTTCAGTTCTTTATAGATTCTGGAAATTAGCGCTCTATCTGAGGTATGGTTGGCAAAGATATTCTCCGTCTCTGTAGGCTCTCTCTTCACATTGCTGATAGTTTCCTTTGCTGAGAGAAAGCTTTTTAGTTTGAATCTATCCCAGTTGTTGATTCTTGCTTTTATTTCTTGTGCTATGGGAATCCTGTTAAGGAAGTCTGATCTTAAGCCAACAAGTTGAAGATTTGGACCTACTTTTTCTTATTTAAGATGCAGGGTCTCTGGTCTGATTCCAAGGTCCTTGATCCATTTTGAGTTGAGTTTTGTGTAGGGTGAGAGATAGGGGTTTAATTTCATTCTATTGCATATGGTTTTCCAGTTTTCCCAGCACCATTTGTTGAAGAGGCTATCTTTTCTCCATACATATTTTTGGAACCTTTGTCTAGTATGAGAAAATTGTATTTATTTGGGTTTGTGTCCATGTCCTCTATTCTGCACCATTGATCTACCTGTCTATTTTGGTACCAATACCATGCCGTTTTTGTTACTATTGCTTTGTAGTAGAGTTGAAGATCTGGTATTGCAATACCCCCTACTTCGCTCTTGTTACTGAGGATTGCTTTAGCTATTCTAGGTTTTTTATTCTTCCAGATGAATTTCATAATTGCTTGCTCTATTTCTGCAAGGTACATCATTGGGATTTTAATTGGAATTGCATTGAATCTGTATGGCACTTTAGGTAGTATAGCTATTTTGACAATATTAATTCTGCCTATCCAGGAACATGGGAGATCTTTCCATCTTCTAAGATTTTCTTTAATTTCTTTCTTTAGTGTTCTGTAGTTCTCATTGTAGAGGTCTTTCACCTCTTTTGTGAGATTGATTCCCAAGTATTTTATTTTTTTCGATGCTATTGTGAATGGGGTAGTTTTCTTAATTTCTCTTTCTGAAGATTCATCACTTATGTATAAAAATGCATTGGATTTATGAGCATTGATCTTGTAACCTGCTACTTTACTGAATTCACTTATGAGTTCTAAAAGTTTTCTGGTGGAATTGCCAGGTTCCTCTAAATATATAATCATGTCATCAGCGAACAGGGATAGTTTGAGTTCTTCTTTTCCTATTCGTATCCCTTTAATTTCTTTGGTTTGTCTGATTGCTCTGGCTAGAGTCTCAAGGACAATGTTGAATAGAAGTGGTGAAAGAGGGCATCCCTGCCTTGTTCCAGTTTTTACGGGGAACGCTTTCAGTTTTTCACCATTTAGAATGATATTAGCCATGGGCTTAGCATAGATGGCCTTTATAATGTTAAGGAATGTTCCCACGATCCCTATTTTTTCTAGTGTTTTGAGCATGAAGGGATGCTGTATTTTATCGAATGCTTTTTCTGCATCTATTGAAATAATCATGTGATTCTTAACTTTAAGTCTGTTAATATGGTGAATGACATTTATTGATTTCCGAATGTTGAACCAACCTTGCATCCTTGGGATAAAACCCACTTGATCGTGGTGCACTATCTTTTTAATATATATTTGTATGCGATTTGCTAAAATTTTGTTGAGAATTTTTGCGTCGATGTTCATTAAGGATATTGGTCTGAAATTTTCTTTCCTTGATGTGTCTCTGTCTGGTTTAGGTATCAGGGTGATATTGGCTTCATAGAACGAGTTTGGGAGGGTTCCCTCCTCTTCTATTTCATGGAATAGTTTGAGGAGTATTGGAATGAGCTCTTCTTTAAAGGTTTTGTAGAACTCGGCTGAGAACCCATCTGGTCCTGGACTTTTCTTTGTTGGTAGGCTTTTGATGACCTCTTCTATTTCATTGCTTGAAATTGGTTTATTTAAGTTGTGTATGTCCTCCTCGTTCAGTTTAGGTAATTCATATGTCTCTAGAAATTTGTTGATGTCTTCGAGGTTTTCTGTTTTGTTGGAGTATAGATTTTCAAAATAGCTTCTAATTATGTTTTCTATTTCACTCGTGTCTGTTGTGATGTTTCCTTGTTCATTCCGAATTTTAGTAATTTGAGTTTACTCCCTCTTTCTCTTTGTTAGTGTGGCTAAGGGTTTATCAATTTTATTTATTTTTTCAAAGAACCAACTATTTATTTTGTTAATTTTTCCAATTGTTTCTTTTGTTTCGATTTCGTTGATTTCGGCTCTGATTTTAACTATTTCCTGTCTTCTACTACTTTTGGTATTGGTCTGCTCTTCTTTTGTAGCACTTTGAGGTGTAGTGTTAAGTCGTTTATTTGTTGATTTCTACTTCTTTTTTTGAATGCGCCCCATGAAATAAATCTTCCTCTAAGTACTCCTTTCATAGTGTCCCAGAGATTTTGATATGATGTGTCTTTGTTCTCGTTTACTTCTAAGAATTTTTTTATTTCCCTCCTGATGTCTTCTGTTATCCATTCATCATATAATAGTGTATTATTTAATATCCAGGTATTGGAGAAGTTTCTGTTTTTTATTCTGTCATTTATTTCTAATTTCAATCCATTATGATCTGATAGAGTACAAGGTAGTATCTCTATCTTCTTGTATTTGCTAACAGTAGCTTTGTGGCATAAAATATGGTCTATTTTAGAGAAGGATCCATGTGCTGTTGAGAAGAAAGTTTATTCGTTCTTTGTTGGATGGTATATTCTATATATGTCCGTTAAGTCTAAATTGTTGATTGTCTTGTTGAGATCTATAGTTTCTTTATTCAATTTTTGTTTGGAAGATCTGTCCAGTGGTGAGAGAGGTGTGTTAAAATCACCTAGTATTATTGTGTTTTGGTCTATTTGATTTCTGGAATTGAGAAGGATTTGTTTGATGTATGTGGATGAGCCAATGTTCGGGGCATAGATATTTATGATTGCTATGTCTTGCTGATTTATGCTTCCCTTAAGCAGCATGTAATGTCCTTCTTTATCCCTTCTGACTAGTTTTGGTTTGAAGTCCACATTATCTGAAATGAGGATGGATACTCCAGCTTTTTGGCTGTGTCCGTGTGCATGGTATGTTTTTCCCCATCCTTTCACCTTTAATCTATGGGTGTCTCTTTCTATGAGATGAGTCTCTTGCAGGCAGCATATTGTTGGATTTTTCTTTTTAATCCAATCTGCCAGTCTGTGTCTTTTGATTGATGAATTCAGGCCATTAACATTCAGGGTTATTATTGTGATATGATTTGTATTCCCAGTCAATTGACTCATATTTGTTTTTGACATGATTTGGTTTCTCCTTTATTTGGCTATTCCTTTAGGCTAGCGCCTGCATCGTTGTTTTTCATCTCTTCCTCATGGAATATTTTGCTGAGAATGTTCTGTAATGCTGGCTTTCTTTTTGTAAATTCCTTTGGCTTTTGTTTATCATGGAAGGATCTTATTTCATCGTCAAATTTGAAGGTAAGTTTTGCTGGGTATAAGATTCTTGGTTGGCATCCGTTTTCTTTCAGGGCTTGGTATATGTTGTTCCAGGCCCTTGTAGCTTTAGGGTCTGGATTGAAAAATCTGCTGATATTCTTTTTGGTTTCCCTCTGAATATAATTTGATTCTTTTCTCTCATGGCCTTTAAAATTCTGTCTTTATTTTGTATGTTAGGTATCTTCATAATAATGTGCCTTGGTGTGGGTCTGTTGTAATTTTGTATGTTTGGAGTTCTATAAGCCTCTTGTACTTGGTTTTCCATTTCATTATTCAGATTTGGGAAATTTTCTGATATTATTTCATTGAATAGATTGTTCATTCCTTTGGTTTGTTTCTCTAAGCCTTCCTCAATCCCAATAATTCTCAAATTTGGCCTTTTCATGATATCCCATAGTTCTTGGAGATTCTGTTCATGATTTCTTACCATCTTCTCTGTTTGGCCAACTTTGTTTTCAAGATTAAATATTTTGTCTTCAATGTCTGAGGTTCTGTCTTCCACGTGTTCTACCCTATTGGTTATGCTTTCTATGGAGTTTTTAAGTTGGTTTATTGTTTCCTTCATTTCAAGTATTTCAGTTTTTTTTTTTTTTCAGTATTTGTAACTCTTTATTGAAATGATCTCTTGCTTCCCATATTTGGTCTTTTAACTGTTGATTGGTGCGATCATTTAATGCCTGCATTTGCTCTTTCATCTCCTCCTTCAATGCCTGCATTTGCTCTTTCATCTCCTCATTAGCTTCCCTGATCGTTTTAATTACGTACATTCTGAACTCCCTTTCTGACATTTCTTCTGCTGTGCTGTCATTGGGTTTTATTGATGTAGTATCTAGGTTTGTTTGGGACATTTTCTTTCCTTGTTTTCTCATATTGGTCAGCTGTCAGTGGAACCCTGAGATATTGCAGTTTTCCGCTATTGGCTTATAGTGTCCTGGTAGATTTCCAGTGTATCACCTCCCAGCCTTCAGTAGCATGAAGTCTTGGAGGAACTTGATAATGCAGTGCTTCCGAAGAAAACTGCCCCTAGCCCCCTACTGGTTCCAGGGCTTGGAACTGGCTCTGTGCGGAAAGGCTCTCACTGTGGGCCTGCACCGTGCAGCTGGCCGTGTGGGAGGAGCCCACTGCCGGAGTGTGGAAGACTACCTTGGGAAGACTCTAGCTGCCCTGCCTGGCTCCGATAAGCCACCTCTATCTGGGCCTGCCACCCGGGCCGAGCTTTACCCAGTGGGCAGACTCACCTGTGGCTCTATTTCAGTCCGAGTCTCTCAATGCCTCCCCTTCTTGAGTCCTGGGTTCTGGAGCGACTGGGGGTGCAGTCACGCCATCTTGGATCGCCCTTAACTTGGGATTTTAATACATTTACACTTAAAGTAACTACTGATTAGGAAGAACTTAGTATTGCTATTTTGTTTTCTCTATGTTTATTTGATTATTTTATGTATATGTTACATGTACACTGAATATCTTCCCTCCTTTCTTCTCTCATTAACTTCTTTGTGTTTCATTGATATTTTATTATATGCTTTGATTCTCTGATCTTGCCTTGTGTATGTATTTCATGGAATATATTTTGATTACCATTGCAATTTCATAAACTATCTTAAAAATTTAAGTCTATTATAAGCTAATAAAACTTAACTCAATTACATACACAAATTCTACTCTTTATAGATTTGTATTCCATTTTATGTTATTTATGTCTCAAATTACATATTTTTGTACTGAATATTCACTGCATACAACTTTTATTTTTTCTTTATTTTTGTTCTTTGAATTCTATTCAACCCCCAAAATTAAATTTGGGCAGATGCAATAACACATGCCTGCAATCCCAGTGACTTAGGAGGTTGAGGTAGGAGGATTGCAAGTTCAAGGTCCGCCTAAGCAACTTAGTGAGACCTTGTCTTAAAATAAAAAAAAAAAAAAACTGGGTATATAGTTCAGTGGTAAAGCATCTGGGGTTCAATTGCAGCAAAAAAAAAAAATAAATAAATGAAAAAGAATACTCACACCAAAATTACACAACTTCATAATTTTCACAAGCTTGATGTTTCTTTCTAGTGTACTTTTCTTTTTTTATTTAATTCATTTTTATTGTAAACAAATGGGATACATCTTTCTCTGTTTGAATGTGAATTAGAGGCATAGCGTTTTTGTAATCACACATTTACCTAGGGTAATAGTTTTTGATTCATTCTGTTATTTTCCCCCCCGCCATACCTCTTATTCCTCTATACAGTCCCTCCTTTCTCCATTCTCACCCCCTCTCACCCCCCATTATGTGTCATCATCCGCTTATCAGCGAGATCATTCGTCCTTTAGTGTTTTGAGATTGGCTTACTTCACTTAGCATGATATTCTCCAATTTCATCCATTTGCCAGCAAATGCCATAATTTTATTATTCTTTATGGCCGAATAATATTGCATTGTATATATATATACCACAGTTTCTTTATCCATTCATCAATTGAAGGGCATCTAGATTGGTTCCACAATCTGGCTATTGTGAATTGAGTGGCTATGAACATTGATGTGGCTGTATCTCTGTAGTATGCTGATTTTAAGTCCTTTGGGTATAGGCCAAGGAGTGGGATAGCTGGGTCAAATGGTGGTTCCATTCCAAGTCTTCTAAGGAAATCTCCACACTACTTTCCAGAACAGATGCACTAATTTGCAACCCCACCAGCAATGTATGAGTGTTCCTTTTTCACCACATCCTCGCCAACACCTATTGTTGCTTGTATTCTTGATAATCTCCATTCTAATTGGGGTGAGATGAAATCTTAGGGTAGTTTTGATTTGCATTTCTCATATTACTAAAGATGTTGAACACATTTTCATGTCTGTTGATTGCTTGTGGATTTTCTTCTGTGATGTGTCTGTTCATTTCCTTAGCCCATTTGTTGATTGGGTTATTTGTATTCTTGATGTAGATTTTTGAGTTCTTTATATATTCTGGAAATTAGTGCTCTATCTGAAGTATGCGTGGCAAAGATTTTCTCCCACTCTGTAGGCTCTCTCTTTGCATTGCTGATAGTTTCCTTTGCCGAGAGAAAGCTTTTTAGTTTGAATCTATCTCATTTATTGATTCTTGCTTTTATTCCTTGTGCTATGGGAGTCCTTTTAAAGGAAGTCTGACCCTGAGCCAACATGTTGAAGATTTGGACTTACTTTTTCTACTATAAGATGCAGGGTCTCTGGTCTGATTTCAAGGTCCTTGATCCATTGTGAGTTGAGTTTTGTGCAGGGTGAGAGATAGGGGTTTAATTTCATTCTGCTGCATATCAATTTCTAGTTTTCCCAGCACCATTTATTGAAAGGCTATATTTTCTCCATTGCATACTTTTGGCACCTTTGTCTAGTATGAGAAAATTGTATTTATTCGGGTTTGTGTCTGTGTCCTCTATTCTGTACCATTGATCTACCTGTAAATTTTGGTGCCAATACCATGCCATTTTTGTTACTATTGCTTTGTAGTATAGTAGGAAACTGGTATTGTGATACCCTGTGCTTCACTCTTCCTGCTAAGGATTGCTTTATCTATTATGGATTTCTTAATCTTCCAGATGAATTTCATGATTGCTTGCTCTATTTCTGTAAGGTATGTCATTGGGATTTTAATTGAAATTGCATTGAATCTGTATAGCACTTGTGGTAGTATGGCCATTTTGACAGCATTAGTTCTGCCTATCCAAGAACATGGGAGATCTTTCCATCTTCTAAGATTTTCTTTAATTTTTTTCTTTAGTGTTCTGTAGTTTTCATTGTAGAGATCTTTTACCTCTTTTGTTAGATTGACTCCCAAGTATTTTATTTTTTCCAAAGCTATCGTTAATGGGGTAGTTTTCCTAACTTCTCTTTCGGAAGATTCATCACTTATGTATAAAAATGCTTTGGATTTATGAGCATTGATCTTATATCCTGCTACTTCACTGAATTCACTTATGAGTTCTAAAAGTTTTCTGGTGGAATTTCCTGGTTTCTCTAAATATATAATCATGTCATCAGCAAATAGGGATAGTTTGAGTTCTTCTTTTCCTATTCGTATCCCTTTAATTTCCTTGGTCTAATTGCTCTGGCTAGAGTTTCGAGGACAATGTTGAATAGAAGTGGTGAAAGAGGGCATCCCTGCCTTGTTCCAGTTTTTAGGGGGAATGCTTTCAGTTTTTCACCATTTAGAATGATATTGACCATGGGCTTAGCATAGATGGTCTTTACAATGTTAAGAAATGTTTCTACTATCCCTATTTTTTCTAGTGTTTTTGAGCATGAAGGGATGGTGTATTTTATCAAATGCTTTTTCTGCATTAAGTCAACAGACTTAAAGCCAAAAATCACATGATTATTTCGATAGATGCAGAAAAAACAGTCTGTTGATATGGTGAATTACATTTATTGATTTCCGAATGTTGAACCAACCTTGCATCCCTGGGATAAAACCCACTTGATCATGGTGCACTATCTTTTAACATATTTTTATATGTGATTTGCTAAGATTTTGTTGAGAATTTTTGCATCAATGTTCATTAAGGATATTGGTCTGACATTTTCTTTCCTCGATGTGTCTCTGTCTGGTTTAGGTATCAGGGTGATATTGGCTTCATAGAATGAGTTTGGGTGGGTTCCCTCCTCTTCTATTTCATGGAATACTTTGAGGAGTATTGGAATGAGCTCTTCTTTAAAGGTTTTGTAGAACTCAGCTGAGAACCCATCTGGTCCTGGACTTTTCTTTGTTGGTAGACTTTTGATGACTTCTTCTATTTCATTACTTGAAATTGATCTATTTAAATTATGTATGTCCTCCTGGTTCAGTTTAGGTAATTCATATGTCTCTAGAAAGCTGTTGATGTCTTCAAGATTTTCTATTTTGTTGGAGTATAGATTTTCAAAATAGCTTCTAATTATGTTTTCTATTTCAATCGTGTCTGTTGTGATATTTCCTTGTTCATTCCAAATTTTAGTAATTTGGGTTTTCTCTCTCCTTCTGTTTGTTAGTGTGGCTAAGGTTTTATCAATTTTGTTTATTTTTTCAAAGAACCAACTATTTATTTTGTCAATTTTTTCAATTGTTTCTTTTGTTTCAATTTCATTGATTTCAGCTGTGAGTTTAACTATTGGTGTTGCTCTGTTCTTCTTTTTCTAGGGCTTTGAACTGTATTGTTAGGTCATTTATTTGTTGATTTTTTTCTTCTTTTATTGAATGCACTCCATGAAGTAAATTTTCCTCTAAGTACTGCTTTCATAGTGTCCTAGAGACTTTGATATGATGTGTCTTTGTTCTCATTTACATCTAAGATTTTTTTTCATTTCCTTCCTGATGTCTTCTGTTATTCATTCATCATACAATAGCATATTATTTAATCTCCAGGTGCTGCAGTAGTATCTGTTTTTTACTCTGTCATTTCTAATTAATCCATTATGATCTGATAGAATACAAGGTAGTATCTCTATCTTCTTGTACTTGCTAACATTAGCTTTGTGGCATAAAATATGGTCTATTTTAGAGAAGGATCCATATACTGCTGAGAAGAAAGTATATTCGTTCCTTGTTGGATGGTATATTCTATAAATGTATGTTAAGTGTAAATTATTGATTGTGTTTGAGATTTATGGTTTCTTTGTTCAATTTTGGTTTGAAGGATCTGTCAAGTGGTGAGAGAGGTGTGTTAAAATCACCTAGCATTATTGTGTTGTGGTCTATTTGATCTGGCATTGTGAAGGATTTGTTTGACATATATGGATGAGCCACTATTTGGGGCATAGATATTTATGATTGTTATGTCTTGCTGATTTATGCTTCCTTTAAGCAGTATGAAATGTCCTTCTTTATCCCTTCTGACTAACTTTGGCTTGAAGTCCACATTATCTGATATGAGGATGGATACTCTGGCTTTTTTGCTGTGTCCATGTGCACGGTATGTTTTTTCTCATCCTTTCACCTTTAGTTTGTGGGTATCTCTTTCTATGAGATGAGTCTCTTGCAGGCAGCAAATTGTTGGATCTTTCTTTTAATCCAATCTGCCAGTCTATGTCTTTTGATTGATGAGTTCAGGCCATTAATATTCAGGGTTATTATTGAGATATGATTTGTATTCCCGGTCATTTTGTTCATTTTTTTTTTTTTTTTTGACACGACTTGGTTTCTCCTTTATTTGGCTATTCCTTTAGGGTAGTTCCTCTCTTTGCTGATTTGCATCGTTGTTTTTCATCTCTTCCTCATGGAATATTTTGCTGAGAATGTTGTGATGCCGGCTTTCTTTTTGTAAATTCTTTAAGCTTTTGTTGATCTTGGAAGGATTTTATTTCATTGTCTATTCTGAAGGTGAGTTTTGCTGGGTATAAGATTATTGATTGGCATCCGTTTTCTTTCAGGGCTTGAAAAATGTTGTTGCGGGCCCCTCTAGCTTTTAGGGTCTGGATTGTAAAATTTGCTGATATCTGCGTATTGGTTTCCGCCTGAATGTAATTTGATTCTTTTCTCGCTCCCTTTAAAATTCTGTATTTAGTATGTTAGGTTTTTTCATTATAATGTACCTTGGTGTGGGTCTGTTGTAATTGTGTATTTGGAGTCCTATAAGCCTCTTGTACTTGATTTTCCATTTCATTCTACAAGTGTGGGACATTTTCTGATATTATTTCATTGAATAGATAGTTCATTCCTTTGGTTTGTTTCTCTGTGCCTTCCTCAATCCCAATAATTCTCAAATTTGGCTTTTCATGATATCCCATAATTCTTGTAGATTCTGTTCATGATTTCTTACCATCTTCTCTGTTTGGTCAACTTTGTTTCAAGATTAAATATTTTGTCTTCAATGTCTGAGGTTCTGTCTTCCAGGTGTTCTATCCTATTGGTTATGCTTTCTACGGAGTTTTTAATTTGTTTTGAATCAAGAATTTCTGTGTGGTTTTTTTTCAATGTCACTAACTCTTTATTGAAATGATCTTTTGCTTCCTGTGTTTGCCCTTTTATCTCTCGATTGGTGCAATCATTCAGTGCCTGCATTTGCTCTTTCATCTCATCTTTTAATGCCTGCATTTCATCTCCTCGTGATTGCTTCCCTGATCATTTTAATTATGTACATTCTGAACTCTCTTTCTGATATTTCTTCTGCCATGCTGTCATTGGATTTTATTGCTATACCATCTAGGTTTGTTTGGGACATTTTCTTCCCTTGTTTTCTCATATTGCTCAGGTATCTAACGCTCTAGTAGTGAAAATCTGAGATATTGCAGTTTTCCCCACATTGACTTATAGTGCGGCCCTCCTCTGCAATGCTCCTGGTTGACTGGGTCTGGGCTCCAGCAGGAAGTCTCACTGGGCCAGTCTACTCCACGATGTTCCCTGCGTTTCTGGACTACTGCCCCATCCGGGGAGCCCAACCAGTGGGAGAGATTCACCCGGTGGCTCTGAGTTGGTCCCAAGTCTCTCAATACCTTCTTTTCTTGACTCCTGGGTCTTGTCAAAGGTCCTCTAGTCTCCTGTAGGTGTCTCAGGAAGGGAGCTGCCCTTCCAATGATGATGGTCACACCCTCAGGAATGATTCAAAATGCCTGCACCAGCCTATAAAGAAGCCTCTGGCTAGCTCCACTATGCAGGCAGGCTGGCTTGTCTGCTGGCTTGCTCCGCGATGGCGACAGACCTCGGTGCGGTAGTCAGGCGGGGTCTCTCAGTGATGGTGTCTGTCTTTGGCCTGGTGGTTGCGCGGGTTGGCTGCCCGCCACATAGCTCTGCAAGGCAGGTGGGTGGGTGCCCGCCTGCTACCTCCGCGATGCAGGCGGCCTGACTCACCCGCCAGCTCGCTCAGCAACTGCGACTGACCAGTCGCACTTTCTTTTTAACATGAAGAAATCCCGGGCTGGGGAGATAGCTCAGCTGGTAGAGTGGTTGCCCCAGTACCGCAAAAAAAAAAAAAAAAAAAAAAAAAAAAAAAAATCCTTTAGAATTTTTTAAAAATCCTTTAGAATCCTTTAGAATTCTTATGGATTGGGTTTACTGATAACGTACTTTTTTATTTCTGAAAAAAATATTTTTTGTCATTTATGTATGACACTTTTGTTTTCTCAATTATTTTTTCAGTTGAGTTTCTTTCATTTAGTACTTTGCTGTCTCTCTCAATCCCTATTGGCCTGCAATGCTTCCCCAGCAAAATTCACCAATATATTATAAGAGCTTCCTCATATGTGACTAGTCAGTCACTATTGACTTAATGCAGTCAAGATTTGCCCTTGGTGTTGAGGGGATTAATTCATTATGAGGTCAGACCCCTAGTGGTTCAGTCACCTCCTGAAGATCCCAGCTCTGTACCCTGATGCATTGAATACCAAGTCTTCAAAACAAAAGCTTTAGGGACAATCCAGATCCAACCACATTAACAGGTAACCGAGTTGTGTGATTTATCACCTGGGAGAAGATTCCAAGTTTTTGACATGGAAGAAAGCAAACCTTTTATAGTAATGGCCCCCTATTCTCTCCTCAGTTAGAAATGTGAGAGAACATTATGGATGCATTGAGTACCAAAACCTCTTTCTGACAAAGGACTGGAAGATGTGCCTTGTGTCTCCAAGTATGTGAGAAGAACTCAGGAAGATGTGCTGACTCCAAGCATGTGAAAAGACCTCAGGAGAGAGAGATGCTTAGTTCACCTGAGGTGGCAGACCTTCAGATCTTGGGTTTCTGGCTTTTACGACATTTCTTCATACCCTAACATAAAATGTAATCCACAGAATCTCCAGAAGTAAAGGATTCTCATCACCAGTGATGGTGGGCATTTCACATCTGACTCCTGACCAACAGAGCCTCTTCCATGATTTGATCATATGTGAGAGCCCAAATCACCCCCATCCCAATCCTGGCTGTTGAATAAGGGCCTCACACTTGCCAGTCAAGCTCTGTGACATTGAATTAATTTCCTTTTTTATTTTATTTTGTGACGAGTTCTTGCTGAGTTGCTGAGACTGTCCTCAAACTTGTGATTCTCCTGATAAAGTGCCCCTGAGTTCCATCCCCAGTACCAACAGGAAAATTGTATGTATTTATCTTGCAGCTGTATATCTTAAATACTAATCAGGAATTAAGAGTCTGAGTGTTTCATACATGCACATTAATGGACTACTGGCATATTGTGAAAATTAATTGCCATGGCAGTAGAGAGAAAGATCATGTTTCACTATAAAACTAACACTTGCAGGCTTGCAGATTCTTCTTTGGCTTGTTGTCTCTGAGCTATTTTGCAACTCTGTAACCTGCCTGTTTCTGCTGCCTACCTGAAAATTGGACTGGATCCTGTTCTTTCTCTCATTTTATGAGTTCTTACCAAATTTTCAGTTCTTCTCAATTCCTACTGTATTTGACTAAAATGCTCCAAATATTTCCATATTTTCCCCACATTCCTTATTTAAACCTCTCAGCCACTGAGCATAGTGGCTCATGCCTATAATTCCAGCTACTCAGGTTGCTGAGGCATGGAGATTGCAAGTTTGAGACCCTCCTGGACAATTTAGCTAGACCTTGTCTCAAGTTTTTTCTGTTTTCTTTTTATTTGTGTGTATGTGAGAAAGAAGGTGTAGAGTGCTGGGGATGAAGCTCAGTGGCAGAGTGCTTGCCTGCTAGGAATGAAGTGCAATCCCCAGTGCCATAAAAACAAGGAATTAAAAGTTGTCTCTCCATGTCTTACATGTCTCTAAGTTGTTCTATAGCTGGCCTTTCCCCTGAATCTGAAGAATCCCTGAGAGCTGAGGCTTGCTTCTAATCATATCAGAATTGTCTGGATCAATGACAGCATGCATGCTCTGTAGTGTTTCCAATTCTGTGCCCAATTCTGTTATTGCCACTGTGTTGAGGACCACAATCCTGGCCAACATGGCATATTTCAGGTTTTCTCAGAACTGGACAGTTGTTGGTGAGGTGATCAGTTTATTTCACTTTTCCCATTCTGACCATCTTCAGAGTCTGATTGTACCACAGCACATCCTTAAAAAAAAATTTGCTCTTGGTGTTGGATTTTTGACAGTTTGATTGTAATATATCTCAATGAGGTTCTCATGGGGTTAGTCCTGTTTGAATTCATTAACTTTTTTGATTCCAGTTTTCTTTATTACCAAATTTTGTTTGGTTACCAAGTTTTCTGTCCATTATTTCCTCATACCTGCTCTTTGTCTCTTATTCTCTCTCTTCTCTTTGCATGACATATATTCATCTGCTTGATAGTAAGTTACAGGACTATGAAATCTATAGATAAAACTATAGAGCAGTAAAAAGATCACTCATTGCTAGAACTATCTGAAAGATATTATATATTATTCTACTTTTAGAAAAAATAATTCAAATCTTTTCTTGAACTATTTCTAAAGTCAAAATTGATTGTTCATTTAACTCTTCATAATTGAAGTTTTCCCAATTTTGTCTTCAAAAATAAGTTACTTAGCTAATCATTCTACTTAGCAAAATATTTTTGATGTTTTGTTTTTTATTCAATCATATGTCAAAAATGTATGATGACGTTCATCTTATTTTCATTTTAATCACATTTTCCATAGCACCGTGCCATTTGGACTAATAAATTTTTACACCAAAAGAATAACAAAATTTACCAAAGTTTTTTGTGTTCCATATTGCTAAGAAAATAGCTTTAGTATAGTAGTTTCTCAAATTTGATTGTACATTTATGGAAATGGCACAAAAAGTTGACAAATCAAAATGGTGGAGAAAACCTGAAGCAATTATTTTTGTCTTTTTCTCTATTTAGCATCCCAAGACAATATCCTTAGAGGCATTTTCAGTTGTTCTGGCACAGCTAATTGGAATTAATGTGGGATTAACTTATGATGACATCTACAATTGTTACTGTCCAGAAAGTACATGTGTAATGAATCCTGGAGCAATGTAAGATGTTTTTAATATCAAATTTTTATCGACTTTTGGGAAATACTTGTAGTATTCTTTGATATGTAATTTCTCACAATATAATGAGTAAGAATATTTTTATTAAATATATACATGCTTATTTAAAAATACTTGAGAGTGAGTGCAGGGTGCTATGGAAAATGTGATGAATAGTTTCTTATTCAATGTTACTATATAGAGATGAAGTAGATATTGATGAGATCATTCTTTAATAGCTTGTTGTTGTCCTTATTGAGAATCTCAGAGAAATGGTTAATTTCAAGACTAAGGCAGAGAAAATAAAAATGAACCC
Organism: Sciurus carolinensis; assembly: GCF_902686445.1. NCBI lineage: Eukaryota > Metazoa > Chordata > Mammalia > Rodentia > Sciuridae > Sciurus > Sciurus carolinensis. Next base: position 53,481,143 of record NC_062216.1, on the reverse strand, counting down.
GTGATATGCTGTGTTTGAAAATAAGGACATGCCCAGAGATTTATGGAAATACATTCTAATCAATATAAGTCTTATCCATAAGAAAATCAACACATCAAAATGACTTTCTCACTGGTAGAACTAATTGAAATGGTGTGTCATTGTTTAGGGTGGCAATGAAACAAACACTACAACTGTCACATAGTAATGTGACCAAGATGCATGATATAAGTCTAATCATAAAGGCATATTTCATAAACCTAAATTGAGGGAGGTTGTTAAAATAATTAACTTTTAGTTATAAACCTTTTCGAGGTCACAAATGCCTAACAAAGCATATGCACCTAAACTAAGGAGAGTTAGTGTTAAATGAAATGCTTCCTTGTGAACTGAGTCCTATTGTTATGCAATGCCAACATGGTGATATTTGGGGATATTTGATGGATTCACAGGATTAGGTATTAATAATATATCTTTCTTTCCTTATTTTTAAGGTCCTAGTGTTACAAAGAATTCACTTGTATATAAGAACTACATATCAAAGTACTTAGAATTATCAGGACTCTGCTGGTATTTATTAACTGTTAACTATTAAGCAAAATCTGTTTTGCACTCTATTTGCATCATTGCTCAATTTTTGAGCTTGCCCTAAACAGTATGTGAAGATATAAAAATTCTGGTGCTGGGTTTGTTGGCCTGGGACTTATAGTCCCTGCACTTTGGAAGCTGAGATAGGAGAATCCTTTGAGCCCAGAACTGGAGACAAATCTGGGCAGCAAAGTGGGCCCTGTTCTTCTCCAAATGGTGTAGAAATATAAAAAATAAAATCAAGGATGAAAATGGAATTGAGGGCTTGTGCATTATATATTCCTTAGTGTTGAAAAACTATGTTTAATTCTCTTACTACAAAACAATTAGCCATGATTTTTCTATAACATGACAAATCATCCTTTATTCCTTAAAATTTCCACCTAAGTTCCTGGGTTTGTTCCATATTCTTAATGGTCATTTGAGCTTCTTGTAATAAAAAACAATGTTGAAAAACATAGAATATACTCTAATAGAATTTATGTGCAAAGCATTTTGAGTGTTTTGTCACTTTAACTTCCTCTGTTTTCTGTATGTCTATTATAAAGAATTACAAAGGAAGTAAAATTACTGCTTTCGCTTATGAATTATATTAATAAATAAAGATAATATCTTCCCCTTTGGCTCTTCACTAGTCCAGAATTCATAGCACTTTCTTGAAGAATGTTAGTTTGATTGTGACTTTATTCAATTTATCTGAGGTATATAATTTAATTTTAGACGTTCCCAAGGTATAAAGGTTTTTAGCCGTTGCAGCACAGATGAATTTAAGCAGACAATTGCACGACCCCAATTTGGATGTCTTCAGAAGAAAAAACTTCTTCCAAAAGTGGTTTACCAACCACAATCAACTTGTGGAAATGGAGTTATGGAAGGTGGAGAGGAGTGTGATTGTGGCCAGCCAGAGGTCAGTGATAAACTTTCACAAGAGTCAAAGATTTGTTTTTGTGTATCTTACATAGCCTTGTAGATATAGGAAGAAGACATGTTTCCTTAGTTATTGTACCATTTTATTACATAATTATGATAGGGAGAAATGGGGCATGCAATGACTGACATATTATGAATTGGATGCATTTGATGAACTTAAACTGTGGATCAGCATGGCATGGATACTACTCTGCAAACCTCTAATCTTTTCTTTTATTTGAGACCTACTGGATTTTTATTTAAATATTTTTCTTGATTTAAAATTCTATGTGCTTCCTTTTAAAAAAATTCTCACTTTACTGAAAGAAAAAATTTACACAAATTAAATGTAGCAGAGTTTACTTAGAAAAACAAACAAACAAACAAAAAAAAAACCAGCTCTTAAATCAGGGAGTACTCTGGGCTAGCCTGAGAGGCTCAGAAATGTCTACTTAGCAATGGAGGCAGGTGGTATTTGCAGGTAGAAAATGGATGTGGTGTACAGAAACAGCTTGATTGGTTATAGCTCAGCATTTGGTTTATTTGGGCATGGTGTGATTATCCATTTGTCGTATATTTACATGGTCTGATCATGTGATTCAGTCTGTGGTTGACTGAAGCCCCACTGATGTGATTGGCTGACACTCCGCTGTTTGTTAGAATAGACTCTAAATTAGCTCTCAGTTTGTTTACATAGTAAGATAGATTGCATTTTTGCTATGCTATGTGGGAATTCAGAGTACAAAGTAGGGAGGCAGTTTAGGTCAAATTTAATTTAAATTAATAGTTCCCCTTTTTGAGTCAGTCTTTCAATTTGGAAAGAGTGAGCAAAAGCTTGAGTCTTAACACCATTCTCTGTCACCATCATAAAAAGTTTGTTTGATTTCAGTATGGAATTAACAATTTTGAATATCAGATCAACTGAATATTTCTTTGGGGCCCCATTTTTTTCTGTATTCTACAGAGATCATTTGACTTACAGTATACAGACTGGATGTTTAGTCTTTACCAGGAGTATTCTTTCAAAACTTTATCTTTCAAAACAAAATGTTTAAAAAAATGAGCCAGAAGAGGAACCTTTTACTTTAACTAAGTACCTTGTTTGTGGATTTCTTGAAACGAAGCTTCCACTATGCCCAATGTATTTATCCAATGAAACAGGAAGTATTAGATATAATATACATTCCCTTCTGTTGAGCCAATGGTTCAATGTAATCATATAATCTCAAACAAATTTAACAAGAGCAATTAAAGAACTTTACTCTGCAAATGCAGTCTTTGTGATGGAGATAGTTGTATTAGCTAATTTTGATACGAATCTCTAATTATAGCCTCATTTACATTTATGATAATCAAGGTAAGGAATATTCTGCAAAATGATGCTCACTTATTCGAGATGTACCTCAGCTGGCAAATTCCTATTTATTTTTCAGTTTGGACCAATGTTCATTTCTAGTTGCTTACCAAATAGCAATAATTTTGTTAGAAATCGACTTTGACCCTTTATTTATACATGTTGCTACATGGAGTTTCCAAGGCATGTAGTTAATCATTAAATTCTCCAAAGATGAAATTATACCCTGTGAAGACAACAGGTAATTCCCTCTGGGATGCCCTGTGTCTTAAGGATCAACAGTAGAAAAGTACTGGTAATATTTTCTTAAGGATCCATTATTGAAGCATTGCATAATTAGAGACTACTTAAATGAAGGATTAGGGTCATAAAGTTTCCTACAAACTATTGTTTTATCTTTCTTTTGATTTTCTTACTCAATTTATGACATAATTTAACTGCAAATTCCTCAAACATGTCTTGCCTATTATCATATTAGGAAATCTGACAAATTGCATAGTTAATCTAAAAAGCTCCTGTAGAAGGGACCTGATGATGGACTTGGAATGTCATTGAAATTTGTTACACACTGAATCAGGGAATCTCTTAAGATCATGTAAGGATTTTAGGTTTAAGAAGACATATCCAATATTCTGTTGTTTCTTGTGGAGAGGATCAGTTAAGAAATCTTACTTATTGCATTGTTTTGCATGTATAAACAGAAAGGAAATACAGGGAAAGAGAACAAGGGAAAAAGTTTTCATGGTTATAGGAGAGAGAAATTTTGACTTGTCCTCTCTGGAAAACTGTCTATGTTTAGGTTGCTGTCTTCTTCTGAAGAGAAACCTCCATGGTCAGTTTTAGTTTGAGGTCTACAATGAGTGTACAATAGGAGCCCACTTGAATCAAGTGATGTAGCTACAAGACTGGTGGCTGTGAGATGTTGATGGAGAGAAAAACCGAGTGTGGTCCTTTACAATGAAATTCATGGATAGTTCTTGCATCATTTTGAAAGACCTAATTTCCCAAATTCTAGATCATGAAAGGTGGTGTCAACAGTTATTTGGTGGCAAAGGGCATCTTTTACCTGGTAAAAACATGCTTAAGGAATGATGCAATTGAAATCATATCCTTGCAATCGTGAGTGCTGTTAGAGTTTATAAGAGCAGGAGACACATGAGGTCCCATTATTAGGTGCATAAGCCTTCACGTAACTATTTTTATAAGGGGTCAATCTGTATTTTCCATGGGAGGTAGATCTGATTGCCTTCCAATAATCTGTGGCTAAGGCAACTCAGTCAATTCAGTTAGCTTTGTGTTGGTACTGTTGCGTTTGTAATGCCTTATTTGACTCCTTTAAACATGTTCAGTAAAACAAATATCTTTAGCAATAGAGACTTCTCCAGGAATTTCCCAGAAAAGGAACCTATTTTCTAAAAAAATTTTAGATACTTTTATATCGTCAGGTTTCCTGCATGGGAAAGTTTCTATCAAAGCAGAAGACAAACTTTAAAGTTGGTAATTGAGTGCAATCCATCTGTACATATTCAAATGAACCAACAATTATGGGAAATGCATCACCTGTACTATCTTACTGGGATTATGAGTTTGATACATCAAAGCTTAGTTATAAACCCTTTTAGCAGTTTCGGAAGTCATTCTATCAGTATTGTTTTCATATTTTGGATGATTTTATTTATGATGAGTCATAGACTGCAGTTTCAGAATGTATTTTTTCCATGTTGATACCTAGTCTCCTTCATTGGAAAGACTATTCCTTTTCATATTGTTTTAGTTTGGCATATTTATTGAGAGGTAATTCATCATATTTCATTTGTATTTTTATAATTTTAATTATAATTACCAACACTTCCTGAGAGTGGAAGACAACAATGGAATGTACCAGGGCTGTCCAGGAAGAAGAAAGAGTTGTGAGGAAAGGATGGGCACAGGGCTTATGGTGTTTTTCAGGGAGAAGGCAAGGTAGGACAGGGTACATGATTTAGGACTAGCTAGCTCAAATAATAATGCTGGTGGTCTGTGACCTACAGAATTGGTACCTAGTTGTCAGTGTCTCTCTCCAATATTGTTATGAATTAGAAATATATTGGCTTGAAGTATAAGTGTTAGATAAAAATAGTGGTTGGGGTTATGGGTTATGAACTGGTTGATTTGCATGTGAAAGTCTTTCTCATAGGCAAATTGTTCACTATCTCTAAGTATTTAAATTAGCTATTCTTGGCAGGGACAGTCTCTCCATACCAGCAAGGTTCCCAAGTCGTAAAAGCATCATTAAATATAGAAAATAGAAAATATGATTAATATACATGCATGGCTATTAATATGCAAATAAGTTAAAAATAAGGAAAATTCTAAATTCAGCTCATAAGTCATACTAGTCACCTTTTAGGGGCTCAACAGTCACATGAGATGAGAGAACTTGATAGCACAGAGAATATTACCCTCAGAGAATTAAATTCAAGACATAGTTATGTGTCACTTAACAATGAGAATAATTTCTTCATCTTTAGGTCATTTTTTTTTTGTACATTAGACAACCTAGATAGTATAGACTACTATTTACCTAGACTATGTAGTATAAACTATTTGTCATAGGCTAAAACCATGTGTAACCTCTAATTATAATTAATATTACAGATGTTTGTAATGTAATGGTATGCATTTATGCATCTAAACATATCCAAACATAGGAAAGGTACAGTAAAATTATGTCATAAAAAATTAGAGTTGACTAAGACACTTATCATGAATGGAGTTTACAAGACTGGAAGTTGCTCTGGGTAAGCTGGGAAGTGAGTGGTGAGTGAATTCAAAGGCCTAGGACATTACATTACTGTAGACTTTATAAACACTACACTTAATATATACTAATTTATTAAAAAATATTTTTCTGCTGTAAATAGAAAATGAACCTTAGCTTACTGTAATACTTTTACTTTATAAATGTTGAACCTTTTAAAACAATTTGACTCTTGTAATAACAGCTTTAAAAACAAGGACATTTTACAGCTCTACAAAATACTTTCTTCTTGTCCTTTTCCTTTAATCCTTTATCTATTTTTATATAAGTTCTTCCCTTGTAATTATATTTTGATCAAAAACTAAGACAGAAACACACACATTGACTAGCCTCAGCCTGCACAGGATCAGGAACATCAATATCACTGTTTTTCTTCAGGGGCAAAAAGTTGCTTAGAGCAAGTTATTCATAATAATACCATCTTCTGAAAATCTCCTGAAACCTCTGACTAAGACCATTTTATAGTTAACTTTTCTTTTAATAGAAGAACACTCCAAAATAATGATAAAATTATAGCATAGTAAATATACAAACCAGAAACATGACTATTTATCATCTTCGGGAAGTGTTATATACTGTACATATAACTCTGTGTGTGATAATTTTATGTGATTGGCAGCTTATTAGGTTTGCTTATACCAGAATTGTCACAAAGTAATATGTTGCACTGTGAAGTTACAATGACTAGGCAATATGAATCTTATCTCTACCCATTTTACAGGACCACATCTTTTATATGGTCTGGCCTTGACAGGGTGCAAGACTGTATTATTGAGAAACTGTTTCTAGATTAGAACTTATTATGCAGCACATGATCATATGATGAATAGAAATAAAATTGTGTAATAATTGAGAATCTCTGTGCTTTGTTTTTAATTATAGTCATGTGATTTTAAAAAATGCTGCAATCCCACAACTTGTACTTTAGTTGGTTCTTCAGAGTGTGGCAGTGGGGCATGCTGTAACAAAGCCAATTGTAAGGTAAGTTTTCAAATATCCCATGATTTTCCTTCATGAATTTTTTATGTTCTTATGCATCCCTTCCCTTTTGTAGCTTCTTGTGATCACATCTTTCAAATAATTTATATTCTTTCCTGTGGGCTTTGTTTTCCATCAAGTTATTAATCAGGTATAATTATTTTGCATCCTTAGAACGTGTTTTTAGAGGATACATTTTATTCCAAATGGGTAGATATTAATGGTATTTTCTGTCATTTTTATCATTTCATATGTTTAAATTTAATTAGTGGCTCCTGATGGTAGCCAACAGAAACTCAATTCACACTTGGTTAATTACAGACTGAGAGGATGCCCTTAGGGCTAATTCAACATCCTTAGCTCCTGTTTTCACTGACCCTGTATGCAAGTCCCACTCAGTTCTTACATACAATACTAACTCCATATTATTTGGGTGTTATTTAAATTCAGGCCAGGTCATGCCTGAATATAACTCTTCATGACTGAACAACTGATGACACAATTTTGAATAAACCACCTTAACCACACATAGTTAACACGCAGTGTTCCAAGAAACAGACAACCATAATTCTTATTCTGAAAACTGCAGAAAAAGAATCACTGCAGAAAAGTCAACATTATGTAGTGTATAAAATACTGAAGTAGCTTTGGCAAGGTTTTCTTTTTCACTCTGTGGACTAGTGAGTAAAGCCAAAAGTTACTTGTTTACAAGGTGTATGAATGCCAAGGACAGTCTTAAGGTTTCTACTTCTTAGACCTTTCTGCTTTTCCATTCACCAGAGCCCTTGTATTGACTTTTTGGTCTTCTGAGCAGTATATTGCTATCCACTTACATCCTAAAGGGTGGTTCTTTAAATGGAGATAATTGCTCCATTTGGTAAATGAAAATTCATGACCCAAATTGCTAGGAGGGCCTCAGTAACAATAACTGAATGCATCAGATCTGATCATATTAATTTTATTGTATATTACAGTGTAGAATTTGACTTTTGCTGTCATTCAAAGAGTTATACATGTTTTATGCTCTGCCATTAGTGTAGAAAGCTTCATATTTTCTTCTTTGTATTCTTTCAAATAGAAGTGTCTTTAAAAATTTATTCCTTTTAGTTTTACAAAATAGTAGTATTCTTTACTAACAATGAGGTTCCTCGCAATATTTTTCCTTATAAATTTTCAACTTAGACAAACTTCACACAAAGACATGAAAGAAAAGAGTTGAACCAACTGATTTATAACAATAATGAGGAAAGTATTTCTAACCAGAACTTCAATTACTATAGGTGATTAAAAATTAATTGGTACCACATTATAATAATTATGTTTTGGACAGTTTAATCTTCATAATGAATAGTCAAAGAAAAACAAATATTTCAGAAGTTTAAGTAGAAGTTTTGTGTAAGTGCATGCTCAGGTAAATCTTTTCTCAAATATTAACAATGATTTTACCCTCTATTTTGGATATCTTTGCTTTTTTGCTAGCAAATCTCAAACAAGCCTTCTCCATATGTGGTATAGTTCGGTCATTACCTCTTCTTACAGCTGTATTCCATACTAATATTTCAAAAAGTAGAAAGATTCTCTCTTTCACAACATCCACAACAATTGTTAGTTGTAAAAGGAAAACCCGATTGAACCTGACAAATATGCATCTTTTTTCTTTGTCTCAAAGATGTTCGAAAGAGGACACCTATGTAGGAGAAGTAGAGATGACTGCGATTTTCCGGAATATTGCAATGGAACATCTCCGTCTTGCGTGCCTGATGTGAAAGCTGCTAATTTAGAACCATGCAATAATGGGTCTGCTTATTGTTTGAGTGGAATTTGCCGAGATCCGAGTAGACATTGTATGGAGTTATTTGGAAGATGTAATTGTTGTATCTTCTTTATCTGGTTTTCACTTTTAAAGTGCAGTTATTTTAAAGTCAGTAATCCTAGAAAATGTTATTTTACATTTACATTTGAAAGTAAACTTGTAAATCATAGTAACTTTGATCTATGTCAAAAGATAAAATTGGCCTAGTAACTACAGAACAAATACAATAGGATATTTATCAAATTTCAGGTGATTGGTAGAAGAGGAGTACATGATTAGAATATGACTTACAAGAGAAAATGATGAGTTTCTTAATATCTGTACTGTACTACAGATTTTCACATTCTTGGTAGTCTTTAGTTATTATTTGTTGTCCTTGTATTACACAGTAGAAGTCTTCAATATTTCATAGCAGATGGTGGGCCTTGTCTCCATGTCTCTCTATTGACTGCAAGCACTTTTAACAACTTTAAATGATTCTTTAAATCTTAGTAATTGGAAATTCTTATTGTTTTCAGATGCTACAAATGCTCCTTATCTGTGTGTTGAAGAAATAAATTTTCAAAATGATAAATTTGGAAACTGTGGAAGAGTCTGTTCTTTTGGGTATGCACTTAGAGGATACTACATTTTCTGTGTGTATATATTGCGTATATACAGCAAAGTCCTATGTAATAGAAATGAGAAATGAATACGCACTTTATGTTTCACTTCATAAGATGGTTCATATTACAAATACTTTTGGTGTTATAGTCTGAATAACATTTTGAAATACCTTCTATTTTGAATTGTTATTTTCCAAGTATATTAGAAAACTAAGTCGCAAATAGGTAACTTTTATGCTTTTTATTGCCAGGTCTGTTCTTTGTGGAAAATTAGCTTGTAGCTGGGGACATACAAGTTTAGCACCTCTGAGAGATTATGATTTGCAGTATACATACCTTGCCGGCCATGTATGCTTGTCGGCACATTTAAGAAATACTTCAAGAAAGGATGATACGTTTGCACAGAATGTTGCTCCTTGTGGTCAGGAAAGGGTAAATACAATTTTATTTGATATTATTTATGGTGGAATTGTTTGTGAATGTATGAATTTGTGTGTATGTGTGTGTGTGTGTGTTTATGAATGTGTGTGACAGAGCTTACTTTTTAAATTTATAATCAATGCTAATACTTCTGGCTACTGCATGATATCCTTTAGTGAAAAGATCAAAATTTCTGTTGGTCAAAGGAATTTTTGCTTCATTATCATGAATTTTTTCAGTAGATATTTGGACTACTGAATATAAGCCCCCATTCTCAGGCAAGGATATGGTCTGCAATAATTTATATAAACCACAAACAAAAAGAATGAAATAATACACATGAAGATGTCATAAAAAAATGTCACAAGAATGCCAGTTTCTCAGAACAACCTAATAATAAGAACATTAAAGAGAAATTTAAAGTTAAGTATTTCCTCTGGTAGTGATTGATAAGGAGAATTAATTTGGTTACAAAATAAGTAAAACATTTATGTTGCTTATTGACATATACTCTTTAAAGTTCCTCTGAAAACACAATATTCTTGTTAAAAGTCTTTCCCTCATAAAACACAATAATAAAACAGTTCGTTATACTTTTCTTTTCCATAAAGCTTTTGAGAATCCTAAGAAAGGATTTTCAAATTAGTAATAGGAAAAATCAGTTGGTTAATGAAAAGGTGCATAATTATCAAATAGTTTAGTGCAAATAGAATACTTGAAGATGTGATAATTTGAGAAATAAGCAGAGGAAAATGCATGTGAATAGTACACTTATCTCAGAATGGGAAATGAAACTCTCAAATAAAAAGAAAGAATTAATGAAAAAGGAAAATACCAGGGGTTGATCATATTAAAAAATAATCTGTTGTCCCTTCAAAAACCACTTAAAACAAACTGAAAAAGCATTTACTTTAAATTTAACTTGAGAAATATAAATATTTATTAACTAATTTTATCTTTTGTTAGAAAAACACAACCAGACTAATGTTCAGTTTGGAATAAAATAACATAAAAATTGAGTTGATCTTTGTCTTTGTTTCCTGGCACATAGGCACTAATAAAACTCTTAGAATTTCATTAGTGATTGTAGTTTCTTTTGTTATTCATATTAGGCCCTTTTCAATCTCCCTTAGTTTGTGTTTATTTGTGTTACTCTCACTGGTACCATCAGAGCATGTTTAGTTAATGAACGAGTTGATGTTTGTTTTCTCTTTCTCTATCCATGGCGATAGACAATAAAGACTTGCTAAGATATTAAAGAAAATTAAAATGGAAACTTGCCTGAAGAATGCTTGAGCAGACAAAGTCATTTAGGCCTTGTAAATGACCGTAACCAAGTTTGATTTACAAAAATAAGTAAAATGTAACTTGACCAGTTCTTTGTAAATTCCTGTATTAGAGAATTCAAGCCAAACTAGTCAGAAGCGGCCAACTAACTTATGATCATATTACTAGGGACTATTCAGCAGGATAAATCAAATAAGGAGGCTGTATAACTGCAACCAATCAAATACAATAATTCATTTCCTTTCTTTCTTGTTTCTTCTGATAATAACTTCCCTCCTATGTATCTTCAATACAGTTTCTGAAAAACTACTGGTTTGGAGATGCCCAATTCATGATTGTTGGCCCAAATAAACTTTTTAACCTTTGGTACTTTGCTATGTCTTTCAAACAAAGACAATCTTCATATACAAAGTATTCCATCAGATAACATGAGAAAAGCCAGACATCATTTTAGAAGATGCCTCAAGAGACATTCAGATTAAATTAAAATTTCAGTAGAGAACTATTAACATGTTATGTAGAATCTGCATTGTAAATTATTATAGTTAATGAGCTTTTACCATATGCCCAAATGGCTTTTGTTCATTTGTGTGCAACCAGTTCTTTCACTGGTTGTGAGATGTTTAATAGTACCCCAAATTCAAAGATGAATTAACTGATGTTTGGAGAAATTCAATAACTTTTGCAAGAATACTCTGCTAATGTGAAAGATAAGAGGTGTTTGGAACCCTGCATGGGACTCACAAGGGCAGTTGGGAAAGCATGTTTCCTCCATGTCACAGAATAAAGCCCTGCTTCCTGAAAAGAGAGAGAGAGAGAGAGAGAGAGAGAGAGAGAGAGAGAGAGAGAGAGAGGTGGGGAGAGAGAGAGGGAGGGAGGGATTATAATTATAGGTGGAAAAAAAGCAAACTTGTTGGGAGCATTGGTCTTTAGCATCAATGTTAAACAGGGCCTTGGTTTCTGTGAGTAAAGCAGTTCTTGCACTGAAAAATAGCTGTTCCATAACTCATGGCTTGAACTTGAAAGAGTTTAAATTTTATTCTCATCAAATATTAAATGAAAGTAAAATGACTCCTGAGGGTTTTTATGAGTATAGAAAAGAAAAATGCATGAAGTGCAAAGGCAGTTCCTAGTCAAAATAAATATTTACTACAAGCTGGTTTTGCTTGTTCTTACACCAGTTTATAATAATTAAGGTGTAGCTCTGCTCTATCAAGGGAAAAATGTTTTTGCAAGATTTAATACTTAATAAAGTAGTAGCATACTATGTTGATATTGACTCCAATAGTTTTTCTAAGAACCAGCCAATGTTGTGATATCTGATTTATCCATTTTGCATAGCACTCTTCCATATAATTTTTACACCAATTGTGATCCCTCAACTCTTGAGTTTATATTTAAAGCTTATGCTGGTGGTGGTTACTTCGATATATTTAGCTTTAACATGTTTTTTAGGTTTGTAGTGGCAGATCTTGTGTTCTTGCACATACCCATGTGGAAAAAGCAAATTGTAGCTCAGAGCACCAATGTGGAGGACATGGGGTATGTAACAGATATCTCTCTTTTTAAATATTGTTATGTCAATAAACTTTTACAGGATAATTATGTTCAGAATTATTTGATGTGGAAATTTCTTTTATAAAATTGCAGTTAAGAAGGAAATTACATTCCATTATTTACACATATATACATAATTTATGTTTATAATCAGATTGTTATAGTCCTCATGAGCAAATGAAGCTTTGAATTTGTGAAAATGTAATGTGAAACATTATGACAATGCTTTAGATTATGAAATTTTAGAACTGGATTTATTAAGCATTACACATACATTATACATTTATACATATCATTTAAATTGAGTGGGCATATATTTCATATATTTATAAATATACAATGTATTTTTAATATTCACACTGCCTGTCATCTAATAATTTTATGAAATAATTTCTTTTCCATTGACATTGATTTCATCTTTTGACAACTTCAGTTTATTTCCTTTTATGGATCTTCTCTACTGTAGTCCCAAATTCATAAATTAATGGACTTTCAAATAATATTTTAATTACTGCAAATAATGGTAGAAACAGACATTGTTGTGCATTGAACTTTTCACATTTATATGGTTTCTTAAATTATTAGCACTGAAATCTCATGAGCCAAACTTATGCAACATTTAAATTTTCATGAAAAACTATACCAATTTTTGATCTCACATATCATGTATGAAAATGTGCATTTCCTCATATTTTGACTAGATTATTTCATCAGTCTTTTTTAAGTCTTCTAACATGCCAAATCCATCTCTGACTTGCATTTATTTAGTATTCAATGATACAGGGCTTAAGTATGTATTGTCATATCTGACATTAGTATTTGTATTGGTCCATCCATTATTAAATTAACTGCTAGGTTGTAGAAATTGTCTAAACTTTTGTCATTATGTTTTTCCAAGCATACATTTTGCTTTGTTTGTGACCAGAACAGTGTCTTTGGCCGTACTGATGCTTTATATAGTAATTCAATTCAAACAGAACCTGTGTCTTACGTCAACATTTTCCCTCAAATTACACACATAATCTGTTACTCAGAATCTTGTTTCTATTTTTTTCTTTTCTTACATGGTTTTAATTTAATCTTATATTCAATTTTTGCTAGAGGCTATTTCTGAATTCTTCATTCTGTTACTGATGATCTGTTTATTCACTGATCACATTTAAAGATATTTTCAATCCTTCATATGAATATTGGCATTTGTACTTGACTATAAAGATTTTTCCTTTTGTTTTTCTTTCTTCATTCATAGACATTGGCTTATATCACAGCTCTCTTTTCAAAATGTGGCATAAATTAATAATAAAGATTAATTATCATCACTTTACTCTTTCTAGCTTCATAAACTCTATAGTTTTCTAAAATAAAGCATTTTAATTTATATCAATACAAAGGGGAATAAAGGGAAGGGCGGGGGAATAGGAATAGGAAATGAAGTAGAATGAATCTGACATAACTTTCCTATGTACATTTACAAATACATCACAGTGAATCTCAACATCGTGTACATCTACAAGACTGGGATCCTAATCAGAATAAGATATACTCCATATTTGTATAAATATGTTAAAATAGACTCTCCTGTCATACATGACTAAAAAAAAAACAAATAAAAATCTAAAAAAGAATGTTATCTACTTGTACTTAAAAATATGAAAAACAATGGCACTATTTTATTTAAAAATATATTGCATGTACGTTTATGTCACTTTTGTTGTAAATTTGTTAGCTGTATTAAATTAAAACTGCTTATGCTAAATTACAGTATTTTAATATTTACTTGGTCTAACACAAAAAATTAATTTAGTTTTATGTTCTTCATTTTGTTTGACTTTGGTGTTAGGTTTGCAATAGTAATTTAAATTGTCACTGTGATCGAGGATATGCTCCTCCAGATTGTGAAGAAGTAATGTCATCACCAGGAGGGAGCTTCGATGATGGGTTTTGGCTTAGAGCAGGTTAGTCTCCAGATCAGTGTTTTCTAATTGAGCTTGTGCTCCCTTAGAAATGGTCTACAATATTTTTTTGTCCTTTATGACAGTGAAGCACCTGACATGTAGAGAGTACAACTGTGGAACTGAGATTTCCATTTTTACTTTACCTCTTTAAATAACCACTTGTGTCTATTTTGTATCCACACTTTAAATTTTAACCCAGAAGTAAGCATTATCTCAGGAGATAAAGATTCCAGTAGAGCAGGGAGTGGGGCTGCAGGAGAAGATTCTTTAACTGTTTGCAGCCTTTAATGGCACTTCTAAAGCCAGAAAGAAGGTCAGAAGTCGACCATTTTATATTTTTATAAGATAGACCAAGGCAATCTTGTATCAAAGACCATCAGGTAAAAGTTCCCACTGGGATTTAGTCAGGTCCCTTGGCTGTATAGCTAACACACAGCTGTTTGTCAATTATCTCCCATGATTCTACATTTTCTGCTCTTTTCTCAAGGAACCAGGGAAAAGTTTCAATAACAAATTCTAAAAAACTGCACCATCTGTATCTTCTTTATCAGGCTTCCCCATGATTTAAGCAGTCTTAAGCATAAACATAGGCATAATAATATAGAGATCTCCTTCTTTGGACCTTAACTGTCCTGCATTTTGCATCAAATACTATATATGCTGTATATACATAAATACTCACTCCTCTCCTTCCTTTCACCAACACACATCTCTTTTAGGAGCATCACACTCAGCTTGACAAATGAATTCCCATGTGTCTGTGTCAGTCCCTGTTGAAGGAGTTA
Organism: Sciurus carolinensis; assembly: GCF_902686445.1. Classification (NCBI taxonomy): domain Eukaryota; kingdom Metazoa; phylum Chordata; class Mammalia; order Rodentia; family Sciuridae; genus Sciurus; species Sciurus carolinensis. Next base: position 53,466,113 of record NC_062216.1, on the reverse strand, counting down.
GTTGTCATGTCCTGCATGACTGTTTATTCAGGGCTACATGGACTGGTCAATGAGATGATTAGAAAAAATACAGACAGACACAAAAGTAGAGAAAAAACTGGGGTTTGGTGGTTCAGCCTGCCTCTGGTAGAAGACTGACCAGGAGCACACTCAGCACATTTATTACATAGGTTTCAACATCAGAAGGATTTATTGTGAGAAAGCTTCTTCAAGATAAAGAAAACAAAAGCTGAGAGTAAAAGCAATCCAATTAGAACTTATCATCTTGCACCCATTATTCTCTTCCTCCAGGCAGCAGACATCTGAACCCAAGGTTATTAACTAATAAAATTCCTTGGCTAGCAAGGAATTTCCCTTTGATCAGGGCTTCACCACACAACTAGGCAGATTTCAATCAGTGCTTTTGTACTGAAAAATTCCCTAGGGAGGTGTTATCTCTATTTTGGGACAGTTCCAAGACCCATAGTTCATGTGCTGCTCCTGAAAGTATGTCTTAATTATTTTTCCTCTTTTATTGGTTACACTTAAGGTTTTTTTATAGTGATTAAAATTTTTTTCATGCTCTTTCTCATTTGTGTATGTGCTTTAAGTTTTTTTTTTTATGGTTAGCATAAGTGTTATTTAAGAATATTATCACAGAGGTTTTAAAGGTGACATCTACTTAACTTGGTTAGCATAAAAATCTTCTAGATTTTTACTACCTCCAATTTATTATTTGTGTTAGTTTAAACTTAAATACTTATCATGGCTATAATTAGTATTGACTGCTTTGACTTTTAACCTTCATACTAGAGATTGAAAAATATTTCCATATGACCATGGCTATAGTGGAATAGTCCAAGTTTGATTGAAAATTTACTTACACCTATAAGTTTTATACTTTGTTGTTTTCATGACAGCAATTATTGTCTGCTTCCATTCCAAACAATCCATTAGGCATTTTTTAAAAGCTTGTTGAATTGTGATGAAGGTCCCTCAGCAATTGCTCGCCTGAGAAAGATTCTATTTCTTTTTCATTTTGGAAGAATAGATTTATTTGTTACATTATTATTGAATGAAGTTTTATTTTTCTTTTAGAACTTTGACTGTCTCATGTCATTCTCTCTTGATGTGAAAACTTTTTGTTGAGCAATCTCTTGATAGTCAGTTGGTGATTGTCTTTTGAATGGTGTGACACTTTTCCTGGTTTTTGTATTTTGTCTTTAACATTCAGAGTTTGATTATAATGTCTCCCTATAAATAATTATTTGGGTAGAATTAATTTGGATCCTTTGAACTACCTGGATTTTTGATGTTCATAACTCTCCCAGTATGTCAAGAGTTTGCAATTACTTTTGTTAATTAAAAATAACAAAAACAAAAACAAACAAAAAACAGCTTTCTCTGCCTTACTCCACTACTTTTTCTTCTGGAACCAACATAATGAATTCCATAAATCCTAAAGGTGCTTTCCACTTTAAAAAAATTTTTTTTTTCCTTTCCTTTCCCTTTGGCTGACTTACTTTGAAAAACTTGTCTTCAAGTTCACCGATTCTGCCTTCTACTTCATATAAACTGCTGTTGAAGCTCTCAGTTGTAATTTTAGTTTTTTCATTTAATTATTTAGCTCCAAGATTCATGTCTTATCCTTTTTGTTTTGATATGTATTTCTTCATAGATTTGTGCACTCAGATAATAATTTTTTTCTTATTTCAGTGAATAATCTGTTATTTATATCTCACTGAAATACTCAAGACGATTGTTTGAAATCCTTTCCACAGAATTCACATATTTTCATTTCTTTATTTTTTATTATTGCAGAATTATTGTGTTCCCTTCTTTGAGTTTCATTGTTTCTTGTTTTCTCTAAATATCTGTGCATATTTTTCACATCTTTTGCATTGTCTCTTTCTAAAGAGTAGCATAGGAACTACAGATGAGTCCTAAGATGTTGACGATATACAGTGCATTGGCTTTGGTTCCAGATACGTGCATTTGCATAGTGTCCACGTAATTTTGTAATTTCTTCAGCTATAATCAGAATCAGTGATGCCTGCAATTGTTTCAATGAACTAAGCTATAGGAGGTTGTATGCCTTTGTGTGAGGAGTCGGGCTGCTCCATGTGCTGGGGGCAAGCATTGGCTGGCTCTCTGGGTTGTTTTTCCCACAGGGTTGGGCAGTGGGATGGAAAGTATGGACAATCATCTAGGTACTTTGTCCCAGAAGATTGGGAGCTACATTAACCTGGCTGTGGACTTGTGCACTTCTATGTGAACTTTTAATAAGGAGCAAACCTTGTGCTTGGAGATATACAGTGCTACTGATCCCTGGAGCATGAAACTTTCAGTGGCTCTGGTTTCAAAATGAACCCATGCACCCGCAGTATTGGTCATGGAGTACAGTCTGTGGACATTTTCTCTGGAGTAGTTTAGCCATGTAAACTCCAGACATCTCCCTAAATTGCCTTTGGGGGTTATGAAGACTAGAGGATACTCCACCAGCACAGGCTTCAGAAAATTTTGACATTGATAGAGACTTTTGAAGGTTTCCTGTTTACCTTTTCCCACTGGGTGAAGTCCCTTTTGTTCTAATTGTTTTCTAATTGATACACAATATTCTAATTTTTTCCCAATTGAGACACACTACTCCAAAGGTTGAATATTTCATTTGCTTTGCAGTGCACATTTCATGAATCTCCATGTTCTATAGGTTCTCCATTCCCATTCTGTATTCTTATGCTCACCATTAGATACTGTGGACCATATAGTTGTTAATTCATAATTTGGTTTCTTTGATATAGAAGGGATATATATTAAGCACTTGTCTTCATCCATCTTAATGACATCTTTTCTTTGTTCATTCTTTTTTATAAACCTTCCTCTAATTGGTAGAATGACCTCCTTAATGTTGTTATGTAGAAGTGAGTCTCAAATTGACACATATTTGGGAAATTTCTCATTAGACTTTTGTGGTTCCTTGGTTAAAATTCTAACATTTAGAAAATATTGTCTCCATCATCATTGTTGTATGTTATGTTTTGAGACTTCATTATGGGCTATTGTCCAATGATATATTTTGATAAAAGCCCCAGGTGCAGATGAAAAGAATGTGCATTCAGTAATTGAAATGCTCTTCTGTTAATATCTATTACAGTAATTTGATTATATTTGTGTCTAAATATTTTATACAATGACAAAGTTTTTAATTATTCTACCATTTATTGATACAGTATTTTAAAAAATTTCTAAAAATGACTTTGGGTTTGTCTATGTTTTTATATTCCCGTCCATTTTTATCTATGTATTTTGATGCTATATCATTGGGTACATACACATTTGGAACTATTTTACATCATGATGAGTTGTATATTCTACCATTATGAAATGCCTTTCTTGGTTTATGGTACGGATTCTTACATCAGTTTGTTTTGGTTTAATCAATTTTAATCTTACAGTGTAAATTTAAATCATTTTATATTTCTGTATAAATTTAAATATTATCTTCAACCTATCTATGTCATTATGATTACAGTATGGCTCTTAGAAATGCAAGTTGGGCATTGCAGTTAAAAGGTAAATAGAATGTTAAGAGTATTTTAAAACAAAATGTTTACTTTCACCTACTATTTACTTTTTTCTAGGACTACTCAATGTTGCAGACGTATTTCAATTTCTACGTAGACCTTTCCATTTCACCCTGAAAACTTTCTCTTGCATTTCTTTTTACATATGTTTTGCAGTGACCAATTGTCTTAGTTTTTGACTGTCCTTAAAATGTTTTATAGAATCTTAATTTGTGAGGAAGATTTTCAGCAAAAGTGAAATTCTCCACTGAGAATTGTCCCATTGAGCAGCACAGACATACCCTTGTTGTATCCTGGATTTCATTTCTATGAAAATATAGGTGCAATTTCATTAATCACCCCAATAACATAAATTTATTTTTGCCTTCATTTTAAACACATCTCACCCTTGATTGTGCATAGTTTCATTATGATGTGCCAAAACGTGATTATCTTTTAGTTTATTCTGCTGGAGTTTACTGAGAAAGTGAAATGTGTGGATTAATCACATTTTTGAAGTTTTGGCCAAAAGTTTTAGCCAAAAAAATTATCTTTGTATTAAGGTTTATTTTTATTTAATATATTGGGTTTCAGAAATTACATTCACTCCATGGATTATAGTCCTATAGGTACTAAAATATGTGCAGGCTCATGTCACCACCACAGCAGTTGTGTCAAAGATATATTTTCTCTCTAGTTACCACTTTACAGTCATGTACCACTGTCAATCTCTGGCAACAAACAATCTCCTTTTTGTCCACACAGGTTTGCCTTTTTCAGAATGTCACGCATAGCGCACACATATTTGAAACTCATTTATGTTATCAAGTGTTTCAATTTTACATTCTTTATTATTTCTTTCTTTCTTTGTACCAGGATTGAACCCAGAGGTGCTTAACCACTGAGAAACATCCCTGGCCTTTTTCATTTTTTATTTTGAGACAGGGTTTCACTAAGCTGCTTAGGTCCTTGCTGAATTGCTGAGGCTGGTTTTGAACTTGTAATCCTCCTGCCTCAGCCTTCTGAGCTGCTGGGATTATAGATGTGTGTTACTGCACCCAGCCTATTATTTCTAAGGAGATTCCCATTGAAAAGATGCACAATAATTTATTCAGGCATTCATTCATTAAATTACTTCTAGGTTGTTTCTAGATTTGACAGTTGTGGAAAAAACTGCTATAAACATGCACACAGGGTTTTTTGTATGCCAAACTTTTTTTTTTTTTTTTTGGTGGGTGAATACTTAGGAGTGAGTTTGATGCATCATATGGTATGTGTTTATGTCTAATGTCACGAGACACAGTCAAACTATTTTGCAAACTGGCTATACCAGATTTGCTTGCTTTCAGCTTTCAATCCATTATGTGAGTTCCGGGCTCTGTACATGCTTTTGCCACCATATGCTATTTTCAGTTTTGTTATGTTGTTTGGTTCTTCTCTGTCATGTGTTAGGTGTGTAGTCCTATCTGATTTTGGTTTATATTTTAACTTTTTATGATGAAATAATTATAGATTTAAAGACCTACAAAGAACATTTGAGAGAAGTCCCATGTAACCCAGACTCTATCGCCTTAAAATGTTCTAGTTATTTTCCACACTATCCAAACTGTGAAATGGCGTTGTGAAAAGAGGCAAGGCTATAATTAGTTGCACCAGTGTAAGTGCAGTCATCTCACTGTGTATGCGTGTGTTTTTGTGTTTCGTGGTATGCAATTTTGTCATTTTTAGATTCATATAATGTCCTCCACAATCAAGCTGCATAATCATATAATCACTCCATTGCTTTCTCGTGTTACTCCTCACAGATATATAAAGGCCCTTTTCCCCCATTCCAAACTCCTGGAAACCACTGAACAGTCCTCTGTCTCTTTAATTATGTAATTTCATGACTGTGATATAAATAAGTGAAATCACACAGTCCATATCCCTGTGAGATTGGCTTCCCTTTTCTCTTGTGATATCCAAGTTTTTCCATGCTATTATCTTTACTGATGACTAGTACTCCTCTGTGTAGATGTATCAGAAAAATTTTATTCATTCTCTTCCTGAGGGACAGTTAAGTGGTTATCAATTTTTAGCTATTACGGATAAGTCTGTGGTGAGCATTTATGTAGAAGGTTGTACTTAAAATTAGAATTTTAATTCTCTAGGATATATGATTCAGAATGAAATTGCTGGGTCACATTATAAGCTATTTACTGTTCAAAAGAAACTGTCGTACTATTTTGCAGAGTGGCTGTCCTATTCATTGAACCCAACAATAACTAATGAGTGACCCACTTTTTTGCATTCTCACCAACACTTGTTAAAGATAACTAGCTTTTCTCTATTTTAGCCATCCTACTTGCTATGCGGCCATGTCTCATTGTGGTTTTAATTTTCATTTTCCTATAGTGGACCATGTGTAGTGAATCATTTAGCATCTCTACATTCTCTTTAGGGAACATTTTGGGAATATCTTTGGCTACTTTCTAATTGGTTGTTTGTGTTTTTTAACTCTTCAGTCTTAAGAGACTTTATTTTTTAAACACATGTTTTGTTGGATGTATGATTGCCCATCTTTACTCCAGATCTTTAATCTGGTTTTTTCCTCCAAGAGTTTTCACATTTTTAAAAAATTTAAAAAAAATTTTTTTTTATGAAGACATCACCCTTTTTTCTTTTAGAATCTTGTTTTTGATGTCAAGTATATGAACTCTTTTTCAGTCCTAGGGCCTTAAATTTTTATGCTATGGTGTTTCTAAAAAGTGTAGCTTTATGGTTAACCTTTAATCACAAACTACATTTTAAGTTAAAAAATATTTTCCAGTGAATTCATACAGTACTGGATATGTCTCTTTTATAAATGATGGATTTATTTTTATGCATACATAGGCATTCATATGATCTGTTTTGAGTTCATCTTCATTGAATTATAGTAATCTTTATTATTAACTTTTGGCATGACATTTATTTCCCCTCTGTTACCAAGACAGGAGATTTTTAAAAACTCCAGTCATAATGTGGGGTTTGTTTATTTTTCCATTTTCTTCTAACAATTTGTACTTCATTCATTTAGCATCTTTTTAAATTGGTTCATGCATAGTTTAGACAATCATATCTTTCTGGTGAATTTCTGTTTTCATAATTTCTTTAATGTTTGTATTTTATTTCTGTCTTCTTGTTTTGCCTTGTTTGAAATTAATCCTTAAAGTAACCTCTTACTCATATGTCCAATGAATCCCCTTATTGTACATTTGTAATTATATATTACAGATAATTCAGAGAAAAAATAAAATTAGTAAAAATAAACTTTATTAAAACTTAAAAAATAAACAGAAAGCTCAATTTTTATCACACAATTTTACTTGAATTTTAACTATGTATAACTAAATTGAATTGTGTGTTTTGAATGCAACACCTTGTTGTCAAACTTGAATCTGGATCATATCCTTCCCATAACGACCTCCTAGTACCTTGATTTTGGACTTCTCAGCTCCAAGAATGGGAAAATAAGTTTCTGTTGCTTGTGAGTCACCTACTCTATGACATTTTTGCCATAGCAACCTGAGGAGTGTAAGGCAATAATCATGTGTTAGAATACTGTTTCTTTATATATGTCTGACCAATAATAGTATAATGTCTTCTTCAGTATTCTTGTCCATTCACTGTGCACAGTAAAAAGAAAAATTCTAAATTCTTCAAATGTGTTCAACAAAACCTTTAATGAAAGAGAAAGTCCTCTTCAGGACTCTGTTGTATCTTCTTCACAGTTGATACCTTACCTTGGGCAACAAAACAAGAAAATACAAGTTTTCTAATAGAATAGGAAATTAAGAAATAAGTCTTCACCTATCTGTTATAATGCTTTTCAACAATGGTGCTAACAGCATTCAATTTGAGAAAGTCAGTTTGTCAATAAAATATGTTTGAGTAATTGGATATTCACATAAAAAATATGTTTGGATTCTATCACCATATACAAAAATTAACTCAAAATGAATCAACAATATTTCAGAGCTAAAAGTATAAACTCATAGGTAACAATTAAGGAAAATTGTTCTAGCATTAGTTTTAGCAATCACTTATTGTATATTATACCAAAGGCATTGTGAAAAACATAACTAAATAAATTGGAATTAATCATGAATCTAAAGACACTATCATTAAAGTGAAAAGAAAATACATAGAATGGGAGGAACTATTTTCAAATCATTATCTGGTGAGGTAGAAAGTATATAAAGAAAACCTACAACACAACAACCACGATAAGAAAAATGGCCAAAGGACTCAAGTGGACATTTCTCCAAAGCTTTAGAGATGATCAGTAGCACACAAAAAGATGCTCAATATGAATAATCCTTAAGAAAATGCAGGAAAAACTATAATTACATATTAAATCATACTATTAGGTTGACTACTATGGAAATGTTAGATAATATCAAATTTTGAACAGGATATAGAAATATGGGAACTCTCATGCATTGATGGCTGGATTATTGCTTACCCTTAAAGGACTGAAATTTTAACAATGGTCCCAATATGGATCCAAAATAAATTTCTTAAAAAGACCAAGCATTATATAATTCTGCTCAAATAGTCAAATTCATAAAGTCAAAGATGAAGACTGATTGCCAGGGGTTAGGGTAAAGACAAGTGTTAGCTAATATTTTAGATAGAGTTTCAGATTGGTAGAATGAGAAAGATTTCAAGTGGGATGGTATTACTAATGGTGACACAAAAATGTGAATGTACTTAATGCCTCAGGCATTTATAGTATCTCACAATAATATAATATGTAGAAATAATCTTAAGAAATGTGACATACCCTGAAAACTAAAAATTCATTATCAAAAATAATTAAAGATCTAAATAGATGTAAAATATCACATTCATTTAATGTTAAGTTCAATATTGTTAACACAGAAATGCTTCCCCCATGGATTTGACACATTCTTAGTAGACCCAGCTGACATTTTCTATTTTCTTTACTTCCTTCTTTACTTCCTGTCTTTTTCTCTTCTCCCCTAACCTATGTGTGTATGGTTAAGTTACTGCTTCCATGTTTTATTATGGAGCATTTAATTCATTTACATTTTCTATTACAATACTAATGGGCTGATTGCTTGATTTTTATTTTTATATTTTGTTTTTCTGGGGGATTTGTTTGTTTTTCCATTATTGGGCATAGAACTCAGTGCTGCTCTACCACTGAGCTACATTCTCAATCAACCCTTTTATGCATTTTTTAAAATTTTGAGACCGGGTTTCACTTAGTTGCCAAGCCTGGCCTTGAATTTGTAATCCTCTTGCCTAAACATCCCAAGTCACTTGGATTATTGGCATATGCCACCATACATAGTTTATTTTAGTTTTCAGGCTTCATTCTTTTGTTTAATAAAAAGAAGTTTCCATTGGTTTTATTTTTCTCTCTTTTAGTTCTTCTTAGCTCTATTTTGCAAACTGAAGAAACTTTTGTTAGATAATAGTAAATTTAGTGTCATAATTAGCAGTTAGAGGAGATTATGATAGAGTAACATACTGAATATATAAATTTAAGTATGTGTAAGATTATAAATGTATGTTAAATATATATTATCAGTGACTTTGTTGTCAATTACATGTGAGCATATTGAGTTGAAATAAATATATAATGTACTTTGAAACATACACAATATTGTTAAACTTCTAAATTCAAATTCATTAATTCTTCAACTATATTATTGGAAGTCAACATTTTCTTTTAAAAATTTCCTAGATGATTTGAACATAGCTTTTAAAAAAGTTAAAAGGTACACTTATATTTTCAGATCAAGCCAAACTTTTGCTTTTAAACCAACAAAAAGCTGTTCGTCCGAAAAGTGGACTCTTGATCAGTTTCTATGTTTTCCTACCTTTCCTCATTATAACTGCCATCATTGTTCTTAAATGGAATAAAATGAAGAAATTTTTGCACAGAGAGGAAACAATAAGTGGAGGGTAAGTAAACATAGTATTTTTATTTTTTCTTAGCTAATTTGTTATTGGCTCATAATAGTTCTACATAACATTGTGATTTATTTGACATAATTATAAATACCAAGAGAATAATTACTCCAATTAAGTCCCCAATACTTACACTTTCCCTTCCCCCATTCCCTTTGCTCTACTCTGGTGATCTTTCAATTTATTTACATTTTCTTTAAAAAAATAGCATCTTGTGGATATACATAATAATGACAGTCACTGTAGTGTATTCATGTATGTACATTGGAAAGTTAGGTCAGATTCATTCTGAGGAAACTCTCCTGATTTTCTTTTATTTTGATGGCTTCCCCTCTTCAATTTCTTTTCTGTCTTTTTCCTTGACCCCTAATTTTAGACTAGCTTCCGCATATCAGAGTAACTGTTCAACACTGGTCTTTCTGAGTCTGCTTTATTTCACTTAGCATTATAGTCTCCAGTTCCATCCATTTACCAGCAAATGACATAATTTCAATCTTTTTCATGATCCATTCATCTGTTGAAGCATGCCTACATTGGTTCCATAATCTGATAATGTGAATTTTGTGCTGCTATAAACATTGATTTGGCTGATTTTAGATATTTTGGATATATAGTGGGGAGTGGGGTTGCTGGGTCATATGGTAGTTCCAAACCTAGTTTTTTGAGGACTATCAATACTGCTTTCCAGAGTGGTTGCACTAATTTGCAGTCCCACCAGCAATGTATGAGTGTACTTTTTCCCCACATTATTGCCAATACTTATTATTATTATTCTATTCTTGATAATTGTCATTCTGACTGGAGTCAGATAAAATCTCAGTGTAGTTTTGATTTCCATTTCCCTAATTGCTAGAGATGCTGAATATATTTTCATATATTTGTTTACCATTTGCATTTCTTCTTTTGAGAATTGACTGTTAAGTTCTTTTGATGATTTATAGATGGGGCATTTGCTTTTTTGGTGTTAAGATTTTTGAGTTCTCATTTATTCTGGATATTAATACCCTATCTGAGGGGCAGGTGGCCAAGATCCTTTCCCACTATGTAGGCTCTCTTCACACTTTTAATTCTGTAATTTTTATGAAGAAGCTTTTCAGTTTGCTGGCATCCTACCTATTGACTTTTACTTAGTTTTATTTCTTGCATTTTAGGGGTCTTATTAAGGAAGTAGTTTCCAGTGTGGACATTATGACCTTTGGGGTCTATAATTTTTTCTAGTAGTTACAGAGTTTCTGGTCTAATTCCTAGGTCTATAAACCACTTTGATTTGACTTTTGTGCAGGGTGCAAGATAGGGGTCCAGCTTCATTCTTGTACATATTGATTTCCAGTTTTCCCAGCACCATTTGTTTAAAAAGACTATCCTTTTTCCAGTGTATGTTTTGCACCTTTGTCTAATATCAGATAACTGTATTTATGTGGTTTTGTCTCTTTGTCTTCTATTCCATTCCATTGGTCTTCATTTCTCTTTTGGTGACAGTACTATGCTGTTTTTGTTACTAAAGCTCTGTAGTGTGGTTTCAGTTCTGGTATTAGAAAATTGAAAAATTTTAAATATTTAATTAAAATGGTTATTCATCCCTTCAGTTTGTATTTTTGAACCTTAATCTATTCCTATGATTATTAAATTTGGTCTCTTGGTGTCCCAAATTCCTTGAATATTTTGGTCATGGTCTTTTAACATCTTTTCTTTATGGATGAATTTATTTTCAAGATTGTATACTTGTCTTCAAGGTCTGAAAAAATCTATTTTCAAAGTGTTTTAATCTATTGGTGATTCTTTCCACTGAATTTTTAATTTGGTTTTGTGAGTCTTTCATTTCCAGGATATTTGTTTGGTTCTTTTCAGAATTCCTATCTTTCACTTTCTGTATTTTATGAGGAAAAGTTCTTGTTGAATCTTGATTTGGAGTTCATTAGGGATTGAGACATTTTGAAGATATCCTTCAATCTTTAGTTTTTGATTCCTCCAGTGATGCTGGAGCACAGGAACCACTTCCCTAGTTGCTATGGAGCTCTCAGCAACCAGTGCTGTTTTGTCAGCTAAAGGTCCTGGAGTTGACTACTGGGAGAGGTGTAGCATTGTGGCCATTGATTTTTTTTTTTTTTTTCTATTGTGTGCTGGAGATCAGGATGTAGGGATCTGGGTTATTGCCATGGTTCTCCTTGTCCCAGCTCCCTTTAATGGGGTTATTTTTAAGGCAACGTAGACCCTGGTGGCTGTCTCTATAAACACCAATTCTGTGATGTGGGTTCTCTGTAGATAATCTGTTATGCAGAGGCTCACTGGGGTACTGTCCTTACTACTGAGTAAGATGACTTGGTTCTCCTGGGTTCTATCTTCCATTGTCCCATGTTAGGTATAGGGGGTGCAATTTCCCTGTGTTTACTGTGACTGAGGCAGTGCCCAACTGCTGTCCCACTGGTGTCTAGCAATTCACCCCTGTGGTCACTGGTCCGGCAATGGTGCTGTGGCTATCCACTTCCTTGGACCCAGGCAGCTATCTGCTTTGACTGACTTCCTACTGTTTCTGATCTTGATCCAAATACCTTCCTTTTAAGTTTCCTTAGACTCATGCATTTTCTAGGGCTGGCTTTTGACTGACTGCAGCAATGATCTGTGGACAGTCCTGCTATGTTGCTGAATGTCCAGGCAGCTTCCCTACTGGACAGGCCTCACAAAAACTGTGGCCACAATCAGGGGCACAGACCTTCTAGACTTCTTAGGACTCAGGCAATTTCCCACTATTTCTTCCCCCAGCTTCAGTAATAACTAAGGGCAGCAGTCCCAAAGTTTTCCCTTACTTCTGTTTGATGTCAAAACTGCCTTCATGCTTGGATTAGAGCTCTTGTTGCCTGCCTTTGGGAATTGTAGGCCATGTCTCTGTTGCTTGCTGCCCTGGTTCCCACAGGCATTGATGGATTGCCTGGAGCATTCCTTCCCTGATGGAGTTCTGGGGACACTGAATGGGGCACTCCTTCCCTGCCTGGGTTTTTGTGGGGGCAACAGAGAGGGCTCTCTTCCTGCCTGGTTCCCAGTCCCTGCCTAGGGTTTTGCATAGGTTGTGTGAAGCACTCTCTCCCAATTTCCTTGAGATGCTACATTGGGGTTCTTCTTCCCTGTCCAGATGCTATACAGGAAGCTCCTTCCCTGCCTAGGCTTTCACAAATGATTTACTGGGTGACCAGTCAGTTATGTGTCCCACAAAATGATTGTGGAATCCCACCTTGTTTTCTATTCTCAAATTAGTATTAAAGTGTTAAATATGGATTGAGGACACTATTGTTGATCCTAATGTGATTTTAATACAGTCTGTTTCTTCTCCCCAAATGTTGTTAAGTGGAAGAGCTTGTGTGCTTTCTGGTTCTATCTTCCTCCCTTTCCTTCTTCCCACAGTGTGGTGCAGATTCTGGGTTAGGGAAGTCTGCTCTTATTTTCTATGCTGGTAACCTATTTTTAAGTCTCTGCAGATATCATATATTAGAACTTTTATTCTGTCACCCACCTCTTAGATTTGTTTAGAACCATTAAATAAGAGATTAAGTATACACAAAAGCTCACTTCAATTTTCTAGCAGTTAAGTATCCTTCATTTCCCTAGAGAAGCAGAACAATTGAAGCAACTCAGTAATTCCTCAGTCCCTTTCAGATAGAAAACCATGTTGACTATGATTGTTTTAGGGAGGATCTGTGAACATTAAAAACACCATCTTCCTTGCATTGACCATTAAGTTGTGCTGAGGCAATCAACAGAGACAGTTGTAGAAGAAATGGTAATTTTAGAATTTGAAAATGTGTATGTAAGTTATATTTTTCAATATGCATAATATTACAATAGATATATTAATATTCATTCCATTTATCATGCAGACAAGATAGAGGAAATGGATGGATAGGTTTTTAGTTTGAAATTTTAAAGAAATACTTTACACCTTTGAATGAAGATTAATATTTTAAAAAGATCAAACAGTAGAATTTATGATGTTTGAATGGGATATGTAATGCTAAGATGGTGCTAGTACATACTCATTGATTATTTAGCATAAATCTAACTTTTTTACTTCTTTTTTTGGTTTTCCTTGATCACTTGTTTTCTACCTTAAAAGAAAATGCTATCTCTTTTTTTATACAGATCTACAGTGGAAGACAGCAATAGTAACAGCACTCAGTCATAGAGTTAAAGGTAACTGAAAAAAACAAATTATTAATAAAAAATTATAATTTATGATGTAAATTTTTATTGGTAACAATATCTTAGTGTTACATCACTGTTATTCACATAGTGTTATCTTGATTTCTATGTTTCATATGCTAAAATAAGGCTAAGTTAAAACATTTGATGTTAATTTTGTATCATATTAATGTAAAAATATTTAATGTGGACAAATTCTAGCCAGAAGTTTATCAAGCAAGTCATTTATAATAAGAAATAACTTTAAAGAGATTGCAAATATTTTATTAAAGTATGTATGAACAATCACACCTTCTGCTTCCTCACATAAGGCTCCAGGTGATACACGGACAAGAAATTCTCTCTTCACGTTTACTTTTCTTCCTTTATTTACACTCCATGTATGTATCTTTATTTTAAAAGGAGGACATGGACATGAGGAATAATTTAAATAAGATTTTCATGATATATGTAGTTGGAGTTTAAGTCATCAGACAGCAGTTTAAACCCTTAAGGGCAGTGGTGACACAAACAGCCTGACACGTGACTAGGTTGAGGAATGGAACTGGCTTTGACTGAGGACCTATGAGATCCCAGGAAAAATGTGAACTGTATCCTCCCTCCAAAGTAGAAAGAAGGTCCTTTACAATAAGATGGGAAAATGTAGGGATCCATATATATTATTAAAAATTCTAGTTCAAACATGTAAAAAGTGTTTCTTTTATATATCGGTCCTATTACTGGGAGTCATTGGAAAAATTCAAAAGTTCAACAAAGCAAGAGAGTTTGCCTAATTATCTGCTCTTCATTCACATCTCACTTTGATTGATGGTAAAGTCAATGGTTTACTGTTTACTGTGTTACCAAGCATTGGGAGTTGGAGACATTCAATTTTCTTTGAATATTTATTTGAAGGTTCTTTATTTAAAAATTTAAAAATTCCATTATAAATCCTGCTGCCCATAACTTGACAGCAGTTCTAAACCAGATACCCAGACTTTCCGAGAGATAAATACAGAGCTTTATATTTTCATGGCTGTACAGCAAGTCTGTCTTACATTTGTCTCCCTGCATGTATCTGAGAAGTAGCTGTTCAAACACACGAATGATTGAGTGTGAAAATAAGCCATAATGTTTGATGAGTAAGAAGGATGATAGTTCATCTGCATAGGAACTGTAAAGAGGGCTATCACTGTGATTAAGTCAGAAAAGTCAAACTTATGCAGGGTTTTGGATCTCTGGAGAACAGTGCTTTTACTTTGAGCAAAGAGAAATGATCAGAGGACTCATATTGCAAGCATTAAAGTAACTGTTGAGAGGCTGGGGTTTGAAATCTATTACGGTAGGAGTAGGAGAGAAACTATTACAGTACTTCAGATCAGAGTGATAAGGGTTAGTGAGAAAGTTTGAAGGTAAATGTATTGGCAGCCTAAGAAAAACTGCTGAAAATGTACACATAAAGCAACAAAAGAACCTGGCTACATTGTAATTTCAAGAAAGTATTAAAACGAAAATTAACAGACCTGATTCCAGAGTTTGCTTTCTTAACTTATGCTTTTTAAAATTCATAAGTTTGTGAATGAATTCATGATAAGTTTGAAAATCTGCATAGTTAATCTTGATCCAAGACAAGTGCTGATAAGAAGTCTAATTTTATCGCATACGAAAAGGGACAAAGTATTTCTATTATGGTAAGAGCAGGATGTTGCGTGGTATGGTTTATAGTTTACAACTTTCTCTAACACAGAATACGGTAAAATGGATTCACTCAGACTTGGAGATGAGTGAAGTGGGTAAGAGACAATTCCACACTAGGAAAGACATGATAGGAGCAGGACTGGGAAACAGGAAAAGAGAAGCATGAAGAGTCATGACACAGGTGGAATCAATTAGGGTGCTGACTGGTTGTGTGTATGTGACCTAGAATAGGTAAGAAAGGAAACCATGAGGACCTCAGCATTTCTTCTAGAATGAATAATGACACTTTTTTTTTTTTTTTTTTAATCAATGACGTAGTGTAGAGTAGGTGAAGATCCAGGTTGGGGTTTGGGTGATAAAGTGGACAGCAGTGAAAAATAGCTTTGGTTTTGAGTAGTGGGGAGGACAACTGCTGGAGATGCACAGAGAAATTCTGGATGCACACTTTCCTTGCAGATAAAATAGATAAAACTGATAGTAATTCTTCTATTTGCCTATTTATACTGTTCTTTCTCTCCTTTTCCTTCACTCCTTTTCCTTGTTTTTTCCTTTTTACTCATGTCAAGTTTAGAGACTGTAAATAAAACATGAATTTCTTAACTTTCCTTTTTTGTGTGTGTCACAATCTATTCCTAGAAGACAAACTTTGCTTTATGAATTTCCTGATTAACAGGCACATATTACCACAGTATTCCCAGTGCCATCTTAAGCTCATTAATCACCATACTTGAGGTTGCATAGTAAAAATTAGTTATTATTAACAAGGAGAATGTAATGTTTCTGCTTTTCTGTATTTCTTTTTCAACAGTCATTATGCAACAATATCAAAAGCCATGTGCAGAAAGGATATTACCAAGATACACTGTTAACTGGCCTGATCCAAAAATGAAAACATCTGTTTTAATCTCCTTTTGTTATGGCTCACAGCATTCAGTGTCAAAAACCAAAATAAACCCTATGACCGAAATCATGCAAGCTTGTATTTATTGATTAGGAAATAAGCAGCCTTGCCTCTGTATTAACCATGGGGACTATAACATTCTGGTTGAAATATTCCACAGTTACTGCTGTTGTTACTCTGAGTTGGCCATGGACATGTTAACTGTTCCCATCGCTAGACAGGACTCCAGAACTTCCACCTCTGCAATTGCTCAAGATTCCTCTGCTCTATCCATGGTAGGCTTAGGGATATTAATAGGGAGCATAAGTAAGGCTACCCCCCAAGATCTCCAGATAGTCACTAGCAGTCATTCTATCTTGAAGGGATTGCTCAGGGTGTCTGGTTATAGGTACCTGTTCTATCTCCAGGTGATGCTTCATTAGCCCCATGTAAAATGAGATCTAAGGTATTTCTTTGTCCCTTTGGAAACCCAAACTTACTGCTTTTAGTCAGCTTTTTTGCTGCAGTGACGAAAAGACCTGAAAAGAACAATTTTAAGGAGGAAAGGTTTATTTGGGGGCTCACAGTTGCAGATGTCTCAGTCCATAGGCAGTGGCTCCATTTCTCGGGGTGGGAGAGTGTGGTGGAGGGAAATGGCTCATATGATGATCAGAAAGCAGAGAGAAACTCCACTTGCCAGATACAAAATATATACCCCAAAGGCCCACTCCCAATTTCCACCTCCTCCAATCACACCCTGCCTGTCATCAGTTGCCATTCAGTTAAATTCCATCATGGTATTAATTGACTGAGTGGTTGAAGGCTCTCATAACCAATCATTTTACCTCTGAACGTTCTTGCATTTTCTCAAGCATTAGCTTGTGGGGTACATGCGACATCCAGATCACAACATGGCCTGTATCGTCACTGAAACTAAGATCTTCTGGGTAAGATTTTCTTGCTTCAGTCTTCCCTCTCCTATTCTCCTTGTTACTGAGATGGGTGCACCTCTGAATTTCAGAAAGTGTTTTGATGGTTTAGGGAACCACCTGCCCACCTGGAGTCTGACAAGTACCTATACTTCTCCATTAAAAAAATGAAGATGATCCTGGGTCAGCATTGGAAAAACCTCATGACAGAGGCTCACATTTTCCTGTCCCAAGTGCCCATCAACTGATGGATGTGTAAACAAACCATGGTATATTCATACAATGGAGGATTTTTTTAGCCACAAAAGTAATGATGCACTGATATTGCTACAACAGGGATGAACCTTGAAATCATTGTTAAGAATAAAGATAATCACAAAGACCATGCATCATTCATCTGTATAAAATTTTCCTAACAGTGACATCTCTAAAGAATTCATTTGCTAGTTGTTTAGGACTGAGGGTGGAAGTCAGGGATAAAGGAATGGTGGAGAGGGCATGACTCTAGTGAACAGGGTTTCTTTTTGATGGCTTTAATGAGCAGTGTTTCCTTTCATCTACTGTGTTAAATGATGCAAATACACCAAAAAACATTCACTTGTGCATTTTAAAAGTATGAATTTCAAAATACCTTTGTATATTGATGACTGCATTTGAAACACCAATTGGAATGGTGCTATTACACTCTTCTCCTCATTGCCACTAGTTTATTTGGGGCCACGTGGTTCACTCCCAGCCAGATTTTAGTAATAATTATTTAGTAACCAACTGTCTAGGCATCACAGCACCTAGTGGATCCAAGTTTTAGTCCTTCCCAGAGGTTAATTTTACACCTCTGTGGAATAAGGTGTTCTGTGCAAGAAGTTTTGAGAGGTGGGATAGAAGTGGATTGGGTTTGGACACCTGTAGTGTCAGACACCTGTTGGGAGGTTCAAGGAGGCAGGTGCAGTCTTCTTCCACATGCTGTGCCTTCCCCATCTCTCCTGGCCCCATGCCCTTCCCATCCACATAGCTTCTCAATACATAGAATAATCATTAAAAAAAAAAACCACTTAGGTTAGTTTTAGACCTTCCTTTCCCTTTCCTCCAAGTAGCTTAATCTGTCATTATAAGAAAAGTATGCAGTTTGTGAAAAGTGGTTTTTGAGAGGCTTATCAAAATCATTTTCTACTTTCTTGATGTTTTCCTGTTTGCAAAGATAATATTTAAGTCAGTGGTGGCATGTATTAGGAAATTGTTAGTAATAATATTTAGTGAGAGTTAATATCTCTCTTTTCCCTTAACTGCCACCTGAGAAAATAAAACCTGCCAAAGAACTGTGGCATAACTAATGAGAACAAATAAAAATTTAGCAAAAAAAATAACTGTTGCCCAGACAAATGAAATTACAAAACCTCACTAGCAGGGTAAATCATGCTTTACCTCCTGTCACTACTGAGGGGTTTAAACAGTTTAAACTTCTTCACCATAAACCATTTATGCACAAATGTTTATGCTTGTGTCTGGTTTTCTCCTTCCATTCCAAATATTTGTTATTCTATTTTTCATTTCCAGCATTTCAATTTACTCTTTTTTGCAAGTTCAATTCTTTCATGGATATTCTCTATTGAGACACGATCTTTACGCTTTCTCTGGTTTATGCATGGTTCCCTTTTTCCTTTGAAATATGAATTGTAGATGATTCATGATAATCACCATTCTAATTGGGGTAGATGGAATCTCAGGGTAGTTTTGATTTGCATTTCTATTATTACTAAAGATGTTAAACACTTTTTCATATTTCTGTTGATTGCTTGTAGATCTTCTTCTGTGATGTGTCTGTTCATTTCCTTAGCCCATTTGTTGATTGGGTTATTTGTATTCTTGGTGTAGAGTTTTTTGAGTTCTTTATATATTCTGGAAATTAGAGCTCTATTGGAAGTATAAGTGGCAAAGATTTTCTCCCACTCTGTAGGCCCTCTCTTCACATTGTTGATAGTATCCTTTGCTGAGAGAAAGCTTTTTAGTTTGAATCTATACCAGTTATTGATTCTTGCTTTTATTTCTTGTGCTATGGGAGTCCTGTTAAGGAAGTCTGATCCTAAGTCGACATGTTGAAGATTTGGAACTACTTTTTCTTCTATAAGATGCAGGGTCTCTGGTCTGATTCCAAGGTCCTTGATCCATTGTGAGTTGATTTTTGTGCAGGGTGAAAGACAGGGGTTTAGTTTCACTCTGTTGCATATGGATTTCTAGTTTTTCCAGCACTGTTTGTTGAAGAGGCTATCTTTTCTCCATTGCATTTTTTTGGCACTGTTGTCTAGTATAAGAAAACTGTATTTATTAGGGTTTGTGTCTGTGTCCTGTATTCTGTACCATTGATCTACCTGTAAATTTTGGTGCCAATACCATGCCGTTTTTGTTACTATCGCTTTGTAGTATAGTTGAAGTTCTGGTATTATGATAACCCATGCTTCACTCCTCCTGCTAAGGATTGTTTTAGGTATTCTGGGTTTCTTATTCTTCCAGATGAACTTCATGATTGCTTGCTCTATTTCTGGGAGGCATGTCATTGGGATTTTAATTGGAATTGCATTGAATCTGTAGGTGATTCAGAGTATGTTTCTAGTAAATCCAATATGTGATCTTCCTCAAGGATACAGTCCCTTGAACATTATCCTGTGTATGGGCCACTCAGTGTCTTTCTGTATGTTTTTTTTGAAAACCAAAAATGGACATTCCATATAATACAGTATGGTAATTCTGAAAATCAGGTTCTCCCAGCTCCCCAGAGATGTTTTTGCTATTGTTATTGGTTGTAGTTTCTGAATTTGTTCTCTGAAGTCTGTATAGGTTGCATGCAGCCACTGAATGATTCTACATGTTATTAACAGTGTGGTAATGATTAGATAGAGACTTCTTAAATGTTTGGGCCTGCATGCCCCTCATTATTTGTCAAGGGTCTCTGGGCACACATCAAAGCATGCCTTCATTACTCAACCATGCTTGGTTTTATATACTGCTTGCCCTGAGCCTTATGAGCATCCAGAGGTGAGAATTTCAGGTCTTTTGTAAACATGTACCCTTCCCTGGCCATGTGCTTTGTTTGACCCCTCTAGAGTTTCAGAAATTTGTCATAGCTCTTTACCTTATTTTCAAGATTTGCTTCTTAAGTTTCCACTAAGGCAACTGAGAAAAAAAAAAAAAAAAAACAGGGAAAAAGAAAAGAAAGAAAATGTCCTTGGGAAAAAGACTTTACAAACCAAATCAAATCTTGTATGATCAATGATCAAATGCAGATAAGCTTGAAGGGGCTCTTCTAGGAACTGCAATGGAGGTTAAATTGTGAGGATTTTCTAGGAAAGAGGTTTGAAACATTCTTTAGGCCCATTCTGAGTGTTTTTTTTTTTTATGGTTGACAGTCAGCTTGCATGTGTGGCAAATATGGGCTAACAGTTTTCATCCCATGAGGGAAGGGACTGAGTCAAATTGAAATTCTACAAAGATTGCTGTTTGTACCAGGATCTGTCACTTTTTCTTCAATAAAAACTCTGCAGAAAGCTGCAAGCCTTTTGATAATTTCCAGTTCTGAAAAAGTCAAGTTTAATAATTTCTGTGGGTTCTCTTATCAGTTTTATGCAGGACAGAGTTTTGGAGGTCCTCACTCTGATTTTCACTGTGTCTCCATTTCATGAAGGTTATATGACACATTTATAATTTTTAATATAAATGTTTTCAAATTTCACTGTTATTTCTCTACTGATTCTGAGGTAAACAGAAGTGTACATATTTGGGGATTTTCAAGATCTTATAGAATTAATTTTTAATCAAATTTCTTCAATATATTTGACAATATATTTGCCTTTAGCAATGTTTCTCTATATTATTCCATTGTTTTGTGTAGGCCTCTCCAGATGTCTGTTAGGTAGGGTTGCTTACATCCTTATTTCCTTGAAAGGAATTTGTAGTTCATGTCTGTTATCACATTATGCTCTGTGTAAGGAACTGTAAAGCTTTGTTCTATACTTTTCGTATTTAAGTAATATACAACTTTTAATTGTAAAAAAATAGTAGAGTAATTCAACATTAGTTTGACAAATTTTCTCTGTTTACTTTTGGACTCCCATGAGACTTTTCTAGAATTTTGTAGAAAACCAAATGTGACAACAAATTTCTCTCTGGTAGGGAAAGAGAGAAACCCCTTTCCTTTTTCTAGTCCCTTTCCAAGTGCAAGGCCACAAGTACCTCCTCCTCAAGAACATATGGCAAGGGAACTCACTGATAAAATATACTTTTAGACAGATGAGGCTAAGAACATCCAAATCCATTCTGTCTTGGATGGTTATGGTAAATGAAGCATTATTTTTGACTTTATTATTTAATTTGGAAAAAAAATTATTGTAATTATTAACACATAAATTGGCAGGGTTTTTCCACGGGGTGATCCAAGATGGCGGACTAGAGGGGGACTGCATCCCCAGTCACTCCAGAACCCAGGAGTTAAGACGGGGAGGCATTGAGAGACTCGGACCAAAATATAGCCACGGGTGAGTCTGCCCACTGGGTAAAGTTCGGCCTGGGTGGCAGGCCCAGATAGAGGTGGTTTATCGGAGCAGGGCAGGGCAGCTAGAGTCTTCCACAGGAGCTCTGCGCACTCCGGTGCTGGGCCCCTCCCACACAGCCAGCTTCTCCAGGTTCTCCGAGCAGGCCCCCTACTGAGAGCCTTTCTGATCAGAACAAGCTCCAAGTCCCGGAGCCAGTGCGGAATACTCTGGCCCGCAAGCGGCTTCAGGGACCAAGACAGGGCAGCCAGCGACCTCCCCAAGCAGCCTGGACCCCTGCAGTGGGAGGTGCCTTTCAAGGCTAGCTTCTTGGAACAGACCGCCCAGTGAGAGCTTTTCTACATAGAGACAGCCACAAGTCCCCGAGCCAACGGAGAGCTTTGATCCGCAAGCAGCCTCTGGGATCAGGGCAGGGCAGACAGAGACTTCTTCAGGCGGCTTTGCCCACTCCGGCCGCAGGCTCTTTCCACAGGGTGATCCAAGATGGTGACCTAGAGGGTGACTGCATCTCCAGTCGCTCCAGACCCCAGGACTCAAGAAGGGGAGGCATTGAGAGACTTGGACAAAAATAGAGTCACAGGGTGAGTCTCCCCCACTGGGCGAAACTTGGCCTGGGCGCGAGGCACAGATAGGGGTGGCTTATCATAGCAGGGTAGGGCAACTAGAGTCTTCCCAAGGTAGCTTTCCACACTCTGGCGGTGGGCTCCCCCCACACGGCCAGCTGCACGGTGCAGGCCCACAGTGAGAGCCTTTCCGCACAGAGCCAGCTCCAAGCCCTGGAACCAGTAGGGGCTAGGGGTAGCTTTCTTCGGAAGCACTGCATTATCAAGTTCCTCCAAGACTTCATGCTACTGAAGGCTGGGAGGTGATACACTGGAAATCTACCGGGACACTATAAGCCAATAGAGGAAATCTGCAATATCTCAGATTCCCACTGACATCTGACCAATATGAGAAAACAAGGGAAGAAAATGTCCCAAACAAACCTAGATACTACATCAATAAAACCCAATGACAGCACAGAAGAAGAAATGTCAGAAAGGGAGTTCAGAATGTACATAATTAAAACAATCAGAGAAGCAAATGAGGAGATGAAAGAACAAATGCAGGCATTGAAGGAGGAGATGAAAGAGCAAATGCAGGCATTAAATGATCGCACCAATCAACAGTTAAAAGACCGAATACGGGAAGCAAGAGATCATTTCAATAGAGTTAGAGATACTGAAAAAAAAACAAACTGAAATACTTGAAATGAAGGAAACAATAAACCAAGTTAAAAACTCCATAGAAAGCATAACCAATAGGGTAGAACACGTGGAAGACAGAACCTCAGACATTGAAGACAAAATATTTAATATTGAAAACAAAGTTGGCCAAACAGAGAAGATGGTAAGTAATCATGAACAGAATCTACAAGAATTATGGGATATCATGAAAAGGCCAAATTTGAGAATTATTGGGATTGAGGAAGGCTTAGAGAAACAAACCAAAGGAATGAACAATCTATTCAATGAAATAATATCAGAAAATTTCTCAAATCTGAAGAATGAAATGGAAAACCAAGTACAAGAGGCTTATAGAACTCCAAATATACAAAATGACAACAAACCCACACCAAGGCACATTATTATGAAGATACCTAACATACACAATAAAGACAGAATTTTAAAGGGCGCGAGAGAAAAAGAATCAAATTACATTCAGAGGGAAACCAATAAGAATATCAGAAGATTTTTCAATCCAGACCCTAAAAGCTAGAAGGGCCTGGAACAACATTTACCAAGCCCTGAAAGAAAATGGATGCCAACCAAGAATCTTATACCCAGCAAAACTTACCTTCAAATTTGACGATGAAATAAGATCCTTCCATGATAAACAAAAGCTAAAGGAATTTACAAAAAGAAAGCCAGCATTACAGAACATTCTCAGCAAAATATTCCATGATGAAGAGATGAAAAACAACGATGCAAATCAGCAACAGGAGGTGCTAGCCTAAAGGAATAGCCAAATAAAGGAGAAACCAAATCATGTCAAAAAATAAATATGAGTCAAATGACTGGGAATACAAATCATATCACAATAATAACCCTGAATGTTAATGGCCTGAATTCATCAATCAAAAGACATAGACTGGCAGATTGGATTAAAAAGAAAAATCCAACAATATGCTGCCTGCAAGAGACTCATCTCATAGAAAGAGATACCCATAGACTAAAGGTGAAAGGATGGGGAAAAAAATACCATGCACACGGACTCAGCCAAAAAGCTGGAGTATCCATCCTCATTTCAGATAATGTGGACTTCAAGTCAAAACTAGTCAGAAGGGATAAAGAAGGACATTACATGCTGCTTAACGGAAGCATAAATCAGCAAGACATAACAGTCATAAATATCTATGCCCCGAACATTGGCTCATCCACGTACATCAAACAAATCCTTCTGAATTCCAGAAATCAAATAGACCAAAACACAATAATACTAGGCGATTTTAACACACCTCTCTCACTACTGGATAGATTGTCCAAACAAAAATTGAAAAAATAAACCATAGATCTCAATAACACAATCAACAATTTAGACTTAACTGACATATATAGAATATACCATCCAACAAAGAACGAGTACACTTTCTTCTCAGCAGCACATGGATCCTTCTTTAAAATAGACCATATTTATGCCACAAAGCTACTGTTAGCAAATACAAGAAGATAGAGATACTACCTTGTACTCTATCAGATCATAATGGATTGAAATTAGAAATAAATGACAGAATAAAAAACAGAAACTTCTCCAATATCTGGAGATTAAATAATACACTATTATATGATGAATGGATAACAGAAGACATCAGGAGGGAAATAAAATATTCTTAGAGGTAAACGAGAACAAAGACATATCATATCAAAATCTCTGGGACACTATGAAAGCAGTACTTAGAGGAAGATTTATTTCATGGGGCGCATTCAAAAAAAGAAGTAGAAATCAACAAATAAATGTCTTAACACTACAGCTCAAAGCGCTAGAAAAAGAAGAGCAGACCAATACCAAAAGTAGTAGAAGACAGGAAATAGTTAAAATTGGAGCCGAAATCAATGAAATTGAAACAAAAGAAACAATTGGAAAAATTAACAAAATAAACAGTTGGTTCTTTGAAAAAATAAACAAAATTGATAAACCCTTAGCCACACTAACAAAGAGAAAGAGGGAGAAAACTCAAATTACTAAAATTCGGAATGAACAAGGAAACATCACAACAGACACGAGTGAAATACAAAACATAATTAGAAGCTATTTTGAAAATCTATACTCCAACAAAACAGAAAACTTCGAAGACATCAACAAATTTCTAGAGATATATGAATTACCTAAACTGAACGAGGAGGACATACACAACTTAAATAAACCAATTTCAAGCAAGGAAATAGAAGAGGTCATCAAAAGCCTACCAACAAAGAAAAGTCCAATCATACTTCAGATAAAGCACTCATTTCCAGAATATATAAAGAACTCAAAAAAAACTCTACACGAAGAATACAAATAATCCAATCAACAAATGGGCTAAGGAAATGAACAGACACTTCACAGTAGACGATGTACAAGCAATCAACAGATATATGAAAAAACGTTCAACATCCCTAGTAATAAGGGAAATGCAAATCAAAACTACCCTAAGATTTCATCTCACCCCAATTAGAATGGCGATTATCAAGAACACAAGCAACAATAGGTGTTGGTGAGGATGTGGTGAAAAAGGAACACTCATACATTGCTGGTGGGGTTGCAAATTAGTGCAGCCACTCTTGAAAGCAGTATGGAGATTCCTCAGAAAGCTTGGAATGGAAACGCCATTTGACCCAGCTATCCCACTCCTTGGCCTCTACCCAAAGGACTTAAAATCAGCATACTACAGAGATACAGCCACATCAATGTTCATTGCTGCTCAATTCACCATAGCCAGATTGTGGAACCAACCTAGATGCCCATCAGTTGATGAATGGATAAAGAAACTGTGGCATATATATACAATGGAATATTACTCCGCAATGAAGAATGATAAAATTATGGCGTTTGCAGGCAAATGGATGAAATTGGAGAATATCATGCTAAGTGAGATAAGCCAATCTCAAATACTAAAGGATGAATGATCTCGCTGATAAGCGGATGAGGACATATATTGGGGGGTGGGAAGGGTTAGCATTAGGTTTAGGGTTAGGTTTAGGTTTAGGGATAAGGAGTGTGGTAAGAATGAAGGAAAGAAGGACTGTATAGAGGGAAAAGAGTGGTGGGAGGGGTGGGGGGGAAGGGAAAAAAATAATGAATCAAACATCATTGCCCTATGTAAACGTATGTTTACACAAATGGTATGCCTTGACTCCATGTACAAATAGAGACACTCATGTATCCCATTTGTATACAATAATAATAAAAAAAAAACATAAATTATACAAATTAATGGGTATTTTTGCTACTGGAAATATCTTTTTAATGTAAATACTTTTAGATCTATCAAAGTAATAAAATCAATTGTGTAAGTCATTAAATGTAAATTTTAATAATTATATACATTTAATATTTTTAGTGCCTCCTTTTCTCACTATACATTATTCCAGTTTGATCAATACTTCTTATGACAACTGTTGTTATAAGACCCCAGGAAGTATTGAAAAATTAAAGAAATAGCAATAAATGACCAAACCCACTTATTTCAGAATTTTGAGAGATACAGTGTGTTAATTACATAAAATTGCATATCACAGGTAGATCTATCTATCATATATGATGCAGGTATACTTTACCTCCCTATGGAAATAAAATCAATCATATCCAAACTCGGGTCTACCCTTGAAATTCAATGTTTTTTTTTCTTGTTGTTTATTTTAACCCGGTTTTCCTATAACACCAAATCTTTGAATCCTCATTACTCTTTAAATTTGGTGACCAATATAGTTGGATCAAAAAAGAGAACCTCAAACATATATAAGGAGTGTCCCAAAGGCAGCAGACACCACCCAGTATATCCATATACAACCCCTCCAACTGCAAACAGTGTGCTTTAGAGGTAATATCAGTCATGCACCCCACTATGGGACACCCAGAACCATAACAAACAGACTACAATGCCATACTTTGATCACAACACCTGTACACTCTGAAATATATACATAGAAACCCACATTGGACTTAACAATGTTGGATACTTGGAGTTTTTCTTCAGGAAGATATGCAAATCTGCACCCCATTAAAGGGAATAACTGATACCCAAAACACATAGGGTGAAGACTTGTCTTCTCTGACCCAAAAGAAAGCTAAGAAGTATCTGAGCACACCAAACATTAGAGGGGGTCTTAAAATTGACAACTGTTGTTATAAGACACCAGAAAGAGTTGAAAATGGACAAAAAAGCATTATTTTTTACTTTATTAAATTATCTAATTTTGGAAAAAATTTATCATAATTATTAACATATAAATTATACAAATTAAAGGGGGTTTCTGTGCTACTGGAAATATCTTTAAATATCTGAAGAGTATGGGGAAACTTGGAGGTAAATCTGAGGAGTGCCAAGCATTTTCTAAAGGTACCACAGTCTGATGAAATAAGAAATCTCCCCACTCAGTATACATTAACATAAAAAACTTAAAATTCAATTTCGATGTTACAGATATTACTTTTTGTATGGAATCAGTAGATTTTCCCTCATTATTTCATTTTGCAATCCTCAACCCATTTGTAATTCTCCTAATTTTTTAAATCAGCAATGGGAATTATTATCTGTTTGTTTTCTGACCTCAGGTTACTCACTCTTCTTAGTCTCTCATTTTGCTAGTGCATTATGGACTTCTGTCTGAAATTACTTTATCTTCTACCAATTTTATTCCTTTTAAAAATCTTTATGTTATCCTAATCTTTTATTTTCTCTGTCTATTCCCCCCATTTGGCCATTGATCTCTCCTGTCCCTTTCAACCCCTACTTGGTGTATTGATAATTTAAGTATCATTAATGACTGAATTCTCAACCTATACTAGAACATTATTGCAATTTTGTAACTGGATTTGAGAAACTATGGAGAACATTTTCAAAAATGTTTTTCTAAGATTTATTAGTATAAGACTTTGCTCTAAAAAATTACAGTGAACAGTATTGAATATCTTCTTCAAAGTAGTACTAATGCTGGGAATGGCAGAGCATACACACTGGGTGGAATATCAATACTTGAATATTCACTTAGTCTGGAGTACTTAAGAGAAGGAAGCTCACTAAATAGTCCCATGTGTTCCATCCAGCGGAACCAGCGCAGAGAAAGGAGACACCACTAATCTTTAATTTGACGAGATTTATTGCGTCCTCCCTGTTTCTCTGTCTCCTTTGTTCTCTCACTATCTTCCTTCTTCTCTCTCCCTCTCTCCTCCCCCAGGCTCCTAGCTTATCAGCCAATTATAGCAAAGCTTTCTCTCACGCAGGAGAGCATGCAGAGGAATGCTAGCATAACACTATATAAATCACAAGCTGTCCACGTGCAGCATATTAGATAGTCAATCCTTGAGCTTGGCGTTAACATGTCATAAGTCTCCAAGGAACTAGTAAGCAAGCAGCCTTTTTGGGTACTTCCTTATTTTGGTAGCCAGTGCCCTTTGGCTCACTGCCAGGTGCCATCTTGTCCAAGACGGCCCTCAACACCATGGATTAAAAAGAAGAGTTAATAATTGGAGCAGATGGGTAGACATGCAAACAATATGAAAAATCAAGGGAGGAAGACATGCCAAACAGCCCACAACACTTCAACAATTGATCCCCATTGACACCAAGTGGAAGAAATATCAGAAAACAAATTTAGAAACTGCATAGTTAAAGTGTTCAATAAACTCAAAGAAGATATAAAGAATAAACTAATAAGATAAAGGAAGTAAAAATCATTTCAATAAGAGATATGTTGAAAATAAATCCTGTCAATAAAAGTTTAGTAGAAAACATCAATAGATTGGACAACATAGTAGACAAATTTTCAGGTCTGGAGACAAATATATAATCTTGAAAATAGAGTCAACAGTAAAGAAATGGTGTTAAGAGACCATGACCAGAATGTTAAATAAATCTGGGATACTATTAAGAGAACAAACCTAAAAAACATTGGTGAAGAAGAAGGCACCAAGATGCAAAGTAAAGGAATACTCAAACTTTTCAATGAAATAATACCCCAATTTTTTCAAACCTTAGGATTGTGAAGGCTATCCAAATTTAGAACCTCAAATACATAAGATCAAAAATGATACTCTCCAAGATCCTATATGGTTAAAATGCCCAATATAGAGAATAAGGATAGACTTTTGAAACCTTCAGGAGGATAATATCTGATCATATTAAGAAGTAAGCCAAAAAAAAAAGAGGTAAGCCAATCATAAGTTCTACAGATTTCTCAACTCAGATCCTAAAAGCCAGAAGAGTTTGGAATAATATATACCAAGACTGCAAAGATAAGAGGTGTCAACCAAGATTACTATCTCCAACATCCAACAAATCTATCCTTCAGTATTGACAATGAAATGTAAACATTCCATGATAAAGAGAAACAAAATATCACTATCACTAAGCACATATTACAAATCTTCCTTAATTAAATATTTCACACACAAAAAGAGAAAAATACATATCATATCAAATGTATTGATGTATCTCATTAATAGTCAATTAATAGGAATAGTCAATTAAATAAGAGTCAAGGCTGAATTAAGCATTTGAAACAAAACACCAGGAAATAAAACTCATGTTCTTTATAATAATACTGAATACAACTGTTGTAAACTCTCCAATCAAAAGACATAGATTAACAGAGTGAATTACAACACCAGACTCAACCATGTGTTAACAACAGATTCCGCTTATAGTCAAAGACATTCACAGACTGAAAGTTAAAGGGTGTTAAAAGATATACCATGCAAATGGAGAACAAAAGCAAGCAAAGGTAGCTACTCTCATATCCAACAAAGAAGACTTTGAGTTAAAATTAATCAGAAGAGTCAAAGAAGATCACTTAATAAGGTAACCATCTGGCAATGAGATATGATTGTAAATATCTATGCACCAAATGGTGGAGCACCTACATACATAAAACAAGCTCTACTAAATATAAAGAGTCAAAAAGACCCCAATACAAAACACTGGGTGACTTGAACACACTTATCTCACCGATAGGCAATTTTGACATATACTACAGAAAAGACTCTTCAGAACTAAAATGCCATTAATAAAGTAGAATAGACATATATAAAATATTTCATCCATCAGCACCCAAATTCACTTTATTCTCGGTGACATTTGGAACCTTCTCTAAATTAGACCATATTTTATTACACAAGTGAAGACTTAAAAAAAAATTTCTTGCATCCTATTAGATCATAATAGAATTAAATTAGAAACCAATAACAAAACAGAAACAGAAAACATTCTACACCTAGAGATTAAGGAATATACTTTTGAATGATGAATGGATCATAGGAGAATTAAAAAATATTAAAAATAAAAATTTCTTATAAGCAAATGGGAACAGATGTACAACATATCAAAATGTCTGGGACAGTAAGAGGCAGTTCTCAAAAGAGAGTTTGCATCGTTTATTGTTTTCCTTCCTTCCACTTTCAGTCTGTGGATGTCTTTGCCTTTAAGGTGAGTCTCTTGTAAACAACATATGTTTGAGTTTTGTTTTTAAATAACTCTGCCAATCTATGCCTTTTGATTGAAGACTTCAGACCACATAGATTCAGTTTCATTTTACAGAGCTTTTATTTCTTTCCATTTTTATTTCTAATGCACTCTGTGCCTTACATTCAAAAATCAAAAGATTCCAAAGAAATAATCTAAAGTTACACCTCAATATTCTAGAGAAAGAAGAAAAAGCTTATTCCAAAATAATTAGAAGACAGGAAATAATTAAGATCAGAACTGAAATGAAGGTGTGGGTAAAAAATACAAATACAAAGGATCAGTGCAACAATGAGTGAGATTTTTGAAAAGATGATATTGAGCCATAGCCAAACTATCAAGAAGGAAAACATTGACAAAGTTAGACAAGAAAACGCAAATATCACCACAGACACTTCTAAAATTCAGAGAATCAGCAGAAACAATTTTGAAAACTTTTATGCCAATAAGCCGGAAAATTTTAGAAGTTATCAACAAATTTCTAGACCCCTATGATGTAGTTGAATTGAACCACGAGGACATAGAGAACTAAATAGATCAGTATTAAGCAATGAGATTGAAGCAGCAATTAAAAGCCTTACAACAAAGAAAAGCCCAATGCCAATGTCAATGCCAATTTTCTTTTTTTTTTTTTCAATTTTCTCTAAAAATATTTTATGAAATAGAAAAGAAGGGAACACTCAGAAATTCATTCTATGAGCCAAGTGTTACCTGGATACCAAAATCAGAAGACAACATATAAAGGAAACTACAGACCAATATTCCCAATGAACATAGACTCAAAAATTCTTAATATTAGCAAACTGTCTTCAAAAAAACATTAGGAAATTAACATACTGTGATTAAGTGGCTTTCATCCAGGGATGCAAAATTGGATCACATATGCAAATCAATAATGTAATTCACCACATATATAGAATTAAGGCCAAGAAACACACGATCACCTTGAAAGATGCAGAAGTAATTGTAAAAATCCAGCACTCATTCATGTTAAAAATACTAGAGAAACTATATATAAAGGAAACTTACTCAATATTATAAAGGCAATATATGACAAACCCAAAAGCCAACATTATCCTGAAGGGAGAAAAAGTAAAACCATTTCCTATAAAATCATGAATAAGACATGATATTGAATAAGACTCCTATTCAATATAGTTCTTGAAATCCTCACCAGAGGATTCAGGGGGGACAATGAATTTGGAGGGATACAAATGGGAAAAGAAGTCAAATTATCTCTGTTGTCAAAAACAAGATCTTATATTGGAAGATGCAAAAATATTCATCAGAAGACTTCTAGAAAAGATAAATAGTATTGATAAAACCATAGCCAAATTATCAAGAGAGAGAGAAGAACATTGACAAAATTAGACATGAAAATGTAGATATCACCAGATAAATTCAGCAAAGTAGCAGGATACAAGATCAGCTTACATAAATAAATCAGTTTTTATTCTCCAAAAATGAATGTGCTGAGAAAGTAATCGGGAATGCACTCCCATTCACAATAACCTCAAAAAACAAAACAAAAAAATTGAGAATATACATATGAAGAAGGTTAAAGACCTTTATAATGAACTATGGATCGCAGAATAAATAATTTGAAGAACTTAGTTGATATAAAGATCTCTGACATTCTTGTATGTGTAGAATTAATATTCTCAAAACAGTCATACTACCAAAAGCTTTATACAGATTCAATATAATCTCAATCAGAAAAGCAATGATATTCTTAACAGAACTAGGAAAAAATAGTCTCAAGATTTGTAAGGAACACTAAAAGACCCAGAATAGCCAAAGCAAACCTGAACAAAAAGATGATGCTGAAGGCATAAAAATACTTGATCCCAAATTATATAACAGAGGTATAGTAACAAAAACAGCATTGACATCAAAATAGTAATGAAGATCAAGAGAAGTGAACAGAAGAAACATACCCATTTAGATACAGACATCTGAAACTCAACAAAGTGATCAAAAAACCTGTGAGAGGAAAAGATAGCTTTTTAAAAAATTGTGCTTACAAAACCAATATCCACATGTAGAAAAGTGAAAATCTCTCCTTTTTTCCTTGCAAAATGTCAATCCAACATGGATCAAAGTCCTGGGATTTAGACCTGAAACCCTGTGACTATGAGAGAAAAGCATAGGGTCAACACTCCAACATACTGGTGCAGTCACAAACTTCCTTAACATTCCTCAAGTATAAGAAATAAACCAAAAATCCATAGATAGGATAGTATTCAATTAAAAAGCTTTTTCATAGCAAATGGACTGCATAAAAGCATAAAGATAGAGCCTACAGAATGGTAGAAATTTTTGATGACTTCTCCAATGACAGGATTAATATCAAGAATATATATAATACTCAAATTTTTAACACCAAAATAAAAAGTAAATCCAAATAACCCAATCAACAAATGGACAAAAGAACTAAATGAATGCTTCTTCAAATAAGAAATATAAATAGACAACAAATATATGAAAAAATGTTCAACATTAGCAATAAGGGGGAATGCAAATCAAATCCACATTGAAATTTCATCTCACTCCAGTTAGAATGCCAATTATAAAGAAAGCACATATCAGCAAATGTTGACAAGGACGTGTGGAAAAGATACACTCATACAATATTGGACTATAAATTAGAACAACTACTTTGGAAAAAAGTGGTGAGATTTCTCAAAGGACACGAAATCAAACCAATATATGACCCAGTAATCCTACTCTTTGCTATGTATCCAAGATAAATAAAATTAGCATAGTATATTGATATAGGTATATCAATGTTTGTTGCAGTGCAATTCACAATAACCAAGTTATGCAACCAGCCCAGCTAGCTGTCAACAGATGAATGCATAAGGAAAATGTGATATATTTATGCATATATGGTGTCACTATGAACCTCAATATCATATGTAACTGTAATGCACTAATAAAAACATTACATAAATAAATAGGAGAGATAAAATTCCCACCCAATGACCAGACCTCACGTAGGATGTATAGGGGTCCCTAAAGACCTTCTCCTGGACATCCACTGCTTCAGCAACAGCAGAGAGCAACAGCACAAAGACTGTAGGCACCATATTATGCAAGTCCTTGACCAAGTTTTTTCTGCATATCATTTCAAAATGTAGTGTTGACAAGACTAAAGGAGGAATTTTAACATACTTACCTCATATATTCTACAACAAAATTGCCTGATCCACTAAAATGGCAAGACTTTTGTGAAAACTACAGAGAAAGGGAATTCTCAGCCTCTGACAGTTTTCAATATGTCAAAATAACACTACTCATCACCAAACATGTGACAGAGAAACTAAACTATAAAACCCACTTGGAAATGCATTTAATACTTCACAATAATCTGATATCAAAGGACATATTACTAAGGTAAGATGTGTCCTATTATAGACCTCACATATGATTAAAGAAGAAATCAAACCCAATAGGTGCTTAAATCTTAACACAGAAACATGAAATATTTGAGAGCGGCCACAGTGGCTCTCAGAGCATTGTTTGGGGCATGGGGTGTAGCGGGGGTGGCAGCGTGGGGCTCATATAATTAAAGTTTCTTTGTTGTAACTTTATAGAACACAACTGGAATTGAAAATGAATCAGCCAGTGAAAATGACCTATAAATGCACTAACATTTACTTCAAAATAACTCTACACAAAAAATTCAGATACAAAGTTTAAACTTGAGCAAGATTGACTTTCAGTTAAAATCCTGATGATTATTTTAAGATGTTCCTCAACTCACTGTGGGGTCAGGTCTGGGTAAACCCAGCATAAAGTAAAAAATGAACACTCCTGAGCATTTGGCAGCTGCTGAGACCCTGACTGAGGTACCCAAACATGTGCTCTGAGGACTTCTGGAGGAAGTGAGGTTCTCCAATCAGCTGTTGACATGACCTGGATCAGTGTCTGGGCCACTAAATCAATCTTAAAAGGCAAAAAAGTTTGGGCCATTTGTTGATGATAAGAAAAAAAATCTCAGGTTAAGAATAATGCATACATAATGTATACATGTGGAAAGTTCACCACTGCCCAGTACCACACAGGGACCAATCCTTGACACCTGGATCTTTGAGGAGACACTCTAACCATAGCAACGCTCCTGAAAATCTTTGCAGAAAATATATACATGCACATGTACAAACTGATGGTAAAATGCAGATCACAACAGGACTAGTAACTGTGATGTGATTGAGATGGAATCCAATTTGGTGGACTTATATGGCATAAATTGTCTGCTCATTCCAGTTAGAGTGGAAATTACTCAAAGTATAAAGACTACACAGGTCATTGTAACAGATGAGCTTCCTAAAGAGCCATCCAGCAGCATAAACTGTGGGTCTAAGAAACGGAACTGCTAGGCCACCTGTGTGCCCCAAAATTAAAGTTGAAACAGACTCTGACCCTGTGGCACCTCCGTGTTCCTTAAGTCTGCCTCTTAGTGTATCAACGACTCAGGCAGTGTCTTTCCACAAGGAGAAGAATGTTTATTTGTCATCAAAGCTCAAATAGCTTCATCAAATCCAGGACAAGCTAACTCCTCCTGCAGAGATTTCAGCAACTGAAATCCATAAGTTAGGTTCCATTTGCATGTCCACTCCGGTATCCATATTACCTGTGACCTTGAGTAGGTTTAAGAGATTGACCAGTTCTCTACCCAGTTTGCCACAGCCCAGCCCTGCCCCTCGGGACTTCCAGAAACCCAGTGATGGAAAAGAAGCATGGACAGTCCTAACTTCCTAGAAACCCAAATTAGAAAGTCATATTGACTCACCAGCATGGAGTTCATCTGGGAGAGAAGAGAGAGAAACTGGGAACTCTCCTTCCTTTTATGAATACAAAATGTAAAGGTCCAAAGGGTTCAGCTATAAATGTTAAGGTGCTGGGGTCCAGCCCTAGAAGTGGTCGGGGGTCCTAGGTGGATGGGAGGCATCGGCGGTGAGAAGAAACAGCAGACAGAGACACCAAGTGTTCTGAGGCTGAATCTCTATCTTTATTTTCCTGCCAGCCTTTTTATTCATTTTTTTCTTTACTAATGATTATATCGTTTTACAGTTAGTTCAAAATTTAAAAAAAACTTCAAAAGTACAATCTATGCTTCTTCTCAAAGTACACATTCTTTCTGTATGATAGCTTAGATCAAAACAACCTTATTTCCCAGCTAGATTAAAACAACCTTGTCCTCCAGCTAAATTGAGGTCACCATGATCTGTTAACTTTCAATTTCCAGAACAAATTCATCACTAGATTTTCTGAGAAATTACCTTTACCGTGAACTCCAGTGTTTAACTGTGAAAAGCTTTTACTATTATTAACAAAGGGCAAAGAAGTCAACTTATAGTTAATATTTAGTCAATTCTATTTCATTTAATGGTGGACTACAATCTTATTTTGATTCTCAAAGAATTAGGCTAAACAGGAAAAACACAAATTATATTTATGACTAACCTAAATATTTTTATTATGTAAAGTATCTCTAGAATAAATTACTAAAACTAGGAAAGCAACAAAGGCTAAACACCGCATCCAAGCTCAGAGGAATGCCTCTTTATCCATCTATATTTAGAAACTATTATACTAAAGTAATCACGGGCTCCTTTTAACTCGAGCATAGCTACAATTGTTTATTTTCATATAGTTTATCTATGTATTACTACTAAATTTTTATTGGGTATATTTTGTGTCCCAATACAGTAAAACCTTCCCAATGTTTTTCCAATAAATTTCTAATGATATATTGATTATTAATATTATAAAGCAACTACACATGGAGACATGCCATGCCTATGACCCCCGAGAGGGAGGATGATCTTTCAACAGAACTGTGTCAAGTGTTGAGTCCTCTACTCCAACAGAACCGTGTCAAGTGTTGGAGTGGTGGGAAATAGACATGGAATTAAGGGGAGAGCAAATAAAGAGGCAAGCACACAGGATGGCATACAGCAAGAAGTGGCTCCCGTGGGAAAGCCAGTTCAATTTTTATTATCTACTCCAAGGTTATATCAAGTCACATTAGGTCACATTAGTGTAGTTAGCTTGTACATGTGCAGATCATGTAACTTGCTTGCTTCACAGAATCCACTAGTTACTAAACGTTTTATAATAAGATAATGTCTCCAGGCCTCAAGGACAGAGGAGTTGCAGAGTGTTTCTAAACCATTCAAACAGAAGCCATTATTGTTCTGAGGAATGTGCTCACTCAAGGTCTTATGCTCCTTTGTACTTTGACATGGCCTGAAGCTCTGTAACAAAATACCTAAAAAGCAGACAGCCAGTTCTACTTTCAGCAATGTGTGCAACCAGCAAGCCATTGGATTTATCTAGCAGTGTCATACTGAAGGCTGAGGGTACAGACAAAGCTATGGTCCAGTGGGAATATGTGTTGGCTTTTAGTGTGCATAGAAACCCTTGTAGTGACTTTGAAGGTGAGGAGTTGAAAAAAAAATATTCGGTGCAGCCCACTTGTGGTGCTGTGAAGAAGCAGCCAACCAACTGCATGCTTCAGAAGCGTCTTCTGAATGAATATAATGGCATCGATTTACCTGTAGAAAATACTCCTGATGTGACCAGGAGTTCAAATCATTGTAAATATCTAGATGCCCACTCAGATCCTGATCTTGTTCTTGACTCTGGTTTCTCTGCCCTGCCATTGAGTCACCCCCTTAAGTTTGTCCTTCAGTCGCCTGCCTTGTAGACATCGTCCTCATTTTTCAGTCAGCAGCCTCCTTTCCTGACCCTCACAGATCCCCCTTCACTCCACTCTGCCTTCCAGTGTTAACTGTTGCCACTGCACCCTCTCCACTCTTTCCAATGATCCCTCTCCCTGCCTCTTCTTCTAGTGGATCTCCTCACCCATGTCCCTCTCTACTCTCTAATGCCACTGCCCAGTCTTCTCTTCCAATTCTGTCCCCAACAGTGTCCCCCTTGCCTCTCCCATTCCTCATATCTGCTGCTTCACTTGGGCCTCCAACACTTTCTTCTTCCTCCTCCTCCTCTTCTTCCTTCTCCTCATTCTCATCTTCATCTTCCTCCTCATCCCCTTTGTCACTCTCTCTCAGCAGTGTCATCTGTTGTTTCCTCTGGGGAAGTCTCTCTCCCCACAGTAACTTTCAAACAAGAGGAACCAGAGAAGGAAGACCTGAAAGTCAGGGAAGAGTCCCAGTCTGTTGTCAAACAGGATGCCTTTCAGAAAACATTCAGCAAAAACTTTGTTTGCAATGTCTGTCAATCACCTTTTCTTTCCATGAAAGATCTAAGCAAACATTTATCTATTCACACTGAAGAATGGCCCTTCAAATGTAAATTTTGTGTGCAACTTTTTAAGGATAAAATGAATTCTTCAGAACATTCATATTTGCTTCATGGAGTTGGGAATATCTTTGCGTGTTCCATTTGTAAAAAAGAATTTGCCTGGCCAAGCCCGGTGCCACATGCCTGTAATACCAGCAGCTCCAGGGGCTGAGACAGGAAGATCGTGGGTTCAAAGTCACCCTCAGGAAAAGTGAGGTGCTAAGCAACTCTGTGAGACCTGTCTCTAAATAAAATACAAAATAGGACTGGAGATGTGGTTTAGTGGTCCAGTGCCCCTGAATTTAACCCCTGGTACCTCCCCCACCAAAAAAGGAATTTGCTTTCTTGTGCAACTTGCAGTAACACCAGAGAGATATCCACTAAGACGAGGTGTACACACACCATGAATTTGAAAGTGGGACACTGAGACCCCAGAACTTCAGAGATCCCAGCAAGGCCCACATGGAGCAAATGCAGGGCTTGCTGAAAGATCCTTTGGAAACTTCTAAAGAGGAAAAATTAAATAATTCCTCTGAAAAGCTTTGTATCACCATAAAAATGAAAGCTTCTAGAATAAAGACAAAAGATATAGATGGGTCTCAATCAGCATTAACCAATCTTTGAACCACCTCCATTTCAGTACCATCACCACAAACCCATGGGTATTGGTGCGACAGCCACAAATTTCACTACCCACGATATTCCACAGACTTTTACTACTGCCGTTCACTGCACAAAATATGGAAAATGTGTCGACAACATGCCTGAATTACACAAACATATCCTGGCATGTGCTTCTGCAAGTGACAGGAAGTGTTATATCCCAAAGAAAAATCCAGTACCATTGAAGCAAACTGTAGACCAAAAATGGAGTGGGGGGATTTTAGACAACTCTGGAAAAAATGCCTTCCCCAGAAAGGCAGCAAAATGTCACCAATACACTCAAATTAAATGCGTATTGAAAAAAAAAGAAAGAAAAAAAGAAGCCAACTTGTACAGAAAGTGAGACTTAAAAAAAAAAAAAAATTCTGCAAAACACAAGGCCTATTGAAGAGCTCCACGGAGTCATCCTCCCACGTCTTCCCCTACTTTAGTCCGAGAGTTCATTTACTTCAGCAACCTGAACAAGGAAACCCCTCTTTCCTTCCAAAATAAAAGTTTCTCATTCATCCAAGAAAGGCAGATGCTCGTTACCTGTAAATAGTGACAGACACATCAGCAGTAGCAACTGCAGGTGGATGGCAGATGCCAAGATTAAGATGTAGAGCACGCAGGTGCCCCTAAGGAAGACCTGGGCTCACAGCTCAGGCTCCAAACAGTCTCCGTTGCCCTCCTTGTCCTTCCAGTCCAGGCAGAATGTCAAATTCACAGCTTCAATCAAGTCCAAGTAACCCCAAGATCCTCCTCTTTAAGGAACTCCTTCCCTTCAGAATGGCCAAAATCACTCACGTGGAGGGAGAAGAACCCAAAGCTGTGGCCAATAATTATTTTGCTCAGCTCTCAAGTAAAACCTTCTGGGAGCCTGCATATAAGGATACAAAGTGAAATAAGCCAATCCCCAAAAAACCAAAGGCTGAATGTTTTCCTGATAACTGGATGATGATATATAATGGGGTTGGGGGAGTTAAAGAAGAATGGAGAAACTTTAGATTATGTAGAGGGAAATGAGAAGGAGGGAGGGTATGAAAAATGGAGTGAGACATGACATTATGCCAATGGTATGAATCAACATCATGCACAACCATAGAAACAAAATGACATACCCCATTTGTGTACAATGAATCAAAAAGCAGTCTGTAAAAATTTTTAAAAATTAAAATTAAAAAATTAAGGCAGAAGTCCTATGAATCAACAGGTGAATAAAAGATTAATGTAACTTACATTGGAGAATAAAAGCACTGTATAACTTTAATATTTAAAGTGCATGACCTCTAATAAACTGGTTTAGTGCATGGGCTTTAGATTTAGGAGGCCCTGGTTTGGTATAACGGTTTTCTCTGACTGCAAAGAAATAAATATTGGCTAACTTAAGCAGAAAGGAAATCTACTCCCAACCTATCAAGATATAACATATTTGAAGGTTGGAACATCATGCCTTGAAAAAAAAAATAGCAAAGTTGTTTCACAAAGCAAGTGCACTTTGGTAAGTAAGAAAAGAACAGACCGGTTCGATGTAAAATCTAGAGAACAAAGCTGGGGCCAATCACCCAAAGCCTTCAACTGGCAGCTGCAACTGATCTAAGTAAAAGCAGGAGAGAGGACAGCAGTGCCAGGCAGGAACTGAAGGACTTCAGGAACTTCCGGTAGAAAAGCCCCCAAAACAAAACAAACCTTAATTGACTAAATGATATTGCATGCTCAACTTAGCATAAGCACTATGGCAAAGGAATGAAATCTACCACACTTGGAAGACCAGGTGAAGCTGACTCAAAATTTGTAACAGTAGGCTGGTGTTTTGTTGCCCTGGTTAGAGACAGGCATCTACTCCTTCAGTAGTGCCCAGTATGTGTGCTGGGCTTCCCGGTGACAGAGATCCAAAGAGAAGGGCCCTGTGAGATGGGCTAGAAGAACTGGCTTCTCATCATGGGACTGTAACTCAGATGTGAGTGTGGCCCTTGACTTTGGCACATAGCAGAGAAGGGAAAGATTTGAACTTAAACTTGAAAAACAAGTTCTCTGTTTTATCAGCAGTTTCTCATAGATTTCAGGGATGACAGATTTGGATGCACTCAAAACTTTTCCTCACACACCAGCTCTTGATGCCTTTCTTCTAAATGAATTGTAGACAAAGACAAGCATCTAGCTGATCTCCCCCTTTTTTAAATCACAAGCAGATCACAGCATAACCTAGAGGAAAACAGATTGGATATGGACTTTTTTTGTGTGTGTGCCTCTTATACTGTCGTGTTTACATATCCAGGTGGATATTATCCTTTCAGATGGTTATCTGGCATTAATTTATAACTATTATAAGAGATTGTGTAGCAATATATCAATGCACAGATACATCCAGACTGGTACAGATGTGCAGCTACATGTAAATATAAATGAACTAACATACCAGGTTTTATACTGCAACCTCTATTAGAGATTAAAAACAACAAATTGGCTCTGCCAAAGTATGAGTATCATTTTTCCATTTGTTTTTTAATTTTTAAATTTTATTTGTTCTAATTAGCTGTACATGACAATAGAATGAATTAATACATTTTGATAGATCATACATAAATAGAGTGTAATCTTTCATTTTTCTGATTATACATATTGCAGGATCACATTGGTCATGCAGTCATACATGTACATGAGGTAATAATGTCTGTTTCACTCTACTATCATTCCAGCCTCCATACCCCTTCCCCCCACTTCACTCCCCTCTTCCTAATATGAAGTAACTCTATTCTTCCCTATCTGCTCCCTTTACTGTGAATTAGCTTCTGCATATCAGAGAAAACATTCTGCCTTTGGTTTTTTAGGTTTGGCTTATTTTACTTAGCATGGTATTCTATAATTTCATTCATTTAGCAGCAAATGCCAGAATTTCATTCTTCTTCAAAAGTTGAATAATATTCCATGTTTTCTTTATCCATTCATCTGTTGAAGGGCATCTAGATTGGTTCCATAGTTTAGCTATTGTGAATTATGCTTCCTTCCAAATTATTGACTGAGTTGTTAGAAAATGGCTAGATTGTCTTCATATTGTTTTTTGTTCTCAACTTCAAAAGCAATCTACCCCTTGAAATTTGTAGTTTAATACTCATTTGGATGAGTTTGTGCCCCTTTCACCCTTTCATTTTCATTCCCATTTTGTTACATTTCTGTTATGGGGACTTTATGTTGAAATATTGTTTGAAGCATTTGTAGCAGTTTAAAAATAGAATATTTAAAATTACTTAAATCATTTGGATGCTTCAATTATTATTATATCTGATTTACATTTAGCTTTTTTGTTTGCATTGTTAAACTAGAGAGTCTTCCTGAATGAAGTTTGCTGTTAATTATTTTATTGCTTCTTGTTGGAGAATGCTATAAAAGACTTCTAATAAGAATGTTAAAATTTATGATTTGACATAAAAAGAAATATAAAAAATATGAATAAACAAAGCAACATGACAACTTCTGAAACT
This sequence comes from Sciurus carolinensis, assembly GCF_902686445.1. Classification (NCBI taxonomy): domain Eukaryota; kingdom Metazoa; phylum Chordata; class Mammalia; order Rodentia; family Sciuridae; genus Sciurus; species Sciurus carolinensis. Next base: position 53,424,256 of record NC_062216.1, on the reverse strand, counting down.
GAAAAGTGGAAACAACTGACTCCAAAGATATTGAAGTTCAAGAAATGCCAGATAAAGAATTCGAGAGAATAATCATGAAAAGAGAAGTGAATTCTACAAGTACATTGTAAAACAACTGAGTAGCTTTAGAAAGACAATATGGATATAAGCAAAGTCTAATAAAAAGAGATTTTGGAAAAGAACCAAATAGAAATTTTTTAAATTAAATATGGTCTATGCATACACACACACATACACACACACACACACACACACACACACAGACACACACAATTATATAACTTAGCGCCAATGAACACACATAAACTAACAAAGGCAGATTAGTCACTAGAAATTATTTAAAAATTTTTTTTTATTTTTATGAACTACATTTTGACTTATGGTATACAAATGGGGTACAACTTTTCATTTCTATGGTTGTGCATGATGTAGATTCATACCATTTGTGTAATCATATATATACATAGGGTGATATGTCTCATTCCACCATTTTTCATACACCCATCATTAGAAATTAATTTCAATGATTTATTTTTAATACCAATAGAAATACCTTCATTAATATTTCCTACTTCTTAAAGATGTTGGAACTGTTAAGAAAGTGCTTCATAAGAAAGATTTTTTAGTTCTTTGTATATCCTGGATATTAATGCTATATCTGAGGTTCAGATGGCAAAATTTTTCTCCCATTCTCTAGGGTCTCTCTTCATGTTCTTGATTGTTTTCTTTGCGGTGAAGAAACTTTTGGTTTGTTACCATTCAATTTATTGATCCTTGATTTTACTTCTTGTGCTTTAAGAGTCTTATTGAGGAAGCTGGTTCCTAAGTTGACATGATGGAGAGTTGGGTCTACATTTTCTTCTAGTAGGTGTACAGTCTCTGGTCTAATGTCTATGTCCTTGATCCACTTTGAGTTGAGAGTTTTGTACAAGGTAAGAGATAGGAGTTTAATTTTATTCTATGACATATGGATTTCTAGTTTTCTCAGCATCATTTGTTGAAGAGGTTACCTAAGGAATGGCCTTAAATCTGTATAGTGCTTTTGGTAGTATGGCTATTTTGACAATATTAATTCAGCCTATCCAAGAACATGGAAGATCTTTACATTTTCTAAGGTTGTCTTTAATTTCTTTCTTTAGGGTTTTATAGTTTTCATTGTAGAGGTTGCTCACATCCTTTGTTAGATTGATTCTCAAGTATTTTTTTTTTTTGAGGCTATTGTGAATGGTATAGATTTACTGATTTCTCTTGCAACTAATTGATCATTGGTGTATAGGAATGCAATTGATCTGTGGGTGTTAAATTTATATTCTACTACTTTGCTGAATTTGTTTATGAGTTCTAGAAGCTTTCTGGTAGAGTTTTTGGGATTTGTAAATGTAGAATCATGTTTTTGGCAAATAGGGATAGTTTGAGGTCTACTTTTCCTATTTGTATCCCTTTAATTTCTTTCTTTTGTCTGATTGTTCATGCTAGAGTTTCAAGGACTACATTGAATAGAAGTAGTAAAAGAGGGCATCCCTGTCTTGTTCCAGTTTTTAGAGGGAATGCTTTTAATTTTTCTCCATTTAGAATGATGTTGACCTTGAGTTTACCATATATTGCTTTTAAAATGTTGAGGTATGATCCTGCTATCCCTAATTTTCCTAGTGTTTTCAGTATGAATGGATGCTGAATTTTGTCATGATTTTTCTGCATCTATTGAGATATCATGTTGTTGGGGGCTAGGCCATGCGGACTACGCCAAGATGGCACCTGGCAGCCAGCCAGAAGTTGTTTTGATCACATCAGTGGTGAGGAAGTCGGTTAACATAAACACACCCAGGTGCTTTATCATTGGCCGTATTCAATTAAGTCCATGCACACAATGCGTGCACATGTGTTCCCGAGTGTTCCTGCTCGTGCATGCTTGTTTTGATGTTTACCGTGATTGAACAGCTAGCTCCTCCCCTGATCTTCCCTTTTAGCGTTGGCCCTACCCTCCACCTCCTGGAGGGAATATAAGCCGGCTCTCCTCGAGCACCGGTGTTCCCGGGTTCCTGAATCATCAATAAACTCCTTCAAATTCAAGAGTCTCGCTACCCGTTTGTCTCCCACGCCAAATTGACTCCGCTGGATGGCATCAAGTGGTGGCCTGTACAGGGATCTCTGCATTCGTCTCCCCTCCCAAGAACCCAAATAGTAAGTAGTGAGGTAAGCTGCAGTCCCTGTCTCCAAGGCAGTTAGGTGTTCAGGATAGCTGGCCAGGTAGTGAAGTGTAAAAATGCGTATATTTTGTGTAGCTTGTGTGTTTGTCAAATTCAAGAGTCTTGCTACCCATTTGTCAACCCAAACGGTAAGTAGTGAGGTAAGCTGTAGCCCCTGTCTCTAAGGCAGTTAGGTGCTCAGGTAAGCTGTAGCCCCTGTCTCTAAGGCAGTTAGGTGCTCAGGATAGCCGGCCAGGTAGTGAAATACAAAAATAAATAGGATAGTAAATGAGCTCTGGAGTGCGTGTATTTTGTGTTGTTTGTGTGTTTGTACTACTGTTAGTGTGGTCTTTGTTTGTCCTGTATCAAACTTATTTAGCAGCAAAAGATGGGTTCGGAAATATCACAAAATCAGTCTGAAAGGATAATTCAAAAAGGAGACATAAAAAATATATTACAAGAAGAAGAAGAAGTGCTAGAAGAGATTAAAGAGGAAGTTAGCTGGAGTAGCCAAAAACAGGAAGAAAATTCTGAAGAGGAAGGAGACACTGGGGAGGAGCTAGAAAATAGGCGAGTTGACATTGCAGAGTTGCTAAAGGGCAGGAAAGACCATGAGATAATTACCCCTTCAGCTCTCCCTTATGATAAAAGATGGGAAGACCCGACATTTTGTCGGCACTCTTGTTGGCCATGTTGTAGTGGAGTCCCAAGTGATAAACAGACCGGGAATCGCTGAGACCCTGTGGAAGGCCCATTAAGACTGTCCTGCCTGGTTTTGGTAGACAATCAGGGGCACAGATTTCATCAGGCCCTAGAATTTAAAATAGTAAAAAGTCTTAAAGAGGCAGTTTCTACTTATGGGCCCCAAGCTCTGTTTACTGTGAGTATGGTGGAATCCATCGCAACACTTAATCTGACTCTTAGTGATTGGGCAAGTATGTGTTGAGCAGTTTTGCATGGTGGACAATATTTAATGTGGAAAGTAACCAATCAAGAGCTCTGTGCAGAGACGGCTCATAGAAACGCAGTCACATGTTTCCATCAACGAAACCTAGATATGTTACTGGGACAAGGACTATACACTGAACAACAGCAACAAATTACGTATGATCCAGCGGTCTATCTTCAGAGAGCTACCACCGCTGTTAGAGCTTGGAAAACATTGCAAGGTCATGGGGACTTGCAAGGGCAATTATCCAAAGTTATACAGGGCTCAAATGAACCATATGCAGAATTTATAGACCATCTGTTACAAACAACAGGCAGAGTGTTTGGGGATTCAGAACAAGCAATGCCTTTAATGCCAAACCCAAAAGCTGTTTTTCATGTGGACAGCCAGGACATTTTAAAAGGGATTGTCCAAACCCAGGTCATAGTACACACAAAAAAATGCCCGGAGTATGTCCAAGATATAAAAAAAGAAAACATTGGGCTAACGAGTGCAGATTAGTTACTGATGTTGAGGGCAAGATGTTACAAAATCATTTAAAAAATGGAGCACAGGACCCATAAATGTACGGAACTTTAGAGGGGAACAATGTCAAATCATGAATTCAGATGGTTCCTCGTCATAATCCTTTCTACCCATAAAAAACAACCTATTCCTAAGGCCCTGAATGTTTCTTCTAATGGTACTGCTGCAGTAGTTACTCACCAAGATACTATCATTCAGATTACATCTCAAAAATCAGCTCAATTGGTGGAAATGGAAGCAGCTGTCACAGCCCTTGTAGAGTTTAAGGAGCAACAGATCTTTTTGCTGATAGTGATTGCATCGCTCAGGTGATTTCCAAATTAGAATTGGCTGGACCCATAGCCCTTTTTACCTTAAATTTTTAAAATTTGGATAAATCAGGAAAATCAGCAGCGGATCAACATGCTACAGTTGACACTGACATAAAGCCACAAGTTTTATGGAAAGATGTTGTAACAGGAGAATGAAAAGGACCTTCCCCGGTCTTGATTTGGGGAAGAGGGCATGTGTGTGTATTTCCACAGGAAGAAAAAACGCCAATTTGGATTCCAGAAAGGCTAGTCCGAGCAGTTAAAACGGTTCATCAAGATGCAGCCGAGCCCTCTGAATGCCGCTACTAATGATGATAATGAATTTCATCCAAGGTGAACAGTTCTGGACAATAGTCAAGGTACTGCCTTAACTAGTTCCAGTCTCTCAAAATGGTACAGTCCTTCCTCAGTTCTTTTCCACTAATGAATCCACTGGGCAAGCTACCCTTAGGTACACACCACCATTGGACTCCAAATTTACCCTAAATTTATCACTAACGAATGCATTATGCCTCACCTTTAGCAATGGCACACCTTGTGTACAATTGATTGATTGTACTTTGGCAGGTATTGCCTTAAATAAGGAAAACAACTCCAATACAAATGTCACCGGTTACATGCCCAAAGCTATTAGTAATAAGACTGATTTTCATATCCATTGGTATGGCCATCGCCAGTCCTTCAAAAAGTCTATTACTTGGCCTCCTTTATGGGAAGCTTGTCAGCACCTAGAACCTGATAAAAAGGTCTCCAGTAATCTGGCTTTTGGACCTTGGTATTTAACTAATCAAATATATATCACATCTCAAAGCACAGAAGATTTTATAGAAAATTTGGAATATAAAGGTAATTTCAACCCCTTATCCATCTGGTCCTTATGTGAGCATAAGGAATGTATGGATGTAAGCCCCCTGGCTTTTGTAAAAGGAGGGTCTATAAGTAAAGGAAAGTGCACTGATCAAAAGGTTAATGGAGTTAATACTGAAATATGTAGAGAGAGTGAAACAATTGTTTTTTCATATACTCCTGTGTGCCTAGCTCTCCCTTTCCTTTTTTTGTGACTTCTAATGAGAACTTCTCTAGACAGTTATCTTCACAGATCGCACAACAACAAACAGACAGATTCGACGAGCTAGTAACAAGGCTTTGACAACAAATCCTCACCATAAACGCCACTAAGGTGGAAGTCAAACCAGGAGAACTTATCACAGGCATTAGGTAAACTGACACAATTTGGCACCAAATTTGGGGAACTCTTAAGTCTCACACTAATAAGCTTGGGTGTGCTTGTGTTAATTCTATTCTACATTTACAAGCACCTCAAAACCAGTCAATAGGCTCATAATGTGATCATAAAACAGGCCATGGCCGCCCTTGAAGCAGGACAATCTCCCAACATATGGCTTAGTATGCTGGATTGGTAGTCAAAGATGGGTAACCATGGGAAAACACTGTACCAACCTAAGACAGAAGGGCCAACCCTGCTTTGGTATCCTTTGATGACAGGTAAGGACAGGATGTTGATTCCCGGGACCTAAGACAGACACGATCCCTGCCAGCTTCATTTTCATTTCATATAAGGAAGGGGGAGATGTTGGGGGCTAGGCCATGTGCACTATGCCAAGATGGCACCTGGCAGCCAGCCAGAAGTTGTTTTGATCACATCGGTGGTGAGGAAGTCGGTTAACATAAATATACCCAGGTGCTTTATCATTGGCCGTATTCAATTAAGTCCATGCACACAATGCGTGCACATGTGTTCCCAAGTGCTCCTGCTCGTGCATGCTTGTTTTGATGTTTACTGTGATTGGACAGCTAGCTCCTTGCCTGATCTTCGCTTAACTAGCATTGGCCCTACCCTCCACCTCCTGGAGGGAATATAAGCCAGCTCTCCTTGAGCGCAGGTGTTCCTGGGTTCCTGAATCATCAATAAACTCCTTCAAATTCAAGAGTCTCGCTACCCGTTTGTCTCCTGCACCAAATTGACTCCGCTGGATGGCGTCATCATGTGATTCTTCTCTTTAAGTGTATTGATGTAATGAATTATGTTTATTGATTTCCATACATTGAATCAACTTTGCATCCCTGGAATGAACCCCACTTAATCATGGTACACTATCTTTTTAATGTCTTTTTGTATGCGATTTGTCAGTATTTTGTTAAGAATTTTTGCATCTATGTTCATCAGGGATATTGCTCTGGTTTTCTTTTCTTGACATGTCTTTGTCTGGCTATGGTATCAGGGTGAAACTACCTTCATAGAATGAGTTTGGAAGAGTTCCCTCCTTTTCTATTTCATGGAATAATTTGAGGAGTATCGATGTAAGTTCTTCTTTGGAAGTCTGGTAGAACCCAGCTGAGAATCCATCTGGTCCTGGACTTTGCTTGTTTGTAGGCTTTTGATGGTGTCTTCAATTTCATTGCTCAAAATTTATCTGTTTAAATTTTCTATGTCCCCTTCTGATTCAAATTGGATAGGTCATATGTCTCTAGGAATTTATTGATATATTCATGATTTTTTATTTTATTGAGTATAGAATTTTAAAGTAGTGTCTGATTATCAGCTTTAATAGTGTCCATGGTGATATTTCCTTTTTCATCACCATTTTTACCAACTTGAGTTTCTTTGTTAGCATGGCTAAGGGTTTATCAATTTTATTTGTCTTTTCATAGAACCAACTTTTTTGGTTGACTATTAATTTTTTTTGCTCAATTTCATTAATTTCAGCTCTGATTTCAATTATTTCCTATTTTATACTGCTTTTGGTGTTGATATGTTCTTCTTTTTTGAGGTCTTTGAGATGTAATATTAGGTTTTTTATTTGGTGACTTTATATTCTTTTTATGAATGAGTTCAATGCAATGAACTTTCCTCATTGTCCCAGAGATTCTGACAAGTTTTGTCACTATTCTCATTTACCTCTAAGTAGTTGTTAAAAATTTTTCTCTCTGACTTCTACTATTTATGGGTCATTCAATAGTGTATTATTTAGTTTCCATGTGTTAGAGTAGCTTGTATTATTTATTTTACTCTTGTATTCAATTTCATTGCATTATTATCTGATAGAATGCAAAGTATTATCTCTACTTTTTGTTGTTGTTGTTGACTAAAATTTGCTTTGTGGCCTAAGATATGGCCTATTTTAGAGAAGGATCCTTGTCTTGCTAAATATAAAGTATGTTCAATCATTTATGGATGACATATTCTTTTTTTTTTTTTTTTTAGTGACTTAATTTTTTTTTTTTTTTTTATTGTAAACAAATGGGATACATGTTGTTTCTCTGTCTGTACATGGCGTAAAGGCATACCATTTGTGTAATCATAAATTTACATAGGGTAATGTTGTTTGATTCATTCTGCCATTTTTTCCCTTCCCCCCTCCCCTCCCGCCCTTCCCCTCCATCTATACAGTCCTTCCTTCCTCCATTCCTGCCCCCTCCCTAAACCCAACTCCAACCCCAACACTAACCCTTCCCACCCCCCATTATGTGTCATCATCCACTTATTAGCGATATCATTCTTCCTTTGGTTTTTTGAGATTGGCTTATCTCACTTAGCATGATATTCTCCAGTTTCATCCATTTGCCCGCAAATGCCATAATTTTATCATTCTTTATGGCTGAGTAATATTCCATTATATAAATATATATACCACATTTTCTTTATCCATTCATCAATTGAAGGACATCTAGGTTGGTTCCACAATCTGGCTATTGTGAACTGAGCAGCTATGAACATTGATGTGGCTGTATCTCTGTAATATGCTGATTTTAAGTCCTTTGGGTATAGGCCAAGGAGTGGGATAGCTGGGTCAAATGGTGGTTCCATTCCAAGTTTTCTAAGGAATCTCCACACTGCTTTCCAGAGTGGCTGCACTAATTTGCAGCCCCACCAGCAATGTAAGAGTGTACCTTTCTCCTCACATCCTCGCCAACACCTGTTGTTGCTTGTATTCTTGATAATTGCCATTCTAATTGGGGTGAGATGGAATCTTAGGGTGGTTTTGATTTGCATTTCTCTTATTACTAGAGATGTTGAACATTTTTCCATATGTTTGTTGATTGCTTGTATATCTTCTTCTGTGAAGTGTCTATTCATTTCCTTAGCCCATTTGTCAATTGGATTATTTACATTCTTGGTGTAGAGTTTTTTGAGTTCTTTATAGATTCTGGAGATTAGCGCTCTATCTGAAGTATGATTGGCAAAGATTTTCTCCCACTCTGTAGGCTCTTTCTTTGCATTGCTGATAGTTTCCTTTGCTGAGAGAAAGCTTTTTAGTTTGAATCTATCCCAGTTATTAATTCTTGCTTTTATTTCTTGTGCTATGGGATTCCTGTTGAGGAAGTCTGGTCCTAATCCGACATGTTGAAGCTCTGGACCTACTTTTTCTTCTATAAGATGCAAGGTCTCTGGTCTGATTCTGAGATCCTTAATCCATTTTGAGTTTAGTTTCGTGCATGGTGAGAGAGATGGGTTTAGTTTCATTCTGTTGCATATGGATTTCCAATTCTCCCAGCACCATTTGTTGAAGAGGCTATCTTTTCTCCATTGCATATTTTTGGCCCCTTTGTCTAGTATGAGAAAATTGTATTTATTTGGGTTTGTGTCCATGTCCTCTATTCTGTACCATTGATCCACCTTTCTATTTTGGTACCAATACCATGCCGTTTTTGTTACTATTGCTTTGTAGTAGAGTTGAAGATCTGGTATTGCGATACCCCCTGCTTCACTCTTTCTGCCAAGGATTGCTTTAGCTATTCTGGGTTTTTTATTCTTCAAGATGAATTTCATAATTGCTTGCTCTATTTCTGTAAGGTACATCATTGGGATTTTAATTGGAATTGCATTGAATCTGTATAGCACTTTTGGTAGTATGGCCATTTTGACAATATTAATTCTTCCTATCCAAGAACATGGGAGATCTTTCCATCTTCTAAGGTTTTCTTGAATTTCTTTCTTTAGTGTTCTGTAGTTCTCATTGTAGAGGTCTTTCACCTCTTTTGTGAGATTGATTCCCAAATACTTTATTTTTTTCGAAGCTATTGTGAATGGGGTAGTTTTCCTAATTTCTCTTTCTGAAGATTCATCGCTTATATATAAAAATGCCTTCAATTTATGTGCATTGATCTTATATCCCGCTACTTTACTGAATTCACTTATGAGATCTAAAAGTTTTCTGGTGGAATTTCCTGGTTCCTCTAAGTATACCATCATATCATCAGCAAATAGGGATAGTTTGAGTTCTTCTTTTCCTATTCGTATCCCTTTAATTTCTTTGGTCTGTCTAATTGCTCTGGCTAGAGTTTCAAGGACGATATTGAATAGAAGTGGTGAAAGAGGGCATCCCTGCCTTGTTCCAGTTTTTAGAGGGAATGCTTTCAGTTTTTCACCATTTAGAATGATATTAGCAATGGGTTTAGCGTAGATGGCCTTTACAATGTTAAGGAATGTTCCCACTATCCCTATTTTTTCTAGTGTTTTGAGCATGAAGGGGTGCTGTATTTTATCAAATGCTTTTTCTGCATCTATTGAAATAATCATGTGATTCTTGACTTTAAGTCTATTGATATGGTGAATGACATTTATTGATTTTCTGATGTTGAACCAACCTTGCATCCCTGGGATGAAACCCACTTGATCAAGGTGCACTATCTTTTTAATATGTTTTTGTATGCGATTTGCTAAAATTTTGTTTAGAATTTTTGCATCGATGTTCATTAAGGATATTGGTCTGAAATTTTCTTTCCTCGATGTGTCTCTGTCTGGTTTAGGAATCAGGGTAATATTGGCTTCATAGAATGAGTTTGGGAGAGTTCCCTCCTCTTCTATTTTCTGGAATACTTTGAGAAGTATTGGAATGAGTTCTTCTTTAAAAGTTTTGTAGAACTCGGCTGAGAACCCATCTGGTCCTGGACTTTTCTTTCTTGGTAGGCTTTTGATGACTTCTTCTATTTCATTACTTGAAATTGGTCTATTTAAATTGTGTATGTCCTCCTCGTTCAGTTTAGGCAATTCATATGTCTCTAGAAACCTGTTGATGTCTTTGAAATTTTCTATTTTGTTGGAGTATAGATTTTCAAAATAGCTTCTAATTATGTTTTGTATTTCGGTCGTGTCTGTTGTGATATTTCCTTGTTCATTCCGAATTTTAGTGATTTGGGTTTTCTCTCGTCTTCTCTTTGTTAGTATGGCTAAAGGTTTATCAATTTTGTTTATTTTTTCGAAGAACCAACTATTTATTTTGTCAATTTTTTGTATTGTTTCTTTTGTTTCAATTTCGTTGATTTCAGCTCTCAGTTTAACTATTTCCTGTCTTCTACTACTTTTGGTGTTGGTCTGTTCTTCTTTTTCTAGGGCTTTGAGCTGTAGTGTTAGGTCATTTATTTTTTGAGTTTTACTTCTTTTATTAAATGCGCTCCATGAAATAAATCTTCCTCTAAGTACCGCTTTCATAGTGTCCCAGAGATTTTGATACGATGTTTCTTTGTTCTCGTTTACCTCTAAGAATTTTTTAATTTCCTTCCTAATATCTTCTGTTATCCATTCATCATATAGTAGCATATTGTTTAATCTCCAGGTGTTGGAGTAGTTTCTGTTTTTTACTCTTTCATTAATTAGTAACTTCAATCCATTATGATCTGATAGAATACAAGGTAGTGTCTCTATCTTCTTGTATTTGCTGACATTAGCTTTGTGGCATAATATATGGTCTATTTTAGAGAAGGATCCATGTGCTGCTGAGAAGAAAGTGTATTCACTCTTGGTTGGATGGTATATTCTATAAATGTCTGTTAAGTCTAAATTATTGATTGTGTTTTTGAGATCTATGATTTCTTTGTTCAATTTTTGTTTGGAAGATCTGTCCAGTGGTGAAAGAGGCATGTTAAAATCACCTAGTATTATTGTGTTATGGTCTATTTGGTTTCTAAAATTGAGAAGGATTTGTTTAACATACATGGATGAGCCACTGTTTGGGGCATAGATGTTTATGATTGTTATATCTTGCTGATTTATGCTTCCCTTAAGCAGTATGAAATGTCCTTCTTTATCCCTTCTAACTAACATTGGCTTGAAGTCCACATTATCTGAAATGAGGATGGATACTCCAGCTTTTTTGCTGAGCCCATGTGCGTGGTATGTTTTTCCCCATCCTTTCACCTTTAGTCTATGGGTATCTCTTTCTATGAGGTGAGTCTCTTGTTGGATCTTTCTTTTTAATCCAATCTGCCAGTCTATGTCTTTTGATTGATGAATTCAGGCCATTAACATTCAGGGTTATTATTGAGATATGATTTGTATTCCCAGTCATTTGGTTCATATTTAAAATTTTTTACACATCTTGGTTCCTCCTTTAGTTGACAGTTCCTTTAGGATAATTCCTCCCTTTGCTGATTTGCTTCTTTGTTTTTTATCTCTTCCTCATGAAATATTTTGCTGAGAATGTTCTGTAATGCTGGCTTTCTTTTTGTAAATTCTTTTAGCTTTTGTTTATCATGGAATGATCTTATTTCATCGTCAAATTTGAAGGTAAGTTTTGCTGGGTATAAGATTCTTGGTTGGCATCCATTTTCTTTCAGAGCTTGAAAAATGTTGTTCCAGGCCCTTCTAGCTTTTAGGGTCTGGATTGAAAAATCTGCTGATATCCGTATTGGCTTCCCCCTGAATGTAATTTGGTTCTTTTCTCTCACAGCCTTTAAAATTCTGTCTTTATTTTGTATGTTAGGTATTTTCATTATAATGTGCCTTGGTGTGGGTCTGTTGTAATTTTGTGTATTTGGAGTCCTATAAGCCTCTTGGACTTGATTTTCCATTTCATTCTTCAGATTTGGGAAATTTTCTGATATTATTTCTTCAAATAGATTGTTCATTCCTTTGGTTTGTTTCTCTAAGCCTTCCTCAATCCCAATAATTCTCAAATTTGGCCTTTTCATGATATCCCATAGTTCTTGGAGATTCTGTTCATGATTTCTCACCATCTTCTCTGTTTGTTCAACTTTGTTTTCGAGGTTAAATATTTTGTCTTCAATATCTGAAGTTCTGTCTTCCAGCTGTTCTATCCTATTGGTTATGCTTTCTATGGAGTTCTTAATTTGGTTTATTGTTTCCTTCATTTCAAGAATTTCTGCTTGGTTTTTTTTCAATATCTCTAACTCTTTATTGAAATGATCTTTTGCTTCCTGAATTTGCTCTGTTAACTGTCGATTGGTGTGATCGTTCAATGCCTGCATTTGCTCTTTCATCTCATCGTTTGCTTCCCTAATCATTTTAATTATGTACATTCTGAACTCCCTTTCTGTCATTTCTTCTGCCATGCTGTCATTGGATTTTATTGATGTAACATCTAGATTTGTTTGGGGCATTTTCTTCCCTTGTTTTCTCATATTGTTCAGAAATCAGTGGGTCATTAAGATATTGCAGATTTCCTCTATCAACTTATAATGTCCCTGAAGATTGCTAGTATATCCCCTCTTATCCTTCAGTAGCCTGAAGTCTTGGAGGAAGTTGATAATGCAGAGCTCCACGAAGAAGCTGCCTCTCTAGGTGTGGTAACCCTCAGGTGGCGTATATTCCCTGCTAGTGGGCAGAGGTGCCTCCACTTGTTGACCAATGGTCATCCAATGGGGAAGTAGACTGTGGGCTGAGGCAAGGCCTGTTTGTGCCTATGTCTCTGGCTTTACCGTCCCTGTGGGAAAACCTCCCCTGGCCGGGAAGAGTCACTCGGTGGGGACGTCTCGCTAGTCAGTTGCCCTCCTAGAGGTTCCCCTCAATCTACAACTACCACCTGGGCTGGGCTGTCTTCCTCTGCAACAATCCCTGGGGCCTGGACCTATGTCCTGGGCCTGGGAGCCTCAGCCTTCACAGGCGAGTCTCCTTAGGCTGCCTCTCCCAGAGAATCTGCCCGCCGCCCTGGAAACTTCGCTCCGCCCCTAGGCGTGTCTCTGTGCGGCTCTTCCAGCAAGAAGCCACCTAGCTCCTGGGACCCTGCTCTGCACCAATCACCTGGCTATGCAGCCCCTCCCCTGAGCCACCACCTGGAGCCCCGTACAATAGCTCCGAGACCCAGAGACCCGCCACACACCTCCTCCTCCGGACAGCCGCCCGGTTTCCGATGCAGTCACTAGGAATCCAAACAACTCACTTCGGGTCTCCTCCTCCCGCCAACCTCCCGTAGCCCTAGGCAGTCACTCCAAGTCCAAGTGACCCGCCCTGTTCCTCCTCCTCCTCCTTGGGATAGTCCCCCGGGTGTTCAGGAGCGGTGGCTCCGAGACCAGGTGACTCACCACGCTCCTCCTCCAGGCAGGCCACCGGTGTTCAGGAGCGGTTGCTTTTAGTCCAATCAGCTCACCACTCGCCTCCTCCTCTGGCAACCGCCTGTGGTTCTGATGCAGTCACTCCCAGGCTAAGCGTCCCACCGCTCTCCTCCTCCAGGCAGGCCACCAGTGTTCTGGAGCAGCTGCTCCGAGTTCAAACAGCTCGTCACGCAGCTCCTCCTCCGGCAACCGCCCGCGGCTCTGATGCAGTCACTCCCAGGTCAAGCAACACGCCGTGCTCCTCCTCCTCCTCCGGGCAACCTCCTGGCACTCAGGAGCGATCGCTCTGAGTTCAAACAGTTCACCACGCAGCTCCTCCTCTGGCAACCGCCTGTGGTTCTGATGCAGTCACTCCCAGACCAAGCGTCCCGCCGCGCTCCTCCTCTTCCTCCGGGCAGTCCCCCGGTGCTCAGGAGTGCCCACTCTGAGTTCAAACAGCTCACCACGCAGCTCCTCCTCTGGCAACCGCCCGTGGCTCTGATGCAGTCACTCCTAGACCCAAGCAACCCGCTGGGCCTCTCCTCCTCCTCCGGACAACCCCCCGGTGTTCAGAAGCGGTCACTCTGGGTCCAAACAGCTCGCCACGCAGCTCCTCCCCAGGCAGCCGCCCGGAGCCCCAGCGGCTGCTCGAGTCCAAGCGCTATGCTGAGTCGCCTCCTCTACGATGATCCCAGTTGTCCGTGTTTACTGCTCCAGCGGGAGGAGGGGCGTCTCGCCGAGCAACTCCACTTCACAAATTCCCTGCGTTCCGGGGCTACCGCCCCATCCGGGACGCCTCCCCAACAGGAGAGACTCACCCGGCAGCTTTGAGTTGGTCCCAAGTCTCTCACTATCTCCTCTTTTGAATCTTGCGTCCTGGAGCAGCATGAAATGCAGCCGCCCTCTAGTCCGCCATCTTGGCCCCCCCTGGATGACATATTCTATATATAACATATATATGTATATTATATATGTTGTCTAAGTTATTAACTGTAGTTTTAGTTCTCTACCTTCTTTAGTTTTTGTTTGGAGGATCTTTCCAGAGATGAGAGGTGTGTGCTAAAGTCACCCAGTACTATTGTGTTGTTGTCTTTTCTTGAAATTATGAAGGATTTTTTTTGATGTACATAGATGATCCATTGTTTGGGGCATAAATATTTATGATTGTTATGTACTGTTGATATGTAATTCCAATAAACAAAATGAAGTGGCCTTATTTGTCCCTTCTGATTAACTTTGCCTTTAAGTTCATTTTAACTGATATGAAGGTAGAAATCCTGATACGAAGGTATGAAATCCATGTGAATGATTTGTTTTTCCCACCTTTTTGCCATCAGTCTGAGAATGACTTTTCCTATGAATTTAATCTCTTTGACACAGGATAATATTGGGTCTTGTTTTTTAACCCAATTTTCCAGTGCATGTCTTTTGATTAAGTTTAGGCCATTTTCATCCAATGTTATTAATGAGATATGATTTTTATTTTCAATAATTTTGATTTATTTCTGGTTATTAATTTGAATTAGTTTCTTCCTTGATTGACTTTTTTTCTAATGTAGTTTCTTTCTCTGTGGTTTTCACTTTTAATTTTCATTTATTTTTCATGAAATATTCCACTGAGTATGTTTTATAGTGCAGGCTTTTGTTATAATGAATTCTTTTAACTTTTGTTTATCATGGAAGGTTTTTATTTCATCAATTCTGAAGCCTAATTTTGATGAGTGTAGATTCTTGAATGGTATCCATTTTCTTTCAGAGCTAGGGTTATAGTATTCCAAGACCTCCAAGTTTTAAGGATCTGGGTTGAAAAATCAACTAACATCCAGATTGGTTTCTGTCTGAGTGTGACTGATCATTTTTCTCAGCAGTCTTCAAAATTTTATCCTTATTTTGTATGTTAGGCATTTTCATAATAATGTGATTTTTTGTGGATCTGTTGTAATTTTGTATATTTGGGGTCTTGTGTGTTTCTGTCTTGATTTTTCATTTCATTCTTTAGGTTTGGGAAGTTTTTTGATATTATTTCATTGAAAAGTGTGCACATTCCTTTGTTTTGTATCTCTGAGCCTTCATCTATTATAATAAATGTTAAGTTTGGTCTTTTCAGATTATCCCATATTTCTTGGAAGTTCTCTTCATGATCTCTTAACATCATTTTAACATGGTCAAGTTTATTTTCAAAATTATATATTTTGTCTTCATTGCCTGAAACTCTTTTATCCAAGTGGTGTAGTTTGTTGGTGATGTTTTCCAACAAATTTCTAATTTTGTTTATTGATTGCTTCATTCTGAGGATTTTTGCTTGTTTTTTTTTTTTTTCAGAATCTCTAGCTCTTTATTGAAGTAATTTTTCCTTCATGTATTTTCTCCCTTACATCATCCTCTACCTCACAGTTCAATTTAACTGTGAACATTCTGAACTCCTTCTGTGACATTTCTTCCACTGTGGTATAGATGAATTCTATTATTGAAGTATTTTGTTTGTTTGGATTTATGTGTTCCCTTGCTTTTTCATATTGCTTGTATGTCTACCTAACAGTTGGTTTGAGGCATCAGAGTTTCTACCCTGTAGACTTATAGTGTCCCTGAAGGTTTCCAGTACCTTATAGTTTAGGAAGAGACACACAATAACAACAACCAATACAAATAATTTACAGCATTAAACCAAATAGTTATTGCTATGAAATCTATAATGTTGATGTCACAATAATCAGAAATAATATGATCAGTTATTGCCCATGGTAAAAAATAGTAAGTTTACAAAAAGATTTACTATTTCAGATAGTGAACAGGGATAGAACCAAAGTGATGCAGGATGTGATGATTATGAGAGAGGAGGGGAGAATATAGAAACAAAAATGACAGGATGAGTGAAATAGAGATCAATAGAGATTGGCTATGAGCAGAGGAAAAGAGAGAAATGGAGTTGAGGGAATCATAAGTGGAAAAAAATTTATAAAATAGAAATTTTAAAAATAGAAATTAAAAAAGAAATAAAAAAATACAAGAACAAGTTTTATATGTACCAATCAAACATCTTAGTCCTCAAAATACTGATCCATGAAAATTAACTGCCTTCAAAAAATGCTAGGACTTGAACCCTGGGACCTCAGATTAAAAACCTGATGCTCTGCCAACTAAGCCACCCAGGCCTACCCAAATGCTAGAAATTAGAAAAAAATAAACTGATATGTATGTGTATAAGTATGCAGTTAAAGCCAGAGTTCATTAAGAGGAAAGAAGAAAAGGTGGGGGGGGTAGGAAAGAGATTGTAGATTCATGAGGTGAACAAGGCAAATGCAGAGGTGCTGTAGTATGTGTTTATGAGGAGAGAGAGGGAAAAACTAAAAGTAAAAGAATTGAAGAGGGAAAGAGAACAATGGAGTTTGGCTGTTAGCAAGGAAAAAAAAAGAAAGAAATAGAAATAAAGGGAAGCAGTTGTGAAACTGACAATAGAAGATCAATCCAAAATATCCTAGTCAGAAACCTTAACCCTCAGAAAACAGAGCTCAGAAAAATAACTACCTTCAACAAGTGCTAAAATGAAAAAGCAGAATATGTGTGTATGCAAATATGTATGTGTACAAATGTATAAATGTTCATCATGTATCAATCAGCACACATTCAAAAACAAAACAAAAACAAAATAACAGAATAGTCAATGAGAGTACATATATACTGTCTGTGTTAAACTGTCTTTCTGTTTCTCAGCTTCCCTTCTCAGCAGGATGGTGTAAGGAACTGTCGAAGATACCTTTGGCTTCACTTCCAGGGTATAGTTGCTGCTGGGTTCTATGAGATGAGTTTCTGAAAATGAAGCTCCCAGGGGTGGGGCTTAGGTCTGGTATTGCCCCAGGTATTTTATTGTGTGGGGAGTTATCTGATGTTAATGAATGGATGCAATTCTAGGACTGCACTCCACTACTCTTCCCAGGGTACCACTCGTGGGAAGGGGAGTTGGTCCTTTGCTGGTTCTGTTTGGGAATACTGCCCTTTTTGGCCTCCTAAGAACTGTTTCTGAGCACTGAGTTCAGTCACTCTACCGGTTCTGATTCTGTCTGCAGCTGGTCATGCTTGCTGCTGGGTTCAAGGGAGCAGGGTAGGGTGAGTTTTCTCCAGTTTCTCCAACCTGTATTACCCCCAGATAAAATGATCTCCATGCCAGAAATTCTCCATGCTGGATTTTCTCCTGATTTGCTAGGCTCGGTTTAGATTTTGTGGTTGGTGTCTGCTGGATTCATGTATTAGACTTAGCCCAAAACTCACATATCCAAGTTCTCTTGGCACCCCTGCCACATGGAGGTACCAAGATGTTTTCAGTTTGGACTCTCTGTGCACAGCAGGCATATCTGGGCGACTTTCATGCGCCAGTTTGATAAACCAAGTATCCTCTGGGTTTGCCCCGGGCAGGTTGTTCCTCCAATCCTGGGATTCCATTCCAAGACTTTCCGAGCACTTTTCAGTCTTCTCCAACCGTGTGTATTAATATTTCCCACTCCCACCAGGAGCTTAGCTTCAATGCTGTTCCTTATCCTTGACAGATGCACCCCAAATTTCCCAGTCTTCAAGGTTCTCTGTCCAGTATTCCACATGACCTCACAGAGAAGTAGTTGTTCCCGCTGTTTGAGTCCTGAGTCACAGAGCTGTGAGAAAAGTCAGTTCCCATTAACTTGCCATCTTGTTTTTCCGGAGGAAAAACATTTTTGTAATGAGAAATATGATTTTTTTTCCACTGAGATGGTCAAAACTGTTGGTAGGAATGAATTTTAATTATTCATATTTATTTTGGGACTCTGCAACCCCTAGGTAATGGGTTAGGGTTTTAAATTCAACATCTTTGTTTTCCTTACCTAACTGTTAACCATTGTGGCTAGGAGCCAAGACTGATTGAAGTAGCTCTTAGCTTTCTCTCTCCCAGCATATGGTGGGATAGACTAGGGAGTTCTAACAAATCATATACCCTGTAGTGGGGGTGAGGCAAAGCTCTAAATTGAAAGTTTTATTAGCTGGGATTTAGTCTTGGCTGACCTTTGGAACTCACTCTGTGGGTATCTGAGATTTGATCCACATTCTCTGATGCTGGGAAGATTCTAAACTCTGTGGAACATCTGAATCTCAGAGACCTCATATAAAGTCTCAGGGTATAGACAGTAAATGTCCACAGGTTTCACATTCAAGTCAATGCTTTGAATATGAATTATAGGGTATGAGCCATGAAGTGCAGTAGGCCATTATTGACACCTTGCAGTAACACTTAATGGGGTTCCAGCAACAAAAGAATATCTCTTTCCTTGATATCCTGAGACTAAGCTCTAGGCACAATTTCTCTGCACCCATATTAGTCACTCTGGTTCCTGCACACTCTGAGGATTATAATGGACTTCTGCTGGGTTCACCGGCTACCTCCGTTATGAGTTCCCAATCTCCTGTCTCTTCTCACTGCCATGCAGGATTTAAAAATGTTTCCCATGCTGGGGATTGGTTCCTGCCAAACCATCCCCAACAGGTCAAGGAATTTTGCTGGGTTTTCACTCACCCACTTCCCCCCCAAACTCTGGGTTCATTAAAATCAGCCTGTCTTTTGATTCCACAGGATTCTCTCGGCCATTTGTTTTTTATCTTTATTGATTCATCCACAATGGTTTCTCTCCTCTGCCAGCACTTACCTTCGCAGCTGGCTGCCATCGCTGGTAGACAAGGTGGTACATCTTTAATGTATTATTTCTTATATTCAAAGTGTCTAACTTTCTATTTCTCCATGGTTTCTTTTTATCACCAGTATTAAGTTTCAGCGAGTACCCTTAGCTAACCACATCCCAGAGCAGCTATCTTCCTGCTGCTTAGGTATGGTATTGAGGAATTGCTGAGAAATGCATCCTTTTGTTCATCTGCCATCTTCTCTGACCCCAAAATGTTCATTCTTTGGATAGATGGACGGAATGTTCAGTAAGGGTTCGTTAGGTCTGTCTGTTCTATATTGTTTTAAATATGCTGATTCTTATTGATTGTCTGTCTGTATTATTTTCCATTGGTGAAATTGGTTATCAAGGTATTCTATTATTATCTCCTTGTTTTCCCCATTCAGTTTATTATTATTTTTATTTTTATTATTATTATTATGGTTGTCCTTTAGTTTCCATGAAGAATTTATTCCAAGAACCCTCAAAGAATATGAAATCCATAATGCTCCTATCATATAAAATTGTATGGTATTTGCATATAATGTACACACATATGCTTTTATACTTTGTCATCTCTAGATTCCTTACAATATCTAATGGAGTACACATGCTATGAAAATAATTGTTATACTATTTTTTCAGTGAATAATGACAAGAAAATAATCTGTACATTTTTTAGTACTGACACAATTTTGTTTAAAAACATTCAATCTGGATTTGTTGAATTACCTCACATGGAATCCACAGATATAGGGAGCATATTCTATTTGCTTTATTAATTTATGTGCTCTAATGTTCATATGTATGTAATAAGTCATTAGATGTCTTGATGAACTGAAACCTTTATCATTATACAATAACCCTTTTATTCTCTTATGACAATTTTTGATTATAAAATCTATTTGTAACAAGCATAGACACCTCTACTCTATTTTGGTTACCATTTCCCTATCCCTTTATATTCAGTTTATGTGTGCCCTGAGCAGCAATTGACACTTCAAGTAATCAATAGGTAAGGAATATTGCTTCCATTTTATTAACATTTTTATGACTGATTTTATTTCCACTCTTTCTCACTCTCTTCCTTTCTTGATTTGATAACTTTATTTAGTGATATGTTTTGAATTTTTCTCTTTAACATTTTGTAATTCTTTGTGATTGCAATGAAGCATATACAAAACATACCATAGTTTCAATGTCTATTTTAAGCTGACAATGTTGATAGCACACAAAATGTCTGCATTTTTACTTCAACCCAATTATTTATGTTACTGATGCTACAATTTATCTTTTTATATTGTGCAACTATTAATTATGAAAATTAGTTATTTTAATAATTCTTTAACTCTTACACTGTAGTTCAAAGTTATTTATACACCATCATTACAGCATTCTGAACATGTTTACATTTTTACCATTACCTGTGAGTTTTACATGTTCATATGTTTCCGTGTTGCTAATTAGTATGCTTTTATGTCAAACTGGATGATTCTCTCTAAGCACTTCTCTAAGGCAGTTATAGAGGAAAAGAAATCCATACCTTTATTTTTGGGAAAGTATTTGTTCTTGATTTCTGAAAGAGATACTTGGCTGGTAAATATTCCTGGTTGTCAGACATTTATTCCTTTTCATATTTTAAATATATTATCTCACATACACTTAATCTGCAAGGTTTTGGCTATGAATTTTGATGAAAGTCCTGTAGGAGTTGGTTTCTCTGTGAAGGGTCATTTTAATTTTGATGATTTCAAATTTCCCACTCTCATCTTTTAATGATTTGACTCTGTCTCTGACTCTTTTATATTTAAACTCTTTTGAGTTTCATGAATCAAGATGTTCATTTTCCTCTTCAGATTTGGAAAGTTTTCTGTCGTTATTTTTTTAAGCTTCCTATATCTTCATTTTTGTATACATATATATACATTTATGACAGTTTTTGATGTAAAAATCTATTTGGTATAAAAAGCATAGATGCCTCTACTCTATCATATGTATATTTTATATCTATACCACATAAGCAGATATAGATATATATATATATATTCCTACACATGAGTATATATATATATATATATATATATATATATATATATACACACATATATATATATTTATCTGCTCATTCTGGTATACCAATAATGCTTCTATTAGATTACTTGATGCTGGCTTATAAGTCAGTTTTCTTAATTTTTCTTAATTTTTATCATTTTTTTCTTCCCCTAACTGAATAATTTCAAATGTCCTTTATTAGAATTGACATTTTTCTTCTCCTTCATCATCATCATCTTGTTATTATTATTGTGATTGTTATTATTATTATTATTACATTTTAATGATTCTGAAAGGTCTCTGATAAATTTTCAGTTCAGATATTATATCTTGTTTCAGAATTTCCATTTGTTTCTTCATGATTTCATTTCCTGTTTGAATTTACCCATTTTTTTCCTTACACTTTTCCTGGTGTGATTCAGTTGAATGTGATATGCTTTCAAACTCAGTGAGAACCTTTAAAATTATTATTTCAAATTCTTTGCCGAGAAATTTGCAGATCTTTAATTTTTTGGAGTCAGTCACTAAAGATTTTTTATGTTACTTGTTTGTGAATTTTTCTTGATTCCTCATATTCTTTAGAGACCTTACTGCCTTTGCATTTAATAAGTAGTCAATGCTTCAGGTTTTGTCAAGCAGCTTCTGGAAAGAAACATTGGTAAAGACAAGTAGGCATGACTAGAGAATCTGGAAGACTCAGACATCTTTCCTCTGAATAAACCTGTTTCAGTTCTTGTATTAGTCAGCTTTCCATCACTATAAAGAAATACCTGAGACATTAGCTTATAAAGAGAAAATAATTATTTGGGTTCATGGTTTTGGAGTTTTCAGATCCAGATCAGACAGACTCACTGCTTTGGGCCTCCAGTGGGGATGCCCAATGGCAACAGTGAGGAGTGTATGGAAGAGCAAACTGCTCACAGCATGAGCCGGGGAGCAAAAAGGAAGGAAGGAAAGGGCCTGGGTTCCACAATCCCCCTCAACTTTCCACCCCCAATGATCTGAGAACTTCCTACCAGGACCCACCTCCTAAATAGTGCCAGTCTAAGAACGAAGTCTTCAACACATGGACCTTTGAAGATACTTTTCCAACCAGTGGCAGCCCTCTGTTCCCTTTTAAGATATAGATGATATTAGGATTACATAATTTCTAATGATTCCACAATGCTCAGCCTTCTAAGATCCTCATGTTTCTTTTCTTTTTAATAATTTATTTTACACTCATTTATCAATTAAAAATCAAAAATAGTATATATTTATGATATATAGTATGATCTTTTGAAATATGTATACTTCATAGAACAGCTAAATTGTGCTAAATAACACATATATTACCTCACCAACTTTCACTTTTTCTGTTGAGAACACTTACAATCAGTGCTCAATGATTTCCAAGAATATAACACATTGTTATTAACTATAGTTCTTTGTTGTATAGTAGGTCTTTTGGACTTTCTTGCTGTGTAATATAAGTGTCATTGACAACATCCAACATCTTACCAGTGATCCACTCTAATCCTCTAATAACCACAATTCTTCTCTCTATACTTCTGTCAGTTCAACTTTTTAGATTCCACATATAAATGAGATCATGAAATATCTGTCTTTCTATGTGTGGCTTCTCTCACCTAGTATAAAGTCCTCCAGGTTTATCCATGTTGTCATAAGTAACAGACTTTCCTTCTTTTTAAAAGGTGAATAGTATTCATTGTGAATAAATGCTACATATTCATTCATCTGTTGATGGACACTTAGATTGATTTCATATCATGGCTACTATGACTAATGCTTTAAGAACATGGGGTTACAGTTGTCTCTTTGACATTTTGAGTGTATTTCTTTTGAATATATATCCAGAAAACATCTAGAGAATGCTAGTTTGTATGAAAGGTCTAGTTTTCATTTTTTTTTTTTTTTAGAAACTTCCATGCTGTTTTTCAAATTGTCTGGATCAGTTTACATTCTGACCAACTTGTGTACTGCTTCCCTCTTCTTCATGTTCTCTCCAGCACTTACATTGTCTCTTCCTATACTAGCCATTTTAACAGATGTGAGGTAACATATTGTGGTTTGAAATTGCATTTTCCTGATAATTAGTTATGTGGAGTTCCTTTCCGTATATTTTTGACTCTTTGTATTTCTTCTTTTATGAAGTGCCTGTTCAGGTCATTTGACACTTTTAATTGGCTTATATATGTCCTTATTGCAAGGTGTTTGAGTTCCTTTATATTTTGGACATTAACTTCTTCTCAGATATGTAGTTTGCAAATGTACTTTCCAAGTCCATAGTATTGTTTTTTGTTTTCACTGTAATGAATGTTTTTTGCTGTGCAGAAGTTTTTTTAGTTAATGTAATTCTAATGCTCTCTTTTTGCTTTTGGTAACTATGTTTTTGGAGTCATGTCCAAACATCATTTCCCAAACCAACTTTAGAGAAATTTCCTGTCATGTTTTCTTCTAGTTTTATGTTATCGGGTTTTATGCTGAAGTATTTAATCTGCTTGGAATCAATTTTTTGTTTGATGTGAGACAAAGATCTATCTTCTTTCTTTCACATGAGAATTTCCAGTTTTTCATACCCTATTTGTTGAAGAGGCTTCATTTCTCATTGTGTGTTCTTGGCATTTTGCCACCAAATCAATTGACAATTAATGTATACAGATTAATTTTTTCTCAAGTCTAGAGTACATTTCATTGTTCTATAAATCTGGTTTAATGGCAGTGTAATTTTCTTTTTGTTACTATAGTTTTTACTGTATTTTTAAGTCAAGTTGTATGATGCTTCCAGCTTGGTTTTATTAGCTTAATACTGTTTTGGCTATGTAGTCTTCTGCTATTCCATATAAAATTTAGAATACTTTTTTTCCTATTCCTCTGAAAAATGCTATTTCAGTTTTGTTAGGAATGGTATTAAATCCAAAGATTTCTCTAGGTAATATGGAAATTTAGCAGCATTATTTCTTCAAATCCATGGACACAGTCTATCTTTCCATTTGTATCCAGTTTTTAAAATTATTTTTATGAATGATTTCTATTTTTCATTATGCTTGTCTTTCCTCTCCTTGGTTAAGTTTATTCACTGCAAGCGTGTGGTTATTATAAAGTACAAAATGTTCTCTTCATTTCTTTTTTCTCGCAATCATTGTGGGCAGAAATGATAGTAATTTTTATATGTTGATTTTAACATCCTTGACCCTAATAAGAAAAATTTTTACCAAGAAAGCATGTTGTTTCCTCAAATAAATTTTCTGCATTTATTGAGATAATCATATTGTCTTTGTTTTTAATTCTGTTAACATGATATATTATATAGAGTCACATATGTTGAACCATCCTTGAATTCCTGGGATAAATTCCAATTGGTCAAGGTGAGCAAACCTTTTAATGTGTTGTTGAATACTGCTTACTAGTATATTTTTCAGCAACTTAAATTTTGGTGTGTTTTCTGTTCAGATTTACTTTTCTCAAGAGTTTTTTTTTAAATTCCACCTTAATTTAATTTAACTTTGAGTATTTGCCAGGCATTTCATTGTCTTCATTTCTTTAGGGTTAGTTACTGATGCTTTGTGCTTTCCTTTTGATGGTGTCCTATTTCCATGATTATTCTTGATTCTTATTTAAATGAATTAGATCTGCAAATTTGTAGAAGTAGAGACTTATTCCAATCTTTGTCTGGGAAAGTCCTTGGACAGTATGCCACTGTAGACATTCTGGAACCATCCGGCATGGGTGGTGGTAGGGCTTGTTGTGAAAGTCTTCAGGCAGACTTCCTTGTTGCCTGGGTCACCAGGCTGTTGGACATGGTAGATATTCCCATTTGAGTGGACTTGCTAATTGGATCAATTGGTATGGGCCTAGATCCTACATCCAGGATGGCAAGTTTAGAACCATTATTTGTAGGGGCTGTACTTAATGTTGTATCCATAATGATGGCCTTGTATGGGAGCTAGCCTTAAATCTGAGTCTGCATAACACAATACGGTCCTGGAAAGGACCTGTCTAATATGTCATCCTCCACTGCCTCTTCCAAATTCAAATGATTTGAATGCTTCTAGTCAAGAATAGGAGAAGAGAAGAAGGGATAAGAGGAGGAGAAGGATGAGGAGGAGAAGAAGAAAAATCATCCAAATTAGTCAAAGACAAGGTATTTTGGTAGATACATATTTCTCCTTTTGATTATTTGACTAAACGCCAGAGTTTAATACAAATCATGAATAGTTATTTAATTTGCAGTGTATAATACAATTTAAAAATGAGTCAATGTAAATGTAACACAATCTTGATATATTCTTTTATCAGTTTTCATATTATTTAGCAAAATATAGAAAGCTAGAGGCTTTTAGATGTATAGAAATGTACACAAATATATATGGAATATAACATACATAACATAAAACCATATGGTTAGTGAGTAAATACTGTAAGCACATAAGCAGATAGTCTATAGTCTATATAATCCATTTTGAGGTTAATTTTTCTGAAATTTATGGTTTGAAACTCTAATAAATATTTTTCTGTAGGAAATAAAAATGTTTAGAAGGAACTATGGATGCATATGTTGTTTTTTAAAAAATATTTTCTTATTTTTAAGTTTCTTAACAATATTTGTGTTGTCACTAAATATTACAAAAAACATGTACAAGCTGAATATGCCACAGAAAAACAACTTAAAAATATCTAGCTAAAAAAAGGGGGAAAAAGCAGTCCTTTCAAAACAAATTAAGTAATTTTATTTTTCATCTCTGAGGAAAAATAAAACTCTATATAGTAGTGACTGAACCATTTTACATTCCCATTAAGAGTTTCTCCACATTCTTGCCAAGCTCATATTTTTTATTATTTTCTCTCTTCCTTCATTTCCTCCTTCCTTTGTCACGCTCACTCTCTTCATCTTGCCCTGTCTCTTTTATTTTTAGAGGAGTCATCCTAATGGATATGAGGTAGTATCTCATTGTGGTTTTTCTCTGCATTTCCCTAAAGAGTAGTAATAATGAGCATATTTTCCTATGCTTATGGGCTACATTTTTATCTTTTTTATGGAAATGTTCACCCAAATCCTTTAGTTATTTTTGAGTCACATTATTTGTATTTTCTTGTTAGGTTTTAAGAATTCTCTATATCCTTTGGATCTAAATCTCTTATTTATCATTTGAAAATGTTTTCTCCTGTTCTATGGATTGTTTTTATTCTGTTAATATTTTGAATATATAGCTGAAAGAATTGAAGGTAGAGTCTTGAAGATATATTGCACCTGCTTGTTCATAGTAATATTATTCATCGCAGCTAATACATGGAAAAACCCAATTTATCTACCTATGAGTGGGTGACAAAACATATATACATACAATGAATATCTTTCAGCCTTAAAAAGGAAGAATGTTTGACAAATGGTACAATATGGAGGACACTTGAGGCCATTATACTGAGTAAAATTAACCAGTCACATGATGAAAAATATAGTTCAATTCCTAATTGTTAGATTAGTTATCTTCAGTAATCAAATTCATAGAGACAGAAAGAATATTGGTTGCCAGGTTTGGGGGCAATGGGAAGATAAGGAGTTATTGTTTATGAGTTTCAGTTTTATAAAATGAAAAGAGTTCTGGAGCTGGATGGTGGTAATGGTGGCACAACAACATGAGTGTGTTTAATTCTACCGAAATGTACACTTAAAAATGGTCAAGTGGTCCATTTTGTGCTTTATTAGCACAGAGTGTTACTATAAACAAATTTAAAAATTGTAAAAAATTCAAATTATGTGAGTCAACTGTAATATTAATCCATAAGTGGAAAGTTCTCTCCAAGTTAACTCTACTATCTTTCAGTTTGTAAGCTCTGTATTTATAGAGAAAAAGGTGTCTGTCTGGCTGTTTATTTAATCTCTGTAAACCATAGTTTTTTCTAAGAAACAAAATCATTAAAAAGTGAATAAATGGACTTTAGATGTTTTTACAGGATCATTTTATACTTGTAATTTTTGTTTGCCTGACAAATTATAAATCAATAAAAGTAATAAAACACAGACAGTAGGTCCTCTGCTTCTGCAGGTTCCTTATCTGCAGATTTATCAACCAATGAGCTACAATATGATATATATATATATTTTTTTCTCAACATAGTCACGTTTTTTTCCCTGTATTTATTTCCTAAACAATATAGCATAACAACTATTTACATAGCATTTGCATTTACAATGTATCAGGTATTATGAATAATCCAGAGGTTATTTCAAGTATGTGGAAAGATGTTTGTAGGTTTTATGCAAATACTAGCCTTTCTATATAAGGGACTTGAGCATTCAAAGATGTTGGTACTCACTGAAGATTCTAAAATGAATGTCTTACAAATACTAAGGGTAACTGTGCATACATATGTGTATAGCATTTTATTTGAACTGCTCAATTTTCTAAGAAACCAATCCAATGATTGACTTTTTTATTTCTAAGTTTTTTTTTTAACCTGAGTCTTAAGAATTAGAAATTGAGCAGTCGAAACAATTACAATAATGAATTGTCTACTACTCAACATATTGTGATTTTTTTTTCTATTTTCCTTTACTAAAGGAGTTTATGCATTGTCTCTAAAAGCTCTGATGTGGAATATTAATGCTGCCAAGAATATCTCCATCAAATGTCTAAAGGAGAAAATGTGCTTTATAAAACCCTTGTGTTACACCTGAATACTATTTAAATGTCAGGCTTTTGGGGAAAGGCCCCCGTGCACAGAAGTGCAGGCCCCAGTGGGTTTAACCAAGTGCAGGGGAGATGAGAATGGGCACCTCTGGGGCTACTGATAGCTGGTTTCTGCAGTCCACAGAGCTAAGCCAGGTCTGGACAGAGTAGCCACACCCTCCAATCTTCACTACTGTTTGACTATCCTTGAATTCCCTGCCTGCCCTGTAAGAGCCCAAGGGTAGATGTCACAAGACACAGGCTTCGCATTACAATTCCCACCACTGTGGCCAGGCTGGTTAACCACACAATGCTGTCTCTCCTGCTTATCCTCTCAGAAGTATAAAATGTTGTTGACAGAAATTGATAAATAAATAAGCTGATAAATAAATTTGCACAGATAAATGCAAAGATATCCTTGGTTCATACACTGGAAGAATTGATAATTTTTAAAATGTCCATACTACCCAAAGTGATTACAGATTCAATCTAATCCCTATCAAAGTCAGTGTTCTTCAGAGAAATATAAAAATGAAATCTCAAAATTCATATGAAACCACAAAATATCCCTGAGAACCAAAGAAATCTTAAGCAGGAAAAACAAACTGATTTTTAAGAAATCTGCATGATTTCTTAAAAACTTATGGTACTGGCATAAACAGAATTACGGACCAATGGAATAGGATAGAGAGCCTAGGAATAAACCCATGCATTATATGGTCAACTAGTTTTCAACAAAGACATAAGGAATAGAGAGTGAGGAAAGGATAGTCTCTTCAATGATTGATGTTGGGAAAACTAGATATCCACATGCAAAGAATGGAATTGGTTCCCTATAACATGTACACAAATCAATTCAAAATGAATTAAAAACTTAAATGTAACTCTTGAAAGATCAAAAATCCTAAAAGAAAATATAAGGGAAATCTTATGACATTACTCTGGGGAATTAATTTTTGTACATGACTAAAAGCACTAGCAACAAAAGCAAATAAAAAAAAGAAAGAAAATAAAAGAAAAAAGGAAGGAAAAAGTGGAAGAAAAAAAATTAATTACATCAAATCAAAAAGCTTCGGCATAGCAAAGGAAAAACATCAACAAAACGAAAAGGCACCCTATCAAATACATAAAAATATTTGGATACCACATATCTTGATAAAATCTTCAAATTCAGAATAATGTAAGAAATTCATATAACTTAATGGTAAGTAAACATACAACCCAATTAATAATGATCAAAAGATCTTAATAAACATTTTTCAACAGAGTCATACAAATGGTCCACCATTTTATGAAAAAGAGGCTCACCATCAGGGAAATGCATATCAAAACCACAGTGAGGTGTTGTCTCACACATGTTTGCCTGGCTATTATCAAAATGTCAAATGATAACAAATGAAGGTAATGATGTACAGAATAGGAGACATTTGTACACTGTTGATGAGACTATAGTCTCACATGCACCAAGCTTCAAATGACCCCTCTTTCCAGCGTACCTCACTGATAGAAGGGGAGTCATAGGGCTCTCAGTCTTCAAGAGTTTTGCTCTCCCAATCTCTTGATAAATTCTGCCTTTGTGAAAAATCAGAGGGTCCTGCCCACGAACTTCTTGAAAAAGGCCTTCTACCTCATATACCTCATCATCTTCTCTGTCTTCTAAATCTTCATCTAAGATGTTAAACCTAGGGTGTCTCCTCAAAATACATATTGTCCTTCGATACGGAGAGAGAGCAGTGGCTTCTGTCTCCAGGCTTTTCACATTCTTCTCAATCTTTGGGCTTCTTGTCAAGTGATCACTGGCCTCCTCAGTGCCATCTTTGACCATTTCTTCATCTGTTTTGTACTTCCTATTTTTCATTTCTTTTTTTCCTGAGGACTTTTTACTTCTCAGTGATCCCAAATTTGCAGGAGTGTCAGGCCATGACTCTTTACTCAAGAATGAATGCTGAGCTACTGCTGCATGTGCCTTCTCAGTGGCCCTCCTGTCAGACTGGTGTGATTTCATTCTACTGGACAGAGCAGGCCCAGGAAGAGGGGAAGAGACATTCTCAGAAGAGCTAGTTTCAGCCATGATTATTTTCTCCCTGTTTTCAAGGTAGTCTGAGAGTGAATCTGAGTCACAACGGATTTAATGTATATAAATTCTATGCAACATTTCTTCTTAGGATGGCTCATATCATATTTGATCACTTTGTCCACTTGGATAGGTGCTCTCATTTTGATTGTAGTTATGTAAAAAATGTACTTTAGGGGAGGGCATATCAAGTTTTTCCTCATATGGTAATTCTGATCCATTGTGCATTTCAGTATCATCTTTCTCTTCATAAAATTCTGAGTCTACGTCAGGCTCTGAATCAGAACCTAAAATCAGAGGTCCTATTTGCTGTGGTTTCTCACTGAGCATCACACTAAAATTGACTGGTTTACTGATTTTGGATTTAGCCCTCTCATGATCATAGGAATCATAATTCCACCATGTCGACATTAGGCACATTCCTCCAAGTTTAGATTTACCATACTCTTCATTATTGGCCTCCTTGAGCTTATATGACTTCAGATATGACAGACACTCTTCATACTCACGTATGTTATGCTCCACACACCTTAATAGATGTTGCTTCTCAGTGGCCCTAACATCCAGTTGGACTACTGTATGGACTTCCTTGCACTTGGCCAGCTGGGTGGGTGAGAGACACTGATTCTTTGGGGAGCCTGGCTCTCTTTTCTCCTCACTGAGGTTCTACTGGGCACTCACCTGCAGGCTCAGGTCTTTTGCCTCCATGCAGGACCAGAGTTGTTTCTCCTTCTGGAGTTGGCTTACCGCTGTAGACTCACGTTCTTTTTACTTCACATTATTCTGGTTTTCAGTTAACTGAAGCTCATCTCTGGCTTTATTGGTAGGTGGCAGGATTTGGAGAGCAGTCACACATTCACTCTTTTCTTGATCTACATTAATCTCCACACCAGCACCTGATTTCATATTTTCCTCTTCCTCAACTTCATGGTGCTGCTCCCACAACCTCGCACCTCTTTGTTCATCTGTATTTGTGATGTTCTCCCCCTGACAGAGCACATCCTGACTCTCACAGGCATGCTGGGAAATGACATCAGGCTGGAGTTTCTCTGGCACACTTTCATAGACCAGGTCATACAAACAGATGCTTTCCTTAAAAGCCTTCCCAAATACTATTGCTGGGAATCCATTGCCCCTTTCTACTCTCACTTTCTTTCCCTCAGAGGCAGCAGAGGTGAGAGGTGTGTTGCATTCAGAGTTTTATCAGAAGGTCTCACACCATGGAGCCACCTCTCTGGAGCCATAGATATAAAAGCCTCAGTGTTTGCAGGAATGTTTTTGGTGTCTATGTCATCAGCTGTAGAACAGATATTGGTCATGTTGCTTATGTCATGGCTGACAGCTTGTGCCTGGGTGTCTTGATTTGTACATGTGTTTCTGTCCTTCTCAGGACCAGTTTGAGTGTCTCTTTCCAAAACCATTATAGGGTTGGAACCACATTATATGATATGACATCGAGATTACAGGTTTCTTGTCATACCTTGTAGTCAAGGGACGCTGTGGCACTGGAAAGGCAGGATAGTCACTCAGAGCCAATGAATAGGAAAAACACAGACTTCCATTTCTGAAAGCTTTCCCAGGAATACAGAAAGGATTTTTGATGGCAAGATTCTAGAACCAAGGGTTGGGCTATGGCTGTATCTGCATATAAAATGGCCTGAGGTTGTTACTTGCAGAATATGTATTCAGTTCCAAAGAGTTCATTTTCAATGCTTAAAGATAGGTCTTCAGAAATAGACAACCACCATCAGTTCAAACTGTTTCCATCAAACTCCAGAAAGCTGAAGTACCTGTAGTCTAAATGTCCCTTTTTCCCCATAATTAAATAACACATAGACAATAAGAGTTATATTCATTTCTAAATATTTTTTGTACTTTTAATAGTTCATCTTTAAATGCACTTTGTAGTATATGCCTTGTTGTGTGTTCATGTTTGTGTGTGTGTTTGTATGCATATGTGTGATTGTGGGTGTGTTCCATTATCCAAGCCCTCTCATTTATCAGAATATTGTGTTTCTATACAAAAGAAAATATTTCTTTGATAATTTCTGTCATTTTTAGTCCTCTCTACTTTTTTCATTTTATGTATAAGATATGATTTCATGCAAGACCTTATAGTTTTGCTTTCTATATCATAGTTTTTCCTATAAGCTATTTCCAAATCTTTATTTGGACTGTATGTTTTACCAGTATTTGTTCCCCTCATTGACTAAGTTATTTTTTTAACAGTGCCTAAATCTTTATTTTTCATAACCTACATTTTTTCCAAATTAGACAGTTTTACACTGAATGACACAAAAGGAAACTTAAATTACCAATAATTTACATGTAAGCTTGATTCCAGTCTTAATGAAAAGAAGAACAAAAGAAAACCCTCAAGAAAGCTTCCACATTACACTTCCATTCTGTGACTTGGCAGCTGTTAGTGCTCCTAGAATCTTCGATTGTCTGCTGCTTTCCATGTTAACAGGCTACAAAGCACACAAAACCCACAACTATAGCTCACTGAAGGGGACACAAAGACAGGTATGCGCCATCAGTCACCTGTTGTGATACATCGAACCAGTTTTAGATGTAAACTGCAAAACTCCTGACTAATACAGCAACATAAGACATTTTTTTGCCACCCACTTGTGGCAACCAGTGATGCAATGACAGGAGGGACTGATCAGAGACATCATGACACCAACTCTTAGAGAGCAACTACTCAAAATTCATGTCTGGTGACACGGGCCAGATTCTTACTCCTATATTTCCAAATGGTAAGTACCACACAATTTTACAATTAAAATGTCATTTGTGACTGCAATATCTGATTCTATAACTCAAGATACTGCTGAGAAAGGAATGAGTAAATAAAAAGTATGAAAACCACGTCATTAGCTCTATGTGACATAGCAACTGTCTGCATGCACCCTCGCAGCTTCCTATTGTGATGACTCCCAATTTTTTTATCTGAATGGAAAATCTTGAAGTAGTATCAGAAAGGTTTATTGTTGTCTGTTTGTTTTGACATTATGTAGCTATCTGGAATATCACCTTTGCTTAATTAAAGAGTGCTATAAAAATGACATCCGAGCAAGGTTTCAGCTCTTGATGCCACACTGTCCCTGGCTAAGCAGTGATTAACAGTGCGTTGACCTCCTCTAGACGCAGCAGAACCCATCAGAGCAGCACCCTCATTGTCATGACTATGCCACCACGTGCCCACCTGCTTTCCTGACTGCAGCTGCTGACCTTTTACACTTTCAGCTCATACACAAACTGCACAGCTGCCTAACCACACACGCGGCTGCGCCTCGGGAAAGGACTGCTCATTATTAAAAACCAGGACTTGCCCTGCGGGTGCTGTGACTGGGGGATGAGGATGGCTGTCAATGCCCGGCCCCTCCTCTGGCAAAGATGTGACATAAAGATGTGACATGAAGGACCCTAGGTCTCAGACCTCGCCTTTCCAGCTTTTACAGTTTAGTGGGTTTAAGAAATCAATTATTTCTGACTTTTTTTCTTTTTCTTTTTTTTTTTTTTTTCCTTCTTGGTCAGTGATCTGACAACTACAAAGAAATTAATTCCCAAGTTCCTTTAGTGGGCATTTGAAACTTATTAGCACTGTGTGTATTTCTATATATTTGAATAATGAAAAATGGTCTGAAAGAAATGGTCAAATACATCAGGCATGTTTCCCTCTGGCAGGATAAATCACACTTAGCAGTATATGATTTTAATTAGATTATTTTTTACTTTCACTTGAATATCCTGCTAGTTTCTGCTTTCTATATTATACTTCAAAATCCTTTCACATTAGATATGATTAGTATGTACTTACATACTGTTTAAGAATATGAAAACATCTGAAGGCTTTTAATAAGACTTTCCCCTTGCCTTTTGCAGCAAAGAGGCAGAATCAGTTCAACACACCAATATAAGGGGGGGGGGGCGGAGAAAAAAACCTCAACAAATTAAAATAATGTTCAAACCACAACATTTAGTTTATCTACATCCAGCTCAACAGCAACATTTATAATATATCAATAATTTTTATCAGATTTTTCTCTGTAGGGTACCTTTTTAATATGTTCTGATTATTTACAACTGTACAAGCAAAGCACACTCCCAAGTGCACATATTTAATACAGTATTGACTATTTGCATTTACAGGATTTTTTCAACAATCTGAAAAAAGATCAACTGTTGAAGATCTTTAAGGTATATTACAAAAACTACTGCTAGTTCTTGTACTACAGTATGCTTACTCAGCAAAGCTAACAACAAGAGATCCACACCGGTAACTGAGTAACTCTGATCCACTCCTGCCAACCCAGGGGCCTGTCTCCATGAGCTCTAAGCTGTCTTATACAAAAGTTAAGGCAAAGTCATTTTCAAGTTTAAATAAAATTCAAGTCTTTAAATATTGAATGGAAATAATTTTTTTTTTAAAAAACCCTCAGTCTTGTTAAATAACATTTTGTGGAATAAACTGTATGGTTACATTTAGCAGGAAATATTTTAATGTCTGTGGCTTGGAATACTTAAAGAAAAATTTTAGGCATTTTAAAACAAAATAATTATATTTAACTTTATTATAAACTTGCTAACTTTAGTGCATCCTTGTTCATCAGAAGTGCAGCACTTCTAGAAGTGAATCAATGAGACCCTCATCTTGGAGGTAAAAAGAGCAGGAATTTCTGTCCTCCACCAGCCAAAGAGGTGGAAAAACCACGAACACCATTCTTTCACGGTTATATACTTTAAAATCCATGTGCCGATGCAGAGGTATGGGAAGATGTCCACGGGGAGCTGACTAAGGATGTGGACTCTTCAATGAGAGTGCTTTGGGGGGACATGGACAGAAATGTGCACGGAGCAGGCACGAGGCCAGGAGCCAGGCAGCCAGCTCACAGGGATCAAAACAACATCATGGTACAACTTCAAAGTGGTAATGTGTCAGTGGGCAACAGAGTTTATATTTTCATTTAGGTTCTATTCACAATGTGCTTTGAATTTATTTTACATAATAGTCACTTGAAACTGGAGTGAGAAGCTGGTTACTTGCTTGCAGTACTTCGAATTCTATGGTATCAAATCTTTCTAGGGTGCTCTCTGCAGGTTCATTCTGCCCACTAGATCAAAAAAAGAACTTTTTTTTTTTTTTTTTTTTTTAAATCAAAAAGCTAGAATCACCTGTTAATGGTTTAGATGAAAACACAGCTTCCATGCCAGTGTGTTAGTGCCCTTCCCTGTGAGGCTGGGGCTGCCTCCATCAGCGCTGTGGGCCCTCATTTGTTGGTCGGGACACCTAAAGATATGCACTTGCAGACTGGTTATTTAAAAAAAAAAAAAAAAGTAGCATAGTTCCCTTAATTTAGAAAAACTCACTATATATAGGTTGCATTCAGAGCCACATGGAGGCTTAATAAAAAATATCAATTTGTTAGGATAAATGCATTTTTCTACCCTGAAAAAAATCAGACTTATGCATCACCTCCAGTTAAGCACCAACCTAAAATAAGGTTTATATTAATTAAATCCTGAAAAACAGATTTTTTTCAAGAGTGAGAGAATCCGACTCACAGAAGACAAATAACTTGCAGGCATCCCACGGGCCTTACAGACACTGCAAGCTCCTAGCCAGCGACTCAATCTTGTACTGAGTGGGAAGAGTTTTGTTTGTGGTTAATACAGCTGACTTGGGGGGAGTGCTCTGTTCTCTGCTGAGACGCTTCCCGACAGCTGGCGGGGGGCGGGGGGGGGGGTTTGAGGGTCAGCGCCCCGGCTGCCTCCTCTGGTCTTTTGGGGCTCCAGGAGTGGACTTGGGGGCAGAGGGCTCCCTGTATCTCTCCATGGGCTCAGTGAACTTCTTTTCCTCCTTCGCACAAGTGACAGTGTTTGGCTTTTGTTCTTTTGGAGGTTGCAACGGGGAGGAAGGAGGCTCTTTACTCGTTCTCTGACAAATCTCTGCGTAACTGGGTTTCCGCAATTCAGTGGCAGCTCCATTCACTTGCACTGATTTACATGCGGTCATAGCAAGGGTAGAAGGGAGTCTGTCCATGCTGTGGGTTTCTCGCTGCTTTTCTACTACCTTGGGATCCTCAGGTAAATGGGCTGGGGAAGGGGTTCGTTCATATGTTGCTGATACAGCACAGGAAACTGGCACTGAGGGCTCTCTAGGGACCACTACGGGTATAGTGTTCGTACTTGCATCTGCATTGAGGCTTCTTTCTTTTGATGGTCCTATGATCAAGCTAGGTAGCCTGTTTTCAAACAAGTCCTCTGTCTTCAAATTGCCAGCAGCTCCAGGTAATGGAGGAAAGTTGGACAATCCCAGTTCAAAGCTTGGCGACGGAGGCTTTGGTGGTGTTGGAGACTGAGTCTGGCTGCTTGTAAACTTCTCCTCTCTTTTCTTCCGATAGCCGAAGGAATTTTTCCTTCCTCTCCCTAAACCAGGAGAGGACTCAAGACTACTTGGCTCCACACGCCCAGTTCCAATCTCTCTCTTGGCATAAGCTGAAGGATTTTGTATCCGCGTTCTAGTTTGCCCTGTTGCCTTGTCTGTGGGCTCCGGACACCATTAATTAACCGATCCGCAGTGAAGTTAAATATTGATGGACTTTCCAGTAGTCCAGGTCCTCTCTCTGCACTAGGAATTGCATGGCACAGACTAGGAATTGCATGGCACAGATGAGATTTACTAGGATTCCTGCTTCTCGGAGGATACTGTCTAAGTGAAGTCAGAGGAGATGCTGCAGGTTTGAAGGTTGGAGACGTAAACCCATTTATAAATCCAGTATTTGGAAACGGAGTTACCAAGGGTGGATCAAGATAGCTATGTGTTGTTGACCACGTCTGGGGGGTAATCAGGCTGTACAGAGGAAACTGCTCTGGGGGCTGTATACTGGAGGTAAATAAAATGATGTTGTATAACGCTGCTGTGTATAAAGGTTCATGTCCAAAGGTCTAAATCCATTCTCTGGCAAACATGTATTTATAGCTATTGCCTTTGCTTTTATCCGTGCCTTAATTGGCTTTCCTTGGAAAGTTTTTACTTCTTCTCGCAGGTGTTTGTAAGCCTGCTGTGCATCGGCTTCTGTTTCAAATGTAATAAACCAATTATCATTATAGGCAAATTCACAGTTTATAAGTTTTGGTAAATTATCTCCTTTAAATAGTGCTTCTACTTCTTCCACAGGGGTAGATTCAGAGATTTCACGCAGTATTACTATGCAACGATTTTGATTTGGCCTTACTTTTTCTCCCTTCTCATCCACTTGAACTAAAGGTAAAGATCTTAGCACTTCAACAATTAAGTTCACATCAGTACTGAGTTTTTTGATATGGTCAAGGTTAGCTACTGTTGTAATTGGCACATATTGATCACTATCCATCTGTGATATAAGATACATGTCACTAACAAGATTCTCCCTAGATAAGCAGAATTCCAATGTTTTCTTAAGTACTTCCCCGGGGTCTTCCTGGCTTTCTGGTTGAGACTCATTTCCTCCTGTTTCACTATTTTCAGGCAGTGATTCATATTCTGAATGATCCAGAGCCAAAGTGTTCATGTCTGTCTGACTCCTGTAAGTCCGGTAATGCTGCATTCTCATGACTTTTGTCACCATCACCACTGGTATCCAATCCCTACTGGTTGCAGTCACGATGGCCAGGTGCCTCCTCCCATGTGGCACTCACACCAACAGCAGCACTACTTGCCTCCAAATGTAACATAGAGTCTCCCATACTTTTGCATTAGGGTTTAGCTCTGAAACCTTAGTTGTTGGTACAGGTTCCAGGGTTTCATCATTTTCCCATTCTGACTCAAAGCTGGGATGGAACTTGTTTGAGAAGTGGTTTGAAATATAGGACCATTCATCAGACGAGAGCTGTCCTTGCCCTCCTGGACTCGCTGCGCCTGCGGTTCAGCCACAACTTTAGTGTCCTGATCAGAAGTCGTGGGCTCCTCTGGGATAAGTTTAATGCCAACCTCAGGATGCTGTCAGCTACGCCCGCCCCGCCCGACCGGCCGCCCGCGGGCTCCTCGCCGCAGCCCGGGTGCCCGGCGACTGAGCAACACGCGGGGACGGCCGAGGAGGGAGACGGCAGGAAGAGGCGGCGCGGCCGGGCCGAAGGCAGGAAAGAAGGGCGGGCGCGGGCTGGCTGCGGCGGGGATGGATTCTTCCCCTTTCAGGCCCGAAAATGTCTCAGTCTCGAGACTCCGGATCCCCATCGCTCCTTCCCGTTCGCATGAGAACACATAGCTCCCCTGACTAAGTTATTGATTCTTTTCTTACCAACAAAATTATCTTTGGTACACTTAGTGACTTATTTAAGTGTCCAGTATTTTACTTTCAGAGTGCCCATTTTCTTAAATGATCTCCTTTGAAGTAGCATAACTTTTCTTAAAATTCTGAGTATATTCTTGAATCAATGCTACATCAGTAGGAATTGACTTTAAGTTTTACCCTCTTTTTCGTTATTTCCTTTACATGCCTCTTCCTAGGTTCCAGAATAAAGTCAGCCTGAAGCTGGATGTTTAACTTCTGAAGGACACCACTCATTGCTGTTGTAAGGTGCTAAGAATTTTGAGGTTGTTTTCACTAGCATCATAAAACCACCTCCAGAGCAGACAATGAATGCAGTCACACACAAACACACACACATACACACACACACACAGAGTTAAAAACAACCCCCAAAATCTCAGACCTTAAAACAACAATGTTATGTGTTATCTTTCTCTTTTTCCCTCTAACATCTATCATTTATCTATTCATCTACCAAATTTGTTCTTTATTAGCAAGTATTAGCTAAGGTATTGTTCCATTAGATTTATTGATGGTTGAATCTAAAATTATTATGGGACTCCAGATCCTAGCTTTTCTATTACTATATATAGCTCTGGGTAGGTTGTTTGATAATTCTAAATTCATTTCAGTATGTGTGGTGGTTTCTGGCTATACTGGTTATTGTTTTTAAATATATATATATATATATATATATATATATATATATATATATAAAACATATATGTATAATATATGCTATCAGATATCAAGTTAATGGAGAAATAGGGCCTTATAAAATCATAAATTTTATTTATTCTGAAATTTTTATTTTTATTGATGTTATTATTACAATACAGTGTCCTTAGTTTGGTTGGACTAGGTCACTTTTAGACTGGCATTTCCTGGTGTTTTCATACAACAAATCAGGAACATTATATTCATAGTCTTCACTTATGAAGGTAAGTGTTCATTTATGCTGTTTAGATTTATATTTAATGTGGTTAGGAAAATGAAAAGAATGCTTTTTTTTTATAGCCCATAGACTTTCTGGGCAAACTAATCACAAATCCAAATATAATGTGGAAAATACTATGAAAGCATTTGCATAGAACAACTACTTTTGAAATACTGAGGAATCATTTGTCCAAACAGGACATGTAGTAGGAGTTTGAGAGGAGACAAAATGGGGGATGACCTTTCATAAGGCCTTTCACTGATCCTAAATTTTAATTTTAGATGAAATCTGATTCATCAATATTTCCTTTCATGAATGGTGGTATTGGTATCAAACCTAAGAACTTTGTGTAGCCCTAGTTCCTGGGGATTTTCTGTATTTTTTTTTCTAAATGTTTTATAGTTTTCTGTTTTACATTTAATTCAGTGTTCATTTTGAAATAATTTTGTGTGAGGTATGAAGTTTGGATACAAGTACATTCTCTTAACTATGGATGTTCAGTTGTTCCAGTACCATTTATAGAAATGGTTTTCTTTTTGCCTTAAATTGTTCTTTTACCTTTGTTGAAAAATTAGTGGGGCATATTTGAGTGGATATTTTTCTGAATCATTTACTCTAATTATTTTATGTGTTTATTCTTTTACCACTGTCTTCCTTACTGTATGCATATTGCATGTATTCAGCATTAGTGTACACTATAATGTTCTTCCCACTTTATTCTTTTTATAATTAAATATACATTTTAGATAATGATGCTCTATGTGTACAAAAAGCTTGTTAGGTTTGTGATAGGAATTATACTAAACCTATGAATTAACTTAGGAACTGATCTTACTAGGTTGTCTTCCAATTCTATAGTAAGTTCATTTATTTTGATCCTTTACAAATATTTTCATTAGCATTTTGTAGTTTCAGCATTCATATTCTGTACATATTCTTTCAGTTTTATGACAAAGTAGTTTGTTTCCTTTGAAGCAATTGTAAATGGTATTGCTTTAATTTCAGTTTCCACATATTCATTGTTATTATCTAGAGATGAAATTTGCTTGATGTTGATCTTGTATTAGGAAGATCATTGAATCAAGTATTATTATGATTTCTTTGTACTTTGAGGTTTTTCTACATAAAATGTTTTTTATACACAGGGATAGTTTTATTTCTTCCTTTTTGAATTTTTTATTTCTTTGCCTGTTTCATTGTTCTTGCTACAACATACAATAAATATTGAATTATGTCAGTGAGGGCAGACATCATTACATCGTTCCCATTCTTAGTAATAACATATTCAATCGTTCCTATTAAAGAATGTTGCCTAAAGGTTTTCTCATATGCTCTTTATCAAGTTGAAGAATTTCTCTTCTTTTTCTAGGCTGATAAAGTTTTATTTTATTTTTCACTCATTGGTGTTTAATTGTATCAAATGCTTTTCTTGCTCCAGTTGCTATCATCATATGATTTTTATTTCTTAGTATGTTGATATTGTGGGTTACATTGATCAATTGTCAAATCCTGAAATAGTCATATCATACTTTAGCCTACAACTTGGTGCTGGTATATGATTCTTTTCATACTAGGGATTGATTTTTCTAATAATTTGTTGAACACTTTTTGTCAAATTTCATGAAAGACATTAGTTAGTATTTTCAATCTTATGTGACTTCACATTGATTTTGTCTGATTTTTGTTATTATGGTAATGAAGGGATCACATTCTAATTCTTTTGGAAGATATAATATAACATACATGTTAATTATTGACAAGCTGAGTAATTTTTTTTCAGTGAAGTCATCTGGGTCTAGAGAATATTTGTGGAAGATTTTAAATTACCATTATAATTTATTTAATGGTTATAGGAATGTTTATCAGTTGTTTTGGTGATTTGTGCTTTTATTATATCTCCATCAACAGCCCCAAGGCCCCTGCATTTCAGGCTGTGCGCTGTGTCACCTCCTACACTGTGGAAAGTGTCTTTGTATATTAAGAATACAAAGAAATTCCTACATAATGGGAGCAAATATTTGCTGCAAGAGGATTGATACCCAGAATATATGAAGTATTCAAAAAACATGACACCAAAACAAAAAACAACCTAGTCAACAAATGGGCTAATGAATAGTCATTTTTTTAAGGAAAAGTAATACAAATGGCCAACAAATACATGAAAACTTGTTCAACATTTTTAACAATCAAGGAAATGAAAATCAAAACTACCTTATGAAGTCTTGGGACGTGGTTCAGTGGGAGATTGCTTGCCTGACATGCCTGAGCCCCTGGGGTTGATCCCTAGTTTTGAGATAAAAATATCTCACTTCCATTAGAATGGCAATCATCAGGAATACGAATAATAGTAAACGCTGTTGAGAATGTGGGGAAACAGGTACACTTATACATTGTTGGTGGAACTAAAATTAGTATAATCACTTTGGAAAGCAGAATGGAGATTCCACTAAGGAACTCAATGTAGTGTGTGTGTGTGTGTGTGTGTGTGTGTGCGTGCGCGCACGCGTGTGTGTGAAACAGGGCCTCAGGAATGTCAGGCAAGTACTTTACCCTATCCTTTCTACTTTCCTATTTCTCCCATTTTGATCCTCTGCTTGTCCTGCCACTGCATCTTGGAAGTAGATACCTTGTTTATTGATGTTACAGACTTATAGCTGGAAGAAATTTGCCCAAATTCTCAGATGAGACTATGAACCTAGATTTTGAGTGACACTAGAATGAGTTACGATTTTGAGACTGTTTGCATGAAATGGAACATATTTTGCATTGTAATGCAGGCATGAAATTTGAGGGCCAGATATGGTTTGACTGCATTCTCCAAAAGCTCATGTCCCCAATGTGTTGGGATTGAAAGATTCTGCAAACCTTAAACCTTAAGAAATTAAACCATGATTTCACAGAAAATGAAATTATGTCTTTGGGGCCAGCATCCTCAGAAGGAATTAATGTAGTCCTTGCCCCTGAATCTCTCTGGCTTTGTCTCACTAGGTGAACTCTTTCACACACTCCTGTTGCTTTGGTGCCATTCACCATGAGGCTCTCACCAGAGACCACACAGATGGAGCCACCCAGTCTTGAACTTTCAACCTCCAAAACAGTGAGCTAAACATAGCTCTTCTCTTTACAATGGATCCTGTTAGAGGCCATATATATACATATAATATGGGTTTGTTTGAGCCATTGAGTCAGGAAAGCCACTGTTTCAGGAACTGTGGGTGAAATCCCCCTGTTGGAGAACACCTGGATCATGCTGACCCCTGTCTTAGTTTACAACCTTAGAATCCAACAGTCTCCCAGAGATGGGCATAGCCTGCCAAATGCCAAATAACCTGTTTACTGCAAGTCCCCTGCCACACTGAGAAGTAAGCACTGAAACAAGACTCCTCCCACACTGAAACCTTGTACCTACAGATCTCCTTTAATCTGTACAACTATAAATAAAGTAAGCAAGGACTTTTTCTTTGTTAGAAGCCAGACCCCTCTGGTCAGTTCAACCGCTTGCACCCCTGCTTTGAAAATATGTAATTCTTGCCTTTTTGTCTTTATTTTTTAATATATTACTTTCATAGCTTTTATTTCACAGACAGCCCTTCCCTCCAACAGGTATTCATTCCCTTGCGCATGCAGGACATGATCCAGAGGACCCAGATTGTTTTTTTATAGAAATAGAAAATACCCTAAGACACTGCTTTTCTGTGGATGAACTAGAGAAGGATTTATTTATTTACTTATTTTGGAGGCGGGTACCAGAGATTGAGCTCAGGGGCACTTGAACACTGAGGCACATCCCCAGCCCTAATTTATATTTTATTTAGAGACAGTGTCTCACTGAGTTGCTTGGCACCTCGCTTTTGCTGAGGTTAGCTTTGAACCCATGATCCTCCTGCCTCAGTCTCCCCAGCCACTAGGATTACAGACATGCACACTGCACCCAGCTCCCTTTTACTTTCTTACTTAACACATTGGTTGTTGAGAACATGTTGTTTAATTTCTATACTTTTGAGAATTTCCCCAAATCTTCTTTTTACTGACTTCTCATTCAATCAGAGTTGAAAAGAATACTCCATATGATTTATATCTTTTTAAATTTCCTAACTTCTTGTTTTGTGGTCTAACGTGTGAGCTATCCTAGAAAATTTTCCATATATACTTGAAAAGATGGTGAATTCTGCAATTGTTTGATGGAATGTTTTGAGTATATCTGGTAAGTGTCCTTGGTCTAAAGTATAGTATTACTCCTTGTTTTCCTATTGATTTTTCTGTCTGAATGATCTATCTTTGCTTAAAGTGGAGTTTTTATTATTATTATTACTCTTTCCCTTCAGATATTAATATTTACTTTATGTATTTAGGTGTTTCTATGCTGGTGTCATAGCTCTTGATGAAGTTTTCCTTTTATCATAGCAGTATTTTTTTTTTTTTTTACACTTTTAGACAAGGTCTATTTGATTTGACATATTTATTTCTGCTCTCTTTTGGTTTCCATTTGTATAGTCATGCATCACATAATGATGTTTTGGCCAATAATGGAGTGCACATATGATGGTTGTCCCATAGATTATACTGCTTTGTGATGTCATAGCCATCTTAGTTTACACAAGTATACTCTATGATGGTCACACAATGACACAATCACTTGAGAGTCATTTCCCAGAATGTATCTCCATGACTGTCTGACATGACTATAATATCTTTTTCTATCCATTCTCTTTCAGTCCAGGAGTACCTTTTGAGAAGAAATGGGTCATTTTTAGGCAGGATATAGTTGTTTGCTTTATTATCCATTTAGTGATTCTGTGTCTTTTAATTGCAGAAATGTATTCATTTACATTCAATGCAATTATTGATATTTATTGATAGATTAAAACAGTACTGCAATTTTGTTAATTATTTTCTGGTTGTTTTGTAGATCTTTGATTACTTTCCTCCTCTTGTTGTCTTCCTTAGCAACTAGGCAATTTTTAATCTAATGATATTGTTAGATTCCTTACATTGAACTGTTTATTTTGAAAATAAATAATGCCTATCTGTACTGTCCATATTTATTTTTCTGCTTGATCAATACTGCAATTGAAATTTTTCACTGTATTTTTCATTGGGTTCATTGTGTTTTCAGCTCCAGAATTTGTTTCACTGAAAAAACAGTAATTTTGATTTCACTATTAAGTTTCTCATTTCATTCACTATATTGTTGATATTTAGTTGATTTTTTTTTCCTCCAAATTTCCTTATAGTATACTGAGCTTCCTTGAAACAATTGAATTATTTGTAAGTCAGTTCATACATCTCCATTTCATTAGGGTCAGTGATTGATGCTTTATTTTGTTCCTTTGACAATATGTTGTTTCCTTGATTTTTCTTTCTTTATTACAGTTTTTCAATACACAAGACTTTCACCACCATAATTAAGTTCATTTCAGGGCTTTCCCCCTTAATTTCCTTTTCATGCAGTTTGTTTTGTATATAAGCAATGGAACTACTTTTGTGCGTTGATTTCGTATCCTGCAACTTTACTGCATTCATTTATTAATTCCAGTGATTTGGGGGTGGATTTCTAATAGTTTACTTTTCTCCTTCTGATTTGTATATCTTTTAATATTTTTTTCTACTTAAGTACTCTGACTTGGATTGCAGAACTATGTTGAATAAAAGTGGCGAAAATGGGTGTCCTT
This sequence comes from Sciurus carolinensis, assembly GCF_902686445.1. NCBI lineage: Eukaryota > Metazoa > Chordata > Mammalia > Rodentia > Sciuridae > Sciurus > Sciurus carolinensis. The sequence continues at coordinate 53,379,613 of NC_062216.1, read as the reverse complement.
GACTTGTAATATTGTAGGAAAAACTTTCATTATTTTTTACTGCTGTTTGATGTTACTGATGAGCCTTTCTGTGTGTTTTTTTATTATATTGAGGTAATTTCATTCTATTCCTAATTTATTAACATTTTTATAATGGAAGCATACTGAATTTTATCAAAGGCCTATTTTTGGCATCCATAAATTTTATGATATGTGCTTCATAAGCTTATGATTTATTTGTATGATTTTATGCTTTAATATGTAATATAACTTCATATAAGTGATGTTCTTATGTTAGACCATCCTTACGTGCCATGGATAAATTCCAATTTGTTGTGGCTTCTGATTCTTTTAATGTGCTATTGATCCTGGTATGCTGAAATTTTGTTGAGGAATTTTGCATCTCTGTTCATTGGGAATATTGACTTCTAGGTTTTCTAAATTGAGTCTTTGTCAGGCATTGGTATCAGGGCAATGCTAGCCTTCTTAAGTGAGCTTTGAAGATTTTCCTTCTCTTCAATTGTTTTGAACTATTTTGAGAAGTATTGGTATTAACTCTTATCTAAAGGCTTAGTTAAATTCACCAGGGAAGTCATTTTATCTTAGGTTATTCTTGGTAGGCTTTTAGATTATTTATTCCATCTTCAACATAGTTGTAGTTCTATTTGATGTTGCACTTTTATGATTTGATCTTAGTTGGTTGTCATTTTCTAGAACTTTATCCATTTCTCTAAGTTGCTTAATTGGTGGGTGTATAATTGTTCATACACTAAATATATTTTCTGACCACAATAGAATGAAAGCACAAATTTGCATATATCTATGCATTTGCCAGTAAAACTGGCAAATGCATAGATATATGTGAATTAAACAACACATTTTCAAATTACTGTTGGGTAACAGAAAATAAAGCAAATGAAAGAAGAAAAAAATAAATAAGAAAAATGAAACCACAGTGTCCCAGAACCTATAGGACATAGCAAAAGCAGTATTAAGGGAAATGTTCATAGCAATAAATACTACATTTAAAAAGATGAAACATTTCAAATGAAGATAAATCAGTTCACTTTAAGAAACTGTAAAAGGATGAAAATAAATTCAAAGATAGCAGAAGATAAGGAAGAAAAGGTAGCAAAAATAAAATAAAATTAAAATAAAAAGTCATTTTTCTTAAAAAGGTTAGCAAAATTATTTTTCACTGCTGAGTTTGATGTTGCATAAGTACACTTAAAAAGCAACTTACCCAAATAAAATTGGCATAAAATATTGATGCCACAGCTATACCCCACACCAGCAGTCCATTGGTTTGATTAGGGAGTTTATTTACATTTAAAGGAATATAATAGATAGGGAAGGGTTTATTATTGACATTTGGATTTTTTTTTGGTTAGTATTATAATTTGGTTGGTTGTTTTTCCTTTCTTGCTGTTTTTACTTATTTTGATTTTTTGTACTGATATGCTTATTTTGAATCAAAGCATATATAGAGAGATAGAGATAGATATAGATGTATATAGACATAGATATAAGATGTATATAGAGATAGATGTGTGTATATATATATATATATATATATATATATATATATATATATAGAGAGAGAGAGAGAGAGAGAGAGAGAGAGAGGTTATACTGGGGTTTACATAAGATATAAATAACAATTATAATAATCTATTTTGAACTAACAAATTAAATTATATACAAATATCTGCACTTTAATTTCTGCCCCTTCAATTTGTCTTAATGTTTTTACAATTTTTATCTTTTTATTTTATGCATCTTATGTTTTAGTTGTAGTTATTTTATCATTTTCATCTTTTAAATTTCACAGTAGAATTAACAGTGATTTAGTCACCGTCAGTGCAGTAGAGTAGTATAGTATTCCATGCTTACCTATACATTTTCTTTTACAATGAGATTCTTATTTTCTCATACAATCATGGTTTCAATTTAGTGTCTTTCCACATCATTTCCTTCAGCATTTCTTGGAACATATATCTCTTTAGGATTAATCCCCTTACTATTAATTTATCTGGGAAAATGTCTATCTCTATTTTTAAAGTCTTTTTTTCTAGTATAACAGTATTGTTGGTGGATTTTATTTTTCTTTCAAAGATTTAAATATATCATCCCAGTCCCTTCTGGTTTGCAAGGATTCTGAGGAAAAATTTTCTTACAGTCTTATGATAATTCATTATATGTTTGTGAGTAATTGTTTATCTTCTGATGTGTTCCAGGTTCAGTCTTTGTTTTTGTCTTCTGATAAATTGATTATGATGTGGATTTCTTGGAGTTCATGGTAAATAGCATTGTTTAGGGGTCTTGAATCTTTCTGTCAATTTCTTACCCAGATTTGATAATTCTTCAGCCATTATTTCTTTGAATAATAATTATAGTCTTTTGTATTTTCTCCTGAGTTTCTGATAATATGTATATTATTTTACTTGATAGTGTTTCATAAGTGCATCAAACTTCCATTGTTTTAATTCTATTTTTTTTCCTCTTGCTCTTCTCAATAAATTATTTCCTTAGTGTAAGGGAATTTCCACAGAACCATGCTGGACACGGGAAATCACATAAGGGAATTTATTAAGCAAACAGTGTCTCCCTGCAGGGTAAGAGAGAAAATGAGAGGAAAAGAGAAAGGAAAATGTGCTAGAGAGAGTGGAAAGCCAGGAGGATAGAGAAAAGTGTGTGGGGCAGACAGAAGAAGAATGGAAAAAGATGGTGGGGAAGCTACAGTAAAACAGTTGAATTCTGCCGGGCTAACAGAGGACCAATATCAGAGAAGGATACTTGCAAATTGACTGATGAACCAATAGCTAGCCAGGATGTTCACAGATTGACAAGTGGTTGGGAGGCGGGGAAAATTACTTCACCTGATGGGTGGAGGAGCAGCTTTATACATTACATTCCCCCGTTTCTTTTTTTATAAGAAAATCTTTTGCTCTCCAGTTCTTTTTGAAGCCTTCTCTCTCCTTCCTGCCTAAGTGACTGGGGTTGGATTTGCAGATGAGATGTAAAAAGTCCATTCTCCTTCTAGACTTTCAAAGGCAGATGATTTTCATCGACTTCATTTCCTCAATTTGACTGATCCCCTATTTCTACACTAACTGCCTGTGCCCAATTCTGACTTCATTTACCCCTCTAATTCTAGGAACTCCTTCACTGCTGTAGGGAAAAGGGGTGATGACCGATCTGGCTTCTTTGAGTTGGAAGGGGCAAGCAGTTTGGAGTTCCCTTTTTAGAAATTGGGTCAATTGAGGGGTTCATGGTAGAAGTCCGGTTAGGAAGAGCAGGTTGTAAAGGCATCTGGGGATGGGTGCTTCTGTGAGAGAAAAACAAAAAGACAAGTACTGAAATGAGATTGATATAATATAAATGTTGCAGAATCTGGAACATGCCAATGCATATCATAAAGATGAGAGAAGTCAATAATTCCTCACCAGGGGTTGGAAGAACTGAGAAGTTGTTCCCATAACAAGTCCTAGCAAAGGCTGGAGAGGACAAGGCCTTTATTTGGGAACTTTAACATTGTCTAGGTTATCAGGAATGTAAACACAACATTTAGTAGAGATACTAGCAAACATAGATTAAGCCTACCTGGGTCTGTAGGCCTTAAACTGACTAAAAACTTCTGGCTCTGGCAGTTTCTCTTGATAGTTACCAGGCACATTTGCCTAAGAATCTCTCTTTTGTAGCTTTTAGTCTTTATTCTAGTGGGCTAACACAAGTGTACATCTTAAGTTACATTTAAGTATTATTTCTTCTAAATGCCCAAGAATGGCTATATTTTGGTTTTAACTGTTTTGCTAGGTGTTTAAGATCAAGCTGGTCAAAGTGACCAATTCCTGTCTGTTAAAGAGTCAGCTGAGTTCCCTCAGGGGTCACTCATAGAGAACTTAAGAATGGCTTCTTAGCTCCACCAGTGCCATTGGTTAGGCAGGGTCTCCTACATGAGGTTTTCCTTGAAAACACCAGGGATGTCTCCCTTTTTCCATGACCCTCCTCTGCAGCAGATGCACTGAGTGATTTTTCATCCTCTAGTGGTCTCATCAATCTCCTTGGTCAGGAGGTTGTGTGACCCAGAGTTGTAAAGCTCCTTGGAGAAGTCCTCTTGTTCCCTGGGTTCAGGCTGACTTTGAGGGCAAGACCCAAATATGGACTTTTCTTGACCTCTGTATTTAATCTCAATCTCTAAGTTTGATCTTAACCATCAAGCAAGTCAGTCTCACCAGTCATAAATTAAGAGTACTGGGCTTTAGCTTCAATGTCTATAACTTTACAGTTATTTACCCCCTTTTATCTAATTGGGGTTTACATTATATGGTGTTCACTCTTGAAGCAGTACTTCTGCAAAATATTGATCAGGCAACAATTAGAATTTATAAGGAAAATACAAAATGGAATCACCAACAGTAAAACATTCAGTTTGTGCAATAGCTATCTTGAATTTTGGCTGAGTTCCCATTTGAGATCACAGTATTCTTTACAACAAACATCAGACTTTTGAACACAACTTTAAATGAGTTAAAATCTGGCTTACTTTGGAGCCATTCTGATGTGCTGCAGAGTTGTGAGGCAGAGCCTTATCTCAGGTAAGGCGGGGCTTTTCCTAAAGCTAATTTTTCCTCTTTTGCTATGACCAGCATGACCAAATTCTCAAGTTCAGTGAGGGGCAAAGAAATATTAGAAAATAAAGGTTTGTAAACATAGATTTTGAAGATTAAGCAGAGATCAGATGGAACTCTGTTCTCTGATGGAAATGCAGATCTAAAAGAGTTATGTCATCAACGTTTATATATGTATGTGAGCATTAAAGAAAAGTTGAGAGAGCTTTCAACTGTCCTCTCAATAACTTTTAGAAATACATTTAACAAATTTTACATATACCCTATTGATGACAGGTCCTATAATAGAACATTAAATGATAGATTTGCCATTACAGACAAGTTTAATTTGGAGAACAGCAGCTTGGTAAATTTTCTGCTTTAAAGGCTTGTATACCTGGAAAATATGAACACATTTAATATACAAAGAATACTGTTTTTAAGTATGTTACTCCATGGAATAACTTTATAAATTAATTAGATGTCTCTAACAAACACATTTGAGTAATCCCATACATGTCGGCTCTAATTCACTCATCTTATTGTAGGAAAAAAACAAGATATCAGATAAGTGTAAAAAAACAAGATGTCAGACAAGTGTAAACACTATTTCTGTCTCTTTCCTGTTGAAGAAAAGTCCTAGAAAAATTGATGTTAGACATTTTATAAACATTAATATTTTATTAGTGTGATCACCTAGAGATTTGTGAGTTAATTTTAAAGACATTTTACTTCTATTAGTTTACCCAATTTAAATTGAACTTTTTTAAATCATGTGAATTAAAAATATTTGGATCCATTTTTAAAAGTTTAATTTTTATGCATGCTTATATTTAACACAAAAGTAAAGGCCTTGTAGTGTTTATCTCCATTGCAATGTAACAGATGTTCAAAAATAACTCTAGAGTTGTATAAAAAGAACTGATCAAAAGTTATTAACCTAGGTATATAGGATCAAAATTGTGAGCTCAAAAATATGGCATTTAAGAAAAACAAAAATCCTAGAAGAAAAATGATAATGGTCATTAATTATAGCATGAGAAAATGAGGAGAGAAAAGTTGAAAGGGAGAAAAGTATTCTGAGTTGTAGCCCAGGAGAAATTTAAAATGGACACTTTTTTTCCTTGGGTTTGAAACTGGTCTCCTACTGCGCCTTTCTTCATTCACATTTCAATGTAACCCTTGACTGAGATAGAAGCAGGGTCTGGAGGTGCTTAGCCTGCAGAAAGAGCCAAGAAACAAGAAAGAAGAGACTTGAAGGTAAGGAATCCCTTTCCATCTGCCCGCTCACTCACAGAAGCTGTGTGCCATTACACAAACGGGTTTTAAGTACCGGGGGTCGGGTGAAGGATTCCCAGGGTGGATTGGAGGACCCAGATTCCATCGTGGGGACTGATGCAGCCGAGTCTGTGGCCAGGGCGTCCTGAGGCCAGAGTACTGGGCTGGAGATGAGGGGCAGCACATTGATTGTGTCGTCACACAAGCATGTGGGACCAGGCAAAAGGCGACAAGAGTTGAGGACCTGATATCAGGATTTTCAAGGGCGAGTGCATGAGCGTAAGATGAGCCTCAACCCTGAGACAATCTCCACCATAAAATCAGGAATCCACCTGGCAGATAAGACCGACTATAGGGACCTGCCGTACTCACCAACCTGAAGTCCGGTGATAAATACAGAGCAGAGCGACCAGGCAGAATGGAAGGTGGATCCATATCCGGGGGCACTGGGTCATCAGATGGGATTCCACTCCCTTAAGAGACAGTGGAAGATCCCATCCCGAGTCAAGGCACCAAGGTAAGGGAATTTCCACGGAACCACGCTGGACACGGGAAATCACATAAGGGAATTTATTAAGCAAACAGAGTGGCTCCCTGCAGGGTAAGAGAGAAAATGAGAGGAAAAGAAAAAGGAAAAGAAAGGGCGTGTGCTAGAGAGAGTGGAAAGCCAGGAGGATAGAGAAAAGTGTGTGGGACAGACAGAAGAAGAATGGAAAAAGATGGTGGGGAAGCTACAGTAAAACAGTTGAATTCTGCCGGGCTAACAGAGGACCAATATCAGAGAAGGATACTTGCAAACTGACTGATGAACCAATAGCTAGCCAGGATGTTCACAGATTGACAAGTGGTTGGGAGGCGGGGAAAATTACTTCACCTGATGGGCGAGGGAGCAGCTTTATACATTACACTTAGGTCTGTGTGCAACTTCACTGACCCTTTATTCTCTTTGATCTAGTTTGCTGGTGAAACTTCTTTTTGAAATTGTCACTTGTTTTTGTACTACATGATTTCTATTTGGTACTTTTTATTTTTTGCATTTATATCCTTTCATTCAATGTTTTAATTTGATCATGGATTGTTCTCTTGGCCTAGTAAATATCTTTATGGAAATTATTTTTAATTTTTGTTTGGTAAATAATAAAAGCTCAACTTCATTAGGGTTGGTGTCTGATTTGTTGTGTTCCTTTGTTTGAGACAATTTTTCCTGAGTATTTTCCTTGACTTGGTGTTGGTGTTCGTGCTTAGACAATGCAGGTAACTCCCATTCTTTACATATTGATTGCAAATAGAATTGTTCCACTATTCCTTCCAGCCAGAGATTTGGGGGTCCTGTGGGTGCAATGTTTGCAGCACAAAAACCTCTGCCCAGTCTGATGTAGATCCATCTATATGACTGGGATGGCTTGCCTTCATCTAAGCTTTTACTGTCTAAGACTATGAATTGTGGGTGCCTGCTCCTCTCTGCTGGAACTTCTGTGGGATGGTGCTATCTAAGCACCTGGGGGCTGTCTGAAACTCCAGGGCCTGTAGGTGGAGCATTCTTGTGGCCATCCATGGTTTTACCCATTACCATGATTAGGGTAGGATTCAATTACCACTTATTTTCTTGAGCTCCTGTGGAGGCTGTGTGGGCTACTGGGTGAGGGGGCAGCTCTTCTATCAGCTCCACCCAACTTCCCTCATCTGTTGTGAGGGAAGCTAACTTTTCCATAGCAAAAATGCCTCTACAGATTCCTTCTAGATGGATTACTGAGATAACACATTACAGAGGTATTCCTTCTGGTTTTATTTGTTGCTATCTGAAGTGAGGAGAAGCTGTGTTAATTTAGTTTCTTCTAGGGAGACTGACTAGCTGTGGACTCAAAAGAACAGCTGCCATGCCTGGCACAGCTTTCAGTCCATAATTTGGGCTAAACTGCTTGATCCTCTTCACTGTCTTTGCTTCTTCTCTCTCATTTTCATTTCGTCTGCTTTTCTTTCAAGCTGTTGTCAGGAAGCAAGCTTATGTGCTTTTCCTTTTCCCCTTTCTCTCTTTGTTATTCCTCCACCCTGACTCCACCCATATCAGGGTTCAAGGTAAGGAATTTTGTTTTTATTTTCTGCTCCAGTAAACAAACTCTGAGTCCCTCTAAGGATCCAGATGTTCAGTAGGAGTTCTGCAGTATTTACTCTGTGACCAGCCTCTCTGCTCAGCTGTTATTTCACTGCTTCCTTTCTGGGCTCTGAAGGGGTCAAGGGTTGCTGACTAAAACCACTTCATCATCTTCTGGGTTCTCATTTTCTGACTTTCAGGGTGCCTGGCATTCTCCCTGAGGGTCTTACAATAACTGGATGGCAGAGCAACATGGGCCTCTGAGAACTGTAGACAGAGGATAGAGATGAATTCCAAGAATTACCACTAGATTTTAAAGCAAAGAAATCCTAACTCTGTTTTAACATACAAAGCTCATACAAAATCCAAAGAAGGTTCAAGTCTTCTGGTTGGTTCCCTTCCTAGCTTTGACTCAGGGATCCTAAGAGCTGCTTACTCTATTCTTTGAATCTGGTCAGGAGTTGAATAAAAAAGAAGACTGTATGTGACCATACCATAATACATTTGAACATAGATAACTGCCTCTCAGTGACATCACTTTTTGAGATAGAACAAGAATCATTCTCAAATAACTAGTCACTTCTTATAAAGTAAACCAAAGTATAATTTAAATCACTAATTCCCATCCTTTGTTCAACTATGATTTGACAATGGTCAAATTCTGAAAGAATTGCATCTAATCTCAAAATAATATTAAAAATCATAAATAAACAGAGAAATCTGTGATATAAGAATGACAGAGAAAACCTAAGAATATGTGATTGGCAATTTTATGCCCTTACTTCACTGAGCCACAATGTCCAGATAGTTAATCAAACATTGTTCTGCATACACCTATGAAGATGTTTTGAATGAGGTTAAAGCTGTTGGACTTTCAGTAAAGCCGATTGTACTGCATAATACAGAGATGCCTCATTTATTTAGTTGAAGCCTAAATAGAATAGTAAGATTGATTTCTACCAAATAAAATACATTTCTACAGAAGAGTGTCTTTAGACTCAAATTGGAGCTGCAGCATAACAATTCTTGTGGGTCTCCATCCTGACAGTTTCTTTACCTCAAATGTACCATCAACTTTCCTTAGATCTCCATCTTGCTGGTCAACTCTGCAGATTTTGTTCTAGCCATTCTCCATAATTACCTGGGACAATCCCTTAAAATAAATCTCCTTCTATTTAAATATACATCCTATCAATTCTATTTCTCTAGAGATCCCTAATATAGTAAAAAAGACTAATAACAACAATTAAAAATAATCAAAACTATCATCATGATAAAATGGCACTGAAAATATGCTGTTATTGAAAAAATAAAAATCTATTCAAATAAAGATTTCTGTATTTGAAAACGTTTCCAGAAATCCCTCAAAAATGAGGCATGTTGTAGCTAATAAGTTGGATTTTGTAAATAATGAATAATCAATCTTACATGAATTAGGCCTGAGAGAGTATCACTTGAAAAGATAAAACTTCAGACTAATTTTGGCCTTCAACCAAATGAAGTCCTTTTAAAGGAGTTAATTTATATAAGTCATTAGATGACATACAGTATCAACAATTTTTAGACCCTCAAGTAGCCCTTACAGTATAAAAATATTGTTTTTCAGTATTTCTAAAACTATACTATGCATGGAAATTTATTGCAATTATAATTAGATCAGTGTAGCCAAACTGAAATTGAAATCCACAATGTACATAAGTAGAAAACCACAGGTTCTTTTCAATAGTTCCAGAAAAATCATTTGGCAGAATTCCATACCCATTAATGTTAAAAACTAGAAATAAAAATTTCCTTGATCTAATTGAAAGGATTTTTTAAAAAATCTGCCACTAACAGAATGAATGTAAATGATTGAAATTCTGGTATCTGCTAAGGACTGCATGATTGTATACCATTCAAATGCACATTTTAAAATCTAAACATAATAGAGGGTATTACAGTAATTAGAAGATATTAGCATTAGATTACTGCATGAGGTATTAATCCTCATGATGGGATTAATGCCCTTATAAAAAGAGGAAGGAGAGAGAGGATTTTTGTCTCTCCTCTCCATTTTGAGAGTATCCAAGGAGAAGACTCATCTTGGCAGACAAGTACGAGTGTTCTTACCAGAAATTGGATCTTCTAGTGTTTTAATCTTGGACTTGCAAGCATCCAGTTCTTTCAGAAATGAATGTTTGTTATTTAAGCCACTCAGCCTATGTATATGTTAGAATTGCCCAAACGGATTATGATATTGCCTAAGACTGGGAACAAGGAAAGAATATCTGCCCTTCCAACTTCCATTAAACATTTTACTACAGTCCTTAAGCACAATAGGAAAATAATAATAATAATAAAGGGCATGCAGTTTCAAAAGAGAAAAAAAAAACCCTCTTTTTAAGATGATCAAAATCATTATCAGTGAAGCACAAATGAAACCTCAATAAGATCTTAATATAGACCAACAAAAGTAGATGAAATGAAAATATGGAACAATAGAAACTCTTATTAATTCTTGTTGAAAATGTAAATGACCAAACTAGTTTGGAAAGCAACTTGGTTCTCCTACAGTACTTTACATAACCACACTTACCCATGTGACCCAAGTTGTATTTGCCAAGAAAAGCAAAAGCATGTAACTGTACAAATACTTGTACACAATATTTAAAGTAGCTTTATTTTTGAGGGTGTGGGGGTGGTACCAGGGATTGAACTCAGGGGCCCTTCACCACTGAGTCACATCCCCAACCCTATTTTGTATTTTATTTAGAGACAGGGTCTCACTGAGTTGCTTAGCACCTGGCTTTTGCTGAAGCTGTCTTTGAACTCTTGATCCTCCTGCCTCAACCTCCCAAGCCGCTGGGATTAGAGGCATCTGGTTATCCTAGCCAATTTCTAATGCTTTTGAATATTGTTTTGTATATTTGTAGTCAGATAATTTATTATTATCTAGGCAAGTTTATTATGTCTGTCTTTCTGATGAATATTTTGTCAAGGTTGAGATAATCATATTCATTTGTGCCTTTATACTTCATTGTTAAACATAACTAGAAATAGAACTATACTCTTAATTAATATAACTTCATATAACATGTTTTTGTCAAGTATTTTCCTGTTATGTCTTTCAGCTTCAGCTCTTAATATTTCTTTGTCTTTATATTTAAGTGATTTTTATTTTAATTTGAACAGAGTAGATTTTTAAATTTTTTTTCTTTTTAATGTTTGACAAATTTGGATTCATTTCTATGGTCACATTCTTGTTTTCTGTTGTCTTGTTATTCTATGTTTAGCCTTAGACAAGAGCACCTTCACACATATAGCACATGCTATGTGGTGTAAATGTGCAATATATTTTATTGGAGAATAGTAATTTAGAGAAGTAGCAAAGTACCAAATGCTTTCTAACAGATCTAGACTCAAAGAGCTGGGAAAATAATGTGTCTTTTGTTTAATCAGAGAGAAATTTTATTCATTGCATTTATTTTCTGTCTGGAGTCTTTGGCAAATTTGCAGGAGATTATGGAAAATCTCAGGCTGCCCCTTTTGATGTATATGGTAAACAGTTGATCAGCAACTCAGGAAGCTGATCCAGGATGATTGCAAGTTTGAGTCCAGCTTCGGCAACTTAGTGAAACTCTAAACCATGTAGCAAAATCCTTTCTCAAAATAAAAAAATAAAAAGGGCTGAAGATGTTGCTCAGTGGTAAAGTGCCTTTGGGTTCAATACCTAGTACTAAAATAATAATAATAATAATTATTATGATGATGATAATATATTAATATTATCATTATTATATAATTATTAATATAATCTATGTTAATAATCATATTAATAATATATAATAAATATAACTGTAATAATAATTTTCAGGAAAAATATTAAGATCTTTGTTCCTTTGAGAACATATTCTTGAAATTGTTCACTGTTACAGTACTCAGGGCTATGTATTTAGAAAGGATATTATTTATCCAAAATTTGTTGTTATCCATGACATATTGTTATGTTGTTGTATTGGAATAAAGACAGAAGCAGTTGACAAGTAGGTTTAGTCATTTAAAAAATTCAGTCCTGGTTCTTACCCTTAATGATTAGGCAGCCTCATGTCTTACATAATTCATCTTTAGTTGTATATAAAAGAGATAACCAAAACAATTTCATTTTAATATTATTAACATGTAAGATACCTGGTCTTATACCTAAAACTTAGTAAGCGCTTGATAAATCCTAATTGTATTTTTGCACCATTGTATTAACACTGAATTATTTTAACCTTTAGTATTTAAATTCATCTGAACATGGTAGTTTGTACATTTACAGCAGTAATTATGAAATGAACTTTGTTTTCCAGTATGATTATATGTGTTCTGACATGACAATGGCAACTCAGAAAATTGCCTTAATTTTTGGTCTTATCAACATTGTATGTTTCATGTTTCACTAAAAACATTCTTATTAATAAAATAGTAATATTTATATGAACATCAATTTTACTTTTAAAAAAAATATAGTCCTACCATCTAATTTCGTTAATGAATGAATTTATGTCTAAAAAATAGTGAAATGAATATATTGGGATTAAGTCATCAAAATGAAATGTTATATTTACTGATGTACTCAAAATGCTATGTAATGTCTTGTGCCTTCAGATGTTTTCTCAGTTTAAAATGTCTATTTTGCTATCTACTCTGGAACTTGGTCAGATCAAAATAAGATTACAGCTAATTGGGATGCCAGTGATGTACTACAAAGATTTTTGCCCTGGAAAAAAGTTTTTATTTCAAAGGTTCTATGATATGGCATAATTCTTTTTATTTTTATTTATTTATTTATTTTCACTATTTATTTATTTGTTAGTTTTCTTATTTTTCTTAATTTGACATTTACTTTATTTTTTTTATTGTAAACAAATGGGATACATGTTGTTTCTCTGTTTGTACATGGAGTAAAGGCATACCATTTGTGTAATCGTAAATTTACATGGGGTAATGTTATTTGATTCATTCTGTTATTATTTCCCTTCCCCCCCACCCCTCCCACCCCTCTTTTCCCTCTATACAGTCCTTCCTTCCTCCATTCTTGCCCCCCTCCCTAACCCTAACACTAACACTAACTCCTCCCACCCCCCATTATGTGTCATCATCCACTTATCAGAGAGATCATTCATCCTTTGGTTTTTTGAGATTGGCTTATCACACTTAGCATAATATTCTCCAATTTCATCCATTTGCCCGCAAATGCCATAATTTTGTCATTCTTTATGACTGAATAATATTCCATTGTATATATATATATATATGCCACAGTTTCTTTATCCATTCATCAATTGAAGGGCATCTAGGTTGGTTCCACAATCTGGCCATTGTGATTTGAGCAGCTATGAACATTCTTGTGGCTGTATCTCTATAGTATGCTGATTTTAAGTCCTTTGGGTATAGGCTAAGGAGTGGGATAGCTGGGTCAAATGGTGGTTCCATTCCAAGCTTTCTGAGGAATCTCCACACTGCTTTCCAGAGTGACTGCCCTAATTTGCAGCCCCACCAGCAATGTATGAGTGTACCTTTTTCCCCACATCCTCTCCAACACCTGTGGTTGCTTGTATTCTTGATAATCACCATTCAAATTGGGGTGAGATGGAATCTTAGGGTGGTTTTGATTTGCATTTCTCTTATTACTAGGGATATTGAACATTTTTTCATATGTTTGTTGATTGCTTGTATATCTTCTTCTGTGAAGTGTCTGTTCATTTCCTTAGACCATTTGTTGATTGGGTTATTTGTATTCTTGGTGTAGAGTTTTTTGAGTTCTTTCTATATTCTGGAAATTAGTGCTCTATCTGAAGTATGATTGGCAAAGATTTTCTCCCACTCTGTAGGCTCTTTTTTCTCATTGCTGATAGTTTCCTTTGCTGAGAGAAAGCTATTTAGTTTGAATCTATCCCAGTTATTAATTCTTGCTTTTATTTCTTGTGCTATGGGAGTCCTGTTAAGGAAATCTGATCCTCAGCCAACATGTTGAAGATTTGGACCTATTTTTTCTTCTATAATCTGCAGGGTCTCTGGTCTGATTCTGAGGCCCTTAATCCATTTTGAGTTTAGTTTCATGCACGGTAAGAGATATGGGATTCGTTTCATAATCTTGCATACGGATTTCCAATTTTCCCAGCACCATTTGTTGAAGAGTCTATCTTTTCTCCATTGCATATTTTTGGCGCCTTTGTCTAGTATGAGAAAGTTATATTTATTTGGGTTTGTGTCCGTGTCCTCTATTCTGTACCATTGATCTACCTGTCTATTTGGGTACCAATACCATGCTGTTTTTGTTACTATTGTTTTGTAATATAGTTGAAGTTCTGGAATTGTGATACCTCCAGCTTCATTTTTCCTGCGAAGGATTGCTTTAACTATTCTGGGTTTCTTATTCTTCCAAATAAATTTCATGATTGCTTGTTCTGTTTCTGTAAGGTACGTCATTGGGATTTTAATTGGAATTGCATTGAATCTGTATAGCACTTTTGGTAGTATGGCCATTTTGACAATATTAATTCTGCCTATCCAAGAACATGGGAGATCTTTCCATCTTCTAAGGTTTTCTTTTAGTTTCTTTCTTTAGTGTTCTGTAGGTCTCATTGTAGAGGTCTTTCACCTCTTTTGTTAGATTGATTCCCAACTATTTTATTTTTTTTGAAGCTATTGTGAATGGGGTAATTTTCCTAACTTCTCTTTCTGAAGATTCATCACTTATGTATAAAAATGCATTAGATTTATGAGCATTGATCTTATATCCTGCTACTTTACTGAATTCACTTATGAGTTCAAAAAGCTTTCTGGTAGAATTTCCTGGTTCCTCTAAGTATATAATCATATCATCAGCAAATAGGGATAGTTTGAGTTCTTCTTTTCCTATTCGTATCCCTTTAATTTCTTTGGTCTGTCTAATTGCTCTGGCTAGAGTTCAAGGACAATGTTGAATAGAAGTGGTGAAAGGGGGCATCCCTGCCTTGTTCCAGTTTTTAGGGGGAATGCTTTTGGTTTTTCACCATTTAGAATGATATTAGCCATGGGTTTAGCATAGAGAGCCTTTACAATATTCAGGAATGTTCCCACTATAAATATTTTTTCTAGTGTTTTGAGCATGGAGGGATGCTGTATTTTACCAAATGCTTTTTATGCATCTATTGAAATAATTATGTGATTCTTGACTTTAAGTCTATTGATATGGTGAATGACATTTATTGATTTCCTGATGTTGAACCAACCTTGCATCCCTGGGATGAAACCCACTTGATTATGGTGCACTATCTTTTTAATATGTTTTTGTATGCGATTTGCTAAAATTTTGTTGAGTATTTTTGTGTCGATGTTCATTAAGGATATTTGTCTGAAATTTTTTTTTCTCGATTTGTCTGTCTGGTTCAGGTATCAGGGTAATATTGGCTTCATAGAATGAGTTTGGGAGGGTTCCCTCCTTTTCTATTTCATGGAATACTTTGAGCAGTATTGGAATGAGCTCTTCCTTAAAAGTTTTGTAGAACTCGGCTGAACCTGAACTTATCTTTGTTGGTAGGCTTTTGATGACCTCTTCTATTTCATTGCTTGAAATTGGTCTATTTATTGTGTATGTCCTCCATAGTCAGTTTAGGCAATTCATATGTCTCTAGAAACCTCTTGATGTCTTCGAAATTTTCTATTTTTTGGAGTATAGATTTTCAAAATAGTTTCTAATTATATTTTCTATTTCAATCGTGTGTGTTGTGATATTTCCTAGTTCATTCTGAATTTTAGTAATTTGGGTTTTCTCTCTTCTTCTCTTTGTTAGTGTGGCTAAGGGTTTATCAATTTTGTTTATTTTTTCAAATAAATAATATTTATTTTGTCATTTTTTATTGTTTCTTTTGTTTCACTTTCGTTGATTTCAGCTGTGATTTTAACTATTTCCTGTCTTCTGCTACTTTTGGTGTTGCTGTGTTCTTCTTTTTCTAGGGCTTTGAGGTGTAGTGTTAAGTCATTTATTTGTTGATTTTTTTCTTCTTTTATTGAATGTGCTCCATGAAATAAATTTTCCTCTAAGTACTGCTTTCATAGTGTCCCAGAGATTTTGATATGATATTTCTTTGTTCTCATTTACCTCTAAGAATTTTTAAATTTCTTTCCTGATATCTTCCATTATCCATTCATCATATAATAACATATTGTTTAATCTCCAGGTGTTGGAGTAGTTTCTGTTTTTTACTCTTTCATTATTTCTAATTAAATTCCATTATGATCTGATAGAATACAAGGTAGTGTCTCTATCTTCTTGTTTTGCTAACATTATCTTTTTGGCATAATATATGATCTATTTTAGTGAAGGATCCATGTGCTGCTGAGAAGAAAGTGTATTCGCTCTTGGTTGGATGGTGTATTCTATAAATATATGTTAAGTCTAAATTATTGATTGTGTTATTGAGATCTATGGTTTCTTTGTTCAATTTATGTTTGGAAGATGTGTCCAGTGGTGAGAGAGTTGTGTTAAAATCACCTAGTATTATTGTGATATGGTCTATTTGGTTTCCGAAATTGAGAAGGATTTGTTTGACATATATGGATGAGCCACTGTTTGGGGCATAGATGTTTGTGATTCTTATATCTTGCTGATTTATGCTTCCCTTAAGGAGTATGAAATGTCCTTCTTTATCCCTCTGACTAACTTTGGCTTGAAGTCCACTTTATCTGAAATGAGGATGGATACTCCAGCTTTTTGCTGAGTCCATGTGCATGGTATGTTTTTCCCATCCTTTCACCTTTAGTCTATGGTTATCTCTTTCTATGAGGTGAGTCTCTTGCAGGCAACATATTTTTGGATCTTTCTTTCTAATCCAATCTGCCAGTCTATGTCTTTTGATTGGTGAGTTCAGGCCATTAACATTCAGGGTTATTATTGAGATATGATTAGTATTCCCAGTCATTTGGTTCATTTTTAAAATTTCATTTATTTATTTATTTTTTTGACACAACTTGGTTCCTCATTTATTTGACAGTTCCTTTAGGATAATTCCTCCCTTTGCTGATTTGCTTCTTTGTTTTTTATCTCTTTCTCATGGAATATTTTGCTGAGAATGTTCTGTAATACTGGCTTTCTTTTTGTAAATTCTTTTAGCTTTTGTTTATCATGGAGGATTTTATTTCATCATCAAAACTGAAGGTAAGTTTTGCTGGGTATAAGATTCTTGGTTGGCATCCATTTTCTTTCAGGGCTTGGTAAATTTTGTTCCAGGCCCTTCTAGTTTTTAGGGTCTGGATTGAAAAATCTGCTGTTATCCGTATTGGTTTCCCCCTGAATGTAATTTGGTTCTTTTCTCTCACAGCCTTTAAAATTCTGTCTTTATTTTGTATGTTAGGTATTTTCATTATAATGTGCCTTGGTGTGGGTCTGTTTTAATTTTGTGTATTTGGAGTCCTATAAACCTCTTGTACTTGATTTTCTATTTCATTCTTCAGATTTGGGAAATTTTCTGATATTATTTCATTGAATAGTTTGTTCATTCCTTTGGTTTGTTTCTCTAAGCCTTCTTCAATCCCAATAATTCTTAAGTTTGGCCTTTTCATGATATCCCATAATTCTTGAAGGTTCTCTTCATGATTTCTTACCATCTTCTCTGTTTGGTCAACTTTGTTTTCAAGGTTAAATATTTTTTCTTCAATATCTGAGGTTCTGTCTTCCAGGTGTTCTATCCTATTGGTTATTTTTTCTATGGAATTCTTAATTTGGTTTATTGTTTCCTTCATTTCAAGGATTTCTGTTTGGTTTTTTCAATATCTCTAACTCTTTATTGAAATGATCTTTTGCTTCCTGTATTTGGTCTTTTAACTGTCAGTTGGTGCGATCATTCAATGCCTGCATTTGCTCTTTCATCTCATCATTCAATGCCTGCATTTTCTCTTTCATCTCATCATTTGCTTCCCTGATCATTTTAATTATGTACATTCTGAACTCCCTTTCTGTCATTTCTTCTGCTATGCTGTCATTAGATTTTATTGATGTAACATCTATATTTATTTGGGGCATTTTCTTCCCTTGTTTTCTCATATTGTTCAGGTATCAGTGGATTGCTGAGATATTGCAGATTTCCTCTATTGACTTCTAGTGTCCCTGAAGATTTCTAGTATATCCTCTCTTAGCCTTCAGTAGCCTGAAGTCTTGGAGGAAGTTGATAACGCAGTGCTCCACAAGGAAGCCGCCTCTCTATGGGTGGTGGTCTTCAGTTGGGGTATATTCGCTGCTAGTGGGCAGAGGTGTCTCCAGTTGTTGACCAATGGTCATCCAAAGGGGAACTAGGCTGCGGGCTGTGGCAAGGCCTGTTTGGGCCTGTGTCTCTGGTTTTGCCATCCTTGTGGGAAAACCTCACCCTGCAGGGAAGACTCACCTGGTGGGGAGGTCTCGTTGGTCAGCTCCTCTCCTAGAGGTTCTCCTCAATCCACAACTACCGCCTGGGCTGGGCAGCCTTCCTCTGCAACGTTCCCAGGGGCCCAAACCTACCTCCTGGGCCTGCGATTCTCTGCCTGTTCAGAAGATTCTCCTTAGGCTCACCTCCTCAGAGAAGCTGCCTGCAGTCCTGGAACCTTTGCTCTGCCCCTCAGCTTGTCTCTGTGCAGCTCTTCCACCAAGAAACCACCTAGGTCCTGGACCATGCTCTGCACCTAATCATCTAGCTGTGCGGTCCCTCCTCTGAGCAGCCCCACAAGCCTCCTCTGGGCAGCTGCCTGAGCTCTGGTGTGCTCACTCCTAGTCCAAGGGACCCACCATGCCCCTCTTCCTCCGGGCAACCACCCGGAGTTCCCATGCGGTTGCTCCAAGTACAAGCAACTCACTGCGTACTTCCTCTTCCTGGCAGCCGCCCGTAGCCCTGGTGCAGTCGCTCAGAGTCCAAGCAACTCGCTGCACTGGTTCTCCTTCGGGCAGCTGCCTGGAGTTCCTGTGTGGTTGCTCCCAGTCCATGCGACTCCCACGGCTCCTCCTCCTCGTCCGGGCAGCCCCCTGGTGTTCTGGTGCGTTCGCTCTGAGTCCATACAGCTCGCCGCGTGCCTCCTCCTCTGGGCAGCCACCTGGAGCCCCAGTGGGTTCCTCTGAGTCCAAGAGCTGTGCTGAGTGTCCTCCTCTCCAGTGCTCCCAGTTGTCCAAGTTCACTGCTCCAGAGGGGGGAGGGGCATCTCATTGGGCAACTCTACTTCATAAAATTCCCGGCATTCCGGGACTACCACCCCATCCGGGACACCTCCCCAATGGGAGAGACTCACCCTGCGGCTTTGAGTTGGTCCCAAGTCTCTCAATATCTCCTCTTCTTGAATCCTAAGTCCTGGAGCAACAAGAAATCTAGTCACCCTCTAGTCCGTCATCTTGAAAATCCTGGCATACTTCTTTATGTAAGCACTTTATTCACATTGATAGAGTATTTCTGAAATTAATATGTTCGCTAGGTCTCCCTTTTTTGTTTTTATCTTTTTTTTTTTTTCTTTTCTTTTTTGGTGTGTGTATGAATGTTGAGGATTGAATCCAGGGCCACATGAATGCTAACCTTACACTCTATCACTGAACCTCCATGGTTTTGAAAATCTCAGAGGTAAATAATTGAAATCATCATTTTAACATTACATAAAATTTAAGTTAGATAAACAAGTACAAAAAATGCATACAGTGCTTGTATTTTATACAATTACAAACTATATAGCATAAAAGAGTAACATAAAAAATATAGACCACTATGTTATTCCTGTGGATACTGGCCTGAGTTATTTAACTATTTGTTCTGTATCTTTCAAGAAACATTAAATAGATTTTTATTTTAATAATTTTTTTAGATGCAAAAACTAAAACACAATTCTAAAGTTCTTAAGCAAGTGGAATAAACTACAAATTTGTTGGTGTCTCCTGCTGAATCTAAGGCCAGATTTGGGGATTTAGAAGCAAGATGTATCAATTAAAATGCATGATAACTTTTTCTGAATGCTATCTTAGTTTTTCTTAGTGTATCTACATGTATTTCCTCTCTTCCCCCTTTTCTCTTCTAAATGAAACACATTTTTAAAACTTTGGGGGTTTGTCACTATGTTAAAATCATATCAATAAATAACCTTGACTTTTAGATTTCAGAATTATATTTATTCAGTGGTGATGACAATTATGATTTTTTTGGGGGGAGAGCTAAACACTGCTAGATTTTTTGGGCTAGGCATTATATAATGCTGAATATCCTTTAGAAGTTAACTTTATAGTAAATATGAAAAATTATCCAGACAGAAAATAAAAATGACTAAAAGCATAAGACCTTATATGTAATATATATGTTTTAAAGAAGCATAGTTTTTCTATATCCAATTCATAATACACCACTAAGTGATAAATAATTTAAAATGTGTTTGTCCACAAGAAAAATTTAATTATTTAGTTATAAGAATGATCCTGATTACATAGGAGCAACATATCATGGAATGGCCTGTGAACCAAAGTTTGCTGTAGGAATTACTCTGGTATGTATTTTATTTACATGTTTTCGGTAATAATACCAATTTTGAATATTAATGTATACATCAAGGAAAATAATACTCATTTTTACTTTGAAATTCAATTATAATCTCAAAGAGAGTTTACCGTGATGTAAAAACACATATTTACCATTGTAGCCATTTCCAACTACACACTTCATTAGTATTAAGTATATTCACATTAGTTTGATACAAATTCTCAGAACTTTTCACCTGAAACACTGAAAACTATACCCATTAAATAACAGCTCCTATCTCCCCCAACCTCTCAGTCTCTAGTAACAGTTTATTTTTTTGTTTCTATGAATTTGACAACTTTATATCCCTCCTATAAGTAGAATCAAATGCTACTTGTCTTTTTGTGACTTACTACACTAAACATAATGCCCCTGTAGTTTATCCATGTAGTGTATTTAATAAGATTTCTTTCCTTTTTAAGGTTAAATAATATTTCATTGTTTATATCATATCTTCTCTACTCAACCCTCTATGAATATTTAAGTATTCTGTAATTTGGCTATTGTGGATAATGCTGAAAACATGGCAATACAGATATCTTGTTAAGATTCTGATTTCAGTTATTTTGGATATATGCCCAGGAGTGGAATTGCTGGATCATATGAGAGTTCTATATTTAATTTAATTTCTCTGGTAGTTGCACCATTTTATATTCGCACCAATGGTCCATAATGGTTTGCATGGTGTTCCCCACATCTTCAGAAATGCAGGTTACACTTTTTCTGTTATTCTTTAATAGTAGCCATCTTAAAGAGTGATGAAAGATATGATGGTATTCATCTTATATTTTTATTCCCTACCATCCAGATTAAAAATGCTGTTACTCAAAAAGAATAACCTACTTTTTCCTCCCACATTCCTAGTCTAAGAAATGAATTAACTTCAGTATTATACCAGTTTCTTAAATTTGGGTTTTTGTTTATGTAATACGGCCAAAATTGCTTGACAAAATCCAAGGGATGAAGGAATAACTTAGACAACAATTCCATTTTTTTTTTTCTTTTCTATTTAGTATCCAAGGACAATAATTTTAGAGGCATTTTCAGTTCTTCAGGCACAGTTGCTTGGGATTAACCTGGGATTAACATATGACAATGTCTACAATTGTTACTGTCCAGGAACTACATGCATAATGAATCCTGATGCAATGTAAGTTATTATATCACACACACACACACACACACACACACACACACTTCTCTTGGGAAATTTTGGTAGCATTCTTTGATAGCTGGAATATAACTTGAGGAAGAATATTTTTGTTAAATACATGTGTACTTCTTTAAAACTTATTAAGAAGACTGAGTATATGTTGTATGAAATATGTTTAATATTTCTATACTAAATGGTATGACATAGAATTTGGGCATTGATGATGACTTTCTGAACTTGATTAGAATATTCTTGGAGTTATTGAAAACTTTCCAGGGTCACAAAGTGAAATAATCTGAAATAGCAAGAAAATCTTTGTGGGTAGGGGTGAAAATGAACAAAAAAGAAGAAACTGGAGCGAATCCGCCTGACCCCTGCACAGAGATTGGTAGCCTCACTGAGCGACCCTACCTGACACCTACCCAGGACCCATGGCACCATCACCAGTCGGTCGCAGTCGCAGAGAGAGCTGGCAGGTGAGTCAGGCCGCCTGCATCCCGGAGGTAGCAGGTGGGCACCCAACTCGCCTGCCTTGCGGAGTTAGGTGGCGGGCAGCCAACCCGCCCATCACCAGGCCAAAGACAGACACCATCACTGAGCAAAACTGCCTGACCACCACGCCGAGGTCTGTTGTCATCGCAGAGCAAGCCTGCAGAAGAGCCAGCCCCACCTGCATCGCAGAGCTAGCCAGAGGCTTCTTTATAGGCTGATGCAGTCATCTTGAATTATTCCTGAGGGTGTGGCCATCATCATTGGAAGGGCAGCTCCTTTCCTGAGACACCTACAAGAGGCTAGAGGACCTTTGACAAGACCCAGGAGTCAAGAAGAGGAGGTACTGAGAGACTCGGGGCCAATTCAGAGCCACTGGGTGACTCTCTCCCACTGGTTGGGCTCCATGGTTGGGGCAAATGCAGGGAACTTTGTGGAGTAGAGTGGCCCAGTGAGACTTCCTGCTGGAGCCCAGAACCCAGTCAACGGGGAGCATTGCAAGGAGGGCCGCACAGCAAGAGGCTTCAACTCAGAATGAGGGTCCGAGACCCAGGCTGTAGCTCCGGTCCCCAGGGAACGTAGCAGAGGAGGGCTGCTCAGTGAGGGAATCCCTCACAAGGCCAGGCTCCCCAGCCCAGGAGGTAGGTCAGGACCCCTCGGAACATCACAGAGGAGAGCTTCCCAGTCCAGGTGGTAGTTCTGGACTGAAGGGAACTTCTCCAAGGAGAGATGCCCAGCGAAACTTCCCCATGGGGTAAGTCTTCCCCGCTGGGTGAGGCTTTCCCACCAGGGCAGTAGAATCAGGAACACAGATCAGATCAGATGTGCCCCAGTCTGCAGTCTAGTCCCCCTTTGACTGACCATCAATCAATAAGTGGAGGTGCCTCTGACCACTGACAGGGAATATACCCCACCTGAAGGCCACCACCCCTAGAGGGGCAGCTTCCTAGTGGAGCACCGCATTATCAAGTTCCTCCATGACATCAGGCTACTGGAGGCTAAGAGGTGAGTTATGGAAATCTACAGAGACAATATTAGTCAATAGAGGAAATCTGCAATATCCCAGAGTTTCACTACTAGAGGGGTAGAAATCTGAGCAATATGAGTAAACAAGGGAAGAAAACGTCACAAACCTAGATGGTATAGCAATAAATTCCAATGACAGCATGGTGGAATAAATGTCACAAAGGGAGTTCAGAATGTACATAATTAAAATGATCAGAGATGCAAGTGAGAAGATGAAAGAGCAAATGCAGGCTTTGAATGATCACACCAATCAACAGTTAAAAGAGCAAATAGGGGAAGAAAAAGATCATTTCAATAAAGAGTTAGTGATATTGAAAAAAAAAACAAACAAAACTCCTTGAAATGAAGGAAACAATAAACCAAATTAAGAACTCCATAGAAAGCACAACCAATAGGCTACAACAACTGGAAGACAGAACCTCAGATATTGAGGAAAAAATATTTAATCTTGAAAACAAAGTTGACCAAAGAGAGAAGATGGTAAGAAATCATGAACAGAATTTATAAGAATTATGGGATATCATGAAAAGGTCAAATTTAAGAATTATTGGGATTCAGGAAGGCACAGAGAAACAAACCAAAGGAATGAATAATCTATTCAGTGAAATAATATTAGAAAATTTCCCAAATCTGAAGAATGAAATGGAAAATCAAGAACAGGAGGCTTGTAGGACTCCAAATACACGAAATTACAACAGACCCACACCAAGTCACATTATAATGAAAATACCTAACATACAAAATAAAGACAGAATTTTAAAGGCTGTGAGAAAAGAATCAAATTACATTCAGGGGGAAACAAATACAGATATCAGCAGATTTTTCAATCCAGACCCTAAAAACTAGAAGGGCCTGGAAGAAAATGGATGCCAACCAAGAATCTTATACCCAGCCAAACTTCAGATTTGACAATGAAATGAAATCCTTCCATGATAAGCAAAAGCTAGAAGAATTTAATAAAAGAAAGCCAGCATTACAGAACATTCTCAGCAAAATATTCCATGAAGAAGAGATGAAAAACAATGATGCAAATCAGCAAAGGGAGGAACTAGGCTAAAGGAATAGACAAATAAAGGAGAAACCAAGTCATGTCAAAAACCAAACATAAGCCAAATGACCAGGAATACAAATCATACTTCAATAATAACCCTGAAGGTTAATGGCCTGAACTCATCAATCAAAAGACATAGACTGGCAGATTGGATTAAAAGGAATGATCCAACAATTTGCTGCCTGCAAGAGACTCACCTCATAGAAAGAGATACCCACAGACTAAAGGTGAAAGGATGGGAAAAAAAACATACCATGCACATGGACACAGAAAAAGCCGGAGTATCCTTTCTCATATCAGATAATGTGGACTTCAAGCCAAAGTTAGTCAGAGGGATAAAGAAGGACATTTCTTACTGCTTAAGGGAAGCATAAAACAGCAAGACATAACAGTCATAAATATCTATGTACCAAACAATGGCTCATCCATATACATCAGACAAATCCTTCTCAATTCCAGAAATCAAATAGACCACAACACAATAATACTAGGCGATTTTAACACACCTCTCTCACCAATGGACAGATCCTCCAATCAAAAATTGAACAAAGAAACCATAGATCTCAATAAAATAATCAATAATTTAGACTTAACATACATTTATAAAATATACCATCCAACAAAGAGCAAATGCATCTTCTTCACAGCAACACATGGATCCTTCTCTAAAATAGACCATATTTTATGCCACAAAGCTGATGTTAGCAAGTACAAGAAGATAGAGACACTACCTGTATTCTATCAGATCATAATGGATTGAAATTAGAAATAAATGATAGTAAAAAACAGAAACTACTCCAACACCTGGAGATTAAATAATATGCTACTATATGATGAATGGATAACAGAAGACATCAGGAAGGATATTAAAAAATTCTTAGAGGTAAATGACAACAAAGAAACATCATATCAAAATCTCTGGGACACTATGAAAGCAGTACTTAGAGGAAAATTTATTTCATGGAGTTCATTCAATAAATAAGAAAAAATCAACAAATAAACGACCCAACAGTATGGTTCAAAGCCCTAGAAAAAGAAGAACAGAGCAACACCAAGTAGTAGAATACAGGAAATAGTTAAACAAAAACCCAAATTACTAAAATTCGGAATGAACAAGGAAATATCACAACACACACGATTGAAATAGAAAACATAATTAAAAGCTATTTTGAAAATCTATACTCCAACAAAATACAAAACCTCAAAGACATCAACAGCTTTCTAGAGACATATGAATTACCTAAACTGAACCAGGAAGACATACACAATTTAAATAGATCAATTTCAAGTAATGAAATAGAAGTCATCAAAAGCCTACCAACAAAGAAAAGTCTGGGACCAGATGGGTTCTCAGCCAAGTCCTACAAAATCTTTAAAGAAGAGCTCATTCCAATACTCCTCAAAGTATTCCATGAAATAAAAGAGGAGGGAACCCTCCCAAACTCATTCTATGAAGCCAATATCACCCTGATACCTAAACCAGACAGAGACACATCGAGGAAAGAAAATTTCAGACCAATATCCTTAATGAACATTGATGCAAAAATTCTCAATGAAATTTTAGTAAATCGCATACAAAAATATATTAAAAAGATAGTGCACCATGATCAAGTGGGTTTTATCCCAGGGATGCAAGGTTGGTTCAACATTCGGAAATCAATAAATGTCATTCACCATATCAACAGACTTAAAGTCAAAAATCATATGATTATTTTGATAGATGCAGAAAAAGCATTTGATAAAATACAGCATCCCTTCATGCTCAAAGCACTAGAAAAAATAGGGATAGTGGAACATTGTAAAGGCCATCTACGCTAAGCCCATGGACAATATCATTCTAAATGCTGAAAAACTGAAAACATTCCCCCTGAAAACTGGAACAAGGCCGGGATGTCCTCTTTCACCACTTGTGTTCAACATTGTCCTTGAAACTCTTGCCAGAGCAATTAGACATACCAAGGAAATTAAAGGGATATGAATAGGTAAAGAAGAACTCAAACTATCCCTATTTGCCGATGACATGATTATATATTTAGAGGAACCAGGAAATTCCACCAGGAAACTTTTAGAACTCATAAGTGAATTCAGTAAAGTAGTAGGATATAAGATCAATGCTCATAAATCCAATGCATTTTTATACATAAGTGATGAATCTTCAGAAAGAGAAGTTAGGAAAACTATGCCTTTCACAATAGCCTCCAAAAAAATAAAATACTTGGGAATCAATCTCACAAAAGAGGTGAAAGACCTCTACAATGAGAACTACAGAACACTAAAGAAAGAAATTAAAAGAAAACCTTAGAAGATGGAAAAATCTCCCATGTTCTTGGATAGGCAGAACTAATATTGTCAAAATGACCGTACTACCAAAAGTGCTATAGAGTTTCAATGCAATTCCAATTAAAATCCCAACGATGTACCTTACAGAAATAGAGCAAGCAATCATGAAATTTATTTGGAAGAATAAGAAACCCAGAATAGCTAAAGCAATCCTTCGCAGGAAGAGTGAAGCAGTGGGTATCACAATACCAGACCTTCAACTGTATTACAAAGCAATAGTAACAAAAACAGTATGGTATTGGCACCAAAATAGGTAGATCAATGGTACAGAATAGAGGACACAGACACAAACCCAAATAAATACAATTTTCTCATACTAGACAAAGGTTCCAAAAATATGCAATGGAGAAAATATAGCCTCTTCAACAAATGGTGCTGGCAAAACTGGAAATCCATATGCAACAGAATGAAAATAAACCCCTATCTCTCACCCTGCACAAAAATCAACTTAAAATGGATCAAGGACCTTGAAATCAGACCAGAAACCCTGCATCTTACAGAAGAAAAAGTAGGTCCAAATCTTCAACATGTTGGCTGAGGATCAGATTTCCTTAACAGGACTCCCATAGCACAAGAAATAAAAGCAAGAATTAATAACTGGGATAAATTCAAACTACATAGCTTTCTCTCAGCAAAGGAACTATCAGCAATGTGAGGAGGGAACCTACAGAGTGGGAGAAAATCTTTGCCACGCATACTTCAGATAGAGCAGTAATTTCCAGAATATATAAAGAACTCAAAAAATTCTACACCAAGAATACAAATAACCCAATCAACAAATGGTCTAAGGAAATGAACAGATACTTCACAGAAGAAGATCTACAAGCAATCAACAGATACATGAAAAAATGTTCAACATCCCTAGTAATAAGAGAAATGCAAATCAAAACTACCCTACGATTCCATCTCACCCCAATTAAATGGCGATTATGAAGAATATTAGCAACTATAGGTGTTGGTGAGGATGTGGGGGAAAAGGTACACTCATACATTGCTGGTGGGACTGCAAATTAGTGCAGCCACTCTGGAAAGCAGTGTGGAGATTCCTTAGAAAACTAAAATAGAACCATCATTTGATCCTGCTATCCCACTCCTTGGCCTATACCCAAAGGACTTAAAATCAGCATACTACAGAGATACAGCCACAATGTTCATATTGTTCAATTCATAATAGCCAGATTGTGGAGCCAAACTATATGCCCTTCGATTGATGAATGGATAAAGAAATTGTGATATATATATATATATATATATATATATATATATATATATACACACACACACCATGGAATATTACTTAGCCATAAAAAATAATAAAATTATGGCATTGCAGGCAAATGGATGAAATTGGAGACTATCATGCTAAGTGAGATAAGCCAATCTCAAAAACTGAAGGACAAATGATCTTGCTGATATGTGGATGATGACACATAATGGTGGGAGGGAGGGGGGCAAGAATGGAGGAAGGAGGGACTGTATAGAGGGATAAGAGGGGTGGAGGTGTGGGGGGAGAAAAAAATAACAGAATGAATCAAAAACTATTACCCTAGGTAAATATATGATTACAAAAATGGTGTGCCTCTACTTCATGTACAGGGAAACAAGATGTATCCCATTTGTTTACAATAAAAATGAATTTAAAAAAAGAAGAAGAAATGGTTGGCATTTTAAGGAATAGTAGTTTAGACGGGGAAAAGGAAGTAAAAAAATAATGAAATTAAAGAACCATTAGTTAATTTATTATTTATTATTTATTATAATCATCATTATAATTTATTATTTATTATAATTTATTATTAATTATAATTATTAATTATTAATTAATTATTATTATTAATTTTGCTGTAAATGTATAAGAGTTTACCAAGACTGAAAGAACCATTCCAAGACTTATGAATAAGCTTTCAGATATATTGTTATTTCTCTCAATCTTAATTCTCAATACTTTAGGAAAGGAGAATAATAAGGGGATATCTTAAGAGGAGTTTGTATACGTTAGACCTCAGGTGTTCTGAGTCTTCCACTGGCGTGATTTAGTGCATATATTTCCAGAACTCAGAAGACAAGGAATATAAAATGTGTGAGCCAACAGCATATCAATGAGAATTAAAACTATAAGGAGATCATTTAGAAAGATGTCATCAACTGAAAAGGGGAGCCTTTGAATACTTCTCAGATTTATAGCCTGAATAGTTGAATGGGAAAATAGTGATACGCAAAGAGGAGAAAGGAAAGGAAGGATGTGTTTTGTAAATAAGGGAGGTGATGGAAGTCCTTAGGAAATGCATTAGCATGGTATTGTAGTCTCATCAAATTCTCTCACATGATACAGATAAAAACTAGGAAAATAAAATTTGATGGGGAGTCCAAAACCCCAGCAGAGTAGATTTTGCTAGGAGGTGTGAACTGCCTGGGAAAATAATAAAAAGTCTGAAATAATCAGTAAGAAATAAAGACAAAGCCAGAGGTTAGATTTAAGAAGGGTGGTGCCTGATGGATCTTCCAGCCCTGATAGGAACTGAAACTGAACAAACAAAAAAGGCCCAAGTTCTTTATTTAAGGGCAAGTACATCAAAGGCAGGGATAAGGTTTTAGCAGGAGGGGGCCTTGTTTCGGTGCTTGGCAGGTTATGCCCATCTCCTGGAGGCTGTGTTCAAACTTGGAGCTGTGAGCTAAGTCAGGTTGCCAGCATGATCTGGGCTTTCTAGAACTGGGGAATTACACCCAGGAATTCCAGAGAAGCAGCTTCCCTGCCTTAATGGATCAAACAAATGTCCATAAGTCACAAATGACTCCCAACAAAAATTTAATGGGCATATATCATAAACCCACCAAACTGGAAAACACACACACACACACACACACACACACACACAAACACACACACACACACACAAGCTGTATGCAAGCAGGTCAGCAATGCATTGCCAAAATCAGACCTATGTAAAGTAATTGGGAGAAAATAGAAGGAAAACAATTCATACATAAAGAGGACCTTGGAAAAATGATTGATTTCAAGGACAAGGCAGAGAAAATACAAATAAAGTTGTTTCAAAATTAGTGAGAATTACAAAGAGTCACGAAGTTGTGTCAAAAATCCACAGAATCCAGTTTGTACGGGTCCCAGCCAAATCTGGGACAATTTGAATATCAACAATAATAACAACTGAATTACAGCCCATTAAATAAAATGGGAAAACATGATTCTGTATTGATAGAAATATATGAATTAATAAATTAAAAATGTAATTAGAAAGTGATAATAACATAAACTGAAGTATTTCTCTCCAAATAATTAGAACTGACAGGGAAAAAGTAATTTTACACTGAAGACTGGCAGACACATCTTAGTCAACTTTTTGAAGTGAGTTTCATCAGTAATACAACAAATTGAAATCAAGTAACACTTAAGGTTGTAATGAAACAAACACAGAATCACTCTTGTGATAATATTGCTGAGATGCAAAACTTCACTCTGGTCATGAGGAAATGTTATAAATCTAAATGAGGGACATTCTACCAAACAATTGTCCTGTAATCATAAAACTTCTCAAGGTCATGAATGTCAACTACAACAACAAAAACCCTGAGACAATGTAGGATATATTACAATTAAATGTAGTCATCAATTCTGAATTGAACCATTCTGCTGCAAATATTTTGGGAAATTTGAGTGGTGACTGAGAATTATATATTAGCTCTCCAAAGGTTGCTTTTTGTATTTGTGTAGGCTTATGCAATGTAAAATAGAAGAATATATTTTGAATAATGTTTAACTACCATTATTTTCTTATTTTAAAGGGTCTAGTGTGCTTATGTAAGGGAGTCAATTTTAATGGAAGATCTATATGAATATCATGTTGGCATCTTATTCTTAACTGTTTTCATAAACAAAATTTACTTTGTAACATTTCTCTAATTTTGAGATTGTTAGAGAATTAAACAAAAATTCATTAAAATATACTAATGTATAGAAATATAAAAAGATAAAAAATTTAAAATCTAAGAATTAGAGATTTTATATATCTTAGTTTTGAAACATTTCATTTGATTCATTTTGTTACCAAAGACTATGTAAACATGATTTGCTATTAACACAGCTAATAATTTTTCTCCTTGAAGTTTCCCACATAAGTTACATTTCCATAATAATCATTGCAGCTTCTTATAATGATTTTTGTAATAATGATTTTGACAACAATAATAAAGCAATAAATAATAGCACTTACCCAAGTAGAGCTTATTTTGCACCAAGCACTGTAATATGTTTCAATATATTCTAACTCCTGATACTTAAACTTCTTGTTTTCTAGATTCTAATTACATTGAAATGCAATAGAAATGAACTTATTTCTTTTATTTAGTGAAACAGACATTATTACTTCATTTACATATATGACTGTATGACCAATGGGATCCTACAATATGTAAAATCAGAAAAATAAGAAATTACACTCCATTTATGTATGATCTATCAAAATGTATAAATGCATTCTACTGTCATGTACAACTAATTAGAACAAATAAAAAATTTTAAAAATTGAATGAATAAATGAATGGAAATTTTAAAAAACCTGTAATAAGCTAGAAGTATTCTCTCCTATTTCTTGGCTATTCTCTGAATGAAGTATTCTAGAATTCATAGCATGTATAACAGACCATTAATTTGATACTGACTCTATTCCATTTATCTGAGAAACACAATTTAATTTTAGATGTTCCTGTGGTATAAAGCTTTTCAGTATTTCCAGCATGGGTCAAATTAAGCACATAGTTTCATAGCCTGAATCTGAATATTTTAAGCATCAAACTTTTTTTGAAAGTAATTTTTGAACCACAAACAAGATGTTGTGGCAATGGAATTTTAGAAGCACCATAGCAGTGTGATTGTGAAAATCCAGAAATTAGTTACAAACTTTAGTAGCTTATCCAAAGATTTGTTTTGTATTTCTCATGTAGGCATATGCAACATGAAATAGAAGAACATTTTTTTAAATGATTCAATATTTTAGCAAATATCTAAGGTTGGGATTTATGGAATATGTGATTCCTGGTTGATCCTGAATTTGAAGAGTTTAAGTATGGGGCAAATGTAGCATTAATTAAAGAAGTAGAATTATTTTGTCATGTAAACATTTGTAGC
This sequence comes from Sciurus carolinensis, assembly GCF_902686445.1. NCBI lineage: Eukaryota > Metazoa > Chordata > Mammalia > Rodentia > Sciuridae > Sciurus > Sciurus carolinensis. The sequence continues at coordinate 53,347,934 of NC_062216.1, read as the reverse complement.
ACTATTATTATTCTGTGCCTTATACATCAGAAGCATCAGTAATGAGACCATCAACTATATAATTTCCAAATTTTCTCTCAAGTGACTGCATTAATTCACTAAGTTGTTACCTGTGTTGACATTTGTCTCTCATCTCGTAATTTCTGTCCTTGCATTTATTTATTTATTTTGTGGTACTGGAGACTGAACGCTGAGCTGCCTACATACGAGGCAAGCATACTGCCACTGAGTTACACCCTGGAACTTCATTCATTTCAACTTGATATTACAGAACTGAATTACTCATAATCCTTGAGTTTTGTTATAAATGATTATGTGACCCAACAATATTATAGTAAAAAAAATGTAGCATAATCACTAGGTTGTGATTGTGTTCCCTTAGTTACATTTTATTACATCTGGAGGACTCCATTATGACCTAAAGAAAAGCAGATGTAAAGTTTGCAGCACATTAAAAATAAAAATAATAAGATTGAAATAAAAGTTAGCATTTAGTTATTATTGCCTATGTACTTTACTAATTATTTAAAGTTCACTGGGATCTTTGTGAAACATCAACATTATACCACATAGACAACTATGTAAAGGCAATAAAATCCAATTTTTATTCTTATTTAATATCTTCTAGAGTTAAATCTGAAACATAAAATCTTGGAGCCAAAAATAATAACAAAATAATTCCTTGAATATTCATTTACAATAATTTATTGTTCCAACTTAGTAACGTCTATTTTAATGTGGATACACTCTGAGAAATGTGTCATTAAGTGATTTTGTTATTGTTAAATAGCACATAATAGAGGTTACTTACAAGAATCTAGATGGTACAGGTCAATTAGTGGACATGGCCTGTTGATGCAATCAAGAGATGCAGTAAACACAAGATATTTGAGGTCACTGCCGAAGTAACATGGCATAGTGTTTTGCAATAATTTTTTTCCTTATAAGTAAGAGTGTGTTCTAAAATAATGATTAAAAAGTAGAGTTAAGTAAATTCACAAACAAGTGGCATATATAATCCTCAACTGTTAGAACTTTGCATGATTGCATATGCTTATACTTTTATACCACTGGTAGTGCAGGAGGTTTGGGCACATCTGCATTACCACAAATGCTTGAGTAATGCTTTACATACATACAATATACTGATGGCTACAAGGTCATTAAGCAACAGAGACTTTTCAGCTCCATTCTAATTTTATGTAACAACTGATACATAAGTGTTCCACTGTAAATCAAAACATTGTTATGCACTATAAGCCTGTATTCCAAAAATAATATCTTGAGAAGTCTTGATAATATGGAAAAGTATTATCCATATACTAAATGTGATATAATAAATGAAGAAAATATAGAAATTAGCTAGCATATATTGATAAACAAGGAGATTCAAAGAAATCGCATAAATTTTTAATAGTTCAACTTATTTTTTTATTGTTTGTTCTATTTTTAGTTATTTATGACATAACTATTTCTTCATAAATTCTGGAGATCAGTGCTCTATTTGAAGTGCATGTGGTAAAGATTTTCCCATTCTGTAGACTCTCTTCACATTATTGATTGTTTCCTTTACTGAGAAAAAGCTTTTTAGTTTGAATCCATCCCATTTATTGATTCTTTATTTCTTGTGCTTTGGAAGTCTTGTTAAGGAAGTCAGATCTTAAGCCAACATGATGAAGATTTGGGCTTACATTTTCTTCTGTTTGGTAAAGGATCTCTGGTTTAATTCCTAGGTCCTTGATCCATTTTGAGTTGAGTGTTGTGCAAGGTGAGAGGAGTTTAATTTCATTTTGCTACATATGAATTTCCAGTTTTCCCACCACCATTGATTGAAGAGGCTATTTTTTCTCCATTGTATGTTTTTGGCATCTTTGTCTAGTGTGAGATAACTGTTTTTATGTGGGTTTGTCTCTGTGTCTTCTATTCTGTACCATTGGTCTACCTGGCTATTTTGGTACCAACACCATGCTGTTTTTGTTACTACTGCTCTGCAGTGTATTTTAATGTCTGGTATTGTGATACCTCCTGCTTCACTCTTCCTGCTAAGGATTGCATTGGCTATTGTGGGTCTCCTATTTTGCCAAATGAATTTCATGATTGCTTTCTCTATTTCTATGAAGTACATCATTGGGATTTTAATTGAAATTGCATTGAATCTGTATAGTGCTTTTGATAGTATGGTCATTTTGATAATATTAATTCTACTTATCCAAGAACATGGGAGAGCTTTCCATCTTCTGAGACTTTCTTTAATTTCTTTCTGTAGTGTTCTGTAATTCTCATTGTAGAGGTCTTTCACCTCTTTGGTTAGATTGATTCCCAGGTTTGTTTTTTTTTTTTTTTTTTTTTCTTTTTTTTTTTTTTTGAGGCTATTGTGAATGGGATAGTTTTCCTAATTTCTCTTTCAGAGGATTCATCACTCATGAATAGAAATACATTAGATTTATGCCCCTTGATTGTTGCCACCCGCAGCAACAATCCTGCGGGAATTTATCGGAGGTGGACTGGGAATGAACTACTTTTATTATCTTTATCTGGACTACTTCCTTGCTTGCTTGCTTATTTGCTACTTTATAGAGGAAGAGAGGCTTTGCTTAGAGGAAGAGAGGCTTTGAGAGGAAGAGAGGCTTTGCTTAGAGGAAGAGAGGCTTTGAGAAGAAGAGAGGCTTTGCTTAGAGGAAGAGAGGCTTTGCTCAATCTCAGAGGTGCTACGCTTTCAGAGAAGCTATTAGAGGTCTGCTGCTTCTTCTTAGAGGTGTGTTCTATGTCCTATCAGACATGCTGCTTATCAGAGGTGCTTCTTATAGGTGCGTTCTTAGTCCTGTGTCCTGCAATCTGCGATCTGCCATCTCCTCCCAGGTGAAGAGAATGTCTTATATACACTAAGGCAGCCAATCAGCTTAGGATTAGCACAATTGAAGAATGTGCCACGGTACCAATCAAGAAAGAATGAGGAACATCTGTTGACCACTCCTCTGAGACATTAACTAATCAGGTAAAAGTAGATCACGCCATGTTAACACTAATTATGCGCCACCTCTTGGTCCAATGCCAGCCGCCATCTTAGAGCTACTTAAACATGTCTCTACATATCCCCCTTTTTAGATTTAAAAGAAAACTTTAATGGATGCGTGATAGCTATCACTACATCTAGATCGACTGTGCCTGTCTTAGACGTCCACATGTCTTACTGACATTCTTACCCATCATCGGATAACCAAGAAGCTTGATATTATCGTCTTGGCTCCTGTCTTAGGTTGATATGTCAGTCACATGAGATTTTCCCGTCTTTGACTACCAGCCGTTCATTTGAGACAATCAAGCAGTTCTGGCTTCTAAGGCGGCAAGTGTGCATCATCTTGGTGTTTATCAATGGCTGAGTGATCATTAACTTGTCTGATGAATCTTGTTGGCACCCACACCAGAGAGGTTGCATCCTGTGGAAAGATAAAAAGAGATCCTCGCCCCCATATTAACACCGGGTTTGGACCCTTCCACATCCCTGTAAGAACATCTTTCCAGCAGGCTAGCAGTTTGTTTTGCTGATGAGGATTCCAATGTCTGTCTCCAGCAGAATAACCCTCTGAATCCATAGTTAAAAATGTAAAGTAAAAAAAGTTATAGCCAATCTATCTCTGGGGGTAACCCAATCTCCCCCTTTTTGTTTTGAAAGCATGAGCTTGAGCATTTGATTAGCACATTCCACTATGCCTTGGCCTTGAGGATTATAAGGAATTCCAGTTTTATGAGTAATTTGAAACTTGAGACAAAACTGAGTAAAAGATGATGAAGTTTAAGCAGGGCCATTATCTATGTCTTAAGCATTTTAGGAATGCCCATAGCTGCAAAAGCTTGTAAGCAATGAGAGATAACATCTTTAACTTTTTCCCCAGAATGGAGAGAAGCAAAAATCAATCCTGATCATGTGTCAATAGACACGTGAATAAATTTTAGTTTACCAAAGCTGGGATCATGAGTAACATCCATCTGCCACAAATGATTAGGTAAAAGCCCTCTGGGATTGATGCCTACATGTGGAACTGGAGAATGAATAACACAAGATTGGCATCCCTTAACAATAGTTCTAGCTTGTTCTTTAGTTATTTTAAATCTACATTGTAATGTCGTACTGTTAACATGAAATTGAGCGGCCTGTTCTACTGAAGAAAATATGAAAATAGTTTGAGTTGTAAGATCAGCTTTATGATTACCCCCATGTAGAGGACCAGGCAAATTAGTATGAGCTCTTATATGTCCAACAAACATGGGTTCTTTATGTTCCCATAAGAGCTTTTGTGTTTGAAGAAATAACCTAAAAGCTGGAGTATGAGAAACTATAGGTCCAGCCAATTCTAATTTAGGAATTACTTGTGCAATATAATTACTGTCTGTAAAAAGATTTATGGGTTGTTCCTTGAATTCTATCAGGGCTATGACCATAGCTTCCATTTCTACCAATTGAGCAGACTTATGAGAAGTAATATGAGTGATAGTATTTTGGCAAGTGACCACTATAGCAGTACCATTAGAGGATCCATCAGTAAAAAACATTTAATGCTCTAGGAATAGGTTGTTTTTTAACTACCTGAGGAAATATAACAGGATGGTTTAAACAAAAGGATAATAAGGGAGATTTAGGAATATGATTATCAAAATTTGCAAAAGTAGAACATTTAGCTACAGCCCAATCATTATCATTAGTGCATAAATATTCAACATGTTGGGCTGAGTAAGGAGTGATAATAGTAGTAGGATGAATTCCAAATACTCTAATTGCAGATTTAAGTCCTTGAAGAATGAGTTGTGCTACCATAGAAGTATAGGGTTCAATTACATTTTTTGAAGAGACAGACAAATGTATCCACATCAAAGGTCCCTCTTGCTAGAAAACACCTGTGGGTGTATATTGAGAAGGAATTACTACAAACAGAAGTGGTTTTAAGAAATTAATTCTATCTCAGTGGGCACACTCAATAGCCCTTTCTACTCTACTTAAAGCTTCTCTGACTTCATTAGTTAAAAATCTTGGAGAAGATGGATCAGGATCCCCATGGAGTATGTCAAATAAAGGCTTTAACTCTCCTGTGGAGAGGCCCAAAGTTGGCCAAAGCCAATTAATATCCCCCGGTAGTTTTTAGAAATCATTTAATGTGGTTAACCGATATTTACTGAGCTGGATTTTTTGAGGTTTGATGAATGTGTCCATAATTTGAAATCCTAGATACAAGATAGGGGATCTAGTTTGTACTTTTTCTTCTGCTATGATTAACCCATGACAACATGGGTTGTCTTAGGTTGATAGCCATATCCCCAAATATCTCAAGGAGATTCTGATGATCAGGATGAGCTAATAGAATGTCATCCATATAATGGAGACAGATGAGTTTTGGATACTTTTTTCTTATAGGTTGTAAAATTTGGTCTACAAAAATCTGACATATAGTTGTGTTGTTTGCCATGCCTTGAGGCAAAACTTTCCAATGATATCTTTGATCTGGTCCTTCATGATTAATAGAAGGAACTGTAAAAGCAAATCTGGGAGCATCTTCAGGATGTAGAGGAATAGAGAAGAAGCAATCCTTTATGTCAATAGCTATCAGGTGAAAATTCTTGGGAATGGCTATAGGGTTAGGAAGTCCAGGCTGAGTAGGACCCATAATTTGCATAGTTTTATTAATCTCTCTAAGGTCATGTAAAAGTCTCCATTCCCCTGATTTCTTTTTAATGATAAATATTGGTGAATTCCAGGGGGAAGTGGAAAGCTCTATATGTCCTGCTTCCAATTGTTCTTGTACTAATTGTCGGACTGCCTATAATTTTTCTTTAGATAGGGGCCACTGAGGGACCCAAACTGGTTTATTAGAAAGCCATGGTATTTTCAAGATATTACTCTCAGTGGCCCCTAAGGAAAATATCCTAACCCTGCCCAAGCCTGATTTTTTCTGGCCTTAATGTGTTCAAGGTTTCCTTGTAAATTTTTGCCTAATCCTTTGCCTGGAATATAACCTTTTCTTTTCATTAACGTCCAACCTTCATCACTAGAACCTGTAGGCTCAGTGGTAAGACGTACTCCCAATTGCTGTAATACATCCCTTCCCCATAAGGTAACTGGCAAACAGGACAAAACATAAGACTGAAACATTCCCTGATGTCCTTCATCATCTTCCCATTTTAAAATCTTTGCAATCTGTTCTGGGCTATTAGAATATCCAAACCTTTTAGAGTACACGATGCCCTTTGTAAAGGCCACTGTTTTGGCCAATGTTGAGAATTGATAATGGAAGTATCAGCCCCTGTATCAAGTAGTCCTTCTAATTCAATTCCCTGTATTTTGAGTTTATACATAGGTCTCTTTGAACAATCTTGAGCCCAGCAAACCATAGGTCCTGTACCGGTGGAGCCAAAGCCTCTTTTGTTTCGGTCTTGTGGCAAACATCTAAATGATTCATGAAGACTAGGAAGGAGGAGTAATTGAGTGATTCTGTCACCAGGATTAACAGCAATAATACCATAAGGGGAACTAAGCATTATTTTAATTTTCCCCTGAAAATCAGAATCTATAACTCCTGGGATTACTTGAAGCTCTGCTCTAGTAGTTGAACTCTGCCCTAAGAGAAGCCCCACCATGCTAGGTGGGAGGGGTCCTTGGATTCCAGTAGGAATCAATTGAACCCCCATCTCAGGTGTTAATACTATTCAGGTGATGGAGCAGAGGTCCAATCCTGCACTTCCTTTTGTTCCTCTGATAAGGGAGTCAATGGGTAGGAAGGATTGTGTTGAGGAATCATCTGAATTCGTGATCTGATATTGTTCCCCTCTAAAGCCCCGTACATTTGTGGGCCCTGAGGTCAAGGGCCCCATGCCCCATTTTTTGAATTACTAGGAAATGCATTCCCCTTAATATCTGTGCGTGATCTATACTTATTAGCCCAATGGCTTCCTTTTTTGCACTTTGGGCAAAAACCTGGGACATGAGGTATAACAGATTTTACTATAGTCATCTCTTGTCTTTTATTAGGGCATTGCCTTTTGATATGGTCTGACTGTCCACATAGGAAGCAGCCTTTAGGGCGAGCCCCTCCAGAGATGTTTAAAGGAGAAGCACCTCTCATAGCTGCAGCAATTATATTTCCTGTAATCACTGCCTCATTGATATCTTTACAAAGTTTATATAGATAGAAAGGTCCCTTTTATTTTTCTGGATAACCAAAGGCATAGCTGTCTCTACCTCTCCAAAAACTCTACTTACCATCTGTAAGAGATGATCCACAAATTCTGCATATGGTTCATTGTGTCCCTGTATAACCTTGGACAGACTGCCTTGTAGATCACTGGTTTCTACCAGGAAACCTCGCTGCTGCATTTCTGTGAGCAGTTTCAACAGATATTTCTTGCCACTGAGCTCTCCAAATCATATATTGTCCTCCAGATAACACTGCTCTGCACAACTGTTTCCAATCATTAGGAGTTAAATTTAAATTACTCAAAGACTCAAGCATACTTAAGGTAAATGGCGCCTGAGGTCATACGTCATAACTGCCTCTTTAAAGTTTTTAATGGTTTTAAAGTCTAATGGTTGATGGTAACTCTGTCTATTTTGATCCTCAAATATGGGCAAGTTCCATGAATTTTGAGGTTCTTTGTATTCAAGGGCATCTAAGCTCTTAGAAAGGTCCTGAATAGCCTTAGTCAGAGGATCCCCCCATGATGGTGCAGAAGGTTGAATAAGATTTGGCTCTCCCTTATCTTTTTCCTTTGTTTTTCCTAAATTATTTAAGTAATTGCTTTCTAAGTCACTACCACTTAATTCTTCCTCACTTTGTTCTCTTTGTTGAACAGTTTCCTTCACTGTCATGTCATTAGCTTTTAATACATCTTTTTAACCTTAATCATTTGGGTCTTTGAAATTTCCAACCCCATTTTTTCTTACTATCCCTCGCCCTTAAACTGCTCTGGCCAGAGACTTCCACAAGGTCCTACTTTCCCTCACCCTATTCCTGTGAGGTTCCTCAGTTTACCCGCTGTGCCAACTCCCAGAGACGGACTGGGAATTTTCCCTTGCCCTATTCCTGAGAGGTTCCTCAGTTTCCCCACCGTGCTGATTTCCCTTTCCCCATACGGCCCACCATTTGTTGCCACCCGCAGCAACAATCCCACGGGAATTTATTGGAGGTGGACTGGGAATGAACTACTTTTGTTATCTTTATCTGGACTACTTCCTTGCTTGTTTGCTAGTTTATAGAGGAAGAGAGGCTCTGCTTAGAGGAAGAGAGGCTTTGAGAGGAAGAGAGGCTTTGCTTAGAGGAAGAGAGGCTTTGCTTAATTTTAGAGGTACTATGCTTTCAGAGAGGCTACACTTATCAAAGATCTACTGCTTCTTAAAGGTGGGTCGCTTATTGGCTTCCTTGCTTGTTTGCTAGTTTATAGAGGAAGAGAGGCTTTGAGAAGAAGAGAGGCTTTGCTTAATTTTAGAGGTGCTATGCTTTCAGAGAGGCTACGCTTATCAAAGGTCTACTGCTTCTTAAAAGTGGGTCACTTCTTGGAGTTGCAGGGTGCGGTGTACGGTATACAGAGTGCAGCCTGCAACCTGCAGCCTGCATCCTGCAACCTGCAACTCGTGACCTCCACGTTCTGCGATCTGCAATCTGCCATCTCCTCCCAGGTGAAGAGAATGTCTTATATACACTAAGGCAGCCAATCAGCTTAGGATTAGCACAATTGAAGAATGTGCCATGGTACCAATCAAGAAAGAATGAGGAACATCTGTTGACCATTAGTGCAGAGGAGACATTAACTAATCAGGCAAAAGTAGATCACGCCATGTTAACACTAATTATGCGCCACCTCTTGGCCCAATGCCAGCTGCCATCTTAGAGCTACTTAAACATGTCTCTACAGTTGATTTTATATCCTGCTACTCTGCTGAATTCATTTATTAGTTCTAGAAGTTTTCTGGTGGAAATTTTTTTGAAAAATAAATATAGAATCTAAATATAGATTCTAAATATAGAATCATGTCATTGGCAAATAGTGATATTTTGTGTTCTTCTTTTCCTATTTATATCCCTTTAGTTTCTTTGGTCTGTCTGATTGCTCTGGCTAGAGTTTCAAGGACAATATTGAATAGAAGTGGTGAAAGAGGGCATCCTTGTCTTCTTCCAATTTTTATAGGAAATACTTTCATTTTTTCTCCATTTAGAATAATTTTGGCCTTAGGCTTAGCATAGATAGCTTTTACAATGTTGAGGTATGCTCCTTCTATCCCTATTTTTTCTAATGTTTTGAGTATGAAGGGGTGCTGCATTTTAACAAATGCCTTTTCTGCATTTATTGAAATGATCATATGATTCTTAACTTTAAGTCTATTGATGTGATGAATTACATTTATTGATTTCCAAATGTTGAAGCAACCTTGCATCCCTTGGATGAACCCCACTCGATAGTGGTGCACATCTTATGTTTTTGTATGTGTATTGCCAGAATTTTGTTAAGAATTTCAGCATCTATGTTCATGAGGGATACTGGTCTGAAATTTTCTTTCCTTGAGCCAAAGTGTTTTTGCCTGGTTTTGGCATCAGGGCGATACTAGCTTCATAGAATGAGTTTAGAAAAGTTCCCTCCTTTTCTATTTCATAGAATACTTTGAGGAATATTGGTATTAGTTCTTCCTTGAAGGTCTTGTAGAACTTGGCTGAGAATCCATCTGGTCCCAGCTTTTTGTTGGTTGGTAGGCTTTTGATGTCTTCTTCTATTTCATTGCTTAAAACTGATCTGTTTAAATTGTGTATGTCCTCCTGATTCAGTTTGGGTGGATCACATGTCTTTAAAATTTGTTGATGTCTTTGAGATTTTCTATTTTGTTGGTGTATAGATTTTCAGCAGTATTCTGTCTTCAAGAGACTCATCTCATAGTAAAAGACATCCAAAGACTGAAGGAGAAAGGATGGGAAAAAACATATCATGCACACACACTCAGTAAAAAAGAGGAATTTCCATCCTCATATCAGATAAAGTGGACCTCAAACCAAAGTTAGTCAAAAGGAATAAGGAAGTACATTTCATACTGTTTAAGGGAAACATAAATCAACAACACATAACAATTGTATATATTTATGCCCCAAACAGTGGAGCATCTATGTATGTCAAACAAACTCTTCTCAATTTCAGGAATCAAATAGACCACAACACAATAATACTGGGTGACTTTAACACACCTCTCTCACCACTGGATAGATCTTCCAGACAAAAACTGAACAAAAAACCGTAGAACTCAGTAATACAACCAATAATTTAGACTAACAGACATATATAGAATATTCCATTCATCAATAAGTGAATACACTTTTTCTCAGCAGTACATGGATCCTTCTCTAAAATAGAGAAGGGGTTAGATATTAAATATATTTTATATTATTTATATTATTTAAGTTGTTTTCAAATTGTTTCAGAGTTAATTTCTTGTGATGTTAAGTGACAGAATCCTGCACCCTTGATTTCAGGATACAAAGGATGTCCTTAGAGTATCTTTCAACTTCCTTCTTGTTTCTGCAATTCACCGTATAACTTTAATCTGTACAGAAGATTTCTGCAGTTATTCCATGAAATAATAATTTCAAGTTATTTGGGTGCTATGAATTCCTGTTTGTCATGACTAAATGTAGATTTTTATAATCAAACAACTTAAAACAAAATTATGTGTAAACCGCCCTACCTACACACAGTTGACATTCAATGTTCTGATAATAATAACAATAGCAACTCTCATTTTGAAAATTGCAGAAAAGGAATCATTGTAGAAGAGTAAGCAGTATGTAGCATATGAATACCAAAGTATATTTTTGGCACCTTGTTCTTTTTCACTCTGTGGACTTGTGATTAAAGTCAATGGTTGTTTGTTTTCTGTATGTATGAATGTAAAGGCCAGTCTAGAGTTCTACTTCCTACCAAATCTTGTTTCTTTTTCTTCCACTAGAGCTTTTGTCTACAGATCAGTGGGATTGGGTCCTAAGTTTTTCCCATAAATCGGTGGGAACTTCTGCCCACACCTGAAAGGATAGTTGATTACAAATGAGATAATTGCTACATTTGGTAGAATGAAACAGTGCCACTTGCTAAGGAAGGCCTCAGTGACAAAAACTAAGAGTACTACATTACTTCACATGAATTTTAGAATGTGTCATGACATAGACTTTGACTTTTTCTGTCATTCAGGTACCATATAATTTATTCTCATTTTTATTTGCCATAAGTTTAAAAAGCTGCCTGTTTTCAAATAGGTGAGTTTCTACAAAGCTTGTCTAAAATTTAGAGATTTAATGTAATTTTTTTTTTTTTTTTACAAATTTTCAGGTTGAAGTCACAACTTCAAATGTAAATATACAAGATAATAGCTGACTCAGTTCCTTTGATAATACCTAACAGTGATGAACAGGTTTCTTACCAGTACATAGATACTCCTACATGTAGTTTATAAAAATAAAAATTGGTGCAGCATACTATCAGTTATGTATTGGTCAGTTGTATCTGGATGATGAATAGTCTAAGAACAAGAAACACTTAAGAAGCATAAGTAGTAGAAGATGAGTGTAGCTTCATGCTTAAGTCAAACAGTAACAAGATACCTATTGTATGTATCTTTTGGGTGTATTTGTATTTCTGCTGACAAATTTCAGACAAGTTCCAATGTGACATTGATGGATCACTGCAGCTCCTTGCTTTCCTAGTCCACAGGATACAATGTTTCAGAAGAATAGGGGGATGTTCTCTTTCCAAAATCCAATTTAATCCTTGGTAGCATAGGAAAACCTATGACTTTGAGAAGTTTAATTTCCCACCCATGTACTAAGCATTGTGCCCTTGGAGAAGAGTTCTGGTGATCATCTTGAGTAAAAAGCAGGTTTATAAGATTTATAACCTTGTGGAGTATGTGGATTAGGTCCTGAAAGGAAAATCACTTGAAATGCAAAATGAAATGCATGCTCATTAAGCTTTTTATTTTCATTAGGCCCAAATATCTTTATCTCAAAGATAGCATTCAGGATGGCCAGTGCATTTCAACTGTGAGAGCTACTACTACAACTTTTTCTATAAACTGGGATGAAATTCACATATCATAAAATTAACCATTTCAAAGCGAGCATTCCAGTGTGACATTTAGTACATTTGCAATGTTGTAAAACAACCATCTCTATCTAGTTCCAAAACAAGTCCATCATCTCAAAAGGAAACCTCCTACCACCAATCCTATTGAGCAATTACATTCCTTTCTTCCTTCCTCTCTGTCCTTGGCAGTCACAAATCTGTATTCTGTCTCTATGAAGCTACCTATTCTGGATATTTCATATAAGTAGAATCATATCACACTTGACCTTTTTCTGATTGACTTCAACTTAGTATTGTGTTTTTGAGATACATGCATCTTGTAGCATATAGCAATACATTCCTCTTTTTCATAATGGAAAACCTTCCATTTTATGTGCATTTACAGTGTATTTATCCATTCATTCATGGATGGATATTTGGACTCTTTCACAAGATATTTCACAAGAAATTTAGTGAATTCATAGTCTAACTTTAGTTAATGTGTAGTAACAATAGAAATAATAGATACAAATACAATATGTTTTCTTTTTATATTTATTTTTTGGTTGATATATATATATATATGTATATATATATAGTTTTTTTCTTTTTCCTTTGTCTCAGATATACCAGAGAACCAGAATATTAAAATGGAATATCTGAAAGTTGTACACCTGATGTGAAAGCTGTAGATTTTGAATTATGTAGTAATAAGTTGGCCTTTTGCTATAAAGGAGTTATGCCAAGATAGGGTGCAATTATTTGGAAAATGTAATAATTGTATCTCTTTTTCTGGGGTCCATTTTAATCTGTAGTTATTCTAAATTCAGTAATCTACCTACTGTTGACATTTTAATCCAAATTTGGGAGTTAAGTTATAAACCAAAGGACACTAAATGATGTCAAGAAATAAAGTAGACCTAAAAAACTGTAGGGGCAAAAAAGAATAGGACTTTTGTCAAACATCAGGTGATTGGTGGAAAGGGAAAGAAATATTAGTACAGTAGATAAGGAAGGGAATGTCTGATTTCTCAATAATTTCTACAGCATGATGTCAATTTTCCTGTTCTTAAGTGGATAGGTTTTAGTGTTTCTAGCTCATATATAGCCAATAAATGGTAGAAAAATATATAATAGGACACTGAATGAGCATTATTGTTCTTTAGATGTTCTATAGTTTTTTACCATACTTTAAGTTTGTAATGACTTTGTACAGACGAGTAACACTAACCTCTTTGTTTTCAGTTGCTTAGAGTGATTCTTATCTGTGTGCAGAAGAAGTGAATATGCACGCAGAGAGTTTTGGAAACTGGTACAGGGAAGGCTTGTAATTTTGAGTATATATTTTGAAAAGTCTGTTTTCTAAATTTGTGTGCATATGTGTATGTATTGCAAAGAGTCACTTAACACAAATTAGAAAATAGTTGGAAGATAGCTGAGTATAGGAAGGCTGCTTTCTAAGCTGTGCAGTAGTAGGTGGTATGAGACCAAAGCAGCAGGCAAATAGCATCTCAGTGAGGTAGGTGAAAGAGGAATTTCACTAGCATTTAATATTGGATACTTAAAGCAGCTTAGGTATGCAGAAATCTAGTACATAAAACAAAGAAGAAAGTCCATTGCCTGCAGCCTGGAGCATACTCACCACAGACAAAGGTAGGAGAAGTATAGGAAGACACATTCCAAGCAGTGATATGGTATATGTCTTGGTGTGGAGAAACCTGAGATCCAAAACCCTGACTGAATTTCTCAGACTCAGGATGTTGCACTCCATGTGGGGTTGACAAGCACACTTTGGTGCTAAATGAGCACTCTATATCTCATTTGAGGTGGGAGCCATCTTGATGTGAGTGTGCCCCCAGTCCATCAGTCAGACTGAGGAGATAAGGAAAATAATAATAACAACAAACACAAACACGTACACACACAGCCACAATATTTCAGTAGGTGCCTGTGGAGGGACCTAGGCAGTGTGCCTGGCTGAATGTGAGAGAAACAGGTGTGGAGTAAACTGTACCCAGGGGAATTCAAGTAGGAAGGGCAAAGGGGAACTTTTGTGTCTGGAGACTCACATTAGCAGCTGAAGAAGGACCAGAGTCTAAGCAAGTGGGGCTTTGCTTCTGGGCAGCAGTAAACACAGGATCCCCTTTCCCAGTTGGATTTCTTGGGAGACACCTGAGGACCAGACCCACAGAAGTGATTGGCTAAAATATAGCCCTAGGGTTGGTCAATCTACGCTCTCCAAAGAAGATGCCACTCAATAAAGCCCAATTGGACCTGAGACCCAACCAGACCTCAGTGCCACTTGCTGATCTCCCCTCAAAGAATGCTGCAGATGTGATACCCTGGGTGCACTGAACTGATCCAAAGGGTCAAGCTGGTTATATGTCTTAACCCAGCCCATCTCACACTGGTGAGAAGGAAAATTGAGTCTTATATCAAACAGCCTCAATCAATCACAGTCCACTCCAACTTATAACTCAGAGAGCAACACAATATCAGAAAAGTGTTAACATCCCCACCACTTGTTCTATCAGTATATAACTCAAGAAAAATTAGAAAGAAAGACTGTTGGACCTAGACTATTATCATCCATTCTGTTCAAATATTTTGATGATCTCAGTGGAGAAGGTCCCGTCAGTCTTCACCAAGATCTTGAATTTTTATATATATTATATTTTTTTGAATTTTTTTTTTTTGTTCTTTGTGTGTGTGTGTGGGTGGGTGCACATAAGCTTGTGAACTCTAGCTATCCTGAATAATTCAGGAACAAATATACATACTCTTACTAGTCTCTTTTCTCTCATAGTCAACATTATAAAAATGCAATTATTTTTTCCTAGCATTGTCTTTAGAGATCAAGGACATTGCCCCACTAAACTGAAAGGTGTGTTGCACAATATCCTTGTTTAGGAAGGAAGCCACCAACTTTCCAGGTACTGTGTGGAGGACAAGGGAAGGAACCATTTTCAACCACATCATAGGAGACTGACAGATGCAGGGCTTTATCCCTGGCAAACCCAAGTTTGGCCTGAAATACAGGCCCAAAAACTACACACTAGAAAACATAGAATGTGATTAAGTGACCAGGATAAAATCAAACATGGGACAGAGATTTACACAGGGGACAACTAATTGTGAAAACCCACCAGGCTCAAACCCTCCCTTCCAATCTGGCTGCTTGCAGGACCAGCCGGGAAAGGCATCTGGCCAGGAATTTGGAAGAGATTGAGTTTGGAGACTGAACCCAAGGCCAGAAAATGTAGAGTCCATGGGTGACATAGGGGACTAAGAATTGGTCTCTCCAACAGGCAAGTGTAACTCAGAGGAGATCCCTGGGGTAGTGTTCCAGGGTGGACTGGCAATAACTGGGCCCTGGAGGTATACTGATTTCAAATCTTCAGACCAATTGGCATTCAGTAAAAACCTGAAGCCCACCTAAGCCTAATCACTGCCACAAGGAATTCCACTTGTGGGATTACCTCTCTCACTTCAGCAAATTTGATATATGGAGCATGATGCTCCAGATGACCCACCAAACACTGCTAGAAAAGAAGTTGAGAATCTTTTGAACTCCAATGGAAAGAATTCTTTAAATTTTCAATGAGATATTTTTTACCCTCTTTTTTCTTTTTCCCCCTTTTTTTTCTGTTTAATTGTGACCTTCATGGTACATGAAAATTTATACACACTCATTTTTTTTTTCATTTTTAGAATTTTCAAAACCAGTTATTTTTCATGGGTCAGTATTTTTTAGGACTAGGATATTTTCATAGTATACTTTAGTTTTGGTTTGTATTCTTTTATTTTTATTTTTAAAAAAATTACTTTACATATATTTTTCTCTTACCTGTTTCCCTTGATTCTCTTTCTCTATTTTCTTCTGCTAACAGCTAATCTCTATTGTTCTCTCTCTCATTATTCCTTTAATTTTTACTTATATCTTCTCTCCTCCTCCCTCAAAATAATCACATCCTATATCACTTCTGTTCTCTCCCTGTCCAGCATCTTTTGCAAACTTGCTGTTTTTGTTGTAAGCAATAACTGACTATATCACTTATGATTATTGTGATAATTAGCATATTAGACATCATAGTAGGAACTATTTGGTTGTTGTTATTAGTTTTCTCTCCCTAAACAGTGAGGTACTGGAAACCTTCAGAGACACTATAAGTCCACAGGGTAGAAATTCTACTGCCTCAGATATATACTTTTAAAGGGGTAGACACATAACATTAAAAAGCAAGGGAACAAACCATCCCAAACAAACCAAGATACTCCACTAACAGATTCCATCTACACCACAGTGGAAGAAATGTCAGAATGTACATAGGTTAAACTGATCTGCTAAGTAAAGAACTGTATAGGGAGTGAAATCATAAGTAAAATACAGGAAGTGAAAGATCACTTTCATAAAGAGAAATTCTGAAATAAAACCAAGCAGATATCCTTGAAATGGAGGAATCCATAAACCAAATTAAAAATTCAATTGAAAGCACCAACAACAGATGAGACCACTTGGAAGACAGAGTTTCAGGCAATGAAGACAAAATATATAATCTTCAAAACAATGTTGACCATAGAAAGAAGATGTTAAGACACAATGAACAGAAATTCTAAGAGATATGGGGTAACCTGAAAAGACCAAATTTAAGATTTGTTTGGATAGATGAAGGCTCAGAGATACAAACCAGAGGAATCCACAATCTTTTCAACAAAATATTATCAGAAAACTTCCCAAACTTTAAGAATGAAATGGAAAAAACTTCAGGAGGCTTAAGGAACCCCAAATATACACAATTACAACAGACCCACACCAAGGCACATAATTATGAAAATGCCTAACATACAGAATAAGGATAGAATTAAAGGCTGCCAGAGAAAAATGACAGGTAACACTTAGAGGGAAATCAATCTGGACTTTAATTGATCTATCAACTCAGGCCCTCAAAGCTAGGAGGTCTTGGAATATTATATACCAAGCTCTGAAAGAAAATGGATGCCAGCCAAAAATACTATACATGGCAAAATAAAGCTTCAGATTTAATGATAATATAAAAAACCTTCCATGATAAACAAAAGATAAAAGAATTCACAAGAAAGCCTACACTATAGAACATACTCAATAAGATATTTCATGAAGAAGGAATAAAAAGTAAATGTGAAAACCAACAAAGAGAGGAACTACACTAAAGGAACAGTGGATCAATGGAGAAAGAAATTCAAATTAGAAAGTAGAAATAAATCAAAATGACAGTGATTAAATATCTTTTCTCATTAATAACATTGAATGTAAAAGGCCAATATCATACTTAATGGAGAAAATTTGAAAGCATTTCCTCTAAAAATTTGAACAAGATGGGGATGCCCTCTTTCACCACTTCTAGTCACCATAATCCTTGAAACTCAAGCCAGAGAAATTAGAAATAAGAGAGAAATTAAACAGATACTAATAGGCAAAGAAGGACTCAAACTATTCCTATTTTATGAAGTCATGATTCTATATTTAGAAGTCCCAAAAAACTCTACCAGAGAGTTTCTAGAACTCATAAATGAATTCAGAAAATTAGTAAGACATAAAATCAACACCCATAAATCAATTGCATTCCTAGATATCAGTGATCAATCTTCTGAAAGAGAAATTAGGAAAACTACCTCATTCACAATAGCCTCAAAGAAAATAAAATATTTGGAAATCAATCTAACAAAAAAGGTGAAAGACCTCTATAATGAAAACCCACAGAACATTAAAAAAGAAATTAGAGAAGACCTTAGAAGATGGAAAGATCTCCCATGTTCTTGGACAGGCATAATTAATATTGTTAAATGACCGTACTACCAAAAGCACTATATAGAGTTAATGCAATTCCTATTAGAGTTCTGATGATATTCTTCTTAGAAATAGAAAAACAATCATAAAATTCATTTGAGAAAATAAAAGAACCAGATTAGACAAAGCAATCCTTAGCAAGAAAAGTGAAGCAGGAGGCATCAGAATATCAGAACTGAAAATATACTACATGGTATTGGCTCCAAAATAGATATGAAGACCAATGGTATGGAACAGAAAACACAGAGACAATCTAAATAAATATAATTATCTCATACTAGACAAAGATACCATAAACACACTGGAGAAAAGTAAGCCTCTTCAACAAATGGTACTTTGAAAACAAGAAGTCCCTAGTAAAATGGAATTATACCTCTATCTATCACCCTGCACAAAAATTAACTCAAAATGAATCAAGGGCCTACGCATTAGACCAGAGACACTGAACCTAGTACAAGAAAATGTAGGATCAAATCTCTATCATGTCAGTTCAGAAATGGACTTCCTTAACACAATTCTAAAAGTGCAAGAGGTAAAATCAAGAATCAATAAATGGAATGGTGCCAAACTAAAAAGTTGCTTCACAGCAAAGAAAACAATGAAGAACATAAAGAGAGAGGCTACATCATGGGGGAAAATTGCCACCTGCACCCTCAGATAGACCATTAATCTCCAGGATATATAAAGAACTGAAAACAAGTAACACCAAAAATACAAATAACCCAATTAACAAATGGTCAATGGAACTGAACAAGCACTTCACAGAGGAAAAAATATGAATGGTCAATAAATATATGAAAAATGTTCACCATCTCCAGTAATTAGGGAAATGCAAATTAAAACTACACTGAGATTTCATCTTACTCCAGTCATAATGGCAATTAGCAAGAATATACATAACAAAAAAATGTTGGCAAGGATGTGGGGAAAAAGGTACACTCATACATTGATGGTGGGACTACAAATTAGTGCAACCACTCTGGAAAGCAGTATGGAGATTCCTCAGAAAACTTAGAATGGAGCCACCATTTTGTCATTCTCTCTGATATGTGGATGCTGACTTACAATAGGTGGGGAGAGCAGAGTGTAGGTTGACTAGATTGGACTGGGGAGATTGGAGGAAGTGAGGAGAGATGGTAATAAGAAAGACAGTAAAATGAACTGAACATAACTTTCCTATGTTCATATAAAAATACATGACTGGTGTAACTCCACATCATGTACAACCACAAAAATGGGAAGTTATACTCCATGTATGTATGATATGTCAAAATATATTCCACTGTCATGTATAACTAAAAAAAAAAAAAGTTTAAACAAAAAAAAATAAAGCAAAGGTATTTCAAGGTTAGTTTTCACTGCTGACAATTGCTGACTCCACCATTCCTCTTTATTGCTCTCTTAGGTGGAATATTCCAGAAGGAGACAGGGAACCACTTCCACACAGTGACACATGCTTCCTGGCAGCTCCTAGAAGCCATGTCTCTGCGTCCCATGGCTTAACCTCATCTGATTCTGCTAAATAAAGATGACTTCCCACTGTACAATAGCACATTGATGATGGGACCACTCTGGAAAGCAGTATGGAGATTCCTCAAAAAACTAGGGATGAACTCACCATACAATCCAGTTATCCTACTCCTGGATATTTTTTCCAGAATTCTAAAATAAGCATATTACAGTAACACAATCACATCAATGTTCATAGCAGCACAATTCACTATAGTGAAATTATCAAATCAACACAGATGGCCATCAATAGATGAATGGATTAAGAAATTGTAATATATGTATATACAATGGAGCTCTACTTAGCCATTAGAAAGAAACTATGGCATTTGCTGGTAAATGGGCATAAATGGAGAATATCATCCTAAGTGAAATTAGTCAAACTCAGAAACTCAAATGTGAATGTTTTATTTGATATGCAGAAGCTTGAATAAAATACAGGAAAGTGGGGGAAGGATTTGATTACATAAAGAACCAACCAAGTAAAAATTAATAGATGAATCGAAGGAAGTCCAGTAGAATAGTGGTACAAGAATTATATGCACAAGTTATTTATATACACAATACTTGGTTCTGGGTTTCATAACTTCTGCTCATTTTAATTAAAAAAACGTCAATATGCAAATGGTGTATTATTTATAAAGTATAAAATATCAGATTTTTCTAGTCTTGTGTTTAAGAATGAGTAGGAAAAAGATAATTAACTTTAATAATTTATTAGCTTATCTATTTTGATAAGTTACCTAATGGTTAGCTTAATTATATGTTCCAAATATGTTCTTTTTCAATTTTGAAATGCATTGAGTTATGCTTACCCATAACCACCAGTACTGATTAGGAGCTATTTGGTAAACACTTCCTTTGCTCCAGGTCACATAAATAAAAAATTTAAAGCTTTTATGACAATCAGCAAGCAAACATTGGAATGATGCCTATCTACATAGAGTAGTATACTGTTCGCTTTCTGTAATACTATGTTGTCTATCAGTGTTTTATTTAGCAATTTTATTACAATCAGAAAGGGAGATATACATAATGTTCTTCATTATGATAAAGAAGAACTTAATTACTTAATTGTATCTAATTTGTCACATATTCACTTAAGTATTGAAAGATGTTATATGCTAAATTTAATTTTTAGAGGACCCACATTTAAAGGGGGTGAGAGAAGTTCCTACTTTTCCACTTCTCTGAAATCAGCTGAACAATGTATATTCTTGATCAATTTTTCACATTGCCACAGACTAATCCCAGTTCAAGTTGACAAGAGTTGACACACATGGAAAAAGCCTCTTTTTCCTAATTGATGATGGTAAAAGTAAATCAAAAGGAATCAATTTGAAATGAAGGATTGAAGAACTTCCTGAGATGTTTGAATGAAATGGGAGGATGTTGATGGATAAATTGAAGTGAGAAAGTCACTACATGGAATCTGATGGAAAGGGAAAACCTCGTTGACCAGATGGTAGGTGAGCTCCAATCAGTCACAAGGAAGAAGAGCCAAAAGTGCAGGAATAGAAAGTGTGCCCAAAATGTGGAATTATCATGTCTGTTCACAAAGCCACAGAACTAGTTAACTCTCAATATTCACTATTCACCTCTCCCTGCCCCTCAATTACAGGATGCTGTGAAAACAACACTACTATACCAACTGAGAAATTTTAGAAGGGTATTTTGTTTGGAGGGGTCTGACTTCTGGAAGAAGCATTATTCAAAGACTGAAAGTATCATGGCTTAAAAGCCAACTTCCAAAATTGTTGGGGTCTTAAGCCCCCTTTCTCTTCTCAACCAGCAACAAGGGAAGGGGTCACTCCCCAACAAGGCCAAACCGGGATAGGTAGGGCCAACTGACCGCCCGCTCCCAGCCCTCCAGGCGGAGGACAATCAGACGCATCAGGGAGACCAGTCACAGCAGGAACTCGTTTATTGAGGAAATCACACAGTTTTTATATAGGGTGGGGGCTAGGCGGGAACCAATTAGCTTAAAGGTCAGCAAGGCATGGGGGGGGTTCACACAGGTGAGAGTCCCATAGGACTATATAGCAAGCGCGAGCTGATCACGTTCGCGGAACTGTTGTTAACCAATTCCTGATGGTGGTTGGATTTATTGTCATTAACTATTGAAACCGCCTTTGAGGACTTGATCTTGCTCACTTGCCAGGGAGTAAAGAGTCAGCCTGACTTAGTTAACATGTCATTAGTCCCAACATATCCCCTTTTTTGTTTTATATTAAGAGTGTGTCTGTCTTAGGTTGCCCCTGGGAGGATCTTACCCGTCATGGAACATCACCCTAGCAATTTGGGGGTCTGCCTTACTCGAAGGTGTGCCTGTCTTAGGTTGTCCTCCTCTGAGAATCTTACCTGTCATTGACTACCACCTTAGCACTTCAGGGGGACCCCTCAGGAGGAGCAGGGCCTAAGGGAGAGACACTTAGACCCCAGGGTCCTGATACGAGTGATCCATGATCCTATAGGGCTCCCAATCATCATTATGAAGGGTGGTATAATGCTGTCAAACCACCATGAGCTGCACAGATTTAGCCTAGCTTTTCAGGAAATGGATAAGCTTATTGATTATGCAAAGCCCAAAGGTGAACACAAGGATAATGGTGATTAGTGGTCCCCTAAGTGGGAGGAGGTAGGGGAACCACCCATATAACCCAGTCCAGAGGAAATTTGAGTGGAGCTGGCTCATATGACGTTCCAGATCTTCTTGTAGGTTTTTGATTTTATCTTGTACAATGCCAGAGCGGTTGGCATAGAAACAGCACCAAGGAACAGGCAAAGCCCTCCTTCCTTCGCCATTGCAGGATGAGAGCGGCCAAGGAATTAAGTTGAACCTGTAGATCTAAGATGGTAGAGCTGCAAAGTGCAATGTTAGGAGTTCTGTGTAGCTCTCAAGGAAGTCCACTGTCCAAAGTCATGAGGTCAGAGACCCTAATCTTAATCACTGTTGTCCCATTTTTCTACTGCGCATTATACTTTTTCTTAAATGTCATTTTAAGCAGTTTACATATATTGACTCCTGAGTCTACATGAACATTAGCTAACACAATTTAACATTATATCTAAAACATGAATTAAAGAAAGGCTGAGAGAGCTTTTAAGTTTCCTTTTGTGTGGCAAAGTGGTAAAATGCTTTCATGCTTAACCTTTAAACAAATCAGGTTCTCAATAACTTTTAGAAATACATTTAACAAATTTTACATATACCCTATTGATGACAGGTCCTATATAGAATATTAAATGATAGGTTTACCATTACAGACAAGTTTAATTTGGAGAACAGCAGTTTGATAAATTTTCTGCTTTAAAGGCTTGTATACCTGGAAAATATGAACACATTTAATATACAAAGAATAATGTTTTTAAGTATGTTACTCCATGGAATAACTTTGTACATTAATCAGATGTCTCTAACAAACACGTTTGAGTAATCCCATAATGTCAACTCTAATTCACTCCTCTTATTTAAAAAAAAAATCAAGATATCAGACAAGTGTAAAAAAACCAAGATGTCAGACAAGTGTAAAGAGTATTTGCTGTCTCTTTCCTGTTGAAGAAAAGTCCTAGAAAAATTGATGTTAGACATTTTATAAACATTAATATTTTATTAGTTTGACCACCTAGAGACTTGTGAGTTAATTTTAAAGACATTTTACTTCTATTAGTTTACCCAATTTAAATTGAACCTTTTTAAATCGTGTGAATTAAAAATATTTGGATCCATTTTTAAATTTTAATTTTTAGGAGCACTCAATTTTGATACAGACAAAACATGACATCAGACAGCATGACATACAAATAACACAAAATCAAAGGCCTTGTAATTTTATAGGTGAATCTCCATTGCACTGTAACAGATGTTCAAAAACTCTAGTTGAATAAAAAAATAGAACTGATCAAAAAAATTATGAACTCAAAAAAAATAGAATTAAAAAAAAAAACAAGCGTCCTGGAAAAATGATATGGCCGTTAATTACTTTAGTAAAGCACCATAAAATTTACTTTTGCTGGAATTTAGATAAGATTCTTTTTACCTTTTCTTTTTTTTTTTTTTTTTTTTTCTTCCTTGAGTTTGAGACCGGTTTCCTACTGAGCCTTCAGGCTTTCTCTATTTACATTTCAATGTAGGCCTTGACTGAGATCTGGATCTGAAAGGGCTAAAATGTTCTAGCAGAAAAAGGGCATTTTAACCCTTTTTCTTGGTTAGTAATCAATTCAGGTTTGGATGCAAAAAATTGTGAAACAATTATCTCCCACTACTTGTGGGGAATGGGGCTACTATATTATACTCCTTACTGGGATATGCCCCTGATGGTTGGGCTGGTTACTCCCTCCACACCAGCATATGTGGTACCTCATGGCAGGAGGACTAGGTGGGCTGGGCCAGGGAATGAAAGCAGAAACAGCTGAGTCAAAGTTGGAGGAGGAGGAGGGATTTTAGAATACTTGCAGTAAACATACCTCAAGAGGGTGTGCTCTTGGGTGAATTATATTGTTCTGGTTGATGGAATTTGAGGTTCCTGGTGGGCACCCAGGTAGGGTTCGGTTCTCCAATTGGGAACATACATCCAAAACCTCTGCCAGCACTTACTTATTAGTGGATCAGGACCACAGCATCATCCAGTTAATCTTTCCATTGAACTTCAACTTTCAGTTAAGGCACCTGATTGGCCCAGTGTCATTGGAAGGCAGTTAAAGGCTGATTTTTTGAGAAATTTAAAATATTTAATGTAAGCATTGCTATTCTTAATTGATCTTGGGGGTTATTTTCCCCTTTTTATTTTATTAGTTGATTTTTTAAAGTTTTATTATGTCTTTCAATTATGGCTTGTCCTTTTGGATTATATGGGATTCCTGTAGTGTGTTTAATATGCCAATTGTTGAAAAATTCTTGTAATGATTTACTTGTAAAACAGGGTCCATTATCTGTTTTGATTTGTTGAGGCAAGCCTAAAATGGCAAAACATTGTAAGAAATAGCTTTCGGCATGTTTGGCCTTTTCACCAGAGTGAGTAGTGGCCCAGCAGGCATGGGAGTAAGTATCAATAGACATGAATATATATATTAATTTTCCAAATGGTGCATAATGAGTTACATCAGTTTGCCAGATAATGTTAGGTTTTAAACCTCTGGGGTTTACCCCGGGGGATTGGAGAGGTGGAACCTGTAAGAAAGGTAGGCAAGATTTGCAGGTTCTTACAATCTTTTTAAAATCCTTTACGGGGACTGAAGGAAACTTATGATGTAACCCTCTCCAATTTAAATAGGTCAGGTCATGAAGGCCTTGGGCTAGTTGTAAGTCCTGTTGAGGTTAGGCTGTAGCTATTGAGGTCCCTGATGTGGCTAACTGGTCGGCCACAGCATTGCCTTGTGCAAGGAAGCTGGGTAGATTTTGATGTCCTCTTAGATGCTGTAAGAATATGGGTTCAGCACACTCCTTTAACAGGGACCGTACCTGGATCATCAAGGGGGTAATAGGATTTTTATCTAACTTGATATATGAAGAGACCAATGTGGGTAGTGGGTTTACCACATATAGGCTATCTGAGAAAAGATTCATGGGTTCTTGTACTTGAGTTAGGGCCATAGCAATTGCATAAAACTCCTTAAATTGTGCTGACCCAATCACTGGTTCAAAATGGGTAATTACTTCCTGTTTCACTAATCTGGGAGGGGGAGTAAATTAAACAGCAGATCCCTCTTTTCCTCCATCTGTGAATACATTTACAGCTTTAGGGAGGAGTTTAGTGGAAAAAAGTATAGGGGGTGCCCATTTCAGTTTTGAAAATGAGGACACCCATTTGGTTGACCCATAATGGCAATCAATCTTCCCTAAGAAGCCCTCCAATGCACAGGATATTCTATTGTTATTCCTTTGAACACATTCAATATCTGACAGGTGATAGGGCACTGTCAAAACATTAGGCTCTTTTCCATAGTGCCTAAGGGCAGTATAAGGTCAGCCAATTGGTCAAAGTGAGCGTAGACCCTAGGAGCCACCCCTATGACTGCGTGTATCCATTGAAAGGGCTCTCCCCGCTGAGTTAGGGCTGCAGTGGACAGCTGAGAACCAGGGAGAATCCAGAGGCTAAGGGGGTCTTCAGGCCGGTATTGAGTCAACCGGGTAGAGTTAAGGTCTACTTGTATTTTTTGGAGTATATGCTGATGGTCTTGAGTTAGGGTAACAATATTTTTAGGATCTTTGTCCTGTAGCAGGTCAAAGAGAGGGAGAATATCCTCCATAGAGATAGGAAGCCATGGTATCAACCAATTGAGCTCCCCTAATAATTTTTGTAAATCAACCAAGGAATAGGAGGATTGGAGGAGTAATTGAGGTTTAAGGGGACAAACAGAATCCAATTTAAGCTCAGTTCCCAGAATCTTGAAGGGAGGGACAGTTTGGACCTTATCATTAGATATATGTAGTCCTCCTTTCTCCAGAAGGCCTTGGAGTTCTTTTTATGCTGAGCTTAGTTGTAGGACATTAGTGACTCCTATAATAATGTCATCCATGTAAATATACAGAGTAATTTGTGACCTTTTTCATAGGGGTTGAAGGAGCTCAGAAACAAAATGTTGACAAAATGCAGGGCTATTTGCCATGCCTTGGGGTAGAACCACCCATTCATAACGTTCATCTGGTCCTTGGTAATTGGTAGAGGGCACTGAGAAAGCAAACTTCTCACAATCGCCTGGGTGGAGTGGTATTGAGAAGAATCTTTGATATCAATAACAAGAAGCAAGAGATCCCTTGGGATAGAGGGTCTCCAGAGAAGACCCCTTAAAGGGATTCCCACTGGAACCATATGACTATTAATTTTCCTGAGATCCTGAAGCATCCTCCATTTTCCTGATGTTTTTTTGGATGACAAAAACTGGATTATTCCAGGGGCTTAGAGATGGTCTTATATGACCTAAGTTTAGTTGTTCTTGTATATTATTTCTTAAATGTTGAAGCTTATTTTGGGGTAATAGCCACTGTTCCACCCATATTGGGGGACCTGGGAGTCATTGGATGGTTGGCGTTATTGGAACAGTGACCCTTAGGATTGGGGGTGAGGCTTTACCCGGGGAGCTAGGGCCTTCTGCCTAGATGCCTCAAAAAGAGGGTCTCCTCTCTAATTGCTGAAAGGGCCAGATAGATTAAATTGTTGTTCATATTCCTCTTGCTCAAGGAGGTCATCATACACTGCCTTGTGATCAGTTGCTACATAGACCTCTGCTTCCCCTAAGATATCCTGTCGTAGTAAATTTGCAGTAAGACCTGAGGCCACGAGGGTCTGCACGTCTCCCTGGGCACTGTCCACATCCTGCCATTTGAGCCAATCTTTGGTCTCTTCTGATTTAGTATTACCTCCTACCCCAAGCAACTGGGGCCAGGAATCAACCTTCATTGAGGTGGAACTTCCTCCTTTATTAACACAGTCCTATCTGCTCCAGTGTCAATGAGATAGCGGAATTTCTTTCCTGCTATAAAAATGTCCATTTTTGACCTAACCCTGGGGACAATGGTAATAGTCCAATGTGCCTCAGGGGGGCTATTTGGGGAGAAAACTCCTTTGTATGACAGGGCTGGAGAGTGCCCCTGATTAGTTTAAAGGTTTCCCCTCAATGTCGAGTTTAGATTTGCAATCCTTCTGCCAATGGAATCCCTTTCTGCATCTTGGGCAAGGCGTTTTGTGGGTGGCCGGCCTTTCAGCTGAACTGGCCTGCCTTTGAGCTGAACCCATAGAGCGTCCAGGTGGAGCCTCAGAACGCACCCGACCAGTGGGGCAATCCCTCTTGAAGTGACCTGGTTGCCCACAGCCATAACATACTCCTTTGCCCTTACCCACAACTGGTGACAAGGCTGCCATGAGAGCCTCAGTAAGTGAGGCAGTTTGGGCCTGTAGGGCTGTGATCAAGGATTGAGACTGATGCACTTGCGTGCCAATCTTTGGTAGCCACAATCCACCTTCCCATGGAGCGATCTTTCATCCCTGCACACGCCAATTTGTGATCGGTAGTCATTCCTTCCCAAACTAACATTTTAACAAATTGATCTCTTAGGGGCCCCGGAGGAGTTTCTCTGAAGGCTTCTTTCTACCCTTTCAATGAAGGTTGCTAGGTCCTCAGTTGCCTTCTGGGTGATCCCTGCGATGGGGAGTTCTGAGGGGCCCTCCTCTAGCTTTTTCCATGCTGCTAACCCTAGGGCTCTTACTTGTTCTTGATATGGGGCCAGGATGGCAGCTGTAAGAGGCCAGTAGAGAATTGGTCACTGGATCCTGAGAGCATCCCATAAGTAACCGGGACGGGAGGGTTAGCGGCCTGGTTCTGTTCAGCCTGAGCATGACATTCTTCATTAAAAAAGGCACACCACTTTAGATATAAAGGACCAGGGAGGATAGCTTTAGTTAGGTTCTTCCAATTCTGAGTGGTGCACTGCTGGTGGGTGAGGCCCTGGAGGATGGTTTCAGCCCAAGGGGAATTGGGCCCATCCTCTGAAACAGCTTTCTTTAGTTCCTTTAAATCTTGTGCCTCCCATGGGTACCTATAGCAGGCCAGTTACCACCTGGGTTAGCATTTACCAGGAAGGACATACAGGGAGGAGGGAGAATAGAGTTAATGCGTTCTCCCCAAGTATCATAAAATGGCCGCCGGGAAGATTTCCCACCATCCAGACAAGATGATGGCAATGAGCCTCCCTGGGGTGGAAGTGGGCCCTCGCTATGTGTAGAGGCTGGCTGCCCTCGTGGTTCCTCAACCTCGGGAGGAGTGGACGGAGATGGATTGGGCTCCTCATTAAAGGTCTCCCAACGTTGCTTACTATGTGGCAAGTTTCTGGAAGGAGATGCAACGGGAGGAGCCAGTGGTTCTTTAGGTGGTGGCTCTTTGGGGGGAAACTTGGAGCCCCCTTTGGGAGGTCCTGGAGAGAAGCAGGCCTTAAGGACAGATAATGTAGGGTAGGCTCCCAATGGGGAACCCTCCCCTAAACTGATTTCCCTCTTCCTAACAAGTTGTTCTACACGATCCCATGTGGACCAGTCAAAAAGATTAGTGGCAGGAAGCCAAGGGGCCACCCAAGTAAAGGTGTCCCCGGCTTTTTCTGCCTGTGTATCAGACCACTCAAGGCCCCTACTCTTGAGCATGAGTCTAAGAGCTGAGAGTACAGGGTCGCCATGTGTAGTGTGTGTTTGCCCCATCTTTTCAGGGATGTCCTTACTTCGGAACTCGCTAGGCCCGATCTGCCGATACTTTTGGTTTTGAAGCTGCCTCTTCACTTTGGCTGCGGATCAGCCTTAAGGGGCCTGATGTTGGGTGCCAGATGTCGGGGTCGTAATCACACTTGCTCTTCTCGACCAGCGACAAGGGAAGGGGCACTCCCCAACAAGGCCAAACCGGGATAGGTAGGGCCGACTGACCGCCCACTCCCAGCCCTCCAGGCGGAGGACAATCAGACGTGTCAGGGAGACCGGTCACAGCAGGAACTTGTTTATTGAGGAAATCACACAGGTTTTATATAGGGTGGGGGCTAGGTGGGAACCAATCAGCTTAAAGGTCAGCAAGGCATGGGGGGGGGGGGGGGGGGTTCACTCAGGTGAGAGTCCCATAGGACTATATGGCAAGCGCAAACTGATCATGTTTGCGGAACTGTTGTTAACCAATTTCTGACAGTGGTCGGGTTTATCGTCATTAACTATTGAAACCGCCTTTGAGGCCTTGATCTTGCTCACTCGCCAGGGAGTAAGGAGTCAGCCTGAGTTAGTTAACATGTCATTAGTCCCAACACAAAATGAAGATGTTTTATTATTTGACAAATCCTAGTCACAGAGAGAAAGCTCCTGATGAAGTTTTTGTATTAAAAATGGTATGGAAGAAACCATGCAAACCTAAGTTTCTTATGTTACCAATCAGAAAAGGCCAAATAACCATAAATCACATTTTACAGGCATCATGAACTCTTAAATTGTATTAGTAATTAAACAAATCATAATTCCTGAGACAAGCTTTCAAAAGTGAAATGATGAAAATCTCTTTTCCTAATCTTTTCTTTCTTTCTCCCCACCTGCTTCCCTCTTCCCTATCCCCCACATCTTCCATTCTCTCTTTCTTTGTCTGTCTCTTTCTCCCTTCCCTCTTCCTCCAGAAGAACATTAGTCATTGGGGCATAGGCTGACAATCAGACCTGCCCATGCAGAGAATTACTACTCAGAAGAGAGCCATCTATAAAGCTTTCAGTGTTCATGCAGTGCTGGTGTAACAAACCAGAAGACTTTCAAATGCCTGGCTGCTTTTTCCCAGGGAACATCTGAGATGTCAGTGTTATGTGTGATGGTCAGGTGGTCTTCAATGGCTTATATATATCTAGTGTCCATCTGGTTTATTTCAATCACTATGACAGTCTATTAACATTTAAGATATGTTGTCTTCAGTTTTAAGAAATTATACTATGCTGAATCCAGCTATAGATTTTCACTTGATTTATTTGATGTAAGTTTCATTCATTTTCTTAAATCTGTAGATTTATTCTTTTTTGCCAAACCTGGACAATCTCCAGACATTATTCACTCAACTACCTTTTCATCCTTAAGCTCTTCCTCCTAAAAAGCACCTTCTAGTTGTAACAGGCTATAATAAACAAGTAGCAACTGACAATGAATGCAAACAAAAGAAAAAATAAATATTCTGCACAGTAACTCTATTCCCCCAACATTCTGAATTTTTAATGTCTCAACATACATCATTTTGGGTTACTGTCCATTTACAATTTATCATAGTTATCATTATTTGTTTGGTCTTTTAATCTTCTTTTTAGGGTAAAGGTGATTTATTCCCCCATGATTGTGATATTAGATTTTTAAAAATTTTTGATTGGGGGAAATCAAGATGGCATAAAATAAGTCCACATTCCTACTTGCTCCATGGCTCAGGATTCAAGCAGAGGGGGTCCTGCTTCTCAGTGTGGTGGTTGAAAGAGGGATTCCATTAAAATTCAATATTGGACAGTCAGAGTGTCTCAGAGACTCAGAAAGTTGGGTACATTAAACAAAGAAGAAAGAGTAAATTGGAGTCATAATGGTTGTGGCAGTTGCAGCAGCAGTGACCCTGGTTCACCACAGAAGAGAGAAACACAGAAAGAAACACATATTTGTAATGGAAAACATGAGATCAGAAAAGCAGACTGAGGTTAGATGATTCAGAGACTGCACTGTGCACTGGTGCTTGTGAAAAATGCTGTTTCTCAACCGGTCATGTAGAGATGAGGCAGGAACCATCTTGAAGCAGTCACACTACAGATGTTGCAGCAGGAGCCAGGAGTTCATAGCAAATCCTGCCACACTGTGCCCACCAAGCACCTGCCATGTGGCCTATGGTGTACTTAACAGAACTTGAGTGAAACAGCCACAGAGAATATTTTGCCTAGAGGGATTAAAATCAGAAAAGTGAAGATGAACTCAACCAGCTTCTCCTTTGAGTTGGGTGATTCAGACAATCAGCCAAAGTAGATTGGGAACCTGAAGAGGCAGGTGAATATGTTCAGAAACTAAAACTGGGAAGGCTATGTTTGTGAGTAGCAGAGTGTGTGGAGAATTGGCTCTCAGGCCCCATGAGTAGAAATCTTGGGGGACTCCTGAGATCAAGATTCTAAACAGAGATCAGCAACTGCCATGTTCTAGGGGTGTGTTGATCTAATCTCTCCAGAGAAGATATTACCCCCACAAACACCCTGAATCCTGAAGAGACCTAAGTCCCAGCCAATGAAACTCCTCTCATAGAACTCTGCAGCAAGCCCAGCCTGGGAGTACATTGATTTGGTCTGTGCATAGAAAAACTCCCAACGGACAGTACTTCCCATTATGTCTTACCTTGTACTGCTGAGAAGGGAAGACGAGAGCTATTTCAACCAACTTCAATCTTAGGACACTCCAACTGGCAGCTCATGAAACAACACAAAATGAGGAAGGAGCTAACAACACCCAGTCCTTGGGTGTGTGCATTTTTTCTCTCTCTCTCTCTCCCACTTCCTCTCTCCCTCTCCCTTACTCTGTATAATCCAAGAAGAACAGTTGGGCATAGGCAGTGACCATCCACATTCATTGCGTATTTTAACCATCTCAGTGCAGATAATTTCTTCATTTTCATTAGGTATTCTCTCTCTCTCTCTCTCTCCTCTCTCTCTCTCTCTCTCTCTCTCTCTCTCTCTCTCTCTATCTCTGTGTGTGTGCATGTGTGTGTGTGTGTGTGTGTGTGTGTTCTTGTGTTCTTGCCGTGCCAGTTGGTTCAAGGTCATATATATCAAATACACATTTATTTCTTTCCCCCTCATTTTTAGCATTTTTTAAATGTAGTCTTTGGAAGATTAGGATTTGGGGTTTGTTTACTTTGGTTTTGTTTGTTTGATTGTTTCTCTTTCTCTAGTCTCCCACTGACAGTCAAATTCTCTTCTTCTTTCTATATACCTTTATTTTTTTCTTATTTTTTCTTCTTCTTCATAACCATCACTTACTATATCTCTTCTACGTTCTCTCTGTTTACTTTTGAAATTGTAATCTCTTGCCTTCCTATTATATTTTCTTTTCTCTTAATAAACTGTATTTTTACCATCTCATGAAACTAATTGGTTTATACAGCTTCTCTCCAAACTATTTATATTGTTACAACTATTACTGCTGTGGATGAGAGCTGAACTTGCTGTTTGCTTTATACCAAGTCTAATTTATGGGTACTTATTGTTTTCACTGTTGACAATTATTGACCTCATTATTCCTGTTTTGTATGGCAATTAATGTTGTAGATGACATAGTAGAAACTGGATATTTATTTTAATACTATGTATTATTTTCATTCATTGTTATTTTTTGTTCCCCCTATTTTGTGAGCGGCTGGAAACCTAGAGAGACAGTACACTTTCACAGGATAGAGACTTTTTGCTGAACAAAACTTGCCCAAAAGACAGTGCACCATACTCCACAAACAAATTAACCGTAATGAAATTTTGGTTATACTGTAATACAAAGGATAAAATACCAAACTGATTTCTCAAGCAGAAATGTCTAGGATTGGACCCTCAGGTCTCACAAACATCTGTTTCAGCAAAAAAACAAAACAAAAACAAAAACAAAAAACAAAACAGAATCAACACAAAAGCTGTGGATACCACACCTGAGAGGGGTTCTCAATTTAGATTACTCCAGGACACTTTACCTAGTGAAGGCCATACCCTAAACAGGCTCATGCATAAAAGAGGAAGCGAAATTAATCCCAAGAGATGCATAAAGCTCACCACAAGAATACAAGCAATATGAAAAAATAAGGTAATATGACACTTCCTAAAGCTCATAATTGACCAGCAACTGATTCAAAGATATTTAAGTGAATAAAATAACAGATAAAGAATTTAAAAATGATTATAAAATGATCAATAAATTCCAAGAGAACACAGAAAAATGGTTCAACTACTTAAGGAAGTCAGTACAGAATATGAATGAGAAATTCAATGAAGAAATAGAGATATTGAAAAAGAACCAAACAAAAATCTTATAAATGAAATACACACTGAATTAAGTAAAAACATTCAAATGAAAATCTCTAATAGAGTAGCTGATGCTGAAGGCAGAATCTTAGACCTGAAAGTCAAAGTGACCAGCTTTGAACAATCAGACAGAATTAAAGAAAATAAATGAAAAAAAAAATAACCAGAATATACAAGAACTCTGGGACCACCTTAAGAGACCAAATTTAAAAATCTTTGGAATTGATGAGGATGTCACTCCATAACTGCAAAGGGGACAATCAAAAAAGAAACTATAACAATAATAAATATGCCCCAAATGTGGGTGCAAATAATTACATGAAAAGACACTACTCCAATTGAAACCTTGCATAACCCCCAATAAAATAATACTGAGCAATTTCAACACACCTCTGTCATCATTAGATAGGTCATCCAAACATAAACTCAGTAAAGTCTCTTTGGACCTGAAAAATAATATAAATCAAATGATTTAAGTATCTATAGAATATTTCACATAACAACAGCTGAATACACTTTTTTCTCAGTGGCTCATTGAATTTTCTTTAAAATAAGCCATATTTTATGCCTCAAAGCTACTCTTAGCAAATTTTAAAAAAAATATATAATTTCTTGCATCTTATTAGATTATAATGGAGTATATTAGAAATCAACACCCTAAAATCTACAGAAACTGTAAACATACAGACTGAAAAATACAATTTTGAATGATGAATGAGTGATCAAAGAAATTAGGGAAGAAATTTAAAATTTCTTAAACTCAAATGAGAATAGTAATAAAACATACCAGAACTTTTGGGACACAACTTCTGGATAGTTCTAAGAGGAAAAATTATAAGCACATATATGATAAAAAGAAAGATCCCAAATAAAGAACTTAATGAAGTTTCTGAAGATCCCTGAAAAAGAGGAACAAACCAATTCCAAAATCAGTAGAAGAAAGGAAATAATTAAGATCAGAACCAAAATCAATGCAATTGAGAATTAAAAAAACACAAAATATCAATAAAACAAAGAGTTGGTTCTGTAAAAAGACAAACAAGATTGGTAATTCCTCAGCCAAACTAACCGAAATATAAAATGAGACGACAGAAATTAGACAGAGATGAAAAAGGAGATAGCACCACAGACATTACAGAAGTATGGTAGATCATTAGACACTATTTTGAAAACTTATACTCTTATAAATTAGAAAACTTAGAAGAAATGGATGCATTTCTAGGCACACAAAACTTGCCAAAATTTAATCAACAGTAACATTAAAAAAAAAAAAAAAGACTAATGACTTGTAATGAGATGGAAGTACTAACAAAAAACCTTTTAACAAGGAAAAGTCCAGGACTGGATGAATTCTCATCTGAATTCTCTCAGATTTTTAAAGAAGAACTAATGTCAGTGTTCCTCAGATTGTTCCATGAAATAAAAAGGGATTGAACACTCCCAAATTAATTCTATTAAGCCAGTATAACATTCATACCAAAACCAATAAGAACACATCAGGGAAAGAAAACTACAGACCAATATCCCTAATGAATTTTGATGAAAAATGTTTTAGTAAAATATTAGCAATTTGAGTTCAGTGACAGAAGATTTTACATAATGACAAAATTAGTTTTACCTTAGAAATGCATGAATTGGTGTAACATAAGCAAATCAATAAATGTAATTCATCACTTAAATACTATTAAGGAAAAAATCACTTATTCATCTCAATAGAGGCAGAGAAAACCTTTGACAAAATTCAGCTCCTATTCATGATTAAAAAAAATATGAAGAAACTAGGGATAGAAGGAACATATCTCAATATAAAAAATATCATACACATAAAGACCATAGCCTACTTCATAGTAAATGAGAAAAAACTAAAATAATTTCCTTTAAAACCTGAGACAAAAAAGGATGTCCATACTCATAACTCCTATTTACTATAGTGTTAGAAATTCATTTAGTCAAGACAAGGAAATAAAAGTGATAAAAATAGGAAACAAAGGAGTAAATTTATCACTGTATACGGTATGAGCCTACACTTGGAAGATCAAAAAAAACAAAAACAAAAACAAAGACTCTGCCAAGATATGACTAGAGTTAAAAAACAAATTTAGCAAGTTAGCATGTTACAAAATCAACATAAATCAATACATTTCCTATATACCAAAAAATGAATCTGCTGAGAAAGAAATAAGGAAAACAATCTCTTTCATTATAACCTCAAAAAATAAATGAAAATACCTAGGAACAAATTGAATCAGAGGTTTCTACAACAAAAAATATAGAACATTGAATAAAGAAATTGAAGAAACTCAAGAAAATGGAAATACCTCCCATGTTCATGAATAGGCAGAATTAATTTTGTTAAAATAGCCATACTTTCAAAAGCAATCTACAGATTCAATATAATTCCCATCCAATTACCAATGACATTCCACATAGATCTAGAAAAATAGTGTCCTAAAATTCAGTTGGAAGAATAAAACATCTAGAATAGCCAGAGCAGTTCAAAGTCAAAAAAGCAATGTTAGAAGAATCATAAAACCCGACTTCATATCATACTACAGAGGTATAGGAACAAAATCTCCATGATACTGACATTAGCACAGACACATAGACCATTGGTATAGAATAGGAGAGTCTGATCCTTGACAAAAGTAACAGAAACGTACGTTAGAGAAAAGGCAGTCTTTTTAACAATAGTGCTGTAAAAACTGATTGTTCAAATATAAAAGAATGAAACTAGACCCTTATTTCCCACCCTGAACAAAAATTAACTTGAAATGGATCAAAGATCTAATAATTACACCATACAACATGTAAATCCTAGAAGAAAACATAGGGTCAAAACCCTACCATATAGGTGTTAGTAATGACTTTCTCAACAGGACCTCTAAAACTCAGGACATAATGCCAAGACTTAATAAATGGTATGGCCTCATATTAAAGAGCTTCGGCACAGCAAAGGAAACAATGTGAAGAGAGAACCTACAGAATGGGAAAATAATATTTGCTAGCTACTCCTCTTACAAAGCATTAATTCCTAGAATATATAAGGAACTAAAAAACAACAACAACAACAACAACAACAACAACAAAACCTTAATATCCCCAGGCCCCAAATAACCCAAATAATTATTGGGCAAATTAAATAAACTTCTCAAACAAAGGAAGTACTAATAGCCAACAAATACGTAGAAAAGTATCAACATCATTAGCAACTGGGGAAATGTAAATCAAAACCTCACAGAGATTTTATCTCATACCAGTCAGAATCACAGTCATAAAAAATGCAAACAATAATAAATGCTGGAGAGGATGTGGAAAAAAAGGAACACTTCCATTGTTGGTGGGAATGTAAATTAGTACAACCTCTAGAGAATCAGCATGGAAGTTTCATAAAAGATTAAATATGGAATCACCATATCACCCAACTATACCACTCTTAGTATTTATGCTTAAGAATTAATGTCATCGTACTATAGTAATATATGCATACCCATGTTTAAAACAGCACAATTCACAATAGTCAAACTATGAAACTAGTCTAGGTGTCCATCAGCTATTGAATGAATAAAGAAAATGTGGTACTTATACACAAAGGTGTTTTATTCAGCCATAAAAATGTTACATCATTTGCATATGGATGGAACTAGAGACCATTATGTTAAGTGAAATAAGTCAAATTCAGATGGTCAATAGTCATATGTTTTCTTTCATATGTGGAAGCTAAAGAGAGAAAGAAAAGAAAAGTGGCAGGGTGATCTCATGAAAATCAAAGGGAGGTCAGCAGAGAAACAGGAGGGAGAAGAAGAGCAGAGAGAAGAAGTGCTGGGAAGTGATATTGGTTAAAATGATAGTGTTATATTGTGTACAAGTATACATGTATGCATGTACGAATATGTAACAATAAATCCCACAGTTATGTATAACTGTAATGCACCAATAAAAATGCGGAAAATTTTATTGATTGGATGCCTTCTTTTATCTTTGCACTGTATATCTTCAGAGGTTTTCATGTTATGCATTAGTGATTTTTTAGAGCATTAAAATTATACATTTTGACCAAAAAGATATATGCAAGGAATTTTATTTCAATCCCCATTCCCTTCCCACCTTCCTCCCCTCTTGCCTTACCCTATACTCTCTCTTGTACTTTACTAAACTTTGGTATCTTTATATATGAATATAACATGATTTTGTTGAATTTATTCCATTTGTCTTCCCCTTTCTCTACATTGCTCCCTTACTCTCATTCTCCTTCTCTTACTCCAATGACTTTCCTTGTATCTTTATGACAGACAATGCCTTCCTAACTGCCTTCTTTCCCTTATTTTGCTATAGTTTCCACACATGAGAGAAAAAAATGGATGATTTTCTGAGTCTGGATTATTTCACTTAGCATCATTTTCTCCATTTCCATCCCTTTACAGCAAATGTCGTTATTTCATTCTTCTTTATGTTTGAGAAAAACTTTGTTGTGTATACATGCCACATTTTCTTAATTCATTAATCTATTGACAGCATCTTAGTTGATTCCATAATCTGGCTATTGTGAACTTTGATGCTATAAATATTGAAGTGGTTCTATCACTATAACATGCTGATTTCAAATATTTTGGGTAAATACTGAGAAGTGGGAATATATGGTGTCTCCATTTCCTAATTTTGTTTTGTTTTTAATTTTTATTTTTTTAGAATCTCAACATGATTTTCCAGAGTGATGTACAAGTTTGCAATCCCATCAACAATGTAAGAATGTTCATTTTTCCATGCATTATCACCAGCATTTATTACTATTTGCATTCTTGAAAATTGCCATTCTGACTGGAATGAGATGAATCTAAGTGTAGTACTGAGTTGCATTTCCCTAATTGACAGTGATGCTGAACATTTTTTCATGTATTTCTTGATCATTTATGTTTCTTCTCTTTGTAAGTTTCTGTTTAGTTCTTTGCCCATATATTGATTGGTGTATTTGGTTTTTTTTTTTTTTTTTGGCATTGAGTTTTGTGAGTTCTTCATATATTCTGGATATTAATCCCCTGTTAGAGGAATAGGTGGTAAACATTTGCTCCCCTTCAGTAGACTCTGTCTTCCCTCTCTTAATTATTTCCTTCACTGTGAGGAAACTTTTTAATTTTAGAACATCCCTCTTATTGGTTCTTGGTTTTATTTCTTGAGCTTTAGGGTCCTTGTGAGGAAGTTGGTGCATGCACCTATATGATGGAGTATTCACACTATCTTTTCTTCTAGCAATTGCAAGTTTTCTGGTCTAATTTCTAAGTCTTTGATTCATTGCAATTTGACTTTTTTAAAATTTATTTTTATTGTAAACAAATGGGATACATGTTGTTTCTCTGTTTGTACATGGAGTAACAGCATACCATTTGCATAATCATACATTTACATAGGGTAATGGTGTTTGATTCATTCTGTTATTTTTTTCCTCCTCCCCACCCTTCCCACCCCTCTTTTCCCTCTATACAGTCCCTCCTTCCTCCATTCTTGCCCCCCTCACCCCCCATTATGTGTCATCATCTGCTTATCAGTGAGATCATTCGTCTTTTGTATTTTTGAGATTGGCTTATCTCACTTAGCATGATATTCTACAGTTTCATCCATTTGCCTGCAGATGTCATAATTTTATTATTCTTTATAGCTGAGTAATATTCCATTGTATATATATACCACATTTTCTTTATCCATTCATCAACTGAAGGACATCTAAGTTGGTTCCACAGTCTGGCTATTGTGAATTGAGCAGTTATGAACATTGATGTGGCTGTATCTCTGTAGTATGCTGATTTTAAGTCCTTTGGGTATAGGCCGAGGAGTGGGATAGCTGGGTCAAATGGTGGTTCCATTCCAAGTTTTCTAAGGAATCTCCACACTGCTTTCCAGAGTGGCTGCACTAATTTGCAGCCCCACCAGCAATGTATGAGTGTACCTTTTTCCCCACATCCTCACCAACACCTATTGTTGCTTGTATTCTTGATAATCACCATTCTAATTGGAGTGAGATGGAATCTTAGTGTAGTTTTGATTTGCATTTCTCTTATTACTAAAGATGGTGAACATTTTTTCATGTTTGTTGATTTCTTGTAGATCTTCTGTGAAGTGTCTGTTCATATCCTTAGCCCATTTGTTGATTGGGTTATTTGTATTCTTGGTGTAGAGTTTTTTGAGTTCTTTATATATTCTGAAAATTAGTGCTCTATCTGAAGTATGAGTGGCAAAGATATTCTCCCACTCTGTAGGCTCTTTCTTCGCATTGCTGATAGTTTCCTTTGCTGAGAGAAAGCTATTTAGTTTGAATCTATCCCAGTTATGCAATTTGACTTTTGTACAGGATGAAAGGTAGGTATATAAATTCATTCTTCTGCATACAGATGTTCAGTTTTCTCAGCACCATTTATTAAAAACACTTTCTTTTTTCCAGTATTTATTTTTGACACCTTTATCAAGTTTCAGGTGACCATAAATATTTGAGTTTGTCTCTGTGTCTTCTATTCTATTCCATTGGTCTCCATGTCTGTTTTTGATGCCAAAACCATACTATTTTTCCTACTGTAGCTCTGTAGTATAATTAGAGATCAGCCTCTGTTTGGCTTTTCTTGTTCACAATTGCTTTTGCTGTTCTTGTCCTCTTATTCTTTCAAATGAATTTTAGGAATGTTTATTCTAGTTCTGTGATGTATGCCATTAGTGTGTGATGGTGATTGGATCAAAAGTACATGTTGGTTTGATGGTATGACCAATTTGAAAATATTAATACTGCCTATGGGAGATCATTCCATCTTCATCATATGGTATTCTTCAATTTCTTTCTTGAGTGCTCTGTAGTTTCTATAGTAGAGATCTTTCACCTTCTTGGTTAGATTAATTTCTAGTTTCCTTTTCTAATGTTATTGTGAAAGGAATGTTTGTCCTGGTTTCCTTCTCAGTTGAATCACTGTTGGTGTAGAGCTATTGATTTATGAGTGTGGATATTTTATCCTGCTTTGTGAAATTTATTTCTCAGATCTAAAAGTCTTTTGGTCAATTTTTTTTGAGTTTTCTAGGCATGGGATCATGTCATCAGTAAATAGTGATAGTCCATTTTCTTTTTTCCAATTTGTATTCCTTTAATTTCCTTATATTGCCTGATTGCCCTGGCTAGAACTAAATTGAATAAAAGTGGTCAGAGTGGACATCATTGTCTTGTTCCTGATTATAGAGGTAAAGCTTTCAGTTTTCATCCATTCAGTAAGTTGTTGGTCATGGGTTTGGGTTTGTCATACGTAGGCTTATAATGTTGAGATAAGTTCCTTTTAACCCTCTCTAATGTTTTTAACCTGAATGTTCACTGTATATTATCAAAGACATTTTATGCATCTATTGAGATAATTATGTGATTCTTGACCTTAATTATATTTATAAGTTGAACCATACTTTTATCCCTGGAATGAAGTCCATTTAATCATAGTGTATTATCTGTTCAATGTGGATTGCTAATATTTTATTAAGAATTTTTGCATCTGTATTCATTAAGGATATTGGCCTATAGTTTTCTTTTCTTGAATTGTCCTTGTCTGACTTTGGTACCAGGCTTATACTGAATTCACAGAATATATTTGGGAGTGGTTCTTGCTGGGTTTAGCTCTTCTTTAAAGACATGGTAGAACTCTGCTGAGAAACTATCAGGTCCTGGGCTATTCTTTGTTGGAAGACTTTTAACTGATGTTTTAATTTTGTTACTTGATATTGATCTGTTTAGGTTTTTTATATCTTCCTGTTTCTGTTTGAGCAAGTTGCATGTATCTAGAAATCTAATGTCTTCTAGATTTTGCAGTTTGTTGAAGTGCAAATTTCAAAATAGTTTTTAATTAATTCTTGATTCAGAAGTGTTTGTGGTGATATCTTCCTTTTCACCTCTGATTGGATTCTTCTCACTCTTGTGTTAGGTTGGCTAAGGGTTTATGAATCACATTTATGAAGAAACTATTCTTAGTTGTATTGATTCTGTACATTGTTATTCTGATTTTCATTAATTTTGGCTCCCATTCTTATTATTATTTGTCTCATGCTGACTTTGGAATAATTCTGTTTTTTTTTTTTTTTCTAAGGCTATGACATGGAGCATAAGCTTATTTACTTGGGATTTCTCTATGTTTTTTAATATAAACACTTGATGCAATAAATTTTCCTTTTAGTGCTGCTTTCATACTGTCCCAAAGATTTTGACATGTATTATCTTTGCTTTCATTTGTTTATAAAAATTTCTTCATTTTTTTCTCTTATGTTTTCTTTGATTCATTCTTCATCCAAAAGATTTTTGTTTAATTTCCATGTGTTTATGTGGTTTCTATTATTTTCATGCTGTTGGTTTCTAGTTTTAGTCCATCGTGGTTTGATATATTGGATGAGATTGTATTGATCTTTTTGTACTCATTAAGACTTTTATTGTAACTTAGAATACGGTCTCTTTTCAAAAATATTCCTTAAGCTGAAGTGAAGGTGAATTCAGGTGTTTGGGGGTGAAATATTCTGTACATGTATATCAGATCCATTTGATGTACAGTATTATTTAGGTAGGATATTTCATTTTTGATTGTATGCTTTGATGACCTACCTATTGATGAGGGTGTGTTGAAATTATTAGGTATTATAGTATTAGGATTTGTCTCAGATTTAATGTCAAGAAATATATATTTTTAAAAATGCAACTGGGTATGTTGAAATTTGGGCATATATACTTACTATCATTATATCTTCTTATTATATTGTTCCCTCTACAAGTGTTTAGTGACCTTCTTGGTCTCCTCACATTAATTTTTCCTTGAAATAAGCTTTGTCAGATATGAGGATAGATATCCCAATTTGTTTTTGCACTCTATTTTGCACAATCATGAAATTCATCTGGAAGAATAAGAAACCCAGAATACCTAAAACAATCCTTAGCAGGAAGAGTGAAGCAGGGGGTATCACAATACCAGACCTTCAACTCTACTACAAAGCAATAGTAACAAAAATATCATGGTATTGTTACCAAAATAGACAAGTACAGAATAGAGGACATGGACACAAACACAAATCAATAAAATGTTCTCATACTAGACAAAGGTGCCAAAAACATGCAATGGAGAAATGATAGCCTCTTCAACAAATGGTGCTGGGAAAACTGGAAATCCATATGAAACAGAATGAAATAAACCCCTATATCTCACCCTGCACAAAAATCAACTCTCAAAGGATCAAGGACCTTGGAAAAAGACCAGGGACCCTTCATCTTATAGAAGAAAAAGTAGGTCCAAATTTTCAAATTTTCAGCTTAGGATCAGAGTTCCTCAACAGGACTCCCATAGCACAAGAAATAAAAGCAAGAATCAACAACTGGGATAGATTCAAACTAAAAACCTTTATGTCAGCAAAGAAATTATCAGCAATGTGAAGAGAGAGCCTACAGAGTGGGAGAAGATCTTTGCCACTCATACTTCAGATAGATCACTAATTTCCAGAATATATAAAGAACTCAAAAAACTCTACAACAAGAATACAAATAACCCAATCAACAAATGGGCTAAGGAAATGAACAGACACTTCACAGAAGAAGATCTACAAGCAATGAGCAGATATATGAAAAAATGTTGAACATCTGTAGTAATAAGAGAAATGCAAAACAAAAGTACCCTAAGATTCCATCTCACCCCAATTAGAATGGCAATTATCAAGAACACAAGCAACAACAGGTGTTGGTGAGGATGTGGGGAAAAAGGTACACTCATACATTGCTGGTAGGGTTGCAAATTAGTGCAGCCACTCTAGAAAGCAGTGTGGAGATTCCTTAGAAAACTTGGAATGGAACCACCATTTGACCCAGCTATCCCACTCCTCGGCCTATACCCAAAGGACTTAAAATCAGCATACTACAGAGATACAGACACATCAATGTTCATAGCTGCTCAATTCACAATAGCCAGATTGTAGAACCAACCTAGATGTCCTTCAATTGATGAATGGATAAAGAAACTGTGATATATATATATATATATATATATATATATATATATATAATGGAATATTACTCAGCCATAAAGAATAATAAAATTATGGCAGTTGTAGGCAAATGGATGAAATTGGAGAATATCATGCTAAGTGAGATAAGCCAATCTCAAAAAACCAAGGACGAATGATCTCGGTGATAAGCGGATGATGACACATAGTTGGGGGTGGGAGGGACCTACGAATGGAGGAAGAAAGGACTGTATAGAGGAAAAAGAGGGGTGGGAGGGGTGGTGGAAGGAAAAACTAACAGAATGAATCAAACACTATTATCCTCTGTAAATGTATGATTACACAAATGGTATGCCTTTACTGCATGTACAAACAGAGAAACAATATGTATCCCATTTGTTTATAATTAAAATAAATTAAAAAAACAGTTTTTTTTGTCTCACCAATGTTGAATGGTACCTTTTAACATTTTATGTATCATATAAGGTATATGTTAATATATGATTTTAATTTTAAGTTCAATTCCCCAACAGATAATGATGTAGAATATCCCTAATATGTTTATTTGACATCTGTACATCCTTTTTAATGAAAAGTTTGTTAATATTTTTTGCCCATATCCTAATTGGATCACTTGTTCAATTCAATATTAATTCAATTGAATTAATTCAATATTAAAAAATATTGAATTTTTAGAGAATTTATGTTTTCTAGATAGATGTATTTCCTTTGATACATGATTTGCACAGTTTTTGCAAGTTTTGTGATTTTTGTTTTCTCAGACCAAGAGTTTTCCATTTTCATTTTGAGGAGGTATATATATTTTCTTTTTCTTCTTGGGTCATGTTTTTGTTGTCAATTATATGAATTCTATGTTAGTTATAGTTTCTGTAAATTTTCTGTTATGGTGTTTTTAAAAAGGTGTACATTTTGATTTTGATGATGTTTTAATTAATTTTTATAGAATGGGGAAATTTTAAGTTAACATTAAATATTTTATCTTTGAATTTCCAATTACTTAAATAAAATATTTTTTAAAAAGTTATTCTCCATCCAATCAGTTGTTTTTGCATCTTTGTCAAAAATTAAGTGGATATACTCCTATTAGTTCCACTGTTTTGATTATTGTAGCACTGTAGTAACTTTTAATACTGGAAAAAAATTATTCCTATTTTTCTATATTTTGTCTATTTAGACTCTCACCTTTTCATACATACTTTAGAATGATCTTATTCTTGTTTATAAGATATCATCCTGTGATTTTTATACAAATGATATTAAATATGTACTTATATGTACATATATTTTGGAATTGCTTTCATTTTTACAATATTATTGAATCTTCCAATCTGTGAAGAAAACATATGTAGCCATTTATTTGGATCTTTTTTGGTTTCCTACTTCAGAATGTTTTAATTTTCATGAGTCACTATATATATTTTGACATTTGACTTTTTATTTCATTTTCTTCAGAGAAATTGTAAATAATTCTGTGCTTTCTGTTTTGGTTTCCATTTGTTCATTGTTAATACACATATATACAATTGACTTTTGTGTTGTATTCAACAACAGAATTGAATTCATTTTCAGTACTGA
This sequence comes from Sciurus carolinensis, assembly GCF_902686445.1. Lineage (NCBI taxonomy): Eukaryota > Metazoa > Chordata > Mammalia > Rodentia > Sciuridae > Sciurus > Sciurus carolinensis. The sequence continues at coordinate 53,303,418 of NC_062216.1, read as the reverse complement.
TTGTTTTTGTAAATTCCTTGAGATTTCCATGTAGACAATCATGTCATCTTCAAATTCAGATAGTTTCATTTATTCATTCCAACATGTGTCACTTTTATTTCTTTGTCTTATTGTCCTTTTTATAATATCTGGTTTTATGTTACATATGAGTTGTGACAATAAAAATCATATCCTTATCACTAATTTTCTAGAGGGAAATAAAACCTTCACCATTGAGTATGACTTGAGTTAATTGTTGTAAATAATTTTATGAGTTTAAAGAAATTCTGTCCAATACCTAGCAACTAAGATTTTTCTTTTTGTCATTAATAGTATTGATTATTGTAAATACTTTTAGTTTTGACTGATAAAATTATATGACTTTGCTTTTTTGATTGAATATTAAATGAATCCTCTCTTCTCATTATCCATTATTTTATTTTTATTATTATTTTATTATTATTATTACATTTATGTTTATGTTCTTGAGAAATATTTATTTGTGTCTTCCTTATACTGTCTTTATTTCATTTTACATGAGGTAATACTGGTCTACAACATGTGTTGGAAGTGTTGATTCCGCTAAAATATTCTACAAAAGATAACTCAGAATTGGCATTATTTCTCCTTTAAGTGCTTGAGCAACAGTTTCCAGTGTATTGCTATGATCCTGGAAGTTTTGTCTTTAGTTTTTGAAATACATATATATTTTCTTAGTGGACAAGTAGCCATTCATATAATCTATATCATATTAGGTGAGTTGAAGTAGATTGTACTGTCCATGGAATCGATGCACCTTATATTTTCTTCTATTGCTGAGAAAACTACAATTATAATTATGGACTTATTTATTTTTACAAATTATTCTATCAGTTTGTATTTTATTTAAATGTATGTGCACACACACAAATATATGTACATATACATATATATACATACATATAGACACATATATATTTATAACATTTAGAAGATGTATTTTTCTAATTCATATTGTCAAAATTAGAATAATTTCACTATATAAATGATATGGAAATTTTTCCTATTTTAATATCATAAATTAGTTTTCAAAATTAGTCCATAAGTGTGTCATTAAATTTTCATAAAATTAGTTTTGAAACAGGTGATAGTGTTCTTTTTTAGTTTTTGGTAAATGGTTGTTTTTTCATAAATATATACAGTTGTTTAAATTTGGGGGGTAAAAAGCAATGTTAAATTATACAATGTGAAATAATCTAATCAATCTAATTAATTTATTCATCACATCAAATGCTTATGATGAATATTCCTATCTAACAGAAACTTTGCATCATGGACTGATATTTTCCATTTTCTCCCCATTCCTCTGCCTTTAGTAATGGCCATTCTACTTTTTACTTCTATTCAGGCATTCAATTGTTTTAATTCCCCATACAAGTGGGAAAGTGTAGTATTCATCTTTCCATACCTGAGTTATTTCACTTAACGTGTCCTCTGGGTTTATTCATGCTATCACCAATGACAGAAATTTCTTCTTTTTTTAAGACTGAATAGTATTTTTCTGTGTATGTACATACCATCTTTTCTTTAGTCATTCATCCTTTGATAGAACTTGTTCTAGTCAGCTTTTTTATTGCTATGGCCAGAAGACCTGAAAAAAAATTTTTTTAGAGGAGGAAAAGTTTATTTGACCCTGTTTCAGAGGTCTCAGTCCATAGATGACCAACTCCATTGCTCTCTGTAGGAGATGAGGGAGATCAGGGAAGAAGGGTACATTGAAGGAAAGCAATTAGGGACATACCAATCAAGAAGCAAAGAGAGACTACTTCACTTACCAGAGAGAAAATATATAGCTCTAAGGTACACCCTCAATGACCCATCTTTAACCACACACTTCCTGACTATGATTATTACCCAGTTAATACCTCTCAGCAGATTAAAGTGCTGATTAGGTTAAAGCTCTCATAACTCAATCATTTCACTGCTAAATATTCTTGCATTATCTCACACATAAGCTTTTGGGGAACACCTCACATCCAAACCACAACAGACCCTTAGATTGATTCCACAGTTGGACTATTATAAAAATGCTGCAATGAACATGGGAGTTCTGATATCTTTTCAACATATAAATTTCCATCCCTATGCTTATAATAGGATGATTGGATTATATGGTGATTTTATTTTTTAATTTGTTTCAAGGTGCTTCCATACTGTTTTTCAAAATGACTGTGCAAATTTATATTCCCACCAATAATGTAGAGAGTTCTTTTTTCTTCACATCCAGAACCTAGTACATGGTAGGCAGATTCTATACCACTGATCTATACCTCCAGCCCTCACTGTGGTTCTGAATTTCATTTTCCTCATGATAGGTAATATTGAGCATTTTTCAAGTATCCATTGGCCACTTAAATTTCTTCTTTTGAGAAATATTTATATAGATCTTTTGCCCGTTTTTTAATTGATTTGGTTTTTGCTCTTTTTTTTTTTTTTTCTATTGAGTTTTTCATGTTTCTTACCTATTCTGGGTATTAATACCTTTCCAAATGTATAGTTTGCAAGTATTTTCTCCCATTTTGTGGTCGTCCCTTCATCCACTGATGGTACAGATCCTTTGGTCATTTTTTAATTTGGTTGTTTTCTTTCTATTTAGATAAATTTCTTATATATTTTGGATATTAATACCTTATCAGGTTAAAGAGTTTCAAATATTTTTTCCAAATCTATAGACTGCCTCTTCACTCTGGTAATTGTTTCCTTTGCTGTGTAGAAGCCTTTTAGTATGATATAATCCTTTTTGTCTATTTTTCCTTTTGTTGCGTGAGTTTTTATGGACAAATACAGGATATCATTGCCCAGTCCAATGTTATGTAATTCTTCTATGCTTTCCTCTACTATTTTTACAGTTTTAGTTCTTAAGTTTTAAGTCTTTAATGTATTTTCAGTTGATTTTTGAATATGATTTTAAGATAAAGGCATGATTTTGTTCTTTTGCCTGTGAATATCAGTTTTAAAGCCAGAACACTAGTTTTAAATAACGTTTATCTGATCTAAGTAACAGTGCATAGAGAAAACAATAAAATTACAATACATTATATCACATAAACAAAGGTTAAATATACATAAAAGGCTAAAATAAAGATTTCAATAATCTTAGATATTGTTGAACTTTTATATTGTCATTGATATACATATGAAGTGGAAAAGAACCGAAGTAATGCCATTTTGTTCTGACCTGACTCCATTGTATGCTTGCTTAGAATGTATTCTTTTCAGCCTCCTGACAGCTGTATCTATGTTGACAGTACAGGAGGACCTTCCTGCATCCCGGACTATGGCCCTGATGTATAACAAAATGATTCTGAAATGTGTAATCAAAACAGTTCTGTCATTAATCAAAGTATCTGTCTGAACAGGGTCTTTCTGACCTACATGTGCCTCAATTATTCTTGTGAGTTTTGTGGGTTTTGCCTTTATAAACTCTGTACTTCCAAATTTCAGGTGCTGGGAGTTCTCTGAGGTATTAGCCTGCTCCCAGTGGCCACTTACCTGGCACGCTCATTAAAGAACCCTTTTGCCCTTTCAGTTTGGCTCAGTATGAATGGTGGTTTGTAATCCTTGTGCACTTTGTATCATATACAGAAGTGTATTTAGTTGACATAAACATAAAATGATGGTTGGGGCATAGTACAGAAGATTGGAAAGCATTCTTAAATTTAAATTGACTTACTTAAAACTGTATTATTTGAATTCCATATTTACAAATTTAAATTGATAGTATACTTTGATTAAGATTTTTTGAAAGAGTTAAAAGTTATCTCTTTTTCAACTGAAAGGACAGCCTTGCTTATTAAACAATGACACACTATTCCTAAAAAAATTCAAAATGACCTTTTTATCAGTTTCTACATTTTACTACCACTCATTTTAGTTACCATTATTATTCTCAAAAAAAAAAGGAATATTGACACAGAACAGGAAATTTAAGTGAAAAGTAATTAAATTTATTAATTTTTATATTTACAAATATGAATTCCAATGTAATTAAGAATATTAGAAGTAAGGATTCCTGGATAGATTCAGTTTATGTTTAGAAATAGTGAGTGACAGTTCCCAATATATTTCAGCATTTTCCAGATTTCATACAGTTGGATATCTTTCATGTCCCTATAGGCTACAAACATTTGAAGCTATACAGTAAATCTTCAGTAGCCTTTTAGGAAAAAAAGCCATGTTGGCTACAATTGTTTTAGGAGATTCTGTCTGTCTTCCTAAGCAACTTCATTTTCCTCACATTGACAGTTCAGTTGTGCCAAGAGGATCAACAGAGACAGTCAGGAAAGCAAATTTTGTGAATAGAATATGTAGAGGTAAGAAAATAGGAGACAGCACAGAATGAAGAGAAAAGACAGATAGGATACTTTGTATTTTGCACATGGTTAATAATGGTCATGTGTTTGTAAAATTATCATTAAGATGCATGCATATATTTTTTTCTTAATTATAACAATTACAAGTATTATTAGCTCCGTGGATAATTAGGTAAATGAGAATGCAGAAGGATAATAAGTAGGTCTTCTTGTTCCATGGTAAAGGAAAATAAATAAATAATTACAAGGTCAAAGGATCTTGGCTGTATAAATATTATAAATATCACAAAATGTTACTAAATGTAGCTTGGAAGACTGAGGTCTCATTAAGTGTCTCAGTTAAAGTGAATTTATAGTCAAAATATTCAGTTATTTGCATATTTACTTGACAGAAATAATAAGTTGATAATTTAAAGATGTGTATGTATTTTTTCTTTTTATATTGGAGAAGGCTTATCATAGATATTTTAATGTTTCATCCCATCTTGATGTAGACAATATAGAGGAAACTAATGAATGGATTTTTAGTTTTAAATTTTAAAAGTAAGCTTAACTAAATTTTTTGAAAATTAGACTAAAATTAGGGGAAAAAAAGCCCACAAGAAGTAGAATATATGCTTTCTCTATGGGATATGATAAGCAAGGTAAGCAAGGTATAGATATTTGTACATATTAATTGATTAATTAACAGAAATGTAGTTTTTATACTATGCTTAATGTTGTTATTGTTGTCGTTGCTATTTAAGATTATAGTGATTCCTTCCTCTGAAAGTAATGCTATCTCTATTATCCAGATATCAGAAGACAGCAATACTAGTAGCAACCATCACAGAATTAAAGAAATCAACTTATTCACATGATATAATTCATAATTTATCTGTTTATTTTTAACAATGCTTGACTATGAGGAAGTTATTATTTTTTATTTCACTATCCTGACACCAGTTTGTGAATATCATATGACAGAACAAACCTAAGATAAATCATTTGATATTAATTTTGTTTTATGTTGATTGAGAAATAGATAATATTAACTAATACTAACCAGAGATTCATTAAGCAATATTTTTAATAGTAAGACTGACTTTAAAGAGATAACAAATATTTTCTTAAAGTGTTTATCCACAGTCAAACCTCCTGCTTTTTCATTTGAGGTCCTCATTTAATGTCCCCTACATTCATATTTCTTCCTAGACTCCATGAGTATTAGCCTTATTTCAGAATTGAAGAAACAAAACTAAAGATGTTAGATAATGGCTATGTGTACAGATTTTCAATAAGTTTGGGAGTTGGAGTTTAATTTAATGCATCAGACTCTTGAGTTTAAACTTCCCATATTGCCATAATCCTGGCACATGTAGCATGGTGTATGATGGTGTGAGGAAAGGCATTTTCCTTGATTTAGCTCTATTTGATGTCAGGCAAAATGCTTAACACTTTCCCTCCAAGGCAGAAAGATGGTTGGGGTTACATACATGGTTATTGATTTTGTTCAAGAATCTAATTGAGATCTGAAAAAAATAGAGATATTAGATATGTTAGTCCTGTCACTGAGACTAAATAGAATGTTCAAAAATACACTGAAGTATGAGATCAAGAGCTTATCTAATTCTCATCTGACATTCCCTTGTATTTTAATTTAGCTAATAGATTTATGGGCCTGTTTCCTTAAAATAAAATATTTATATATAAATAAAACTTTTCTAATTCCTAATGTCAATGTAAAATCATTTTTCCTTCTCTATCCAACTGGGTGTGTTTCCTGAGCTCCCACTACAACCTCCCAAATTCACTCATTTTCTCCCAGAACAATATTAATCTTGTTATTTCCCTGATTTCTACTAACTCATAAGTTTTTAAATCATAATATGTTCAAACTCTTTTTCCTTTTTTCTTTCTGTTCTATTTTTTCTTTTCTTTTCTTTCTCTTTTTCGTAGGTTCCTCCTGCCAATAGTACTTTATGCTTGCTTTGAAGTCATGCTTCAAGAATTTGAGATAAAAAAAAAATTAAAAAAAAAAAGAATTTGAGATAATGGATTAGACTATTAGCCCATAAATAGGAAACAAAAATATTGGAGCAGTAAGAGTAACTGGGAGAGTTGGTGTTGAGAGAAGAACTGGATAGCAATTTTAAATATGATTGTCTGAGTAGGTCCAACTGAGCAAATAGCCAGTAATTTGAAAGAAGTGTAAATATTTGCCTCATCTAGTATTTGAAGAGTCATTTGACTTCACAAGGATAATTCACATATGACTTTTCTTTAAACTCAGATGATACAGTATAGAAAGAAAGAGTGTAGTCAAGCAGTGTAGGTCAGAGAGATATAAGGTCCCACATTCCTTATTTTAAGTTTTAAACAGTTCATTAAAAATCCTGGGGCTGGGGTTGTGACTCACTGATAGAGTGCTTGCCTAGGATGTATGAGGCACTGGGCTCAATACTAAGCACCCCCCATATAAATAAATGAATAAAATAAAGGTCCATCAACAACCCAAAATATATATTTAAAAAAATCCCAAATCTCACAGCCCTGATTTTGGCTAGTCTTACCCTTATCTAGTCAAAAGCATGCTTATAGACTATCCAAGAGATTAAAGATGGAGGTTCCCAATTCTACCTGAAAATCAATGCTACCTTATTCATGTACATATTCAGGCAATAGCTTTCAAAATACATGAATAATCTTATGCAAAAATAAGTCAGTAATGTTAATGAATGGCAAGATATTAGTTTATCTGGAACAGACTTAGCAACAGGGCTGCAGTTATGATTAGGTCATAGAAGTAGAACTTATGTAGGTTGCTGGAGATGTTGTAGGATATCTCTCTTTTATTCTGAGTGAGAGAAAATCTATAGATAGGTCAATTCCAATTATTTGCATGCATATTAGAAGGCTGGTTTGTTGTAAATAAATGGGATCATGGGGCTGGGATGTAGCTTGGTGGCAGAGCGCTTACCTAGCAAGTAGGAGGCCCTGGGTTCAACCACCAGCACTGAAACAAACAAATAAAAATAAGTACTGTGGAAAGTGTAGACAGAAACCAGTAGTAGAGAAGTGATTGCATAACGCAGGAGAGAACAGATGGTACTTCAGATCAGGGCTGATTAGGATGGTCTTAAAGACAAATTTTGTTATGGCATAAATCTTTCAAATTCACAAGCCAAAATAAATCTATGACTGAAAACATGCAAACTTGTATCTGTGGATTTTTCTACCTACCATGATTCTTTAGTAGGAATTACACAGATTTGCCTGTATTTTTACCCAGAAGTATGCTGCATCCTAAACTGAAAATATTCCAATAACCACTGCTCCTGTCCACCCTAAGAAGAGCATGACCATGCTAACTGCTCCCATCTCAAGAAAGGACATCACAGCCTGCACCTATCCAGTTGCTCATGATTCTCCTCTCCACCCATTATATATAGTCTTTGGGATATTGAGAGTGTGTCCTGATGGGTAAGACTAGCCCCAGTAGTCTAAAATGTCACTAACATACTTTCTCTTTTAAAGCAATTTCTCAGACTGAGCGTCTTGTCATAGACACCTGTTCTGTGTCCAGGTGATGTTTCCGTGGCCCCATGTAAACTGTGATGGAAGATTTTATTTTATTTATTTTTTTATCCTTTTAGAAACCCAAACTTGCTGCTCTGTCTTCACTGAAGTGGAACTTCTCTAGGTAAGATTCTCCTGCTTCAGTTCTCCCTCTCTCCCTACCCTCTTGCAGAGATGGACGCACTTCCTCTGTATCCCCCAAAGCATTAAGGGAACCATCTCCCCATCTGGAGTCTGACTGGGACCTACAGAATCTCCATCAAAAAGCAAAGATGCTCCTAGATGAGGGCTGGAAAAAGCTCATCACAGAGGCCCACAGTTTCCTTTTCCAAATGCTCATCAGCTGACCAAATGAAAACCAAAATGTGGTATATCTATAAAATGAAAATTTATTCTGCCATATAAAGGAATGAACCACCTATAATGTTATAGCAAGTGAATAAAGTCAATCACAAAGACCATGAATCATTATATATAAGGTGGAGAACAGTTTACTTCATGTTTAGGGTTTACAGTACGGGTTGAGAATGAAGAAATGGTAGAGGGGTGATGGCTTCAGAGTATTGAACTTTCTTTTGAGGTGATGAAATTAGCCTAACATTAATTATATTAATGGTTACAAACATCTGTGAATATAAAATCATTCAATCATATGCTCTTATGTATGAATTGTGTCATGCATGCATCATATCTCAATAAAACTGTTTAAAATCACGCATAGGGTTGATTCCAAGGCATTTCCTTATTTCTCATTGCCATTAATTTTTCTGGGCCATTCTGATAACTGGTCTGCATTATCTTCCTAATTATTATATTAATTATAAAGATAATTATGAAGACAATTTCTGAGCTATCAATTTTATAAATATATCAGTGCTTAGCAGATTCAAGTTTTAGTTTCAAAGATTACTTTGGTAACTGTGGATACAATTCATTTTACAATATGGAGCACTGGGTGAAAGAAGGTTGGCATCAGAAATGGGCAAAGGTGACCTGAGTTTTGGACACCTGCAGTTTGGACTTTGTGGGGAAGTTCAAGGAGGCATTTGCACACTTTTCTTCCACAGTGGCGTCACTTCTCCAGGCTCCCTCTGCCTGGCTGCCCTTCTCGACGGGTTCCCAGTGTGGAAGAGTGACCATTATGAAACACTTCGGTTGTATTTTAAAGATTTCCTTTCCCTTTCCTCTACCATAATCGAGTATTATAAGAAAGGTACACAGCTGCAGAAAAGTGCTTTTTGCCTTATGAAGATCAAATTCCATTTCTTTCATTTTTCTTACTTGTCAAGATAATAAGTCACTAAGTCAACAGCACGTTGGAGTTCGCTAGTAATAATAATAGACCTTTGCTCATCCTCCTCCATAGTAAATAAAATCTATCAGAAAACTGATGTGGTGAAAGGAAATGACCAAGAAAAGAGAAGCATGCTTTTGTCCCCCTTTATCCCTACTGAGGAATTTAAACAATTTAAATCTGCCTACAGCAAAAGAGTTGCTCACAAATATGTATTCTTTTGTTTCCTCCCCTTGCCCTATGGAAGCCACGGAACCTCCCAGAAACCACAGTCCTCACCCACAAAGGCCCTGACAGCAAACTGTCCTCCCAAGATGCCCCGAGCCAGGGCCCAGGGCTTGCCCGCGAGCGTCGCGTCTGCCCAACGGTCTTCCTCTGCGGCTGTGCCTTCCTACTCTGATCAGCTATGTTCCTTCTCTTTGCACTCCTTGCTGAGTTTGGAATGTTGCTGGCCAGCCATGGTAAGTCATACCATGCTTGCTGCCCTGTTCTTCTCCTTTTGTTCAGAGAAATGCCTGATTCCTCCTGGGGAACAATTTCCCACAGCTCTATACCAGCCACCCCCACCGCTGTGTGGATTTCTTGCTGGCGCTTTCTCCATATTACCCCAACTCCACCCCCAACCAGGCCAGGTGAACCCAGGACCTTAGCCCTAACTCAGCAGCAGACACTAGCTAGTCTTCCAGGATCATCACACCTTGTGATGGAAAATAAAGGCTGGATATACATTGCCCTCAACTGAGTCCTCAAAGTCCTGAGTGTAACAGTCCTCAACGTGATTCTGAAAAGGAATACGATGATCCTGTAGAACTGCTTTATCTAATTGTATCTCAGCCATTTCCAATAGAACTGCAATATCTCAGCCATTTCAAAAGTGCCCTTGAAAATCCTTTGCAAGCTTATCATGAAGGAGGGTGGGGACATAGAATTAGTCGTTTTAGGCCTCACCATATGCTCGGGTTAAGAACACTTACTTGACTGAGATCATTTCTGATGAAAGGAAAACAATAAAATACAACAAAAAAGCATGTTCTCACTGCAGATTCTGAAGGATTATTCCTGCACCTCACAGTGCCACAAAAGATAAGGTCAAATGAGAGTGAAGTTTCAGAGGGGAGGGTAAGTGATCAAAAAATATTTGTTTTATGTTTAACATTTTAAGGTTATTTTTGTTTACATTTGTAGCGAGTCAGATCGTATGAACTTGTAGTCACCTGCAAAGGACGCTATTTTTGTCTGTGCTATATTGTTTTAATCCTCCTGTTCCCACTCCACTGTTAACTCCCTCACCACTTTCCTTCACCTTTCCATCTCTTCTTACTAAGTTGCTCATAATTTTCAAGAAGTATTGAACACTTTTCAGCAATCCTCCTGGTAGAAAAAAAAATCTGTATGAAACAAATCAATGAGAAATATGATTATAAATTATCAGATTAATAAAATTTTTTAATGGTTACTAAATGCTAGAGAAATTGGTCTTGAGTAAAATTTAGACATGCAAAATCAAATGCCCAAGAATAAGAATTAGCAAAAGTAATGCACCAAGAAAGGAGGAAAAAGGAAAATTAATGCCAAGTTTGTCTCATTATGATAAAGACTACAGTATATAATTATAGTTATATATAATTATATAAAATACAGGTAAAAGAAATTGGAAAAGTGGTTTCCTTCTAGAAAAACAAACAACAAGAACCAGAAGAACAACAAAAAATGATTAAATTGGATTAGTATGTTTTATATTACAAACTGGAAGTTACCACAAACACTATAGGAGGTTAGATTTCCATGTGGTTAGAATTGTGGGGGTGATATACATTAACACTCTGAAAATGTTTTCAAATTAAAAGAGTCTAATCCAAAATAAGAGTAAGAAAAAAATTAAAATTCCATCAACTATTTTAGCATACAATATTTGAACTTACTATGATTATCACCTACTATTGAATCATTATAATAAAAATAAATAAAATATATATTTAGTTACATTTGAGAATCACAATAAATAATGCCCTTAGAGAAATTATAAAATATTTTCAAATATCAATCTTATTAACCCTTATAATTACTTCCAGAGTCTATGTATAAATATATAAGTGTAGGTATATATGTGTAGGTATATGTATGATATATATATATATGTTATGTGTATAAATATATATATACTACACATATACATATAGATAAATATATATACATAACATATAGTATATATATATAGTTGTTTTTTAAAAAAGAAAACTAGAAAAAATTGAAGATATCAGAACTGCAAGTCTATTAGATTACAATCTAATCTTTAATTTCTGCTGAAAATTTTTTACCCATTATTTTCTCTATTTTTTTCTTAATTCTGTTATACAGAGTCATAGTATATAAAGCAGTTATGCAGAACATAAAATGATTTTACTAGCAGAAGACCTGAAGTTTTCAGTACTTGTCTACATTTTTGGTATATTTTATACCACATTATTGAAACCATTTTTACTGTGATGGGGCATGGTTTTATGTTTTTAACTTTATTGAGGTATAATTGATATAAAAAGTATATATGTCAAAGGTATACATTTTGATGAGTTTGAACAAATTCATACACCTATGTTACCATTACAATTAATGTACTAAGCATTTATCACCCCCAAAACTTTCCTTGTGTGTAGTAAGAAGCTATACCCTATTAACAACTATTTGCATGCAGAATACAGTGTAGCTTACTACAGACAACTCTTATGTTGTACAGCATCTCTCTAGAACCATTTCATCTTGTTTAACTGCAACTTTATAATCCTTGAGCAATCATTCTCCATTTCCCTCTTAAAGTACACCTTGTCAATCATTGTGTTCTCTATTTCTCTGAGTCTGATTATCATAGATAACTCATAAGTGGAATCTTGGATAGTATTTATCATTCTGTGTCAGTTTACTTCACTTAACATAATGTTATCCAGGTTCATTCATGTCATATAAATGTTAGGATTTCCTTCTTCATTAAGGACAAATGTTATTCCACTATATGAACATACCACTTTTTCTTTATCCGTTCATCTGTCAATAGACATTTGGGTTGATTTTATATCTTGACTGCTGTGGATAATGTTGAAATGAACAAAGATAAGTTAAGTTCTTCAAGGTCCTTATTTCAATTTTTCCATATATGTAGCCATAAATTGCATTTATGGTTAGTATATTAGTTGTTATGATTCAGATATGAAGTCCCTGAAAGCCTTATGTATTAGGCAGTGAGTTAGGAATGTTCACAGGTGAAATGATTACATTATGAGAGCTATGTCTTCATTGATAAATTAATTCATTTGATGGACTAATAATTTGGGAGCAGGTAGGGTGTGACTGGAAGAAGTAGGTCAATGGAAACATGGCCTGTCCATGGCCTCCTCTTCCTTCCCCTTCTTCCTGGCTGTCATGATATGAGCAGTTTCCTCCACTACACTCTTCCATCATGATGTTCTGCCTCACTTGAATCTAGAGTGATGGAGTTGGCCTAGGATGAACAGACACATCAGAAACTGTGAGCCCAAAATAAACTTTTCTTTCTCTAAGTTGTCCTTGTCAGTTATTTTGGTCACAGCAACAGAAGACTAATACAGGAGTTCTATCTTTAATATTTTGAGGTACCTCAATATTGTTTTTCATAGTAGTTGCCCCATTGTCTATTCCCACCAGTATGAGGATTCCGGTTTCTTTACATCCTCACAACATTTGTTACTTATTTATTTTTATTTTTTAATTTTTGTAGTAGCCCCTCTAACTGGTTTGAGTTACGCTTCATTATACTTTTAAGCCTGCATTTCTATGATGATTAGTGACATTTAACATTCTTTCTTACATTGATGATCATTTGTATGTCTTTTTCACACAGAACTCTACTTAAAGCCTTTGTCCACTTTTTAATTGGTTAGTTTTATTTTAAATTATGTATTTATTCACTTATGGCTATGGATTTCTAGGAGATCATCATACATCTTGCTGTTAATTATTTGTTTAGCATTTGTTTTTTATTTTTTTAATACAGAGGAAATATACCTTTTATCAAACTTACTGCTGTGTGCCCATTTTTTATATTTAGTAAATGGAAACTTTTTCCATTTCCATTTTCTTTTTTTTTAATTTTTTTTTTTTAGATATACGTGAGTGTAGGTATATTTTGACATACTTATAAAAAACACAGAATATATCTTATTCTGACTGAGATTCCAGTCTTTTGGTTGTATGATGTGCAGATTAGTTGTGGTGTACATAGATATGTACATAGGAAATTTGTCTAGGATTCATTCCACGGTCTTTCCTATTATCATTATCCCTCCCTTCCCTTCAATACCCATTGTCTAATCCAATGAACTTCTTTTCTTCCTCTTCTTACCCTCCCTTGTTGTGAGTTAGCACACACATATCAGAGAGAACATTTGGCCTTTGTGGTTTTTGTTGTTGCTGTTATTATTTATTTATTTTATTTGGTATTGGCTTACTTCAGTTAGCATGGTAGTCTCCAGATCCATCCATTTATCAGCAAGTGTCAGACAATCATTCTTTTTAAGACTGAGTAATATTCCACTGCATGTATATACCATATTATCTTTATCCATTCATCTGTTGATGGGCACCTAGGCTAGTTCCATAGCTTAGATACTGTGAATTGAGCTGCTATAATCATTGATGTGGCTGTGTCACTGTGCTGTGCTTATTTTAAGTCCTTTGGGTATATATAGGGATAACTGGGTTAAATGGTTGTTCCATTATGGTGCTTTGAAGAATCTTCATACTGCTTTCCAGAGTGGTTGCAGCAATTTGCAGTCCCACCAGCAATGTATGAGTGTACCTTTCTCCATGTATCCTCGCCAACATATATTGTTACTTGCACTCTTGATAATTGCCATTCTGCCTGGAGTGAGTTGGAACTCATTGTAGCTTTAATTTTCATTTATCTAATAGATCGAGATGTTGAAAATTTTTAATATATTTGTTGACTATTCATATTTCTTCTTCTGTGAGGTGCCTGCTCAGTTCCTTTGCCCATTTGTTGATTGGGTTATTTGTTTTTTGGTGTTAAGTTTTTTGTGTTCTTTATATATTCTGGAGATTAACACTCTATCTGAGGTGCATATGGCAAAGATTTTCCCTTATTCTATAGGCCATCTTTTCATGTCCTTGATTGTTTCTTTTGCTATAAAGAAACTTTTTAGTTTGATCCTGTCCCATTTATTGATTATTGGTTTTACTTCTTGTACTTTAGGAGTCTTGTTGAGGAAGTCAGTTCCTAAACTGACATGATAGTGTTAAGCCTACATTTTCTTCTAGTACCTACAGGGCCTGTGGTCTAATGCCTGAGTCCTTGATCCATGTTGAGTTAAGTTTTGTGTAAGGTCAGAGAGAGGGGTTACATTTAATTCTACTACATATGAATTTTCAGTTTTCCCAGCAGCATTTTTTGAAGAGGCTATCTTTTCTCCAATGTATGTTTATGGTGCCTTTGTGTGGTATAAGATAACTGTATATATATGGTTCGGTCTCTGTGTCTTCTGTTCCATCAGTCTTAATGTCTGTTTTGGTACAAATAGCATACCTTTTTTGTTATTATAGCTCTGTAGTATAATTTAAGGTCTGTGATTGTGTTGCCTCCTGCTTTACTTTTCTTGCTAAGGATTTCTTTGGTTATTCTGGAGCTCTTATTTTTCCAAATGAATTTCATGACTGCTTTTCTATTTCTATGAAAAATGTTGTTTGAATTTTGATGGGATTTGCATTAAATATGTATAGCACTTTTGGTAGAATGGCCATTTTGACAATATTAATTCTGCCTATCTAAGAACATGGGAGATCTTTCCATTTTCTGTGATCTTCTTCAATTTCTTTCTTTAGCATTCTGTATTTTTCACTGTGGAGGTCTTTCCCCTCTTTTGTAGATTAACTCCAAAGCTTTTTTTTTTTTTTTTGAGACTTTATGGGATAGTTTTTCTAATTTCTCTTTCAGCTGATTCATGTTTGGTATATAGGAACACAATTTGTGGGTGTTAATTTTGTATTCTGCTACTTTGATTAATTCATTTATGAGTTCAAGAAGTTTTCTGGTAGACCTTTTTGGATCTTCTAAATATAGAATCATGTCACCTGCAAACAGATATAGTTGAGCTATTCTTTTATTATTTGAATCCTTTAATTTCTGTCTTTTGCATAATTGTCCTAGCTAGAGTTTCAAAGACTATGGTGAATAGAAGTGGTGAAAGATGGCATCCATGTCTTGTTCAAGGTTTTAGAGGAAATGCTTTCAGTTTTTCTCCATTTGGAATGATTTTGGCCTTCAGTTTAGCATGTATAGTGTTTTCAATGTTGAGTTATGTTCCTACTATCCCTAGTTTTTCTAGTGTTTTGAAAATGAATGGATGCTGTATTTTGTCAGACACTTTCCCTGCATCCATTGAGATAATCACTGGATTCTTCTCTTTAAGACTCTTGATGTCATGAGTTACGTTTATTGATTTCTGTACATTGAACCAATCTTGCCTCCCTGGGATGAACCTCACTTGACCATGGTGCATTATCTTTTCAGTATGTTTTTGTGTGTGACTTATGAGTATTAAGAATTTTTGCATCTATTTTCATCACGGATATTGGTCTGAAGTTTTCTTTCATTCACGTACCTTTGTCTGGTTTTGGTATCAGGTTGATACTGGCTTTATAGAAAGAGTTTGGAAGGGTTCCCTTCTTTTCCATTTCATGGAATAGTTTGAGCAAGATTGGTGTTATTTCTTCTTTGAAGGTCAGAAAGAACTTAGCTGAGAATCCACTGAGTAATGGGCTTTTCTTTGTTAGAGGTTTTTGATGGCATCTTTCATTTTATTGCTTGAAATTGGTCTGTTTAAATTTTCTGTGTCCTCGTTTATTTTGGGTAGGTCATGTGTCTCTAGGAATTTGTCTAAGTCTTCAAGATTTTATGTTTTATTGGAGTACAAATTATCAGAATAGTTTCTGATTTTCCTCTATTTTAGTAGTGTCTGTGGTTATCTTTCCTTTTTCATCATGAATTTTTGTACTTTGAGTTTTTTCACCCTTTATCTTGGTTAACTTGGTTAAGGGTTTATCAATTTTATTTATTTTTTCAAAGAACCGTTTTTGTTTTATTTTTTGAAAAAAATATTTTTTTGTTTGTTTGCTTCAATTTCATTGACTTTTGTCCTGAGTTCAATTATTTCCTGTCTTCTGCTGCTTTTGGTGTTGATTTGTTCTTTCTCTACAACCTTAAGATAAAATGTTAAAAATACTGTGGATTTTCCCTTTTTTGCTTAGTTATCCCTCAATGTCCTCATCTTGGTCAAAGCCAGTTTTTCACAAAGTAAGCAGCATTTGGTGAGGAACCTCTTTATTCTAGCTTCCATTTCAAGACGCAGGGAGTTAAAATGTTCAACCCACTCCTTCAATCCCTGTTAAGATGTTATTTCTCAGAAGCAGCCACTTCATCTCTCAACCTTTGTGTTCCCTCTTCAAGTGTAAGAGTTTATAAATCAGAGGGTTATTTTGTTGCTGAGATTGGTTTTGTTTCTACTCCTGCAAGTTTTACAACTCAAAATGAATTTTAAAACACAGCAGACTTCTAAAACCGAACAAGACAAAAATTGTGCAAAAATAACAAAGATATGTACATACTTTTTGGTCTGAGGAAACATACAATAAAAACATAATTCAAAGAACATTTTTAAAATGTAAATATTGCTTAAACTTTCCTAAGTTTCATATTGTTTCTGAAACTATTCTGGTCAGTTAGCTTGCATAGTATTTCTTCTTTTGCAATCAACTACGGGTTTACTTTGTAATGATGTATTAAACACTTACAATGATACATAATGGGGAGTAGGAGAGAGGCAAGAATGGAGGAAGGAGGGACTGTATAGAGGGAAAAGAGGAGTGGGGGGAGAGAAAAATAACAGAATGAATCAAACACCATTACCCTATGTAAATGTATGATTACACAAATGGTATGCTTCTACTTCATGTACAGAGAAACAAGTTGTACCCATTTGTTTACAATTAAAAATATTGCAGCTTGAAAAGTGGAATGAAAATAAATGTTTTCTTTGGGTTTGTTTTCATGGAATTCAACTGGACCAGCCTTTAAGGCATCTTTAGGGTGGTATCCTTTGGGTCCTTCTGTGTACCCCAAAACAGCCTTCTTTCCTGGCTCCTTGACTGCAAACACCCCTATTCGCCTGAAGATCTCCTGACTTGTCGCCAGCCATAGAGGCTCGAAAGCTCTGGTTGTTAAGCGTAACACAATGCATAGACCTGTCAGCCTTTAAAAAAAAAAAAAAGAAAGAAAGAAAAAAAAAACAAGAAAAAAAGGTGATTTGGATTCCTTTATGCCTTCTTTTGTATCAATGTACCAATTGTAAATAATGCGATTAACCTTTGTAGAGAATAGTTTATACAGCATATTCTCTATTATTTCTGATTCTCAGTGAACTCTTGTTTTAAAAAAGGAAAAAAAAAAAAAGAAATTTTCTATTTGCACCTTATATTTTGTTATGCTGTCAGCCCATGGCAGTTTAACAGAACTTCTTGGGTTTTAGGTAGCCGGTCAGTCATGGGGTATATTAAATAACTGTTGTTGCACAGACAAAAAAAAAAAAAAAAAAAAAAAGAAAAGAAAACAGAAAAAAGATACAATGTTAGATTATTTGATGACTTTGTATTAGTTTAATGAATGAACTCAATACTATGAACTTTCCTCATAGAACTGCCTTAATAGTGTTTCAGAGATGTTGATATGTTGTGACACTATTGTCACTTACCTCTAAGTGTTTTTTTTTTTTTTTTTATTTCACCACTGTGATCTGATAGAATGCAAGGTATTATCTCTATTTTTTATATTTGCTAGAGTTGCTTTGTGGCCTAATATACAGTCTATTTTAGAAAAGGATCAGTGTATTGCTGAGAAGAAAGTGTATTCAGGCTTTGGATGGACGAAATAGTTTATATATCTGTTAAGTCTAAATTATTAATTGTATTTTTCAGTCCTATAATTTCTTTATTTAGTTTTTGTTTGGAAGAGCTATCCAGAGATGAGAGAGGCGTGTTAAAGTCGCCCAGTATCATTGTGTTGTGGTCTATTTGATTCTTGAAATTGAGAAGAATTTGTTTGATGTACATAGATGCTGCATTGTTTGGAGCATAAATATTTACACTGTCATTTCTTGTTGTTGTATAATTCTCTAAGCAGTATGAAATGTCTTTTTTGTCCCTTCTGTTTATCTTTGGCTTGAAGTTCTCTTTTTATCATATGAGGATAAAAACCCCTGCTTGTTTTTGAGATCTATGTGAATGATATGTTTTCCCCATTATTTTACCTCCAGTCTGTGGATATCTTTACCTCTGTGTCTGTCTTGGAGATAGCACATTGTTGGGTCTTGATTTTTAATTCAATCTATTTAGTAGATTGATGAGTGTAAGCTATTTATATTCGATGTTATTATTTAGTGTGATTTTTATTTCCTGTCATTTTGATTTTGTTTCTGATTTTTAATTTGAATTTGTTTCTCCATTGGTTCACTGTTCTTTCAGTATAGTTCCTCTCTTTCCTGGTTTCCTCATTTATTTTTCATTTTTCTTCTTGAAATATCTTATTGAGTATGTTCTATAGTGCAGGCTTTCTTGTGTGAATTTTTTTAACTTTTATTATGAAAGATTTTTAATTTCATTATCAAATTTGGAGCTTAATTTTGCTGGTTTTAGTATTCTTGTTTGGCATCCATTTTCTTTCAGAGCTTGGTATATATTATTTCAAGGCTTCCTAGTTTTTAGGATCTGGTTGAGAAATCAGTTAAAATACAGATTGGTTTACCTCTAAGTGTGACCTGTCATTTTTATCTAGCAACCTTTAAAATTCTATCAGTTTTATTTGGTAGGTATTTTCCTAATAATGTGCCTTGATGTTGGTCTGTTATAGTTATGCATATTTGGAATCCTGTAAACCCCCTGTATTTGATTTTCCATTTTATTCTTAAGGTTTGGTAGATTTTCTGATATTATTTCATTGAAAAGTTTATGCAATCCTTTGATTTATATTTCTGAGCATTCATCTATCCTGATCCATCTTCAATTTGGTCTTTTCAGGTTATCCTATGTTTGTTGTAAGTTGTGTTCATGGTCTCTTAACATCTTTTCTCCATGCTTAACTTTATTGTCAAGACTATATTTTTTCTTCATTGCCTGAAACTCTGTCTTCCAAATGGTTCAGTCTTTGGTTATGCTTTCCATTGAATTTTTAATTTGGTTTATTGATTCCTCCATTTTGAGGATTTCTGTTTGTTTTTCTTGTTTTTTTTTTTTTTTTAATCTTTCACTTCCTACAAAAATATCTGATTTCACTCCTTACATCACCTTTTACTTTACAGATCAGCTTAGCAATGAACCGTACAAATTCCTTCTCTGACACTTCTTCTACTCTGGTCTTTGTATTGTTATTAAGGTATTTTGGTTTGTTTGGGATGGTTTGTCCTCTTGCTTTGTCATATTCTTTATGTGTCTACCAGTCTAACAGTATGGATCTGAAGCAGTAGATTTTCTACCTTGTGAACTTACAGTGTCCCTGAAGGTTTCCAGTACCTCACAGTTTAGAGGGAGATAAAAGATAACAGTAACCAATGTAACTGATATATAACATTAAACCAAATATTTCCTGCTATGACTTTTATTATGATATTTGTCATAATAAACAGAAATGATGTTGTCCACAGTAAAAACGTTAAGTTTGCAAAAGGGTTTTCAATTTCTGAAGGTGAATAGGGAGAGAACAGAAGAGATGTAGGATGTGATGATTATGAGGAAGAGAGAAAATAGAAGTTAAAAAAAAAAACTAAAGAAAGAGTGACAGAACAATAGAATTTGGCTGTTAGCAGAAGAAAAGAGATAAAGATAATCAAGAGAAACAACTTAGAGAAAAAAATATATATATAAAAGAAAACTGAAATATACTAATTAAACCAAGCACTTAACCCTTAAAAGACTGAGCCTTGAAAAACAACTGCCTTCAAAAAGTTCTAGAAATGAGAAAAAATAGACAAATATGCATATGTATAAGTGTCCATTAACTATTCAACTCACAATAAACAGAAGAAGAAGTTCTTGATGAAAAGTTAAGGAATTTTTTCCATTGCAGTGACCAAAATTTATCACTAGTAATATGTGTTTGTTGTCTATTCCCAAATGTCTTTCTTTCTTTTTTTTCCTTCCTGAGGTATGGAGTCTGTATGAGAGAATTTGTCACAGGCTGTCAAATCCTTCCTCTTTTTGAGTTGCTTTTCAAGTTACCAGTTGGGAGTTCAACTTTTTGGCCAAGTTAGGTAGAGGGGGCTGGAGTGTGATGTCTGCCCTCCCTGAGGGTAGAGTCACAGTAGTGTTCTTTGAGAAGAATTCCCATAGGCAGAGCCCTGGGAGGTGGAGTTTAGGTCTATATAGGTTCCTGGTTCTTCCTTGAATGGTGATTGCTCTTGAGGTTTTAAATCAGTGACCCTCCAGGGCCCAGCAGCTGCAGGCCCACACTGGGAGATGCACCCCAGGAGTCACTGCTGGGCTCCACTCATGCAGTCGAGAGCCAATCCTTTGCCCCCTTTATCACCATGCAGTCCCTGTCTTTCCTGGACTCTTCAGTTCAGTTCCCAAACTCAGTCACTTCTGCCCTGACCCTTTCCAATTCCTTACCAGACTCGGGCCTCCCAGCCTTAGGACTGAAGGGGAAGGGGAAAGCTAGGTGGGTGTCCACAACTGTATTCCCCAGGGTAAAACCCCCTCTACATCTGATTATCTCCTGGCCTCTTAGGGACATTCTGTGACTTGGGTTTGTCAGGCCTGTTGTTTGAACTCAGCTCAGGTTTTCCAGGATTGGGCACCCACAGCAGCTGCCCCATGGTGTGGCTGCAAGATGGATTCTTCCTCTGTTCTCCACAGGCTGCTGGGAGAGACTTGGCTTCTTTCCTGCACAAGAATATTGTGCAGCACACCTTCTGGGTCAGTCTGGCAGTGTCTTAGTTTTCTGATCTTTCCATACCAAGACACACCCATGGCCTTCTAAAAATGCTGGTTCCCTTTAGTACACTAATCCCTCCACTTTGCTCATGAAAGGACCACTCTGGCAGGCACCAGCAATGCTGGGAGCAGGGCAGGGATTTCTTCCTTATCTATTTATATCCAGTCTCCTGAGTTCTCAATCTGCTTTAACTATCCAGTATTAGTTCCCAGTGAAGTTCCTTTTTTTCCCCCTCACCCACCTTACTGAGAAGCTGCATACCTGCTTTCTTGGTTTTACACCATGGAATTAGCCTCTTCTATTCCACCATCTTGAGCATCCCTCCAATAATCATACATTTGGGATAATAACTCTTCATCATTCATGTGATTCGCAAATATAAACTATTCCACAAAGCATTATCTTGAATTTTAGGATATTATAGGAACCATATAAGTGCTTTTAAGCCTTCTAATGCTTATCTAAGTATATATGTGTATATATATATATATATATATATATATATATATATATATACACACCATATACCATTATTTATAATTCTAGGAACCAACTTCCTACTAGGGAATAGATAACCTTAGGATAAATTTACTTCCTTCTTCCAGTTCCTTCTTGCCAAATACCATTGTGAACCCAACAGTAATTGAACCACCTGGGTGTATTACTCATTGCATCAAGAGACTACACCTACCACAGGGAACCATGGTTCATTTCAGTAAAAAAATATTAGAAGGGACTTAAAAGATTTTGACTTGTATTAGGGAATTTTGAGGAGCAATTAAGAAGCAGAACTTTGTTCTGATTTAGATGTGGTCAGAAGGTATACATAATCCATTTTTATGATGTATTTAAAATAATATAACTTATGGAAACAGAATGCAGAATGATGTTTTTCAGGGATTGGGAGTCGTGGTAAAGGAGCGTTCTTGCTTAATGGAAAACGTTTGTTTTCAAGATGAGAAAATTCTGGAAAGCTTGTTACAGTATTTTTTATCAAGAAAAGATGTTGAGTTGAGTTTGGTGCCTATAATCCCAGCTGCTCAGCAGCTTGAAGCATGAGAATTGCAAGTTCCAGGACAACCTCAGCAGCTTAGTGAGACCATATCTCAAAATTAAAACAGCAACAACAACAAAAAAACCACACACACAAAAACAGGGCTAGGGATATAACTCAGAGGTAGACTGTCTGTGAGTTAAATCCCTCCCAAAAGAGAGAAAGAGAGAAAGAGAGAGAGAGAGAGAAAATTGAAAGTTGAAATCTGTCAGCTACATCTTCTGCATCAGTTGAAATTAATCATGTGGCTTTAATCTTTCTCTCTTTAATGTATTGTGTCACATGAGCTGATTCATATATGTTAAACCAGCCATATATGCCAGAGTTAGATCCCACTAGATCATGATGTATAACATTTTAGTGTTATTGAATTTGGCTTGCTAGGTTTTAATTGAGCAGTTTTACATCACTGTTCATGAGAGAGTTGGCCTGTAAGTTTCTGTTGTTTTGTTTTGCTTTGTTTTTATTCTTGATTCATATTTTCCCCTAAAGGTGTTTTTGTTTGGCCTAGTTTTCAAGGTGATGTTGGATTTGTGAAATGTATTTGGAATTATTAACTCTTGCTCTATTATTTTGAAGAGTTTAAGAAGAATTGGTAATAATTACTCTTTGAATGTATGGTAGCATTCAGGATATTTCTTTTCTGGAAGGTAACTGACTTTTCCTCTCTCTTTTTCTTTCTGTCATTTCTTTTTCTTTTCAAACTTTATTTCTTTTGATTTAATCTTGAAAAGGTAATTTTTTGTCTAGGAATTCATCCTTTTCCTCTAGGTTATACTGTTATGTTGACCTATTGTTGTTCATAATAATCTCTTATGATCCTTTTTATTTCTAGAGTATCTTTGTATGTCTCCACCTTCATTTTTTAATTTTATCTTAGAGTCTTCTCTTAGTCTAGCTAGTGGTTTATAGGTTTCATTTATTTTTTGAAAGAACCAATTCTTGATTTTATTGATTCATTCTATGGATTTTGTCTTTTGTTATGATAGTTTTGACAGAAAGTCTGTTTATCTAAATCTAACCACCTTTCCTCTTTTTTGTTTACTCTCTGTGGAACATCTTTTATCATTCACTCATGTAGATATGCTATGCATGTAATGTAGGCAGGATATAGTATTATCTTGTTTTTCACCTATTCAGCTACTCTTTCTTTGGGTTAGAGAATTTAATCTATTTACATTTAAGGTTATTACTGATAGGGACTTAGTTTTGCAATTTTGTTAATTGTTTTCTGGTTATTTTGTATTGTCCTTTTTATGTTATTTTTAACTAACTAAAACTAAATAAAAACATAAGAATCATACATATTAATAGGGTACCATGTAATGTTTTGATACATGTTTACATTATGTAATGTTTAAGTCAGATTAGACATTTCTAGCTCTGCATTTGTTATTTATTTACAAAAAAACTTTACATTGAAGCCCTTTCTTATACCTTTTAAAAATGTATAGCACATTAATGTTAGCAGAAAAATCCCCACAAATATCCTGATTTTAAAACAGGCAGTTTAAATTGATTTTTCTCAAAAGAAAGCAGAATGGTTGCCAATAGGTATATGAAAAATGTTCAAAATCACTAATTAGAGAAATGCAAATTGAAGTAATCGTGAGATATCACCTCATCCTTAAGTCTGGCTTTTATCAAAAGGACAGGGGGACCCAGGGCACTCAGGGGATTCTGGAGTTCACTTGTTGGCTGTGTCTCATGTCTTTATTCCCCACATTCTCATGAACACTCTGACTGGGAGACTTATGATTCAAGCTGCCACTCTGGAAGGCACAAATTGTAAGTATTGGTGACATCATGTGGGACTAACTCTGTAGGTATGTATAGTTGTGGAGGCACGGGATCCTCCACCTAGGTTTCAAAGCATGTCTTTGAGAGCCTCAGGGCCCAAAGATTTGACTTTTAGGAATGGTGCTCCTGCAGAATCCCCACTAGAGCAAGGTTAGTGGAGTCTTGGTGACAGGGCCTCCTGTGAATTTCAGAACTATAGAGCCGTCAGTGTGAAACTCCACCTTGGGAAACCACTGGCCTCTGATTCTCCTCACTGAAAACTGCTGTGTGAGCTGTGTCCAGCAAAACCACAGGGCAGAGCCACCTAGGGCATTGGGTACCCAATCTCTACCTTAGTATGTATAGAAGGCTGCACTTGGAGTCAGAGATTATCTTCAAGCCTTAAGACTTAATGTTTGCCCTTGAGACCTGTCACCCTCTTTTCCTTGACTCTTTGTCTATTTTGGAATTAGACTGTCTATCCTGTAACTGGCCTGCCATTTTATTTTGGAAGCACATCATTCGTCTGATTTCACAAGTTCTTGATTAGAGGGCAGTTTGTCTCAGAATGAAACACACCTTTGAGTCTCACCCATAGCTCATTTAAATGATAATGAGTTTCTGAACTTTAGACTTGGATTTATTGCTAAAACAAGTATTGCTAATGGGATGGAACAATGTGTTCTGTATATGAGGAGAACATGAATTCTGAGGCATGCTACGTTTTTCCCTTCTGAAATTCATGTTGAAAATGAATTCCCAAAGCAACAGTATTAAGAATTACAAGGTTTCTTTATCCATTCATCTGCTGAAGGGCATCTAGGTTGGTTCCACAATCTAGCTATTGTGAACTTAGCTGCTAGAAAAACATTGATATGGCTGCATTACTATCATATGCTAATTTTAAGTTCCTTGGGTATAAACCAAGGAGTGGGATAACTGGGTCAAAAGGTGGGTTCATTCCAAGTTTTCTGAGGATCTTCCACATTGCTTTGTAGAGTGGCTGCACCAATTTGCAACTCCACCAGCAGTTTATGAGTGTGCCTTTTCCCTCACATCCACGCCATCTATTATTGTTTGTGTTCTTGATAATAGCCATTCTAATTGGAGTAAGATGAAATCTTAGAATTGTTTTAATTTGCATTTTTCTAATTACTAGAGTTGTTGAACCCTTTTTCACATATTTATTAATCACCTTCTATTTTCTGTAAATTGTCCAGTTACTTGACCCATTTATAGCAACTCAATTCACAATAGCTAGATTGTGGAACCAACCTAGATGCCTTTCGACAGATGAATGGGTAAAGAAACTGTGGTGTATATACACAACGGAATATTATTCAGCCATAAGGAATAATATTATGGCATTTGCAGATAAATGGATGGAATTGGAGAATATCATACTAAGTCAAATAAGCCAATCCCAAAAACCAAAGGCCAAATGTTTTCCCTGAGAAGCAGATGATGATATATAATGGGGGTGGAGGCATGGAGGTGAAAGAAGAATGGAGGAACTTTAGATTACATAGAGGGTAATGAGAGGGAGAGGGTGTATGAAAAATGGAAGAATGAGACAAACATCATTACCCTATGTACATGTATGATTACACGAATTGTATGAATCGACTTCATGCACAACCATAGAAACAAATTGATACACCTCATTTGTATACAATGAATCAAAATGCAGTCTGTAAAATTTTTTAAACATTTTTAAAAATTAAAAAAATTTTTAAAAATTAAAAAAAAATTAGAAAGTATGGCCCATAGAAGGTGACTGATTTATTTAGATTCTGCCCTCATGAATGGGATTAAGTGCTCTCATAAAAGGATTTGTTAGACGGAGTCAGCCCTTCTCTGTCCTTTGATTGCTTCCTCCCTGTGAGGACACAGTACTTCTCCTTGGAGAAGGCAGCAACATGGTGTCATCCCAAAAGCAGAGATGTCTTGTTATAGCAGCATGAGTGAACTGTGATAGCTGATCATGTAGTTTTTGTCCTTCATTCTGTTAGTGTGATGTATAGTATTGATTGATTTTCATATGTTGAACTATTCTTACATTACAGGAATAAATTCATCTTATTCATTCTGTAATAAAGTGCTCTTGAATTTGGTTTGTTAGTATTTTCTCAAGGATTTTTATGTCAATTCTCATTAGAGATATTAGCTTGTCCTTTTCTCAATGAGTCTTTCTTTAGTTGGCATTAGTGCCTCATAAAATTCATTGGGAGTTTCCTTTTCTTGGTTAGTTTGGAAGAATTTGAAAATGTTTGGTTTAATCCTTTTTACATATTTGGTGGAAATTTCTTATTTAACCATCTGGTCTTGGGAGGTTTTTTTTTTTTTTTTTGGTTGGGAGATTTCTTTTTTAATTATGGCTTCAAACAGCTAATATTTTTTTTAATTATGAAATATTCATGATAGATTGAATATTTCTACAACCTTGACCTTGGTTATTCTATTTTTGAGCAGATGATCACTCATAATATTTTCTTATAATTCTTTTGATTTCTGTGGTATCAGTTGTAGTGTTCCCTTTCTTATTCTGATTTCATTTGAATGGTCTGGGTTTTTTGGAGTTTTTTTTTTTTATAGCAATGAATTTACCCATTTTATTGATATTTAAAAGCTTCTTGGTTTTTAAAATTTTTTGTTTTGTTTTTCTTTTCAGATTTTCTTGAGTTGTAAAGTTAGGGTGTTGATTTGAGCACTCTTCTTTTGCAATGTCAACATTTTCTGCTATAAACTTCCCTTTTAATACTGCTCTCATTTCATCCCATACAAGTTGGTATGTTTTGTTTTACTTTTCATTTATCTGTAGATATTTTCTAAATTCTTACTGGTTTTATCTGATCCATTATTTGTTTAAGAATAAATTGTTTAAGAGAATGTCACTTTTATGTATATATACAAGAAAGGAAGTTTAATAGAGTAGAAGGTGGAGAATGGGCTTGAAATCAAAATTCTTTCATGTATGATTTTGTCAAAATGAATCCAATTATTATGTATAATGATGGTACTGTAATAAAAAATAAAATTAAAAAAGAATAATTTGTTTAATTTCCCTAGTTATAGATTTTCTCACTTGTTGCTGAATTGATATTAATTTCAGTCCATGGGGAAGGAAAAACTGCTTTATGTGAGTTCAATATTCTTAGAATTTTTTAGAGATGGTTTTGTGGCCTGTTTTTTTAACTCTATCTCAGAGAATGTTCCATGTTTTCTTTGAGCATGTATGCCTGCTCCAGGGTTTGAACTCAGGGGTGCTTAAGCACTGAGCCACATCCTCAGCTCTTTTTATTTTTTATTTTGAGACAGGGTCTTGCTAAGTTGCTTAGAGCTTTGCTAAGTTGCTGAGACTGGCTTTGAACTTCCCATCCTCCTGCCTCAGCCTTGCCAGACTCTGGGATTACAGGAGTGCACCCCTGCACGTGGCTCCATGTGTCCTTGAAAAGACTGTATTCTACGTTTATAGGTGGAGTGCTCTGAATGGAATATGTCTGTAAGTTAAATTGGTTTGTATTGCTGTTCAATCTCTCTGTTCCCTTATGAATCTTTCTGGTTGTTTTTCCATACCTGAAAGCTGAGTATTAACGTCTCCTACTATTGTAGTGTCTCCACCCTTTAGTTGTCAATTTTCTTCAGGTATTGGGGAGCTGTACTGTTTGTCAAACAGAGAATTATTAAATCTCTCTGATAAATTGTTCTTTTTGTTGTTATATAATGCCCTTCTCTGTCTCTTGTGACAGTTTTTGACCTGAAGTCTAAGTGTGGTCACTCCTGATTTTTTAGAAGTCTTGAAGAACTCCTGTTATCTTTAAGTTCCCATACTTATGTACTTTTTTCATACTTTCATTTTCAGTCTTTGAGTGTCACTAGAGCTAAAATGAATCTCTTGTTGACAGTATATAGTTTTGTTTTTAAATTTATCTAATCCATTAATGTCTTTTAATTGGGGAGTAATTAATTTATATCTTACATCATTTCATATTTAATTTCCAGAACCTTTCTTAGCTTTGCTAGTATTATCAGTTTATCCCTAAGTTATGTCCAGTCTATTATTTAGGATAATAGTTTACTTAAAAATCAAGAAATATACTTTTCTCCATTTGATCTGCAGATGGTTCATTTCCATAATTGTGCTTCCCTCAGTAAGAACTGTCTGATGTTCTTCATATGCTAGCAGTGTAATGCAGTGGTCAAGCACATGGTCTGTCAAGTTCTAATAATGAGATATTTCAGCTTAGGAGAGTTACTTACCTAAATCTCTGAGTGTGAAAATTATGGGGGTTTTGAGGATAAAAATGTTTTAAAAATACATACAGTGCTTGGGATTGTACAATAAATATTATAAACACTCATTAAGCATTAGAAAATTTTAGAAATAATATTGTATTACATCTCATGACTACTCTTTAAATGTAATACTCACTCTTACTTTTCTACGAATATTAGCTACAATTACACCAAGATCATATTTCGCTGTTTTCTCTGGAGTCATTTCCTTAATTTGTTAGATTTGCTGTCTTTTTATCTTGGTGTATACATTCCTAAGATGTTAAACAGGTTTCTTTTCTTTTTCCTTTTGTGTGTGTGTGTGTGTACTTGCCATTGTACTCAATATAGCGTCACATTCTCTGTTTTGCATTCTGTTTGGAATTATGCATTAGATCTGCTGTAATAGCTTACTGGGATGGTTAGATTTGTAATGCCCCATAAACGCCGCTGGTGTGTTAAACTGTTGGTTCTCAGCCCTTGGCTCTGTTAGGAAGTGTTGGAACCTTTAAGCCTTTAACTAGGTGGGCCCTAGTCAGAGCAAGTAAGGTCACTGGGTATGTGTCCTTGGAAGGGATATTGGGGGTGGGGGTGGATATTTCCTGTTTCTCTCTTTACTTCCTGGCTGTCATGAGGTGAGCAACATCCTCTACCTCCCACTCCTATCATGATGTTCTGCCTTGACACAGCCCTAAAAGCAGAAGGTTAACCTACCATAGACTGAAATCTCTAAAACTGTGGGTCAAAGTAAACCTTTCCTTTTCACAAACTGATTATCTCAGGTGTCTGTTATAGTAATGAAAACCCAAGACACTAACTTTTAGGGAAGTAATAGGGTAAGTTTTGCCTCAGGTCTGGGTTATTTGTAGCTGATCTTAGCCCAAGTGCTCTTACTGCCCAGGTGTTTCCTGTTATAAGCAGCACTGTCCAGTTTTTTTTCTGCCAAGTTTACAGACTGTTCCAGCTTCAAATTGAAGATCTCCTTTAAAAATTGTTTTGTCTTATAAATTGCTCGGAAGAATGTCTGTCTGAATTTGTGGAGATGGTCCAGTTTATCAAATTCCACAGTCACTCCTGTTCCTGAATACTAATGCATCATATTAGGATGACGAAGACTGTTATCACTCAATCTCTGGTATTTTAGGACTCTTATCCCTGGAGCTGTGCCAATATTCACTGGCTTCTTGTCTGTACAGTCTCTCAGGTCTGCTTTCCTCATAGATTTTTGTTTTAAGAGTTGTTAAATGTTTCTGAGTATACATGTCTTATTGGTTCATTGTATCTGATGTGTAATGTGAGCCTCAGTCCTGTCTCATTTATATTGACTTAAAATGTGTATATTTTGAGATAGAAGCAATTACTGTATTATTAATCACATTAAGATTTTGTATTTTTTCAAACTGTGTTCCACTTTGTTTTCTAAAAGTCATCCTTACACTTTAATCACAATGTTCCTTAATTTATTGCTATTAAGTTCTTACTGGTTAATATTATAAATTCCAAGAAATATGTTAATTTTAAATCTATTGAATCAGTCATTTTGATTGGTGAAAAAAATACTGTTTTATTTTGTGTACTTCTGATTTACTAAATTTCCTTTATTCATTTTGATTTATTTTAGGTGATTTATATCATTTCAATTGATGGAAAACCATATACCCTGCACCTTAGAAAAAAGTAAGATACAATTTTTTCTTTACAGGAAAGGGAAACTTTGTGCTTAGATTTTACCTTCCTAAAGTCGTTGCACATTATTTAAATTCAGAAATGCAATACAGTATAGAGTTGTTTGCTCTTCAAATTAGGATTCATTATTAGCTTTTGAATATTGTCTTTGTGAGGGCCATTCATTTTATTTTTCCAGTTTTATATGTTTAAATTAAGAAATAAGCTGCATGCTTATAAATCTTTAATTAAGTATAAGCTGTTGAATCCAAGAATGTTATGTAATGGAAATTAAGTATTTCATATATGAAAACAGACTTTGTTAACTTGTCCATTGGTTGTTGGAAGTTCAAATAGTAGCATGCTTTTTATAATGTGTTAATCAGATACATATTTCTTTTTTAGCAACCTTTTTGAATACATTTTTATAAAATTCTCCAAGGAATACAATAATTCAATAATTTAAAAAATGTTATATAGTGTTGCAGTCATGAGCTCTATATCAGTCTTAGGATATCTCTTTCCCCTTGTAAAAGCCCTGACGTCAATTCCCTTAATCTTTGGTCCCACCCATAACTCCAAGAAGCACTCAATCTTTTCTGTATCCTGATTTGTATTTTCTCAATAGTTCATATAAATAGAGTCAAATAGCCACTACTCTGTACTTTTAAAATGCCTATTTTTTGTTACATATTTACTATTATTCTTATATAAATATTTGATAAGATTATCAGTAATATTCATGTTTTTAATAGTTCTTAGTCTTCATTTTTCTCAACCAGTTGACAGATTTGGTCAGTGTTTCTTTCACAGAATACTTTCCTCACTCATCTTCCAAAATACCACAAACTTTTGGCCCTTGTTTGACTCCTCCTGTGGTTATTATTCCTTCTATCTGTCTGTGGCTCCGTCTCTTCTGTAGATTCCTTCTCATCTGTCCAATCTTAGAATACTTCAGGGTAATATATTTGAATTTCTAAAAAAATCTACATTCAATCACCTAGTTATTTAATTCAGTCTTGCGACTTTAAATACCACCTGTGTGTTGAGTGCGCCCAGATTTATATGCCTGACTTACCCTTCTCCTGTGGACACCATATCATTTATTTCACTATTTGATAATGAGTGTTTACTAGGATTCACATCAGTAACATTTTGGAAATGAATTTCTTTTCCTTTTCCCAAATTTATATTTCTCATGATCATCTCAATAAATGGCCACTCATCTATTCCAGTTTCTCATAAAAAAAGAAAGAAATATAAAGGAAGAATTAAAAAAAAAAAAAAAAAAAAAAACCACCTTGGAGTCAACCCCTGGACATCTTTTTTCTTTTATTTTCCCTTGGGTTCAGTGAGCTATTTGACCCTATGTGATCTCAAAGTATACCCAGCACAGAACCTTCACACTACTCTCCTTGTTGAAGCCACCATCATGTCCGGCCTAGGTAACAGTAGTAGCTTTCTAGCTGGTCTCCCTGCTTCTGTGTATCTTGCCATGCAGATTATTTTCAACATAGCATTTAGTTTGATTCCATTACAATGTTGCTCTGCCTGCTGTCTTCCCCTGCTCAAACCCTCTAAAGCCTTCTCATCACTGTGACACTACATCATCCTACTATCTGTCTTCTTTCCACACTGTATCAGTTTCAGTACCCATATTTGTTCTTTGTATATGTAAGCATATCTCTGCCTCTAGGTCCTTGCATTACATCTTAACTCTGTCTGGAATAACATTTTTATAAAAGCCCACATAGCTTGTTCTTCACATGTGTAATCATCTTTTCAGCAAGCCTTTCCATGCCAATCTTATGTACATTTTTAACCATCCCACAGCACCCAAGCCTTCCTTATTGTCATCTAACATGCTAGAAGTATGTGTCTCTGACTGTCATGGCCAGAGATTTGATCTTTTGTTTACAACTGCATCCAGCATGCTTAAGAGGGCCTGTCATAAATAGATACAGTAATAAATATTGTTGAATGAAAACATATTCAGGCACAAATGAAAATATTCTTAAATAGAGGAGTCACAGTCTATTCCAGGGTTCAGAAAGCCTGACACTCTGGTTTCCAGTTTTATGAGTTTCAACTATGATGCTACACTAAAATTAATCAAATTTTGTTATTATATGAAAATTTTACACTCAATTTTTATGCTTATTATTTTAATGTGTATATTTGCACTGAATTTGTAACTTAAACTTTATTTGCTGATTTGTTTTTAGCTCATTCCTATCCCAGAATTTTTTGGTTTATACATATAGTGAAACTGGATCTTTGCAATCTGAGTCTTCATATTTTATGGTAAGAGTCAGATGTCTTAGACATGTAGTATCATCATATGTTTCTGTTGAACATACATCCTGTTTAGGATATCCTGTTCTGTGTTGACAGTTTTTTTTTCCTGGTGCTAGGAACTGAACCCAGGGCCATCCATGTACCTGTTAGAAGCACTCTACCACTGAGCTGCATACCCAGTCCTATATTGACAGTTTAATACAAATGTTTTATTCTGTATAACTCTGACCTGTTAAACAGTTTTACAGTTGTACATGGAAATGGCATATGATAAAGATGTAACCCAGATACAAAGAAACACTCATGGGTATCCAGGTGGTATTAAGTGAAGATAGTTGTCAAATACCTTTTTACCTAAGCATTTACATTAATAATTCTATATAATTCATGCTCTTATTATCAAATCTTTTAATTCTTTAGTCTTCTGAAATGTTTGATAGTACATTATTTTATTCAGAAAGAATTCATGTATTCACCTGTTCATCCTCTTTTTCAGATGCATTGCCATTACCAAGGATATGTTGCAGAATCTCCAAATTCTGTTGTGACACTCAGTGTCTGCTCTGGCCTCAGGTTATAGCATCTTAGAGAATATTTGTACATCAAAGAAATAGGATTTCACTTTAAAATGAAACTTAGTGGCTAGCAGACACAAATCAGGAAAAATCTGAGTTTCTTTTATCATGATCTTTCATTTGTCTTAATGTTAATACCTGTACCTAAGTGTTCAATCAAATGCAGTCAGTCCAGGTAGTCCTGAATGGAGACATTTCCAGGATACTGGGCAGAAATGTATAAACTTTAGAATGTCCCTTTAAATGTTATTGTTGCAATCTCTATCATTATGTCAGCTATGAAAAATATCCTTAGTTATTTAAATATAATAGCCGTGTACAATATGATTTCAGTTTATTATCATATATAAGTTAACAAGAAGCTTCTTGATAGAAAAAAGGCACAAATAGGTGATTTTCATCACTGATGGTGGGAAACTTACTTATATATTTACCAGAGGAAGAAGGTTCTAGAGTAGAGAAAAAGAATAGGGTCTCCCTAACTTCTTTTTCATGTTAACCACCTGATTTCCAGTATTTGCTCATGTCAGTTCAAAAAAGCGGGCATCCTCTGAACATGATTTTCATAGATATACAACTCTTCAGATATCCGGTCTGCGTGTTTGATATCCATTACTTTGATATGTGTAAGAATAAGAATTTTTTTCTTGAAATTATCAATGAACATCTTGATTACTGGCAGGATTTAACTCTAGTTAATATATCTTGAATGAATACAGTTATCCAGAAATTATAAAATATTCTTCACAAATTTACTTCCTTAAAATGTGAGCAAAATCAAAGCAGATATGGTATCTGTTAACTAGTAGTAGATTGCAAAAAGCAAAGAGGAAAAGAAATCTATTTAAAACATGTGCTTTACTATGATTATTTTTTATTTCTCATAACATTTCAGATTATAGCTTTGATGGGCTCATTTGCAAGATTTTTATAATTATTACTTTTATTCAGAGGATTTCTGCAGTTTGAAAATATCAGCTATGGAATTGAGCCACTAGAATCTTCAGCAAGATTTGAGCACATAATTTATCAAGTGAAAAATGGCAGTCCAGATGTACTAACCTTAGCAGATAATTACAGCCATATTTGGCAGAAAGACCAGTTCTACAAAGTTCATTTAAGTTCACAGGTAACTGTTGGGATTCTGATGTTATAAAATACTAGGAAATTACTTCTATAGATTATTTTTAATCCTGAAAGGAAACTATTTTGCTACTGAGTAGAGCTTTTACTTTTTATTTCTACTTTCTATATCTTGAAATAAAATATGCAGATTTCATATACAATGTCTGAAAAAATTATATTGTATCATTTCTTGATATATTATGCAAAATTTCTTGATTTTCTGTTTTTTCAAAGACAGTATTTATCTATTTATTTATTTATAACACAGGGGTGCTTAACCACTAAGCAACATCCCCAGTCCATTTTTATGTTTTAGTTAAACACAAGGTCTTGCTGAGTTGTTAAATGCCTCTAATCTGCTGAGGCTGTCTTTGAACTCGGTATCCTCCTGCTTCAGCCTCCTGAGTTGCTGAGATTACAGGCATGTGCCACCACCTCAGGCTCAAAGAAAATATTTATTATTAAAATAAATTGAGCATTACAGGAAGAACAAATTCACTATTACTTCCAATAACCTGGTAAAATTGCTTTTAGTATTCTGACATGCAACTGTACATGCTACCTGAACAAATATTTCTGAAACAGGCAATCATTTGTATATTATTCAACTCTCTTATTTTTTATGGAATTTTTGGTTTACATTCTCTTTCAGCACAATGTATTTGGTTCACCACTTTTTGGCCTTGATGATGTCTGATGAAAAATCAGTTGTTAATTTTATACCCTTGTATAGGATGGTGCACCTCCCTGTTGTTTCTTTCAAGACTATTAGAGTTACTTTGTGACTGTTTGCTTACAATGTGTCAGAGTGGGTTTCTTTATGTTTACACTACTTGGAGTTCATAGAGCTTCCTGAATGTGTGAATTTATATTTGTTTATTTATCATATTTGGAAATATTCTACAAATATTTTCCTGCCCTTTTAACTCCCGTCTCCTGGTATTCTCATTACGTATGTATATGTTGTGTGTATGTAAAATGCTTGGTAGTGTCTCACAGGTTTCTGAGTCTCTGTTCATTTTTCTCCCTTCTTTTTTTCTTTCTGTTCCTCAGACTATGTAATCTCAACTGGTTTGTTTCCAAGTTCACTGATCTTTCTTCTGTCTGCCATCTTTTCTTGTGCCTCTCCAATAAATATTTAGTTCCTCATACATTAAAGAGTTAATTTCAGTTACTGTAGTTTTCAAATCCATAATTTTTTGTCATTTCTATGTTTATTGATATCTTCTAAGAAGATATCATTATACTACTTTCCGTTAGTTATTTATACATGATTTCCTTTTGCTGTTTAAATTTATTTAAAAGAGCTGAAGTATTTTTCTAGTATCTTCATCATCAACATCTAGTCTTCAGCAATGACAGGTCCATTGATTTTTTTTTTTTTTTCCTGTGTATAGGCCACAATGGTTTGGTTCTTTTATGTCTTTCTCTCCCTCTTTTTTAAATCAGAAACTGGACACTCCAAATAATGGTAGTTCTAGAAATAAAGTTCTACCTCCTGTCCTGTCCCATTTTTTTTTTTTTTTGTTATGTGTTGTTGTTTACCTTGTGAATTTTCTGAACTTGTTCTCTTAAGTCTAGGTTCTTTGTTGTGTGTAGACACCGAAGTCCCTATTCTGCACAGTAATGGGCCTCCATGTGCCCTCAGGACAGGCCCTCATCACTGAGCCAGACGCTTAATAGCTCTGCCTTTTATTTTACTTCCTGTTTGCATAAAATCTCAAGATTTGCATAAAATCCAAGAGTTTAGGATTTTTTCAAGTCTTTCCTAAGCATAATTGCATGCCTGTAATTGATTTCACTAGATATCTTTGGGAAAAAAGACTTTTAACATTGAGTGAGGTATCATTTCAGTCAAATATGGGCATGTTTTATATTGGTCTTAACAACTCTCTGGGAATGAGATTTGCAAAATGTCCCAGCCGCATTCTGTTTTTTAAAATTTATTGCCAGTCTGCTGGTGTTCATGGCAAATATGGGCTAATTATTTTCAACTTATGGGGACAAATTCAAATTCCACAAAGATACTGCTTTTACCTAGATTGGTCCATTTCTTGAAAAAAAAAAAAAAAAAAAAAAAAAAGAAGGGAAGGAAAAAGAAAGCCCACTTTCTAGAATTCTGTAATGTGGTGGTCAATTTAGAGTTCTGAAAATGTTGAGTTTTAATAATTACTGTCAGTTATCTTGATTTTATATTTGAATCTTTGGAGTTCCTTATAGATAGTTCATTATTTCATGAATTCTATGTGATGTGTACCTATAATGTTGTATTATATTGTGTTTTCTAATTCCTCCATTAACCCATGGGACATTTAGAAGTATGCCTATGTTGAAATTTTTCTAGATATACTTTTGATATTGATTTTTAATTGAACCTCACCATGTCTAACAGTGGCTTTAGTCACTTCTCTCTGTATTACTCACTTGTGTCAAATAGGATTCCACAAATGTCTAGTAGTTCTATTTGTGTTCTTCAAAACTTGTATTCTACATCTTTTGCCCTTACATGGAATTTGTAGTTTGTTCCTGTTAACACACCATTCTATTTTCCTTGTAATAATTTTTAAACTTTGTTATAAGTGATATATTAATTTTAATTACTGGTAAACTTCCACTATTTGCTTTCAGATTCTCATCAGTTTTGTCTAGCAGTTTCTGAGAAAATTGTGATAACAGATAAGATTCAAGAGCAAGAACAGAGAATCCCTTTTATTTCCTAGATTCTTTCTAATTGTAAGGTAACCAACACCTCTTTATAAAAACAGAATGTAAGGTTCTTCAATGAGAAAGTACCATTTATAGACACATAAGGAATAGGCATACTCCTTTCTTTGTTGGGTGGTTGTGGTGAAGTATTATTATCAGAGATTTGCATCATTTTCCTGGCTCTTGTGTTCTTGTAAGAGATGATTTCAGGCAAGACATAAAATGTAGTAAAAGTATTGAAAGATTTATTAAGGAAGAAGGCACAGAAGTCACCCCCCAAGAGACAGGGTGGGTCATCTTAAAGAGGAGAGCAAGGATTTTCTCCTTTGTTCTTCAGTTTTATTGGAGTTTTAGGGGAGGTTTTCAGAAGGTGCTGCTCAAGTATTACCTCCCAGCTCTGGACTGACAGACTGTGTTTGATTTCTATGCCTTTACTATGTGTACTTTTACCCATAGGTATTTAAGTGAAACCCATAAGGAGGGTGAGAAAAGTTATAACTTAACTGTGATATCATAAAGCTAATATATCATATGCAAACAACCTAAGGGCAACTCTTGGTCATCCTGATCCAGATTGCAGGTCCCAACTAGAGTTTGTTTTATAGAATTTATGCTTAGTAAGCTCTGGTCAGAATCATTCTTCTTTCCCAAGTCTGGGAATCTCTGGTCTGTGATGTTTGAGCAGGGTCTTGTTTAGACATTTAAGCAATTAAGTCCTTTTGAGCAAGCATACCCTCGCCCTTTGGTTCTTACCTCCTGAGTTTATCTTCCTCCTGTTGTAAGAGGAATGGTTTATAGAACTGAGATCAGGCAAGGGTCTTGAAATAGCTATTTTGTCAAACCTTGTGGTACTACTGAGGCAGGGCTCTTGATTAACTGATTTGTTCAGTTTTAAGCATTGTCTTAAACCCCTGACCCACTGCTCATGTCCAACTGCTTCCTAACAGTATTTGGTACTGAATTTGAATATCTGATCTTGCATGTTGTGTAGTCTTTTCTACTAGACCATTTAAAATATTAATTTCAATTGTTTTAAATCCCATTTCCAATAGGTTCAACAACTGTGTCATCTGTCAGTTTGTTTTTTATGATTATTATATCTTTCGGATTATGCTTTTTCTTGCTTATCTGTAATCATCCTTGTTTTGTTTTTTTTTTCTTCTAAAAACTAGGCAATTGAATAAAGAAGCAGATCCTGAATTACTGACAATACTTTTTTGGACTGGAGATGAGTACACTTTTCTTCTTGTCTAGGACTTTAGTTCGAAAGTATTGTTAATCTAGTAAGACAATGGGGATATTTGATCTTTGTTGATGCAGTTACTCCATGATACCAGAGGCTTCTTCACATTTCTTTAGTGTTATCTCGCTTACAGTGAGCAACAATTTGCTACCAAGTTGCCTGCTTCTTGCTTGTCTTGGGTTTCTCTACTTGGCTTTGTTATGTGCGTTTGCAGACAAAATTAATCTTCTAGGAATTTCAGCTATCTTTACTGTAATATAATATAAAGCTGCTCCCCCGCCCTTTACGCTGCAGTCGTTTCCCTGCCTCCCAACTTCTTGTCAGTCTGAACATCCTAGCTAGCTCTTGGTTCATCAGTCAGCTTGCAAGTATCCTTCTCTGTTATTGGTCCCGTTAACCCACAGAATTTGACTGCTTAAGGATAGCTCTCCTGCCATTTTCTCTTCTCCTCACTTTCATGCTCTCTCTTCTTCTCACTTTCATGCTTTCTGTCTCCTACTCACTATGCTTTCTCTTTCCTCCTTCCTTTTCACACTCTCTCTTGTGTGCACTCTCTCTCTTTTCCTCTCATTTTCTCTCTTACCCTGTAGGGAGACACTCTGTTTGCTTAATAAACCCTCTTATGTAAGTTCCCATGTCCAGAGTAGTTTCTGGGTTCTTACATTTACTGTGTTTTTTCTTTATATATCTGAGCATAGAAAGGGGGCTTGGAATGAGGCAGAGAACACAGGTAGTTTCTTATGTTATGATTGAAGCTCAGTGCTAGTCAGGCATCGTGAATTTTGGTCTGGGGGATATAATCTACAAATATCCCTGTCCTCCTCAGCTGTAATGCTGGATCTAGAAAGTACTCCTTTTCCTCCCTTTTAAGGTAAAACATTTTTCTTGCCCCCCTGTAATGGGTTTCACCAATATCTTCAGGTTACAAACCTCTTAGCCCTTTCCTTTGGTGATTAATTCTTTTGTATTTTAAGGAAATTTTGTATGTGAAGGACATAGATTTGGGCAGTTTTTGATGTTCTCCCTTTGCAGCCAGCACCATGATGAAATCTTTTCCAGTTTTTCCAGTCTTTACTGTTAGTAGCCTGTGCAATTCCTGCAGGGAAAAAAAAATCCGTAAGAAACTAAGAAACCAATTATCTTCATGATTCACAGACATTTAGGTTTGCACAAGACTGGGCTTTAGAAATTCAGCCCCAATTTCTACCTGGTAAATTTATCAACTTACATGGCACTTGGTGTCCTGAGCAGCAAGTATGTAAATGTTTGGTTCCTGTAACAACCTGCAGGGGCATTTCTCTCTACACATTTAGGTTAATGGCTTTATCTTCAATTTCAGCTCTTTAGTAGATTCGATAAAAATCACTAACATGGCTGGGCCTGTAATTGCAGCTACTAGAGAACCTGAGGCAGGAGGATCACAAGTTCAAGGCCAGCCTCAGCAACTGA
The DNA here is from genome assembly GCF_902686445.1 of Sciurus carolinensis. Classification (NCBI taxonomy): domain Eukaryota; kingdom Metazoa; phylum Chordata; class Mammalia; order Rodentia; family Sciuridae; genus Sciurus; species Sciurus carolinensis. Next base: position 53,264,041 of record NC_062216.1, on the reverse strand, counting down.
GTAAGACCCTGTCTCGAAATTAAAAAAAAAAAAAAATTAAGAGGGCTAGGGATAAAGCTTAGTAGTAGAGAACCCTGGGTTCAATTCCCAGTATTGAAAGAAATCACTAACACGTGGTTTCTTAAGGCTTTGCTCTGTTGTATATGTGGAAGCAATGCTCTTTTCAGTCTTTTATGTCCCTGATCTGAAATTAGAAACCCGAAAGGATTATTATTATTATTATTTGGCAGCAGTGAGCTAAAAATTAAAATGAAAGCAAAATGCCTGGTATAATTCAGTTTCTCAAGAAATTTGATGATAGCTGTGCAACTTGTATGTGTCTGTCAGCACTCACTATTCGTCATGGAAGCCAGTGTGATCTACTTGACAACATGAAGATCACAAATCAAAACTATGCTAAAGAAGCATGTATATATACTTTACTTTAGAATTTTTTTTAATACTTTTCCTAAAGATGATAGTTGAATTTATAGAGTTTTAGAGCGGTCTTTTTCATATCACTAATTTAATCAAGACTTTTTATGCATATCAATTATTTTTCAGTTTGCTCATTGTTCAAATTCAGTCTTGAGTGGAAAAAGACTGTGGGTACAGTTCTTAATGCATTATGACTATTAGCTGAAAAAGAAATGAACATGAAAGTTAATGAATATCAGTTTTATGTCAGTTATTATCAGGTACTTTAAATTCAAAATTAATTTCAATAATCATTTAGAATCTTCATCAAATAATCTAAAATTTCAAGGACTATGATATGGACAAGATAGATACACCATCTCTTATTTTCCCCATAACTTAAAAAATCCTAGACATTCTTATGCTAGACAAACCTGAGAACTCCAAAGCTGAATACCAGGAAGCAGACAAGCTAGACACCTCCATATGCAAGAAACAATATGACAGTGGTAAGCTGTCTGCTTTTGTTTTCACTTTTTTTTTCCCTCTCTTACTCTGGATGCAGGGGAAGCCCACAACTTTCAAACGTCAGTTAGTGAAAACAAAAATTGCAAAGAAAAATTTGCTCTCTTTGGCAAAAGTACTGGAAAAGTGGCAACACAGCAAAATCCAAGCTTCCAAACAATAACTACCCTACTCCATAGAATGCTGAAGAAAAATTGTGCCTCCCTCCAATTCACTTCTTTCAGCAATGGCCAAGTGGGGAAACTTGAATTCTCACCTGCATGCAAAGAGGTTCACTTATCTATGCACAAATAGTATCACAGAAGGTTAGGTACAGGGCTGGGTTGATTCTGCTTGATGGCAGTAGTGCCCCTTCTCTGTAGTGTCACTGGAAGCCACATAGGGAGCATGTACTTCCTCGCGCTACTCTGGGGTAGACAGAAAGCTGAGTAGAAACCACTGATTTTTGCCACTTCTTAGTTGGTGACAAGCCCCACTCCCCAGAAGTATTAGTGAAGTATGGGTAGTAGAGACACTCCTTCTAGCTAGGTGGTATCATCAGGCATCCATGAAGGCTGAGTTAGCTGGCAGTAATGAGGCAGCAACCACGGCATCTTCACCGGTGCAGCATCAGAGAAGTTATGACAAACCATTTCAGTAAGATCCAGAGACTCATTATGTACTCACTGCACCCAGGAAACAATAGAAAGATGCTTTCAACACCATGAACCATTGATGCTTTTACTTCAATGAGAAGATCATCAGCAAATGCCAAGAATGAAATGACATAAAAGTTGGAATATCTGACAGCTGTTTAAGGAAGTTACAAAAGGTTCAAACAAGAAATTATGAACATAATTTAAAATGGCTAAAACATGGGGCTGGGAGTGTACCTCAGTTGTAGAGCATTTGCCTAACATGCACAAGTCCCTGGGTTCCAACCCCAGCAACACACACACACACACACACACACACACACACAAGCCTTGACAGAGAAACAGAAGATAGAAAACCTCAGCAAATAATTAGAAGGTATAAAGTTGTTTGAAGTAAAAATGCTAGCACTGTTTGATGTGTTTCTCAGAGTATACAGCAGAAATATTTAAGACAACTACATTATAAAGAGAAGTAAAATATCTTAAAGAGGAGGGGGAGTAAATTTATTAAACCTTACTCAAACTAATAAATTGTCAATTCCAGTAGAATATGATGTTACATGACCCAATAACTAGAGCCATCTCCCTGAAAAAAGTCCATTCACAGACATATTCTTAAAAATAACTATCGATAAATAAAACTTGATTCTCAACATTTTTTAAGCAACCCATAGTAGGAAAAACATGAAAAGAGAATAACAAAACAGTGAAAAAAAGAGAGAGAAAACAGTAACATGGTAAGCTAATTAAATCCCCCACATATGGCTAATAACATTAAATACGAATGATCTAAATACATCAATTTAAAAGTTAAAACTGGCAAAGTGCATGTAAAAATAATGACTCAGGTACTATTTGTAACAAATTTTCTCAAATGTAAGAAATATGTAGGGTAAGAGGAGAGGACATGAAAAGGTATTTCATAAGTAATAGGTTGGTCAAAGAGGAAGTTTTCAAAGAAAGTAAAAACATACTGAAATAAGCAAAAATAAAATAGATCAAAAATTGTGTGACACAGAACAATAGAAGAAATTTTATAGCATTTTAAATGCTTACATTAGAAAAGGAGAAAAATGTGAAACGCTAAAATGTGGTGTAATAAATAGATGACATAGAGCTGACTGTCCTGACACAATCAAAATTATTGCATCATGGTCAGGCATGGTGGGGTACACCTGCAACCCCACTGACCTGGGAGGCTGAGGCAGGAGGTTCACAAGTTTGAGGCCAGGTTCGACAACTTAGCAAGACATAGTATCAAAACAAAAACAGTAAAAAGGACTGGAGTAGGGGAGGATGCATCTCAGTGCTAGAGTGCCCTGGGTACAATCTCCAGTATTGGAAAAAAAAATACACACACACACACAAACACACACACACACACACACACACACACACACACACAAATCTATCTATCTATCTATCTATCTATCTATCTATCTATCTATATGGAGAGAGAGAGAGAGAGAGAGTGCATCCTGTCAAGTGAGACACACATGACCTATTCTCTGCAATGATTGAATAATTTCTGATATCTTGCACTATGTTCTTTCCTGTGTACCCATAGGGCTAATAGGCGAACCACATTATTTACCTGAATTTCTGTGTAGACAATAAGTTCTCAAGTGTTGGAAAATTGTAGAAGAAATAATTTCTTATAACTTCTTACTGAATAAATGAAAGATTCTCAGTGATTCATAGCTGATGTTACTGTAGTCTTTTGGAGGACAATCAGTGAAGAATTCTCAATTATACCTGGAAGCATAGACTTGTCTTCAGATGAAGACAAAGAATTGATGTCTTTTTCATGCAGTACTAAGAAGAATACCAAGAACCCTATAGTACTCTAGCAGGATCACTGAAAATCTTTTGTGCCTGGAATATTTTGAAGTGAAATTTTATACTTCACTATTATTTTTATATTTAAAATTTTTGTCTTCTTTGTATCTAAGCTTTTGCTGTTAACAAGTTTGATACATATGACTCTTGATAATGCCTTTGTTGTTTTTCCAGGACAAATTTATTTCAAAACTGTTACCCCAATATCTAGAAATGCACATCATAGTAGAAAAAGCTTTGGTAAGTCACATTTTTCTCTTTTCCTTTCCTTTCTTTTTCCTGCCTTCTGTCCCTTCCCTCTCTCTTTCTTTGCTCTGAATGAAAATTTGATATTAATTTCAAAGATATAATGAATTTTTTCACTATTTCCAAATTAAGGCATTTTACTTGATGTGTATCAGATAAACAATGTGTTGCCTTTACATCCCATTATGAGTAAAAGCCCATACTGTCCTAGAGTGTCCTACACGCCTGCCCCTCCTAACCCCAGCTCAGCCCGCATCTTTTTGACCTCGCCTGTGACAGTCTTTCCCTTCTCTTGCCTACTCTAGTCTTTCTGGTCATACTGTTTTCTTTGAGCACACATAGTTTTTGTCTACCAATTTGTTAGGTGCATGGTCATTAGAAATTTCGCTTTAAAGAACTCACTTTTTTTTCTTTCTTTGTGTGTGTGTGTGTGTGTGTGTGCCTAGTACCAGTGCAGGCATGGTACTAGGGATTGGAACCAAAGGCAAACTCTCCTAAACTACAGCCACCAGCCGTTTTTATTTTTTATTTTGGGACACAGTCTTGCTGAATCGCCCAGACTGGCTTTGAACTTGTAATCCTCCTTCTTCAACCTCCCAAATAGTTGGGATTATGGGTGTGCATCACCACACCTGGTTTCCTTCTTTTAGTTTTTTTTTTTTTTTTTTTTTTTGTGTGTGTGTGTGTGTGTGTGTGTTTGTGTGTGTGGTACTGGGATGAACGCAGAATGTTGTGCATGTGAGGCAAGTGCTATACCACTAAGCTACATCCTCGCTGAAGAATGCACCTTTATTTTTTTAATTTGTTCTAATTAGTTATACATGACAGTAGAATGCATTTTGACACATCATACATAAATAGAGTATAACTTCTTATTTGTCTGGTTGTATATGATGTAGAGTTACACAGGCCATGTAATCATATATGTATATAGAGTAATAATGTCTGATTCACTGTACTACCTTTCCTACCCCCAGGCTTCCTCCCCTCCCTTCACTCCCCTCTGCCTAGTCCAGAATACCACTATTGATTCCCATACCTCTTATTTTGAATTAGCATCCACCTTTGGTTTTTGGGATTGGCTTATTTCGCTTAGCATAATATTCTTCAGTTCCATCCATTTACCAGCAAATACCATAATTTCATTCTTCTTTAGGGATGAGTAGTATTCCATTGCGTATATATACCACAGTTGAATGCACCTTTGAATGGAAGGTACAGATATGGAACAAGAGAATTATACTGTGATACATTATGTACATCCATGGAAATATACATTAAATCAAACCATAGAATAGGGAGAGATTAAAATTGTTGAGGAAAATTTTCATGGAAAAGAGTTTTATAGAGAAACATATAGCATTTATCAGCTTGATAAAATTGTGGGAATTAGGCATAGGTGTCCTGAAGGACAACTGCTATATTTACAAAATGATGAGAGTTTGATATTACTGAATTTCTTCTTTTATTGTCTCAATTTTGCTCAACCTATTTTGATGATAGGTAACATTTTCTACTGATTGAGCACTGTTGTGTTTCTCTTACGAATTGACAAATGGCCTATGGACTTTTGGACCTAGCAATACAACATGAGTTTTCATGACATTTAAATGTAGAAAACCATATATCTACTATTTGATAAGGTTGAATATTCACAGATCATCACAAATTATTATTTTTCTTATTTGTATGTTTCATCTATCTATCATCTACCAGATGCAATACTTTTGTATTACAGAGAAAGCATTTTACCTAGAATTTATTTAATTTTAAATTCAAACAATGGACATACATGGTTAACACACATTGCTGTTTTTATGAACATCTATAAGCAGTATATCTATTTCATTCACTATTCTAATTGTGAATCAATAGCCAGGAATTTTCCTGTACTTTGTAGAAATCCTTATTTTCAACTTGGAAAATTGGTGATTTTGACAGAGGTAGTAAATGTTTTCCATAATAAAAAAAATGAAATAATGAAGGGTATTCATTAAGTCCCAGATCTGAAACTATATATTCTCCAGAATTTGCAAAAATTAAAGGACATTTTCTTCCTCCTGTCCTTTTGCATTGCCTCCTCTTTATTCTGTGTAAACCTTATTGACTCACTCATTACACAGCTTGGTGATTTTTATTTTTCCTCCCATAGATAGGTTCTTGAATTTCAATTAATAGTTCTATTTCTTTGTTTTCTTACTCTTCTTCATTTCCAAGCATGTAGTGAGAGATATTTTGATTCCCTCTGCTTCACAGAGAATTCCTGACTCAAGAAGTTACCCTATAGTAGGTAGAAGTCTACAGAATTGTTTTAGTACCTCTTTTTCTTTTTTTCTTTCCACTTGAGAAGGTCTTTTATAATTAGTTTTTTACATGACAGCATATTTTTAAATATCATACATACATAGAATAAGTAGAACTTGTTCCAATTAGGATCCCATTATTGTGGTTGTAGAGGATGTGGATTTACATTGGTTATGTACTATCTTTAACATATACAAGAATCTATTTTGAATGCCTATGTATGCTTTATTTCTTTTTGTTGTTTTATGTAATTGTAAAAGTTATTACCTTTCTGTTAGCATGTTTTAAATTATGTGACAAAAACTATCCTTTTCCTGCCTGGAATCATAAAGATAGATTCACCATCTAAAAAATTGCTATCATGTGTATATTTAAAAAATCCTAAAAAGTAAAACTTGTTTTTCAGTATGATTATATGGGATCAGAAATGATGGCTGTAACACAGAAAATTGTCCAGATTATTGGGCTTGTCAACACTGTAAGTTTTAACCTTTGCATATTTCCAATTTTTGAAAAAATAATTGAAAATAGTTTGCATTTTATTCCAGTCAGTTGATGATTTAAAGACTTATTTTTAGTTCAATACTAAAAATACTCAAATGAACTTTTTATATTTTATGTACTCTTTTAATGTAATGATTGGTGGTTCTTAAAAAATATATCCCGAATCTTATTTTTAGATGTTTACCCAGTTCAAATTGACTGTTATACTGTCCTCCTTGGAACTGTGGTCACATAAAAACCAAATTTCTACCAAAGGGGATGCTGATGATGTATTACAAAGATTTTTGGCATGGAAACGGGACAATCTTATCCTACAGCCCCATGACATAGCACACTTACTTATGTAAGCACGATGTTCTACATTAATAAAGAGATATGCATAATAATTCCATCAAATTAGTAAATTAGTGAATTGTGTTCTTCATTTTTCTGTAGGAACTTTTAAAAAATGTTTATATATATTATATATACACATATGTATATAAATGTGTGTATGCATGTGTATATGTATAGATATATGTGCCCATTTACATATATATATGCATACAAATACCTGTGCCATTAAGGTGATAACACAATTGGAAATATAATTGAAATAAAAGTAATATCTGTCAATTTTATATCAGTGTATTTTAAAGTACAATTAATATGAAAAAAATCTGTATTTCATGAACTTTTATGATACGAACATTACTTGTAGTTTATTGACGTCAAAAGGATACTGTTCAGTTAAATTACCCATGCTACATTAATGTCTTTCATGTCTAGTTTTTGACTAAAATGGATCTGTGGGATCCAGTGTGTGGTATGTACATGTAATCCCAAAAACTCAAGAGGCTGATGCAGGAGGACTGCTAGTTCAAGGCCAGCTTGTACAACTTAGAGATACCCTGTCTCCAGATTTAAAAGTAAATAAATAAATAAAGGACTAGTGGTCAAGTATCCCTGTGTTCAATCCCCAGTGCCAAAATGAAAAACAAACAACAAACAAACAAGAAAAACAAATGCATTTGGATTTGGATTTTGTGTGTATACTGTTTGTATGTATAATAGTTTAATTTTAAGTAAGTGCTTATCTTTAGGATAGGTGAGATTGCTTCTTTCTCAAATTAAAAATTATTTTCTTTTCAGCATTTAGCAAAACAGTGAATGCACAATAAGGGAAAGTAAGTTGAATTTGAGATAATGAAATTACAACAAATCTAGGAGTTAGGTGAAGAAAATTGGTATTAAAATGAGATAATTTTCAATAATTTGAGCATTTTGTATAATGTATTAGGTATTATCCAGATTGGAATGTGGTATGTTTACAAAGTCATTTTCCAAATTTTATCAGGATATTTAATTTAATATATAAGGTTATAATTATTCTGAATAACAAACTTAATAAAACAGCAATACTATAATGATGTAGTTACAGGAAGCATCCTAAATATATGGGAGCAACATTTCCTGGAACAATATGCAGTAAAAAGTATGATGCAGGTGTTGCTATGGTATGTAAGTTTATCCTTCTTTATATTAGTACTTTTAAACTTTATACTATGAATATTAATGAAAGTAGTTGGTTTATAACTCCCTTTTTCTGTTTATATATATTGGTTATTATTTTATCAGAACAAAATATTAGAACGTTAAAAATGTTCATAAGTTTCAAGTAGAAGAAGTATAAGACAAACAGTACACTCATTCACCAACTGGTCATAATATTCATGAAAACTGCTTCGGATTTTTAAGTAAATACTTACGCCAAATGTAAAGACTCCCATATGTTTCCTTCAAGTTCAAGAAATCAAAAAAAAAATCATGACTTGGTGCTTATGTTTTCATGTATACTTCATGCTAGTTTTACAAATAGATATTTTTCTGTTTCTTTTCTTCTTTTATATGTCATCTTAGAACTATTTGCAACAATTTCTTAAACTGTATATACATGTTGAAACACACAAACCCAGTATGATACTTTATCTCTTGAACTTTTTATCATTTATCAAGTAATGCTTATGTTCTTATAAATATAATACTTACATATATTAGTAATACACACTGTATTACAAGATTCATACTGAGAAAACTTGATAGACCTGGCACATCTACATCCCCTAAATCCTCTTCCTTAATTCTTAAAAAGTTTCTTGCTGTCAGATTGTTTCATTTTGTTCATTTTGTTTTAAAGGATTTATTTATTTATTTGTTTGTTTATTTATTTATTTATTTATTGTATTGGGGATTGAACCCAGGGACACTTAACCACTAAGCCATGTGCCCAGCCCTTTTTAAATACTTTTATTTAGAGACAGGGTCACACTAAGTTGCTGAGGCTGGCTTTGAATTTGTGCTTCTGTCTCCATCTCCTAAGCTGCTGGGATTATAGGTGTGAGCCACTGAGCCCAGTTTAAAAGTTCTATTATAAGTGCATAATATGGGAAGAAAATTCGGCAAGTCATAATTAATTTTTATGATCAACCACAAAGATCACAAAATAAGGCATTATTAGTACTTCAAAAGACCACTGTGTTCATGCCTCATCCCACTTACTACCCATAATGATGGAAATTCCATTTCTAACACCCAGAGCTCTTGATTAGTTTTACATCTTTTTAAACTTTTATGTTAACACCACAGTGTGCATTTTGTGTCTGTAAAGATCCTCCATGTTTACATGTGTAGGAATATTTGTTTATACCTTTTTTTTTTTTTTTTTTTTTTTTGTGGTGCTGGGGATTAAACCCAGGGCCTTGTGCATGCGAGGCAAGCACATTACCAACTGAGCTGTATCCCCAGCCCTTATACCATGTTTTTAGAGAATATGCCCATAAGGTTTCTTGAGTCTACAAATGCAGGCGTGATCATCTGTCGACTTCCTCTCACTGGAGTTCATGCTAATAGCTATTCACATGGGCATTCTGCCTCTTTCATTCTTCCTCTATAATTTAATAACGTATTGGAATTATTCTATTCTCTCATAAGCCAAATAAACTAAGATTAGCTTACCTATAATATTTGGTTCTTTCAGAGTTTAATAATTGCATTATATTGGTTTTGTCAAGATTCTTTAATAAAATTATAAATTGCCTCTACTTTTCCACCCTTTCAGAAATTCTGTTACAGTAGGAAATGGCTTTACTGCTCATCACCTCACTAAAATTTCTGAAGCAGGTTGGCAGAAAAATAAATGTATTCAAAACGTGCTTTGAGGAAGATAGAGGAGAAATTTCTGTCTCAGATCTCCTCTTGGGGAAAGGAAAGGCTGGCTCAAGGGAGCGGGAAAGCTTTTATAGAAGACAGGAGGCAAAGTAGAACAAAAGTCAAGACATACACAATGCAAATTTAGTTAGCCAGAGAACTTATCAGTCTGAATTTCCACGGTGTCTGTCCTCAGCCTGAGGAAGTTTTATTCTCTGCGTGAGGAAGTTCAGCTGTCTCAATTCCTTCTTTCTACTCTAGGACATTCTGTAGAAATTTCCTTTTTCACCAGTCTTATTAGATAGTCTACATAGCTGCGGTTTGAGAATATTTATTCTTACCTCCTTCAGAATGTGTGTCTTCCTCTTTAGTGATTTGTTCACTCATCTTGGAAGAACACTTATGTCTGTAATCAGTATATGCTTACTGAGAAACAGTTACCAAAAGCAAACTGTATGAGATCTGGATGAGAGAAAATGTAGTAAAGATTTTTGAAAGCTTAGTGAATTTCAGTTTTTTAAAAAATATGGCTCTATCTCATGGATTCTTCTCTTTTGCCTTTTATCTTCTCTTCAGAAATTAAAGGGCATTCTTACTCTCATTCATAGTTTGTGGTTTGCTTGTTTTCTTTATAGAGACATCCTAGAGTTTTTTTTATCCTTACATGGTATCTTTTGTCATTCAATGTTCTGGTTATATTGAAGTCCTTTTCTGTGTGGAAATGAATTAACTTCTGATCTGAGAAATTTTACTATATTTTTTGTTAATTTTTTCTCTTTTCTCACTGACATTTTTAATTATTTATTGATAATTTTGATTCATCATCTACTTTATTTTCTCTATTTCTTTTTGCTTGTTTTATTTTGTGTTCCTTAGTATTTACATTCTGAGTCAATCACTCACCTAAGTGTTCTTTTTTTTTTTTTTTTCTGTAAGTATTTTATTTATCACTGAAGAAAAAACACAGCAGCAAGTTCTGTGTTGGCTTCAATAAGACCAAATAGTTAATCTTTAACATAGCTACTACACTCCAAAAATTGAAGTCAACACAGTCATTACTACAAATTACTTGTTGAAAGAATCTATCCTGAAGAGAAAGAAAATTAGGAAAAAGAATTTAAACAATTCCTCTAAATCGCACATTTATAAATAATGTCATATTTAAAATGCTTGAAAGGCATGAAATCTCCATTAATGGAAAAGCAGTGTGCTATTGGCAACAGAAAAAAACAGCGAGTTTACCAAATGCTTTAAAATTTAAAAGCTGTACTGTTTTGGGTTTGCACTTGAACAGTATTGTCATTACAATAATGACTGCAAATTGCTTTATACTCACCTCCTCTTAAGTAAAATCTACAGAAAATCCCACTGTATCCAATGTCTGTAATATTTACTGCACTTAGAGTGAACCTAAAACCTTTCTAAATTTAGTTAATAGTAAATACCTCAAAATACCTAAAAAGGTATGTTTCAACCACTAATGGTGTGAAAATTGTTTCAGATCCACTGGTTTAAAGGGTCTTCAAATACATTTTAACAGAAGCTTACACCTCATTCCAAATTAATATCAGATATTTCAAAATCAAACAAAAAAAGATCAATTCTATACCGAGATACAGGTGTTAACTCCATATCCGACAGGTTCACATTTTTAATTTATTTTTTAGTTTTTCTTTTTTGTAAGCAAATGATTGATGAAATAATGCAACACCTTAAATTCCAGAAAATGGCATAGTTTTCCAACCTTCTGTGGATGCGGTGCATGATCAATCTATTATATAGGATTAATACAAGTTCATGCTTTTTGTGTTGTGGTGAAACAACATTAAATAATCCAATTTAGATTGGTTGAAGCACAAATATAATAATACTTGAATGTGATCAAACCTATGTAAGACACAAGTCTGAATCCATCATCTTGGGACTTAACGTCGTACTGTGGTCCATCCATCTTCATCAGTCTCATTTTTAGTACGACGAAGGGACTCCCTATCCTTCTCGGCTCTCCATGAGGTTTTTTCTTTTTCACCTTCTCGGTCCCGGTGCTGATCCCGGTCCCAGTCCCGATCCCGGTCTCTTTCTCTATCTCTTGAAAGAGCTGGAGGAGGAACTCGACGAGGGGGATCCCGCTCCTCGGCCCGGTCATCTTTTCTATCATCAGCACGTCTCCAAGAGCTTACTTCTTCACGTTCTGATCTGAGGGGAGGTCCTCTCCGGTCTCTGTCATCTCTGAGATCTCTTCTTTCTCTTAGATCACGTCGATCATCTCTCTCACTACAACGATCATCCCTATCCTGTCATCACGGCGACTTGAATCTCTCCAGCTCGAAGATTCTTCAGCTGGTCCTCTTCTCCAGTCACCTTCATCCCTAGGTCTTCTAAAGCGATCCTCACGATCCCCTTCTCTCTCTCTGTCCCTCTCTCGTTCAGGGTCTTTCTCATTCTCCTCACGATCTTGACTGTCTCTATCCCTTTCTTTGTCTCTATCCCATTCACGTTCTTCTGATGGTCTTGATTCTCGAGGTGGACCCCAACTCTCTTCTCTAGCTTTTTCTTTCTCTCTCCATCCACCTGACTTGACAAATGGTCTCCAGGGACCAGGTCTGGAGTCTTCACTTCGTCTGGGAATCCGATCATCTTTGTTACGCCTGGAGATCCAATCGTGATCCATGTTTCTCCAAGGCCCCCTGTCATCATCTGCACCACGCCTGGAAATTCTATCATCAGCAGCATTCCTCCAAGGTCCTCGGTCATCATCCAAGCCTCGCCTGGGGCCCCGGTCATCATCCATGCCCCGCCTGGGACCCCGGTCATCGTCAGCATTGTGCCAGGATGATCGCTCATCATCAGCACCTCCTCGCCTGGGCCCCCGGTCCTCATCCATCACACATCTTGGTCCTCTGTCCTCATCAGCTGTGCGCCAGCTTCCTCTATCATCATCCAGTCCTCGTCTGGGAGGCCTGTCATCCTCTGCATTACGTCATCATCTGCTCCACGGCGAGAGAAACGCTCTTCTTCAGGACCACGTCTAGGGCCTCTGTCATCATCCATACTGCGCCTAGGGACCCGATCATCATCTGATCTGAGAGAGGACTCTCTCTCTTCATCATCTCCCAAACGCCTCGGTCGATCTTCATCTCTCCTATGAGGCCTCTCTTCATCATGCCCTTCTCCACGTCTCCACTCCTTCTCTGGTGGACCTCTCCTCCACTCAGAGTCAGTTTCAGGTCCTTTTCTCCACGTGCCTTCAGAATCTCTATCTCCCCAACGAGAATCCCTCCAAGAAAGTGGGTCATCACCAAGTCCTCTCCTCTTCTCTGCGGCGTTCTCTCTCTTCAATTTCCACTCCCTTTGGCGTTTTTTCCTTTCTACTTCCTGTAATTTTTTGACGCGCTCCTGATATTCTCAAAGCTCTTCCTCACGCTTTGCTCGCTCAGCCTTCTCTCTCTCTTCTCTCTCTTTCAGCATTTGCTCCTCTGCCCTCCTCTGCTCCTCCTCCTCTTTCTCTCTATAGTATGTTATTCTGCACTCTTCTTTCTGTTGCCTCTTCTGCTCCTCCAAGCGATTATGTCTGTCTTCTGCTAATCGCTCTTCAAACTGTTTAATTTTTTCCTCATAAACTGACTGTCGTGCCCCTTTTAGGGATGGACAGAGTAGCCAAAAGGACTTGAGTAGACATTCTTTGCATCTCATCTTGTGTAAGATTCTTTCTCATTTCTCTAGACAGGTGGTAAAGACGATGAAGTGTAGATGCATGAAAAAGAGCATTTCCAGACTTCCAAAACACAGTTGAGACTTTATTATAGTAATTTGCCATCAACTGAGGCTTAGGTGGTTTTTTAGACAAGGAATATATATATATATATATATATATATATCTTCCACAGCTTTGAATGCTTCCTGCCACAGTTCCATGCTGATAGCACTATCTAACTGAACAAGCCTGGTTTCTAAATGCATGGACTGGCTCTCTGGATTATTAAGATTGATAGCTGTACTTTGGTTATGGTGGCGCTGAATCTGCGACAAGTGCATTCTCAAATTCTCACACAGCTTACGGAATTCAGCCTTACCGGTGCACTGGAGGCAGAATTTGAAAGCTTGCTGGGCAATATCATGGTAGAGGCGCTCTACTCTAGAATTATTTCGAAGAAGGTCCAAACATTGTCTGTATGATTCCCACAGGAACTTTACCCAGGGAGTTAAAAGTAATCTGTCAGTCTGATCCTGAGTGTCCTCCCCACTTACAGCACTTAGGAGAACACTCTCAGGAGTTTGAATATTATCCAGATCTTCTATATCTAACACCATCTGTTGGGATTCTTCTTTAGCAACTTCAGTTTTTTCCTCTGCCAGTTTCAAATATGCCCTAACAACATCCTCTAAAGACTTAATGTTCACCTGCTGACAAATGTTCTTATACTGATACAATCCTTCCTTAGCCAAGTGGTTCTTACGAAGATCCACGCAAAGTTCCAAGTATTTCAACATAATCGGCTGGTGTATCTTTTGCCATGTTCTATGTTTCTTACTTTTCATAACATCATAAAGAACATCCAGAGCAGGCTACTTTTTGCCAACCTCAAGAGATTCGTTGGCACGTTTGAGGGCATTTTCCGGCCTCTGGAAATAGGCCGGCATCTTGGCGGCAGGTGCGGCTCACCGGGCGTCAGCGAACTCCCTAGCGCCTGGGCCGGGAGAGGAAACGAAGGGGAACCAGTGCGAGAATCCCCGCGCCTCGCCAGCAGTCGCTGGTGCCCAGCCGGCCCCTAAGTGTTCTTGATACCGCCGTTTACCAGTGATGAGTTCTGCTTCTTCAGATGTTGAAGTATAATGACAGAGAAGAACGCCAAGGCAAGCATGTTTATGCAGGTTTTGTTTAAAGGTAATAATACAGTCTTCTTCCTGGAGGGAGAAGGGGGCCATGGCTGATGTTCTAGAGTCCTGAGAAGTGAGCATACCCTACATGTTTTATAGATCAGAGTCTTCTTTGGTCTTCTCTCTCCCCCTTTCCTTCCTGTCTATGTGACTAGGCCTGGGAGATGCATAGCAAAAAAGGTGAGCAGCAGATGGCAGGGGAAAGGGCCAAAAGGAGATTCAGGTAGGGGCTCAGGGGACATTAATTAGCAATTCCCTGCCTGCAGCATTTTGGGAGGGGTAGTTAGGCAGGTAACCTTGGTGTTCAAAAGGGCACTGGAGATGCCAACATTCCAATCTCCCAGGGGTGGTCTCCAACTTCCCAGACTTTTATGACCTCCATTCCTCCATTTGACCCCTATTTCTACACTAACTGCCTGTCCTCAATTCTGTCTTTATTTTCAGATATATTTTCTGCAGAGAATCTGCTCTGACTGTGTCACAGGGAACTGGATTTCCTATGCTTCTTTGCCCTCTAGCTTTTGTGTATGTTCATCAAATATGGATAATTGGAGAGTAAAGGGGAAAACCTGTGGTATCATTTTATCCTGGTCCTGTTTGGAGTAATGTTTCACAACTACTGCCTCATTCCCTGTGAAGGAGCTCCTTCATCTGTGGTTTTAGCTCCTCCTGACCAGCTCTTGTTTGTGGTTCTGATACCGCCATTTACTGGTGACGAGTTCTGCTCCCTCTAATGTTGAAGTTTGAACACTAGAGAAGCACGCCAAGGCAAGCATATTAAGCAGGTTTTATTTAAAGGTAATAATACAGACTTCTCCTGGGAGGGAGAAGGGGGCCATGGCTGATGTTCTAAAGTCCCAAGAAGTGAGTGCACCCTACATCTTTTATAGGGTAAGATCTCTTTTGTTCTCCAGTTCTCTCCCCCCTTCTCTCTCCTTCCTGCCTTCATGACTAGGCCCCGTTTTGCATAAAGTGAGAAGCATGTGCAGGGGGAGGGCCAAGGTGATTCAGGCAGGTAAGGGCCCAGGGGGCATTAATTAGCATCTCCTTGCCTGTAGTCCCTGACAAGGGCAAGTAACTTTGGTAATCAATGGGCTCTGCAGGTCCTTGAAATTCCATTCTCCCAGGGGCAGTCTCCAACTTCCAGAGGCAGATGGTTTTCATGGCCTCTATTTCCTTGATTTGACCGGATCCCCTGTTTCTACACTAACTGCCTGTCCCCAATTCTGGCTTCAGTTCTACATCCTCACTCATACATTCATCTCCCTTCTGATGTTAGAAGCAACATTCTGGTGAGAGAGGGCATCCCTGCCTTGTTCCAGATTTTAGGGGGAATGCTTTCAGTTTTTCACCATTAAGAATGATATTAGCCATGGCATTAGCATAGATGGCCTTTACAATGTTAAGGAACGTTCCCACTATCCCTATTTTTTCTAGTGTTTTGAGCATGAAGGGGTGCTGTATTTTATCAAATGCTTTCTCTGCATCTATTGAAATAATCATGTGATTCTTGACTTTAAGTCTATTGATATGGTGAATTACAATTATTGATTTCCTGATGTTGAACCAACCTTGCATCCCTGGGATGAAACCCATTTGATCATGGTGCACTATCTTTTTAATATGTTTTTGTATGCGATTTGCTAAAATTTTGTTGAGAATTTTTGCGTCGATGTTCATTAAGGATATTGGTCTGAAATTTTCTTTCCTCGATGTGTCTCTGTCTGGTTTAGGTGTCAGGGTGATATTGGCTTCGTAGAATGAGTTTGGGAGGGTTCCCTCCTCTTCTATTTCATGGAATACTTTGAAAAGTATTGGAATGAGCTCTTCTTTAAAGGTTTTGTAGAACTCGGCTGAGAAACCATCAGGTCCTGGACTTTTCTTTGTTGGTAGGCTTTTGATGACTTCTTCTATTTCATTACTTGAAATTGGTCTATTTAAATTGTGTATGTCCTCCTCGTTTAGTTTAGGCAATTCATAGGTCTCTAGAAACTTGTTGATATCTTCAAAATTTTCTATTTTGTTGGAGTATAGATTCAATATCATCCTTGAAACTCTAGCCAGAGCAATTAGACAGACCAAAGAAATTAAAGGGATACGAATTGGAAAAGAAGAACTCAAACTATCCCTATTTGCTGATGATATGATTATATACTTAGAAGAACCAGGAAATTCCACCAGAAAACTCTTAGAACTCATAAATGAATTTAGTAAAGTAGCAGGATATAAGATCAATGCTCATAAATCTAATGCATTTTTATACATAAGTGATGAATCTTCAGAAAGAGAAGTTAGGAAAACTACCCCATTCACAATAGCCTTGAAAAAAATAAAATACTTGGGAATCAATCTCACAAAAGAGGTGAAAGACCTCTACAATGAGAACTACAGAACACTAAAGAAAGAAATTAAAGAACACCTTAGAAGATGGAAAGATCTCCCATGTTCCTAGATAGGCAGAATTAATATTGTCAAAATGGCCATACTACCAAAAGTGCTATACAGATTCAATGCAATTCCAATTAAAATCCCAATGATGTACCTTACAGAAGTAGAACAAGCAATCATGAAATTCATCTGGAAGAATAAGAAACCCAGAATTGCTAAAGCAATCCTTTGCAGGAAAAATGAAGCAGGGGATATTGCAATACCAGAACTTCAACTGTACTACAAAGCAATAGTAACAAAAACGGCATGGTATTGGTACCAAAATAGACAGGTAGATCAATGGTACAGAATAGAGGACACGGACACAAACCCAAATAAATATAATTTTCTCATACTAGACAAAGGGGCCAAAAATATGCAATGGAGAAAAGATAGACTCTTCAACAAATGGTGCTGGGAAAATTGAAAATCCATATGCAACAAAATGAAGCTAAATCCATATCTCTCACCGTGCACAAAACTAAACTCAAAATGGATTAAGGACCTCAGAATCAGATCAGAGACCCTGCATCTTATAGAAGAAAAAGTAGGTCCAGATCTTCAACATGTCGGCTTAGGACCAGACTTTCTCAACAGGACTCCCATAGCACAAGAAATAAAAGCAAGAATCAACAACTGGGATAGATTCAAACTAAAAAGCTTTCTCTCAGCAAAGGAAACTATCAGCAATGCGAAGAAAGAGCCTACAGAGTTGGAGAAAATCTTTGCCAATCATACTTCAGATAGAGCACTAATCTCCAGAATCTATAAAGAACTCAAAAAACTCAACACCAAGACTACAAATAACCCAATCGACAAATGGTCTAAGGAAATGAACAGACACTTCACAGAAGAAGACCTACAATCAACAAACATATGGAAAAATGTTCAACATCTCTAGTAATAAGAGAAATGCAAATCAAAACCACCCTAAGATTCCATCTCACCCCAATCAGAATGGCGATTATCAAGAATACAAGCAACAACAGGTGTTGGCGAGGATGTGGGGAAAAAGGTACACTCATACATTGCTGGTGGGGTTGCAAATTAGTGCAGCCACTCTGGAAGGCAGTATGGAGATTCCTTAGAAAACTTGGAATGGAACGACCGTTTGACCCAGCTATCCCACTCCTTGGCCTATACCCAAAGGACTTAAAATCAGCATACTACAGAGATACAGCCACATCAATGTTCATTGCTGCTCAATTCACCATAGCCAGATTGTGGAACCAACCTAGATGCCCTTCAGTTGATGAATGGATAAAGAAACTGTGGCATATATATACAATGGAATATTACTTAGCCATAAAGAATGATAAAATTATGGCATTTGCAGGCAAATGGACGAAATTGGAGAATATCATGCTAAGTGAGATAAGCCAATCTCAAAAAATCAAAGGAAGAATGATCTTGCTGATAAGTGGATGATGATACATAATGGGGCGTGGGAGGGGTTAGTTTTAGGGTTAGAGTGAGGGTTAGGGAGGGGGGCAAGAACAGTTGAAGGAAGGACTGTATAGAGGGAAAAGAGGGATGGGAGGGGTGGGGGGAAGGGGAAAAATAACAGAATGAATCAACCAACATCACCCTATGTAAATTTATGATTACACAAATGGTATGCCTTTACTCTATGTACAGAGAAACAACATGTATCCCATTTGTTTACAAGAAAAAAAAGAAAAAAAATGAAAAAAAAAAAAAAGAAGCAACATTCTGCTTTTCTGACCTCAGAGTTGCCTCCTCATCCTCTCTTGCTTTATCAGTGATCTGTTAATTGTTAACCATATCTTATTTCTCTTTGGATCCTTTGATGTCCTTAAAATAATGACTTTTTTTTCTTGTAACAACTAGACACATATAACTGAGAATCATGCCTCAAATGTGTTGGTTCATTAATTCTTGCAAAATTATAAATGGAAGCTGGTATACAGCTGCACTAAATCTATCATTTTATGCTAGGAGATTAATTGGGAAGGACCGAATCCTAAGATTTGAAAAGGTGACATTGCATGAACAAAGATGAATCTGATCATTCAGAAACCTAAAGTTTTTCTACAATTTTTTAAGCATCTGAAATAAATTATCCTCATATGTCTGGTGAGGTAAGCTTTCTTAAATTTCTCTTGCATGCAGTTCCTGTCATTATCTTATTTCCATTGAATGCCTTGTCCTCTGATGCCTGTTCTCTTCAAGCTCTGTCCTAATGATGAGCAAATTCCTTTTGTAAATGGTCAGAGAGCAAATATTTTAGGGTCTATGTTCGAATCATATGATCTCTGTTAAAACTACTAGATTTTGCCATTATAATGCAAGTCAACTATGTTGCAACAAAACTTTATGTATGAATATTGATACTTGAATTTTCATGTACAAAATATCCTCTTGAGTTTTGCAAGTATTTAAAAATATAAAAAATCACTCTTTGTTGTAAACAATAGAAAAAGAAGTGGCAGGCCTATGAACCTTAGATTACCAACTCTGCTATATTCCCATCAGTTCTTCTGCCCAGACAGTAAAAGTTGTAAGGGTTTCTCAGGAGCATGATAGTTTATAAACAAAAGGAGTCTCTAAGATCTTGCTAAGACATATTGATGTGTATGTACACAGGGAAAAAGTGGAGAGATGGATACTAATACTTCTAGAACAAAATAATTGTTGGTTCATACTAAATTAATATAGTTTACTTGAACTTCATTGAGGACTTTTGCATCTGTGCTCATCAGAGATAATAGCATGTGGTTTTCTTTTCTTGTTGTCAACTTTATATAACTTTGGTGTCAGGGTGATTCTGAGCTCAAAAAATTAATTTGGAAGCATTCCCTCCATATTTATCTTTTGGAAAAGTTTAAGAAGGAGTGATATTAATTCTTTGAGTATTTGGTGGAATTCAGTAGTGAAATCTTCCAGTCCTAGGCTGCTCTTTGTTGTAAGTTTTTTTGACATTGATGAAATCATTTTATTTGTAGTAGATTTGTTTGGATTTCCTGTTTCTTTGTGATGTAGTTTTTGTAGGTTTTATGTTTCTTGAAACTTGACCATTTCCTTTAAATCATGTCAATGTTTTGGCATATAATTGTATGTAATAGTCCCTTATGATCGTTATTGTTTATGTGACATCTCTTTTAAACTCTTCCTTTTATTACTGATTTTGAGGATTATCTCATTCTTTGTTAATGTAGCTAAGGTTTTCTAAATTTTATTTTTTTAAAAAAGAACCAACACTTAAGTTGCTTTTTTCTATTATTTTTCTATTCTATAGTTTTTTTCTTTCTAATTCTTATTGCCTTCTGCTAGTGTTAGATTTACCTCCTTCCTCTTTTTCTACCTTGAGGTGTAAACTTATGTCACTTATTTGAGATCATTCTTCTTCTTTAATATTGACTTTTAATTTTATAAATTCCCCTCTTAGTACTACTTGTGCTGCATCCTGTTGGTGTGGTCATGTTGGGTTTTTCTTTTCATTTTTATTTGTGTTGAGATATCTTATTTATTTTTTATTTACTTTTTTAGTTATGGATGACAAGAGGATTCATTTAGACATAATTATAAAAACATGTAATATAATTTGTTCTAATGCAGTCCTCAGTACTTCCTCTTTCCCTCCCCTTCTCCTGTTTCCTGTACTCTACTGATCTTTTCTGCTATTTAGATATAGTTTATTTATTGATTTATTCATTTATTTATTTAGTGTCATGTGGTTGGACATGATGGTGAGATTCACTGTGGTGTATTCATAAATGTTCACAGGAACATTACATCATATTCATTCCATTGTCCTTCTCTATCCCATTCCTCCTTCCTTGCTTTCATTCCTCTTTGTCTACTCCACTATCTTTCTTCTATTTTTTAAAAAATCACACTTTCCTGCTCCCCATATTTTGGATTAGTTTTCACATATCAGAGAGAACATTTGTCTTTGACTTTGGGGAACTGGCTTTTTTCACTTAGTATGATAGTCCCCAGATCCATCCATGTACCAGCAAATGTCATAAAGTCATTCTTCTTTGTAGCTGAGTAATACTCCATCATGTGTTATATAACACATTTTTCTTTACTCATTCATCTGTTGAAGGACACCTAGGTTGGCTCTATTAGCAAAGCTATTGTGATTTGAGCTACTATTAACATTGATGTGACTGTGTCACTGTAGTATGCTGATTATAAATACTATGGATACATACTGAGAGTAGCTGGGTCATATGGTGGTTCCATTCCTAAATTTTGAGGAATCTCCATACTGCTTTCTAGAGTGGTTATGCCAATTTGCAGTTCCACCAATAAATATTTGATAGTACCCTTTTCCCCACATCCTTGCTAACATTTACTATGACTTGTATTCTTTATTTGTTGCCATTCTGACTGGAGTGAGACGGAATCTCAGTGTAGTTCTGATTTGCTTTCCCCTGTTTGCTAAAGATGTTGAACACTTTTTTATGTATTTGTTGACTTTTTGTATTTCTTCTTTGAAGAAGTGTCTGTTTAGTTCCTTTGCCCATTTATTGATTGGGTTATTTGGTTTTTTGATGTTAAGCTTTCTGAGTCCTTTGTATATCCTGGATATTAATATCCTCTCTGAAGAGCAGGTGGCAAAGATTTTCTCCCATTCTATGGGCTCTCTTCATGCTCTTGATTTTTGCCTTTGATGTGAAGAAGCTTTTTAATTTGATCCATTCCATTTATTGATTTTTTATTTTACTTCTTGTACTTTAGGAGTCTTTGTTAAAGATGTCAGTACCTCAACTGATATGATGGAGTGTGGGGGCTATATTTTCTTCCAGGATTTGCAGGGTTTCTGGTCTAACTTCCAGGTCTTTGGAACCCTTTGAGTTGATTTTTGTGCAGGGTCAGACATGGGGGTTTACTTTCATTCTACAACCAATGAATTTCCAGTTTTCAAGCACCATGTATTAAAAAGGCTGTCTTTTCTCCAATGTACGTTTTTGGCACCTTTGTCTAGTATGAG
Organism: Sciurus carolinensis; assembly: GCF_902686445.1. Lineage (NCBI taxonomy): Eukaryota > Metazoa > Chordata > Mammalia > Rodentia > Sciuridae > Sciurus > Sciurus carolinensis. The sequence goes on along the minus strand of NC_062216.1, from coordinate 53,242,138 downwards.
ATAACTGTATTCATGTGTATTCGTGTGTCTTCCATTGTATTCCATGGGTCATCATGCCTGTTTTGGTGCCAGTACTATGCTGTTTTTGTTTTTATAGCTCTGTAGCATAATCTGAGGTTGTGTTATTGTTATGCTTTCTGCTTTGGTTTCTTCACTAAGAACTACTTTGACTGTTCTGTGTCTCTTGTTTTTATCAAGCGAATTTCATAATTGCCCTCTCTGTGTCTATGAGGAAGGCCATTGCAATTTTGGTGGGAATTGCATTGAATCTGTATAGATTTTGGTACTACGGCCATTTTGACAATATTAATTCTGCCTATCCAAGAACACAGGGGATAGCTCCATTGTCTAATGTCTTCTTCAGTTTCTTTCTTTAGTGTTCTATGGTTTTTAATGTAGAGGTCCTTTGTTAGATTGACTTGAAATTATTTAACTTTTTTGAGACTACCATAAATGCAATAGTTTTTCTAATTTTCAGCAGATTCATTATTGAAACATGGGACACAAGCAATTTATTGGTGTTGATTTTTGTATCATGCTACTTGGTTAAATTCATTTATTAACTCTAGAAGTTTGGTGGAGAATTTTGAGTCTTCTATATATATTGGATCATGTCATTGGCAAATAGAGATAATTTGAGTTCGTCTTTCCCTATTCATATCCCTTTAATTCCCTTCTCTTGCCTAAATGCTATAACTAGAATTTCAAGTACTATGATGAATAGAAGTGATGAAAAAGGGCACCCTTGTCTTGTTCCTTTTTTGGGAGGAAATGCTTTCAATTTTCCTTTATTCTGAACAACTGTGGCTTTGTGTTTGTCAAATGTAGCCTTTACAATGTTGAGGTAATTTCCTTTTATCTGTAGTTTTTCTATTGTTTTAAATATGAATAGATGCTATACTTTGGCAAAAGCTTTTTCTGCATCTGTTGAGATAAATAAAACCTTTTTTTTTTAAAAGTCTATTTATGATGTGAATTACATTTATGGATTTTTGTATGTTGAAGGAAACTTGCATCCCTGGGATAAAGCCTACTTGATCATGGTACCCTATCTTTTTAATGTGTTTTTATATGTGATTATGTGATTTTGCCAATATTTTATTAAGAAAGTTTGCATCTGTGTTCATCCAGGATATTGGTCTAAAGTTTTATTCCTTGATGTATTTGTCTGATTTGGTATCAGGGTAATACTTGCTTTGTAGAATCAGTTTGGCAGAGTTCCCCCTTTCCTGCTTCTGGAATAATTTTCAGATTGATATTAATTCCTCTGTAGAGGTTTGGTAGAATTTGACTGAAATTCTATCAAGTACTAGGTTTGTTTTTTTTTTTAATTGGAAAGATTTTGATTTTTGCTTCAATTGCATTACTTGAAATTGATCTGGTTAAATTTTCCATATCCCCCTGGTTCAATTTGGGTTGACCAGGGATTTCTAGGAATTTGCTCATATCTTCAGAATTTTCTAGTTTATTGGATTATACATTTTCAAAATGGTTTCTAATGCTCCTCTGGATTTCAGTAGTATCTGTGGTGGTATTTACTTTTTTATCTCATATTTTGATAAAAGTTGAAAACTTTCCCTCTTTCTTTTGGTTAGTTTGGCTCAGAGTTTATCATTTTGTTTCAAAAAACCAACTCTCTGTTTTGTTGATCTTTTGTATTGCTCCTTAATCTCAATTTCATTGATTTGGCTCTGACTTTAATTATTTCCTTTCTGAATATGCTGTTGGTTTGTTCTTTCTCCAGGGCCTTGAGGTATAACATAAGATTATTTATTTGGTATCTTTTTATTCTTTTAATATAAGATTTCAATGCTGTGGACTGTCCCAGAAATTTCGATACATTGTATCACTATTCTTAATTTCAAAGTAATTTTTTAGTTCTCCCTTGGTTTCTTCTGCTATCAATTCATCTTTCAAATGTGTATTATTTACTCTCCAGGACTTAGAGTGGTTTCTGTTTTTTATCTTATGATTGATTTCTAATTTCATTCCATTATGATCTGATAGAATGCAAGGTAGTCTTTCTTTTTTTTGTACTTGTCACAATTTGCTTTGTGACTTAAAATATTGCTTATTTTTGAAAATGTTTCATGTGCTGCTGAGAAAAAAAAGTATATTTAGTCATTTATGAATGAAATATTCTATAGATATCTGTTAGGTTCATATTATAAATTATATTTTTTAGTCCTATAGAATCTTTGTTTTCATTTTAATGATCTATCCACAGTTAAAAGAAGCATATTAAACTCACTCCATATTATTGTATTGTGGTCTATTAGATTCTTAATATCAAGAAGAGTTAGTTTGCTGTATGTAGATGTTCCATTATTTGGGGCATAAATATTTATGATTGTTTTGTCTTGTTGATTCCCTTAAGCAGTATGAAATCACCTTCTTTGTCTCTTCTGACTAATTTGACTGGAATCCACTTTATGAGAATAGCTATTCCTGCTTGTTTAAGAGATCACGTGAACGGTCTATATTTTCCCACCTTTCTCCTTCAGTCTGCAGATGGCTTTGCCTGTGCATTTAGTTTCACAGACAGCATGTTGTTGGATCTTGATTTGTAATCCTGTCTGCCAACTGATTTCTTTTGATTGAAGAGTTTAGACTGTTTATATTTAGTGTTACTATTGAGAGATGATTTTTGTTTCCTGCCATTTTGATTTCTTTCTAATGTTTAAATTGAACTTGATTCTCCTTTAATTGACTATTCTTCTAGTGTAGTTCCTCCCTATGTTGGCTTTCATTTTCATTTCTTCTTCTTGAAATATTTTATTGAGTATATTTTGTAGTCCAGGCTGTCTAGTTACAAATTCTTTTTACTCTTACTAATCATGGAAGACTTTTATTTCCTCTTCAAATATGAAACAATTTTGCTGGGAATAGTATTCTTCATTGGCATCCATTTTCATTCAGAGCTTGGTATATATTATTTCAAGCCCTCTGACTTTCAGGTTCTGGGTTGACAAATCAGTTGAAATCTGGATTCATTTACCTCTAAATGTGACCAGCCATTTTTCTCTTGCAGCCTTTTGGATTATATCCTTATTCTGTATGTTGGGCATTTTTACAATGTGCCTTGGATCTATTGTGATTTTATGTATCTGGAGTCCTATATTTCTGCCATATTTGAATTTTCATCTCATTTTTAAGATTTGGAAAATTTTCTGACAATATTTCATTGAAAATATTGTACATCCCAGTAGTTTGTATTTCAGAGCCTTCATCTCTCCTAATGAATCTTAAATTTGGCCTTTTAATGTTATCCCAGACTTCTTGAATATTCTGTTCATGGTCTCTTAATATCCTTTTTCTATCCTCAACTTTAATTTCAAGATTATATACTTTGTCTTCAAGGTCTGAAAATCTATCTTCAGAGTTGTCTAATCTATTGTTGATGCTTCTTTTTTATATTGTTGAATTTTTATTTTATTTATTTTCTGTTTGGTTCTTTTTCAGAATATCTTTTTATTCAAGTGATGTTTCACTTCCTATATTTTCTCTCTGATTTTACTCCTTATATCTTTCTTTAGCTCTAGAACAGTTTTACTATGAACTCTCTAAAGTCTTTCTTGGCATTTACTCCCCTGTGGTGTCAATGGAGTCTGTTGCTGAACCATTATGGGCTCTTTGGGATGGTTTGCTCCCTTGATTTTTTATATTGATTGTATGTCTACCCATCTATTGGTATAGTTCTGGCTTCTTTTAAGTGAGGGACAACTATGTGAGACTCTTTTTCTTAAAAGCCCTGGGTTAGGAGAATATCCCAGATAATAATACTTTAATTCAATATATAACCTCTGCTCATCCTAATATCAGCACCACTTTAATAGGGGTATTTGTTACAATTGCTTCTAAGCCAAGCCTCATTCTATTCAATCTTGTAAGTAACAAAAACTTGTTGCAATTGTTTTCTGTGGTTTCTCAAACTCAGGTATAAAACTATAATAAAGTTCTGAAACAAGTTAAAAAACTAGTTGTTAAATTGAGTAAACTTACTATGACCTTATTAAGTAGGGTAAAAGAGGGGAGGAAGAAAGATTGGGCAAATTAGAAAGGGGAAAATACAGGGCAGGGGGAAGCTGTAAAAGGATAATTTATACTCAGGTGGAAAGAAGAAATAGATGAATAGTGGTAGAGGTAATAGAGGATATAGAAAGAGGATGAGTAGGGGGTAAAAGAAACAGGTATAAACTAGAGCTAGGAAAACAAAGATAGGAAAATTGATTCCAATTAATGATTTAAAGCATTTGATGAAGTACATTTAGATGGGTTGAAGGTACAATGTTGGCTATTGTGTTAAAAATTATTATTCTAGTTAAGGAATTATTTATATGACCAAAGTTGACATCAGACTTGTTAATAGTATACCATATCAAGGTAATGAAAATTCTTGTTGATTCTTGAATTGAATTTCACTGAAGTTTGGACATTGAGTAGCTATCTGTCAGTCTTTGGCTGTAGATCTCTCCTGTAATCTCTCCAAAGTTGCAAGGGCACAGGAGCTAATTCCCTAGTTGCTTTGAACCCCCATACCAGAAGCTTCTGGTTTGTCAGCTCAGGGACCTGCAGCTGACTGCTGGGAGGATGCAGTGTTGTGAGTTGGCTGTTTCTATTGTGCAGAAGTTCAGGATGCAGGCTCTGAAGTTCTCCTGTGTTTGCTGTGGGTCACTGTGTACCTGTTCCCCTCTACTGGATCCTATTCACAGTAGTGAAGATCTTGATGGCTGTCTGTCAGCACAGGAACTCTGGTTGTGGGTGATCTGTGGTGTGTAGGTATCCCAGCTGACATCGTTCTCTGAGGTACTGTAGTGAAGGGTCTTCAGCGGTTCACCTGGGCTCTCATTTCCATTGCCCCAGGTTGATGATTCCCTCTGCTTGTTGTCTCATGCAAGGTTCTGCAAGTATACAAATAATGCCCTCTTTCTCTTGCCAGTTGTGATCATGGTTCAGATTGTACACCTGTTAAGACTGGGATCAGCCTCTTCCTGCTGAGTAGACTATGGAAATTTTCTGTTGGGTTTCTATGTCTGTAGATACTCCGGAAGCTTCCCACTGATAAGACCCTGTGAACCCAGGGCCTGTCTATAGGCTTCCTGCTTCCTTGGGGCTTCCCTAGGCCAACCCCCAGTGTCAGTGGTTGGGGATTTGTGAATGTGCTTTCCTCTGTTCAGGGCTGAAGCGGCTTCATTTTTGTCTCCACCTGACTTGAGTGAGTGGATGCTGCACAGAGCTCAGAGGGTCTAGGTGCACCTCCCAGCACAGATCCCCACCAGCTCATTAGTTCCCTTTGTTTGTAGTAAGGGGGAAGGAGAGAGGGTTTCAGTGATTTTTGGGTAGTAGTGGTCCTTCTTGAAGTTATTTCCGGGCAGATTCTTGAGAGATCCCACTGCAGGGTTCTTCCCTCTGGTGTAATTTGCAGTTGTCTGGGACAGGGAAGATGCCATGCTGATTTAAGGGGAGACCCCCGACTCAGTTTCCTTTCCACAATTCAGTTTTAAGCTGTTTGTCTATCATAAGGACCCTTCTATTACTGTCATGCTTTAAATTTTGTCTATCTTTCCAACAGGTTTTAAGTGGGTCAACCAAAGAGAATGTGCACTCCCCACCCACTTTCTCTCTCTGTTGTCCCTCCCCTTCTCATCCACAGGTTTGGGTTCTACATTAGGGCCCTCAGAGTTTGTTTTCTCTGAGTTTGTAAACTATCTTCCAGTCTCTCCGGGTCTCAGGCTACGTACTACTGAGTCTTAGAGTATTTTTTTTTTTCTTTTTGTCATCTTCTCTCAATTCTACTTTTCCTTTGCTGCCTCCTTTCTGTGTTGCAAGGAGATCAGGACTCACTGCCTAGATCACTTCCACCATCTTCTACATCCTGTTGAAATATTTTTTTTTAAATTCCTTTTTGGACTCAAGATAAAATTCTATAGATATGCTTCTATACATAGAAAAATCCTCATACTCCATAAAAAAATTATAAGACTCAACTTATATACAAATTCAATAAAATAGCAGGATAGAAAATCAACATACAAAAATGGTAGTTTTCTATATAGAAATAATGAACTTGCTGGAAAAAAATCAAGAAATAAATCCAGTTCACAATAGCTACTCTACAAAAAATAGGATATTTAGGAAAAAGCTAAAATAAAATATATCTGACAAACAATAAGCTACTAATAGAATAAAATTATAAAGGACCCAAAATTGGAAAGAAATCCTGTGGTCATGTAAAGAATCAATATTATTAAAATGACCATACTGGATCTAAGATGGCAGACTAGAGGGTGACTGCATCTCCCTTCACTCCAGAACTCAGGATTCAAGAAGGGGAGGTATTGAGAGACTCGGACCAACATAGAACTGTGGGGTGAGTCTCTCCCAGGGAGAAGCTCGCCAGGGCTGAAGGTCCGGACAGTGGGCAGCTTCTTGGAGCAGGGCAGGGCAGCGAGAGTCTTCCCCAAGCAGCCCTGCTCCCTCCGGCAGCAGGCGCAATCCATAGCCAGCTTCTAGGAGCAGGCCCGCCCAGTGAGAGCTTTTCCGGACAGAGCCAACCTGAAGCCCTGGACCCAGTGACAGGCCCCGGCCCGCAGGCAGCTTCTGGGACCAAGGCAGGACGGGAAGAGGCTTTCCCCGAGCATCCCGGCTCCCTCAGGCGGGGGCAGGCCCTGTCTATAGCCAGCTTCTAGGAGCAGGCCCACACAGTGAGAGGATTTCCACACAGAACCAGTCCCCAGCCCTGGACCCAGTAGCGGACTAGGGGCAGCTTTTTCGGAAGCACTGCATTATCAAGTTCCTCCAAGACTTCAGGCTACTGAAGGCTGGAGGTGATATACTGAAAATCTACAGGGACACTATAAGTCAATAGAGGAAATCTGTATATCTCAGAGTCCCACTGATATCTGACCAATATGAGAAAACAAGGGAAGAAAATGTCCCAAACAAACCTAGATACTATATCAATAAAACTCAATGACAGCACAGAAGAAGAAATGTCAGAAAGGGAGTTCAGAATGTACATAATTAAAACAATCAGGGAAGCAAAGGAGGAGATGAAAGAGCAAATGCAGGCATTGAAGGAGGAGATGAAAGAGCAAATGCAGGCATTAAATGATCGCACCAATCAACAGTTAAAAGACCAAATACGGGAAGCAAAAGATCATTTCAATAAAGAGTTAGAGATACTGAAAAAAACAAACAGAAATCCTTGAAATGAAGGAAACAATAAACCAAGTTAAAAACTCCATAGAAAGCATAACCAATAGGATAGAACACCTGGAAGATAGAACCTCAGACATTGAAGATAAATTATTTAGTCTTGAAAACAAAATTGACCAAACAGAGAAGATGGTAAGGAATCATGAACAGAATCTACAAGAATTATGGGATATCATGAAAAGGCCAAATTTAAGAATTATTGGGTTTGAGGAAGGCTTAGAGAAACAAACCAAAGGAATGAACAATCTATTCAATGAAATAATATCAGAAAAATTCCCTATTCTGAAGAATGAAATGGAAAACCAGGTACAAGAGGCTTGTAAGACTCTAAATATACAAAATTATAACAGACCCACACCAAGGCACATTATTATGAAAATACCTAACATACAAAATAAAGACAGAATTTTAAAATGACAATACTATCCTAAGCGAGCTATAGATCAATACAATTCCCATCGAAATTTGAATAATGTTCTTCATAGAAGCAAATACTTCTCAATATAAGACATACAAATGACCAACAAATACTTGAAAAAAATGCTCAGTTTCACTGATCATCAGAGAAATGCACATGAGAATCATGATGAGATATCATCTTACACCAGCAAAAGTTTCTATTATCAAAAAGACAAGAAATAACAAATGCTGATGAGAATGTGTAAAAAGTAACTCTCATACTGTGTTGGTGGAAATTAAACTTGTACAGACATAATGAAACACGGTATGGAGATTACTCAAAAAACTAAAAATAGAACTATTTCATGATCTAGCAATTCCACTACTAAGTATACACTCAAAGAAGATTAAATCTTTATGCCAAAAAAGTACTTGCACCTCCAATATTTTCAGCACTATTCACAATAGCCAAAATATGGAATCAACCCAAATGTCTTCATTGGATGAATGGATAAAGAAAATGTGCATATTTATGCACATGAATACTACTTAGCCATAGAATGGATGAAAGCTTGTCATTTGCAGCAATGTGGATCCAACTGGAGAATCTTACATTGAGTGAAATAAGCCAGACAGAGAAAAACAAACATCACATGTTCTCACTCATTTATGGAAATTAGTTAAGTCAACCTTGTAGAAGTATGGAACAGAACAGCAGTCACTAGAGACAGAGAAAGGTAGGGGGACGAGGGACAGAAAGAAATTGAGAGAGACTTTTAAGGATTGGGAAGGGCACCATGGAGGGGAGGAAAATGCAAACTGAGAGTAGAAGAATGGATAGACATGATCAATGCGCAGTGTATACATGTTTGGAAATATCACAGTGAATCCCATTAAGAAGAGAGTATTGTACTACTTACAACGAGCCTGGAAAGAAACTAAAATTCAAAATTTGAAGTAAAGTTTCTACTGAAGACATATCACTTTTTCACCATCATAAAGTCAAAAAACATAGTTTAAACGTGGGAGACATAATTGGGGATTGTTTGTACCTGTTTTCTGACCAACGTGTGATTCACCTTGGATAGTGTTCTGTGTGCACTTGAGAGAAATGTGCTATTGGGTGAAAAGTTTTACACACACACACACACACACACACACATACACAGCTCATTTGTAATAGTGTTGTTTAATGATATTCTTTCTTTCTTGGTTTTTAGAAAATGTGATATTGAAGTTTCCTACTATTATTGTATTGCTATTTCTTCCCTCAGTTCTGTCATTGTTTTGTACATTTAGATACTCTGATATTGGGTGGATGTTTGTTTATAATTATTATATTTTTTTGTGTTTATTCAACTGTTTTGTCATTACCTGAAGACTTTAATTATGTTTTGTGAAGTTTTGAAAATTCACTTCACCTGACAAACATGTAGTCACTTCTGCTCACTTTTGTTTAACATTTATTTGGAATGTCTCTTTCCCTTCACTTTAGGCTACATATGTCCCAAAATCTGACATGTCTTTTTTAGACAGCACATTCTGTTAATTATTGCCTTTCTTCTGTTTATTATTTCTTTTTTTTTTTTTCTTTCTCTCAACTGATGATTTTTGTTGTTGTGTAGGTGTGTTTTGATTCTTTTCTTTGCCTTTTGTATAAGTATTGTAAAATTTTTGTGGTTCTCATAGAATTTGTATGGAACAAATTCTATTTATAACAGTTTGTCTTAAGCTGATAACTTACTTCAGTTTGTTGTATAGAGAGTCATTTACACTTTTGTATGCTTTCATATTGCTGTTTAGGGTCTTCGTTTAAGCATGAAGAATTCCATTTAGTACTTCTTGAAAGGCGGGTCTAGTGGTGATGAATTCCCTGATTTTATGTTTGTCTGGGAAAGTCTTTATCACTCCTTCACTTTAAAAGACAGCTTTTACAGGTAAAGTATTCTTTGCTCTTTTTTTTATTTTAACACTTTGAATATATTATCCTCCTCTCTCCCAACTTGCAAGATTTCAACTATGAAATTCACTGAAAGTATTGTGAAAACCCTCTTGCTGTTTTCAAAATTCTCTTTCTCATTGACTTTTGGAAATTTATTATGTACCTTACTGTAGGGTTATTTTTGGTTCACTAGACTTGAATAGTAGGAGCTTCATGACTCAAACTTTACATTTATTTTACAAGATTTGAGAATATTTCTGTCATTATTTATTTAAATATGCTGTCCACTCTGTTTTTCTCTCTTTTCTGTCTGGTACTCCATGAAGTATTACAGGTACACTTGATGATGTCTGATAAATCCTATAGGTTTTTTCTCACTCTTTTATTTTTAAATTTGGTTTTTCCAACTGGATGATTTTAAATGATGTGTCTTCAGGTTCTTTCTTCCATTTCATTGAATATGATATTAAAGCTCTACTAAATTTTTCAGTTCAGTCATTGTATTTCTTGACTCCAGGATTTCTGATTCTTTTTAGTTTCTACTTCTTTATAAATGTTTAATTTTGTTTATGTATTGTTTTCCTGAGTTTGTTTAGTTTTCTGTGTTTTCATAGCTCACTAAGTTTCTGGAAGACCCTTATTTTGAATTCTTTGTCAAGGAGTTTATAAATTTATATCCCTTTGACATTATTGCTGCATCTCTATTAATTTCTTTGATGGAGTCATATTTTTCTGATTCTTCTTGACCTGAGTAGACTGACACTGATTGCCATGTATTTGAAGGATTAGTCACTTTATTTATGGTTCATGTGATGGCTTCAGCAGAGAACAACTTTCTCCAGTCAGCCTGGATAAAAATTTTAAAGATCTCACTAATGTAATTCATGAATGCACCCATTTCTCTCTTCTTCTGCTTTGCCAATCTAGAGCCATACTATGTGTTGATCACCCATCTCTTTTCCCCAGGATGGTGCACTGAGGTGCCAGGATGATGGGTGCACCTCTCCTGAAGGAGCACTCCGAGGGATATGCACCATCTCCACATTTTGAAAGGTCAAACCAGTTGTTGAGATCTACTGAGATATACATGCCTTCTGTCAAGTAGTAGGTTTAAAGGGCATATGTTGGCAATGGACCACATGGGACACCTGTTTCAGTCTCCTCTAGGCCACGGACTGGCTGTAGCTCTGGGTTAGCTAACTCATTAATAGGATCTTTGTAAATGTTGGCTTACTGGGTCCATGTGCCAGTTATTGAGATTTGCAGGCTGGCTGTGTGAGTTCCTGACCATTTTCTTTGTGCTTAGCAATCCTTGGGTGATCTAGTTCTGCCTGTACCCTCAGAAATCTGGGTGAGGCTAGAGAGAAAATCCTGTGGAAGTTGAATGCTTGTTTTGTTCTCTCTTTCTCTTGAAGGGGGTCTGAGACGACCTCTCCTAGGCTTAAAACTGTGTCACCTTGGGGGAGGGGAGGTTCAGGTGACAAGAAACTCTTCTTCTTATTACCCTTTTCACAGTGGCAATTCTGGGAACTCTTTCCCAACAGATTATAGGGCCTCTAAAGTGAACTCTGCAGCTATTAAAATTATAGCCAATGGATGGTTGTTTAATTGATATTTCTGTGGGAGAGTGAAAGTTAGGTCCACTTACGTCATCTTACTAATTCCTTTGATTTTTAAAAATTTGTCTTATCTGAAAATTCTCTTGTTTATATTTAGAACAGCAATTTTGTATTATGTTTACACCTGTAGTTTTTTTACTAATCTGTGTTGATGCTATTGCATGCCATCAGAAATATGGAGACAGAATTTAGAAGATCCTCACTCTGGATCTTTCCCTTTTCATATTTCCATATATCCAGAAGCTATCATTTACTCATATTCATATTTTACACTTTCCAGGCCAATAGGAAATTTTTTTTATGAATATACATGCCATGCCAATTCCCACTGTCTCCATGGTAAATATCACAAAAATTATACTCTCTACAATTATTTTCCTTTTGAGGCTGATTCCCAACTAAATAACTTTTCCAGCTTTGTTTAACTCTTAAGCATCATTGAGTAGCTGCATTTGTATCATGTACAAAGGAGCAAGAATTGTAGAGTTCAATTTCTTTATTACTTGAAGCAAATATTCAAGTGTATGCAAAAGATTCCAATATTCTACAAATTATTTGTATATTCACTTATTTTAATTACTTTTCTCTCTTCAAACACATCATATCTCTTTTTATGTACTGCATCTATATTGATTTCTTCTTTTTTATTACTTGTACTAATTATTTTTGTCATCTCATTTTCTTGTACAGTTTAACTAGGGTTATTTTATTTTGAGGGGATGTCTTATGCTACATGATTGTATCCTAGAGACTTATTTTTCAACTGGATAACTATAGAAGTAGAAGACTATGTCTCCCTCTCTCACCCAGCATTTAAAGTCCTGCTTCTGGTTTTTACATCTTACCCTAAAATCTGATGCCACGTAATGAGATCATCACTCATGTCCTGCTCTGCTTTAACCTCCTTTTTAATTCTAACACTGGCATATTTATTCTTAGGTATTGCAGGAAAGTACACCTATAAATGAATTTTTCTATATTGCTAAATTTGTTCTGTGTTTTCAGTCATACACCTCCTTATACATACACATAATATTTTTTTCTTTTTTCTAGGCATTACTTAAAATTTTCTACTATAAATTTCCATTCATATAGGAAAATTTGAGATGTTCTAATAATTTTTATAGTGATTAAAGAACATGTAAAATACCATTGTAATTAAATAACATGGAATAATATGTGATTTAAATATTATGAAATATAATATCATTCTGCTTTGCCACCAACGAATTTTAATCACTTTCCACCTCAAATTTCTTTACCATGGTTGTACCTGTATTCCTAGGTTCTGTACTGTCATTTCTTCCCTTCACTCAGACCACAACTTTTTAGCTGGTAGCCATTCAAGTACCTGCCCACGTTCATATTGCTGTGTCATTTCCCAAGCCTAATGTATTGGCACACATATCAATTGCACAAAGAGATTTTTGTAACTCTCTTATTTAAATACTTCACCTTAGACTCCTTAATAAATTTCTCCATTTAAGTACTTCATTTTATTCATAGTACTTTTAATGATATATTTATCGACAAGAAGTTTATTGTAGTTTTTGCTTTTGTTTTTCTCCCTTTATGTAAAATAAACTCTAGGTGTGGATACAGTCCATTATCCATACAGTGCCTGTCACATGAATACACTGAAATATTTTAATTTTATGAATTGATTAAAGTGAAGTGTTTTACTTTGCATCAGAAATAATGTGCTCAAAACTATAAAATCTGTGTGAACTATACTTTAAATTAGGTATGGTCACAGTTTACATTTTATACTGTTTCATTTTACTTAATCAGTAAAACAGCACCAATATACACATCAGTGAAAAATCAAAATAAATAATTATAAATTACACTTAACATAAAAAGTATTTAATTGTAAAGTTTTATAGAAGTAAAATGTTTCAAATTATTACTTGTTTTTGTGTTCTATTAAAATATTTTTCTCTTTAATTGCCTTTATTTTAGTATCCAGATGCTATAAGTTTGGAGGGATTTTCAGTTATTATAGCTCAACTGCTTGGCTTTAATATAGGATTAACCTATGATGACACCAATAATTGTTCTTGTCCAAGAGCTACATGCATAATGAATCATGAAGCAGTGTAAGCCCTTTTTTTTCTTAATTAATTTCACATACACGTTCATGAGCTTGTTTTTAAGATGTGATGAATTTTTAAATCTTCTCTATTTATCTTCATAAGTTGGAAAGGCATGCTATTTTCTTTCTACGTGACCTGAGAGTGTGGGAAGTGATATGTACTATTAAGATATTTTCACTCAAGGGAATTAGAGGGATAAACTTTTAAGTTGATGACAATATGAAATATTATGTAAACACATGAACTATTGCTTTTTTTGTTGTAGTCTTTGTTACCCAAGACAAAGATAACCTAACATTGCCCTTAATAATAAAATAGTACTGGAAACTTTGGCTGTTGTCCTGAGGGAAAGAAAAAGGAAGACAGATTTGATGAAGAAAAAACTGTCCTCAGTTTGTGATGTTATATTGCCACCTAGAAAAATCAACAGAATCAATATACAATTAGGATAATAGCAAAATAAAAATTCATTAGGTAAATGGATCTAGAAAAATAGTATGTATATACCAGCACTAAACACATTAGATGACTTACTATACTGTTATAAGTATATACTGTTAAGTATATACTGTTAAGTATATACTTACTATATTGTTATTCTTTCCAGTAAAGGTTTATAAATTCAGTACAGTTTATATCAATATTTTATATCACATTTAAATTACTTGATAAATTCTATGAGAGGTGATAAAGTGGAGATGGTAAATAGGGGCAATATTTTTCAGAGTATGAGCTGGAATTTGTGATCAAAGGAAGGAATTTTTTATATGGAAGACAGTATCTATACCATCTCTAGACAGGGAAAAATAAAGAGAATATAGAAGCAATAATGTCAGACATCAGAATTAAGAGTAAAATTACAATAAATAGTAGAGGATAGAAGCTGTAGTGTATAATAGAGAGGCTTGGTCTTATTAGGACTGGGTACATTTAAGAATTGTGATGGAGGTTAGGAGAATAAATATGTACAGAGATATGTAGTTGGATTAATGAAGGTGTAAAGGTGAAGGCAGTTTCCTCTGATAGAAAACTAAGAGCTAGGTATGTAAGATCTCTGATGGAAAGTATGAAACAGTTGTTTTGGAGACTGGAAATTGAACTGCTTTAGGAAACATGATAGGAATGCTGACCATTTCAAAAACTTCAAATTTGTGATATAAACAATGTGAATTCAAACAGCATGGTTGGTGCTTTTGTTGGTCTACTTTCAGTTTTTGAGTTGCATATGCAGTGAAAAGGGAGAGTTAAGTTTTGTCAAATTAAAGTCTATGGGATTCAGAAAGAGATCTGTAGTATAATCTGCTTTCTCCTGAAATAATTGTATTTCATAATTTTTTCCCCCACACATGGAACTTTGTTTGAGAAATCAATGTATTTTGAGACAAGTGCCCTAGCTGACCTTATTCAAATGGTCTTTTAGACCAGGATGGTGATCTAATCCACAAAAAAATGAATTGTGTTATATTTTTTTTCATTTGTCTATCAAAATAGTGTACCAAGTATATACATATAGTCATGCCTCACATAATGACTGTCCATCAACAATAAACTACTTATACTACAGTAGTCCCATAAGACCATGTCACCTCGTAATGTTGTAGCCATCTTAGTTTGGAAAAGTAAACTTTGTGTTTGAATAATGACAAAAATCACATAATGATGCATTTCTCAGAATGTGACATATGACTAATAATTTTTTCCATCCTTAAATTAGTGTCTTAGTTCATTTTCTGTTGCTAATAACACAGATGGTAAATTTTACAGAAAATAAGTTTATTTTAGCTCACAGTTCTGGGTCACTGTTGAGGGGAAACATTGGTGGATGGCTTTCCTGAAGGCAAAGTCCTGAGGCATGTAGGTCATCACATGGCAAGAAACAGGAAATCTCAGCCCATGTTGCAGATGCCCGAAGGTCTTTGCTCTGGGCACTGCTGCTGTTGATGCTGTGGCAGATGCTCAGAGGTCTGTTGCCTTCCGTGCTGCCTCAGACACTGCCTCGGATGCCTGGAGGTCTTTTCTCCAGGTGTGGCTGCCATCTACTCTGCTGCTACCGCCGCTGCTCCTGCCACCAAAGCCATTGTCACCAAAGCTGTTGCCACTCCCCAGAGGTCAACTGGAGTTCTTCTCCCTGGGTGCTACTGCAGCTACAGCCACAGCTGTCACCACCACCATGCTGCTGCAGACCCCCCCACCTGCTGCTGCCCCTGTCTGGGGACATTGGCCAGGATCTGGATGTTCAGTGTTGGGGTGCCTGCTGGTTTGCCTGCGTCTGGGGTCTTCCTCCTGGGAGTATTGGTGGCCTCCATCTAGTTAATGTTTCTCAGGACTGCTCATCCTTGGTGGTCTCTCTCCAAATTCCAGTGGCACTGAGATCTTGGGACTACAATGAGGCTGAACCCAGAACATCTGACTCCCACATTGGTGGTAGCGACTGGGTCTGCCAGGGCTGGTCTGGGTCAGGTGGTTTTGTGGGAAGTCAAAGACAGGATTGAGAAGCTTGTAAACTCCAACAGAGACAGTTGTTCAATTTTCCATCAAGATTTATGTTATTTTCGTTTTTTTCTTCTCTAACATCTCCATATATGGAGCAAAGTATTTTTCATGCATCAGTTTATTGAGGATGGTGGTTTTGCAGTTCTGCTGTATATTCTTATATTTTTAATTTTTTTCTCTTTATATGTATTCTTTCTGTTTTCCTGGATTCCCTTTCTAACTTTTCTCCACCTAACAACAAACTTCTGTTAGTTCCTCTTCCACTCTTCCTGTGGATTTTTTCTTCTGGCTTCTCTTTCTCCCTCATGAACTTCATGTCCTGCACTATTTCTGTTCTCTCTTTGTCTACTGTATGAGATTGTAAATCTTCCTGGCAAATTTTCTGTTTATATTGTGGACAGTGATTGAACTCATCCTTGCTGTTTATAGCAAAAGGGCAGTGGGCACCTTAGTGGGAGCTATTAGATTTAATACTGTATGTTGTTTGCACTGGATGCTGTTGATATTGGTCTCCCTCTTAAAGGTCGGGTACCAGAAATCTTCAGGGACAATACAGGTCTATAGGGTAGAATCTGTACTGCACCAGACCCATACAACTACATGGGAAAACACACAAGCAACATGAAAAAACAAGGGAACAAAGGGCCCCAAACAAACCAAGATATCCCAATAAAAGACTCCACTGACAACACAGAAGAAATGTTCAGGAGGAGTTCAGAATGTACATAGTTAAACTGATCTGCAAAGTAAAGGACGGTATAAAGAATAAAGTCAAAGAGAAAACACAGGAAGTGAAAGAACACTTCGATAAAGTGTTAGAGATTGTGAAAAAAAAAAAAAGCAGAAATCCCCAAAATAAAGGAATCAATAAACCAAATTATAAATTCAATGGAAAGTATCACCAACAGACTAGACCATTTGGAAGACAGAACCTCAGACAATGAAGACAAAATATTTAATATTGAAAAAAAGTTGACTATGCAGAGAAGATAGTAAGAATTCATGAAAAGAACTTCCAAGAACTATGGAATAACATGAAAAAACCAAGTTATTGGGATAGAGGAAGGAGTATAGATACAAACCAAAGTAATTCACAATCTTTTCAATGCAATAATAACAGGAGATTTTCCAAACATAAAGAATGAAATGGAAAATCAAATACAGAAGGCTTACCGGACCCCAAATATACAAAATTACAGCAGACCCACACCAAGACACATTATAATGAGAATGACTAAAATACAGATTAAGGATAAAATCTTAGAGACCGTGAGAGAAAAAAAGCAAATTATGTAGAGGGGAAAACCAATTCGCATCTCAACTGATTTCTCAAAACAGATCCCTGAAGTTAGGAGGTCATGGAACAACGTATTTGAAGCTGTGAAAGAGTGGATGCCAACCAAGAATTTTATATCCAACAAAATTAAGTTTCAGAGTTGAAGATGAAATAAAAATGTTCCATGATAAACAAAAGTTCAAAAAATTCACAATTAGAAAGTCTGCACTACAGAATATTCTCGACAAAATATTCCATGAAGATGAAGTGGGAAAAAAAAGTGAAAATCAGCAAAGGGAGGAACTACACTAAAGGAATAGTCAAAGGAGAAACTAAATAAAATTAAATCCAGAAAGAAACCAAAATGACCAGGAATACAAATCATATCTTGAATGTTAATAACCTTGAATGTTAATAGCCTAAACCTATCGATCAAAGCATAGACTTGACTATTGGATTAAAAAATAAGACCAAACAATATGCTGTCTCCAAGAGACATGCCTTATAGGTAAAGACAGCCACAGACTGAAAGAGAAAGGATGGGAAAAAACATATCACTCATATGAAATTGCATAAACAAGCAGGAGTTTCCATCCTCATATCAGATAAAGTGAACTTCAAGTCAAAGTTAATCAGAATGGTCAAAAATGATCATTTCATTCTACTGAAAGGAATTATACATCAGCAAGACATAAGGATTGTAAATATTTATGCCCCAAACAATGCAGTATCTATGTACATCAAACAAACCCTTCTCTCTCAATACTGGACAGATCTTCTAAACAAAAACTAAATAAAGAAACTATAACTAAATAATGCAATCAATAATTTAGAATTAACAGACATATATAGAATATTTCATCCATCAATGAGTGAATGCACATTTTTCTCAGCAGCACATGCTTCCTTCTCTAAAATAGACCATATCTTATGTCTCAAAGCAACTCTTAGGAAATACAAAAAATGGAGAGAATACCCTGCATTCTATCAGATGATATGGACTGAAATTAGAAATCAACAATAAAAAAAATAGAAGCTACTCTAACACATGGAGACTAAATAATACAGTATTGAATGACAAATGAATAGTAGAAGAAATAAAGGATGAAATGAGAAAATACATAGAGGTAAATGAGAATACTAGTACAACATACCAAAATCTCTGGGACACTATAAAGGGCAGTACTAAGAAGAAAGTTCATTGCACTGAGCTCATTTTTTAAAAGAATAAAAAGTTAACAAATAAATGACCTAACATTACATCTCAAAGCTCTAGGAAAAGAAGAACAAATCAACACCAAAAACAGTAGAAGACAGGAAATAATTAAAATCAGAGCTGAAATCAATGATATTGAAACAAAAGAAACAATTGAAAAAATTGACAAAACAAAAACATTGGTTCTTTGAAAACATCAATAAAATTGATAAACTCCTAATGAAGAAAAAAAGAGAGAAAACCCAAATTACTAAAATATGTGATGGAAAAGGAAATATCACAACAGACACAGTTGAAATACAGAAAATAATTAGAAACTTTTGAAATTTATATTCTAATAAAATAGAAAATATTGAAGACATTGACAAATTTCTAGAGGCATATGATCTACCTAAACTGAATCAGGAGGTCACACGAGATTTGAACAGACCAATTTCAAGTAATGAAATAGAAAACACCATCAAAACCCTACCAATTAAGAAAAGCCTGGGACCAGACAGAGTCTCAGCCAAGTTATACAAGACACTCAAAGAAGAGTTAACACCAATACTTTTCAGATTTTTCCATGAAATAGAAAAGGAGGGAACCCTTTCAAATTCATTCTATGAGGCTAATATCACCCTGATACCAAAACCAAAGAAACATCAAGGAAAGAAAACTTCAGACCTATATTCCTGATGAATATAGATGCAAAAATTCTCAGTAAAATTCTGGTGAATCACACACAAAAACATATTAAAAAGATAGTGCACCATGATCAAGTGGGGTTCATTTCAGGGATGCAAGTTGGTTCAACATATGGAAATCAATAAACATAATTATCACATCAATAGACTTAAAAACAAGAATCATATAATCATTTCAATACAAGCAGAAAAAACATTTGACAAAATACGGCACCCCTTCATGTTTGAAACACTAGAAAAACTAGGGATAGGAGGAATATATCTCAACATTGTAAAAGCCATATATTCTAAACCCAAGGCCAATATAATTCTAAATGGAAAAAATTTGAAAGCATTCCTTCTAAAGACTGAAACAAGACAAGGATGCCCTCTTTCACCACTTTTATTCAACATTGTCCTTGAAACTCTAGACAGAGCAATTAGAAGAAATTAAAATATATAAATAGGTAAAAAAAGGACTCAAACTATCACTATTTGCCAATGATCCAAAAAAATTCCACCAAAAACTTCTAGAACTAATAAATGAATTCAGCAAAATAGCAGGATATGAAATCAATACCCATAAATGTTATATGTATTTATAACAGTAATGAATACACTGAAAGAGAAATAAAGAAAACTACTCCATTAACAGTAGCCTCAAAAAAAAAATTAAAATACTTAGGAATCAATCTAACAAAAGAGGTGAAAGATCTCTACAATGAAAACTACAGAACACTGAAGAAAGAAATTAAAGATTTTAGAAGATAAAAAGACTTCCTGTACTCCTGGATAGGCAGAATTAATATTGTCAAAATGGCCATATTACCAAAAGTGTTATACAAATTTAATGCAATTCCTATTAAAATCCCAATGACATTCTTCATAAAACTAGAAAAATCAATCATGAAATTCATCTGGAAAAAAAAGAGGCCCAGAATACCCAAAGCAATCCTCAGCAAGAAAAGTGAAGCAGGAGACATCAGAACACCAGACCTCAAACTGTACTACAGAGTTATAGTAATAAAAGCAGCATGGTATTGGTACCAAAACAGACACATAGACCAGAGGTACAGAATAGAAGACACAGAGAAAAAATACAGGTATCTCATACTAGACAAAGATGCCAAAAACATTCACTGGAGAAAAGATAGCCTATTCAACAAATGGTGCTGGGGAAAATGGAAAGCCACATATCACAAAATGAAATTAAACCTGTATCTCTCAGGCTGCACAAAACTTAACTCAAAGTTGATGAAAGACTTAGGCACTAGAACAGAAGAAATATTGGTCCAAATAGAAGAAAAATTGGTCCAAATCTTTACCATGTTGGCCTAGGATCTGACTTCCTTAACAAGACCCCTAAAGCTCAAGAAGTTAAATCAAGAATAAATAAATAGGATGGATTCAAACTAAAAAGCTTCTTCTCAGCAAAAGAAATAATGTGAAGAGAGAGCCTAGAGAATGGGAGAAAATCTTTACCACATGCACCTCAGAGCACTAATCTCTAGGATATATAAAGAACTCAAAATCTTAACACCAAAAAACAAATACCCAATCCATAAATTAGCTAAGGAACGGAACAGACACTTCACAGATGAAATAAAATCAATCAAAGAATATATAAAAAGATGTTCAACATGTCTAGCAATTAGAGAAATGCAAATCAAAATTACTCTAAGATTTCATCTCCCTCTAGTCAGAATGGCTATTATCAAGAAAATAAGCACCAATAAATGTTGGTGAGGATATGGGGGAAAAGATACACTCATACATTGATGGTGAAAATGCAAAATGGTGCAACCATAATGCAAAGTGGTATGGAGATTTCTCAGAAAACTTGGAATGGACCCACCATTTTACCCAGTTATCCCACTCCTCAGTTTATACTCAAAAGACTTAAAATGAGCATACTACAGTGATGCAGCCATGTCAATGTTTATAGCAACTCAACTCACAATAGCTAAACTATGGAACCAACCAAGGTATCCTTCAACAGATGAACGGATAAAGAAAGTGATATATATATATATATATATATATATATATATATATATATACACATATATACACACAATGGAGTATTACTCAACTTTAAAGAAGAATGAAATTCCAGCATTTGCTGGTAAATGAATGGAGCTAGAAAATATCATACCAAGCAAAATAAGCCAAACCCAAAAAACCAAAGACTGAATGTTTTCTCTGATATGTGGATTCTAATTCACAATAAGAGGGGGGATAGGGAATAAATAGAGTTACTTTATATGAGGTACAGAGCAGTGAAGGGATGATAAGTGGTATGGGGGTAGGAAGGATAGTAGACTGAAACAGACATTATTACTTCATGTACATATTTGACTGCATGACTGATATGATCCTACAATATGTACAATCTAAAATAAGAAATTACACTCCACTTACGTATGATCTATCAAAATGTATAAATGACTTCTACTGTCAGCCATAACTAATTAGATCAAATAAAAAATAAAAAAAACAGGAAGTCTCTCTCTCTCTCTCTCTCTCTCTCTCTCTTTCTCTTCTTCTCCCTCCCTCCCTCTTATGGTCTCTTGCTTTTCTCAGAAAGCCACCAGTGTTCAATCATGGTGGCTCCACTCTGGTGACTAATTTAATTTTAACGCCCTTTCAAAGGCCCCAATTCTAAATACCATAGTCAAATTAAGCTTGCACCTGCTTAATAACTTACAATGGGTATTAAAAGGCAAGATGATTTCATAAGGAGCAAAACATATTCAAACCAAAGTTTTGGGGGAAAATAATAAAGTTAAGCAATATTGAAATTAAAATTTATTTATTTAATTAAAATTAAAATTATGGTGATTTAATCTCTGCTAAGATATAAATTTTTTTATTTGAGTCATCCTATGAGTTATATTTTGTATATTTGTATACAAATTTGCATGGAATGTTGTATATATGAAAATATTTTATTAGCAAGGTTTGTTTACCTGAGGAATATTATTTCATTTTAGGAGATCCAGTGGTATGAAGATTTTTAGCAATTGTAGCATGAATGAATATAGGCATTTTATTTCAAAATTTGGGACTCCATGTCTTCAGGCCCTTTCATATTTGCAACCATTATATCAAAATCAACCAGTGTGTGGTAATGGAATTTTGGAACCTAATGAAGAATGTGACTGTGGTAATGAAGAGGTAAGCAATAAATTTGAAGTTTCACCACAATTTTTACATTTCTAACAAATATAAAACATGCTTCTCATGGTATATACAGAATGATATATGCACTATGTCTTCAATTAATAACAGATCTGAAAATGAAGATAAATTTAAATCAATCCCTTTCCAACACTTCTTCAATTGAGAAGATGTGTGTCATGAAGGCTTAGTTAGCAAAGCTGTTGCAAATCATGTCTTTAGATAGGTTTTGAAAAAAAAAAAAAGGATAAATTAAGTCCTTGTTAGCTACTATTCAAATCCTAAGTCATGTGGCTTCATTCTTTGTTTTCTATACAAACATTGGTGAAATTTGATCTAAATTTTCCCTATCTTCTTGTGGTTGCATGAATTTCTGAACATTGTAATGGGTTTATTTAATCATTCTCAAACATTCCTGAAATTATGAGGTTTTGAATGATCAAATTTTTTTCTATTTTTTCATCACTTGATTACAGTTCCGTCAATCAGATTTGGGTGTACACTACTCTCAACAAGTGGGACCACATATTTAGTCTATTATAAACATCATTGTTCCAAAATATTTAACAATTCCCCTCATTTATCCAAAATAAAGTCTCTTCATGATTTTTCCCCTACCAGTTTCATGAATTCTTTCCCCTTACAAAAAAAGTCGACGACCGAGGATGGGCGCCATCACTGATTGGTCGCAGTCGAGGAGCCAGTTGGTGGGTGAGTCAGGCTGCCTGCATCTCTGAGGTAGCAGGTGGGCACCCAACTCACCTGCCTTGGGGAGCTAGGAGGCGGGCAGCCAACTCGCCCAACCACCAGGCCAAGGTCTGTCGCCATTGCGGAGCAAGCCGACAGAGGAGCCAGCCGCCTGCATCGTGGAGCTAGCCAGAGGCTTCTTTATAGGCTGTTACAGGCATTTTGAATTAATCCTGAGGGCGTGGCCATTATCATCGGAAGGGCAGCTCCATTCCTGAGACACCTACAGGATGTTAGAGGACCTTTGACAAGACCCAAGAGTCAAGAAGAGGAGGTATTGAGAGACTCGGGGCCAACTCAGAGCCACCAGGTGTGTCTCCCACTGGTCGGGTTCCCCGGATGGGGCAGTAGTCCTGAAATGCAGGGAACTTTGTGGAGTAGAGTGGCCCAGTGAGACTACCTGCTGGAGTCAAGAACCCAGTCAACCAGGAGCATTGCAGAGGAGGGCCGCTCAGCGAAAGACTTCAACACAGAGTGAGGGTCTGAGGCCCAGGCGGTAGCTCCGGTCCCCAGGGAGCATAGCAGAGGAGGGCTGCTCAGTGAGAGAGTCCCTCAGGGCCAGGCTCCCCAGCCCAGGTGGTAGGTCAGGACACCTGGGAACATCACAGAGGACTTCCCAGTCCAGGTGGTAGTTCTGGACCCAAGGGAAATTCTCAGAGGAGAGCTGTCAGCAAAGCTTGCCCACCGAGTGAGTCTTCCCCGCTGGTTGAGGAGTTCCCACCAGGGCAGTAGAACCAGAGACATAGGCCCAGATCAGATGTGCCCCAGTCTGCAGTCTAGTCCCCTTTCGACTGACCTTCAGTCAACAAGTGGAGATGCCTATGCCCACTGAGAGGGAATATACCCCACCTGAAGGCCACCACCCCTAGAGGGGCAGCTTCCTAGTGGAGCACCGCATTATCAAATTCCTCCAAGACTTCAGGATACTGAAGGCTAAGTGGTCAGTTACTGGAAATCTACAGAGACAGTATTAGTAAGTAGAGGAAATCTGCAATATCCCAGAGTTTCACTACTAGAGGAGTAGATACCTGAGCAATATAAGAAAACAAGGGAAGAAAATGTCCCAAACAAACCTAGACAGTATAGCAATAAAATCCAATGAGAGCATGGCAGAAGAAATGTCAGAAAGGAAGTTCAGAATGTACATAATTAAAACGATCAGAGACCCAAATGAGGAGATGAAAGAGCAAATGCAGGCATTGAATGAGGAGATAAAAGAGCAAATGCAGGCATTGAATGATCGCACCAATCCAGTTAAAAGAGCAAATACAGGAAGCAAAAGATCATTTCAATAAAGAGTCAGAGATATTGAAAAAAAAAAAATTCTTGAAATGAAGGAAACAATAAACCAAATTAAAAACTCCATGGAAAGCATAACCAATAGGATAGAACACCTGGAAGACAGAACCTCAGACATTGAAGACAAAAAATATTTAATCTTGAAACAAAAGTTGACCAAACAGAGAAGATGGTAAGAAATCATGAAAAGAATCTATAAGAATTATGGGATATCATGAAAAGGCCAAATATGAGAATTATTGGGATTCAGGAAGACACAGAGAAACAAACCAAAGGAATGAACAATCTATTCAATGAAATAATATCAGAAAATTTCCCACATCTGAAGAATGAAATGGAAAACCAGGTACAAGAGGCTTATAGGACTCCAAATACACAAAATTAAAACAGACATACACCAAGGCACATTATAATGAAAATACCTAACATACAAAATAAAGACAGAATTTTAAAGGCTGCGAGAGAAAAGAATCAAATTACATTCAGGGGGAAACCAATACGGATATCAGCAGATTTTTCAATCCAGACCCTGAAAGCTAGAAGGGCCTGGAACATTTTTCAAGCCCTGAAAGAAAACGAATGCCAACCAAGAATCTTATACCCAGCAAAACTTACCTTCAGATTTGACAAGGAAATAAAACTCTTCCATGATAAACAAAAGCTAACAGAATTTACAAAAGGAAAACTGGCATTGCAGAATATTCTCAGCAAAATATTCCATGAGGAAGAGATAAAAAAACAACAATGTAAATCAGCAAAGGGAGGAACTACCCTAAAGGGACAGCCAAATAAAGGAGAAACCAAGTTGTGTAAAAAAAACAAAACAAAACAAAAAAAGAGCCAAATGACCAGGAATACAAATCATATCTCAATAAAACCCTGAATGTTAATGGCCTGAACTCATCAATCAAAAGACATAGACTAGCAGATTGGATTAAAAAGAAAGACCCAACAATTTGCTGCCTGTAAGAGACTCATCTCATAGAAAGAGACACCCACAGACTAAAGGTGAAAGGATGGGAAAAAATATACCATGCACATGGACACAGCAAAAAAGCTGGAGTATCCATCCTCATATCACATAAAGTGGACTTCAAGCCAAAGTTAGTAAGAAGGGATAAACAAGGACATTTTATACTGCTTAAGGGAAGCATAAATCAGAAAGGCATAACAATCATAAATATATATGCCTCAAAGAGTGGCTCATCCACATACATCAAACAAATCCTTCTCAATTCCAGAAAAAAAATAGACCACAACACAATAATACTAGGTGATTTTAACATGCCTCTCTCACCACAGGACAGATCTTCCAAACAAAAATTGAACAAAGAAACCATAGATCTCAATAACACAATCAATAATTTAGAGTTAACATACATTTATAGAATATGCCATCTAACAAAGAGCGAATACACTTTCTTCTCAGCAGCACATGGATCCTTCTCTAAAATAGACCATATTTTATGCCACAAAGCTAATGTTAGCAAATACAAGAAGATAGAGATACTATCTTGTATTCTATCATATCATAATGGATTGAAATTAGAAATAAATGACAGAATAAAAAAAAGAAACTTCTCCAATACCTGGAGATTAAAAAATACACTATTATATGATGAATGGATAACAAAAGACATCAGGAGGGAAATAAAAAAATTCTTAGAAGTAAACGAGAACAAAGACACATCATATCAAAATCTCTGGGAAACTATGAAAGCAGTACTTGGAGGAAAATTTATTTCATGGAGTTCAATCAATAAAAGAAGAAAAATCAACAAATAAATGACCTAACACTACAGCACGAAGTCCTAGAAAAAGAAGAACAGAGCAACATCAAAAGTAGTAGAGGACAGGAAATAGTTAAAATCAGAGCTGAAATCAACAAAATTGAAACAAAAGAAACAATCAAAAAAATTGAAAATATAAATAGTTGGTTCTTTGAAAAAATAAACAAAATTGATAAACCTTTAGCCACACTAACAAAGAGAAGAAGAGAGAAAACCCAAATTACTAAAATTTGGAATGAAGAAGAAAATATAACAGACAGGAGTGAAATACAAAACATAATTAGAAGCTACTTTGAAAATCTATACTCCAACAAAATAGAAAATCTCGAAGACATCAGCAGGTTTCTAGGGACATATGAATTACCTAACCTGAACCAGGAGGACATACACAATTTATTTATTTATTTATTTATTTATTTATTTATTTATTTATTATTATAAGTATTTAATTTTATGTACATATTTTACTATATGTATTACTAATGCAATACTATGATTATTTTCATATCATATGATATAATAAAATGTTTTATGATATAATAATTTATAATAATGTAACACTAAAATAAAAATTCCAGTTAGTGAACATTTGATATAGGCTAGATAATTTTGCATAACCTATATCACAATAAGTCTTTTAAATGGATCTATTATTTCTGTTTTTAGATGAGGAAACTGAGGCACAATGTAGTTAAATAATTTGCCCAGTCACAACCATAAGTAATAGCAGAAAGGTTATTTGTTACTCACTGGTGACTATATGTTGGTAACTACTATCACATCTGTTAATTCTTCAGCTACAGAGTCACATTCTCCTGCAATCAGGTCTCACTCTTGCCTACATGGGTCTGCCTCCTGCTCCTGAACAATACTTCTGTAGACATTGAACAGATACCTCAGCCCTTCATTATTCACAGGCATGTCATCTGCATTCCAGGCTTGTTTTCCTGACATACACAATTTAAATAGATCAATTTCAAGTAATGAAATAGAAGAAGTCATCAAAAGCCTACCAACAAAGAAAAGCCCGGGACCAGATGGGTTCTCAGCCAAGTTCTACAAAACCTTTAAAGAAGAGCTCATTCCAATACTTCTCAAAGTATTTCATGAAATAGAAGCAGAGGGAACCCTCCCAAACTCAATTCTGTGAGGCCAATATTACCCTGATACCTAAACCAGACAGAGACACATGGAGGAAAGAAAATTTCAGACCAATATCCTTAATGAACATTGATGC
Organism: Sciurus carolinensis; assembly: GCF_902686445.1. Classification (NCBI taxonomy): domain Eukaryota; kingdom Metazoa; phylum Chordata; class Mammalia; order Rodentia; family Sciuridae; genus Sciurus; species Sciurus carolinensis. Next base: position 53,214,961 of record NC_062216.1, on the reverse strand, counting down.
AAAAATTCTCAAAAAAAACTTAGCAAATCGCATACAAAAATATATTAAAAAGATAGTGCACCATGATCAAGTGGGTTTTATCCCAGGGATGCAAGGTTGGTTCAACATCCAGAAATCAATAATTGTAATTCACCATATCGACAGACTTAAAGTCAAGAATATCACATGATTATTTCAATAGATGCAGAAAAAGCATTCGATAAAATACAGCACCCCTTCATGCTCAAAACACTGGAAAAAATAGGGATAGTGGGAACATTCCTTAACATTGTAAAGGCCATCTATGCTAAGCTCATGGCCAATATCATTCTAAATGGTGAAAAACTGAAAGAATTCCCCCTAAAAACTGGAACAAGGCAGGGATGCCCTCTTTCACCACTTCTATTCAACATTGTCCTAGAAACTCTAACCAGAACAATTAGATAGACCAAGGAAATTAAAGGGATACAAATAGGAAAAGAAGAACTCAAACTATCCCTATTTACTGATGACATGATTATATATTTAGAGGAACCAGGAAATTCCACCAGAAAACTTTTAGAACTCATAAGTGAATTCAGTAAAGTAGCAGGATATAAGATCAGTGCTCATAAATCCAATGCATTTTAATACATAAATGATGAATCTTCAGAAAGAGAAGTTAGGAAAACTATCCCATTCACAATAGGTTCGAGAAAAATAAAATATTGGGAATCAATCTCACAAAAGAGGTGAAAGACCTCTACAATGAGAACTACAGAACACTAAAGAAAGAAATTTAATAAAACCTTAGAAGATGGAAAGATCTCCCATGTTCTTGGATAGGCAGAATTAATATTGTCAAAATCACCATACTACCAAAAATGCTATACAGATTCAGTGCAATTCCAATTAAAATCCCAATGACTTACCTCACATAAATAGAGCAAGCAATTATGAAATTCATCTGGAAGAATAAGACATCCAGAATAGCTAAAGCAATCCTTAGCAGGAAGAGTGAAGCAGGGGGCATCGCAATACCAGACCTTCAACTATACTACAAAGCAATAGTAACAAAAATGACGTGGTATTGGCACCAAAATAGACAGGTAGATCAATGGTACAGAATAAAGGAAACGGACACAAACCCAAACAAATACAATTTTCTCATACTAGACAAAGGTGCCAAAAATATGCAATGGAGAAAAGATAGCCTCTTCAACAAGTGGTACTGGGAAAACTGGAAATCTATATGCAACAGAGTGAAACTAAACCCATATCTCTCACCCTGCACAAAACTCAACTCAAAATGGATTAAGGACCTTGGAATCAGACCAGAGACCCTGCATCTTATAGAAGAGAAAGTAGGTCCAAATCTTTAACATGTTGGCTTAGGATCAGCCTTCCTTAACAGGACTCCCATAGCACAAGAAATAAAAGCAAGAATTAATAACTGGGATAGATTCAAACTAAAAAGCTTTCTCAGAAAAGGAAACTATCAGCAAAGTGAAGAGAGAGCCTACAGAGTGGGAGAAAATCTTTGCCACTCATACTTCAGATAGAGCACTAATTTCCAGAATATATAAAGAACTCAAAAAACTCTACACCAAGAATACAAAAAACCCAATCAACAAATGGGCTAAGGAAATGAATAGACACTTCACAGAAGAAGATCTACAAGCAATCAACAGATATATGAGAAAAAGTGTTCAACATCTTTCGTAATGAGAGAAATGGAAGTCAAAACTACCCTACGATTCCATCTCACCCCAAATAGAATGGCATTTATCAAGAATACAAGCAACAATAGGTGTTGGCAAGGATGTGGGGAAAAAGGTATGCTCATACATTGCTGGTGGGACTGCAAATTAGTGTAGCCACTCTGGAAAGCAGTGTGGAGATTCCTTAGAAAACTTGGAATGGAATAACCATTTGACCCAACTATTCCGAAGGACTTAAAATCAGCATACTACAGAGATACAGCCACATCAATGTTCATAGCTGCTCAATTCACAATAGCCAGATTTTGGAACCAACCTAGATGTCCTTCAATTGATGAATGGATAAAGAAACTGTGGTATATATATATACAATGGAATACTACTCAGCCATAAAAAAAATAATAAAATTATGACATTTGCAGGCAAATGGATGAAGTTGGAGAATATCATGCTAAGTGAGATAAGCCAATCTCAAAAAACCAAAGTACAAATGATCTAGCTGATAAGCAGATAATGACACATAATGGGGGGTGAGAGGGGGCGAGAATAGAGGAAGGAGGGACTGTATAGAGGGAAAAGAGGGGTGGGAGGGGTGGGGGGGGAAAAGCAGCTGACTACCACATTTACATACTATTAAATTCCTATTAATCATCTTCTCCAAAAGACTGAAACTTATATGTGTGAGTCTGTTTATCTGTGTGTGCATGCATGTGTGGGTGTAAAAGTTTTCCAGTTATTATGCTTTCCTTGACTCCTCCCTTACTCTGCTGATAAGCAGTACCAAATTCCTCTTGCATTCTCTTATACCTAAATATGATACCCATCTCCTTGCCAATAAATAGTGGCTATTTTTAATGAAAGAAAGAATGATGCAACCCATTCTGTGGCTAGATCTGCACACTGTGGTTTTCTACAACTACAGACTCTGGGAAGATTGACATTTATAACAGACACTGTCAGTGCCCAACAGCATGTACCTTTGGTGCAGAGTGTTTCATTACATGTACCAAAGTCTTGGTCCTGGACTGCTTTTTGTGACCTTAACAGTGAGTACAGTCATTAGCAGAGTGGGCTTAATGCACTTGGGAACTAACAATTGACTCTCAGATAATCATGATGATCAACTGGTTAACAAATGTCCCAAATTACTGCATCTTGTGAAGAAATTCTCTGAAGAATGTTCCGCATCAGCTTTTGGTACCCTGTGCCCAATTGGCTAAGTCCAGCTGCCACTTGTTTTAATTAATTTTTTTGCAGTGAGGCTTTACTGAAATACCCATTTTCATATTCTCTATTGCTGCTTTTGTGCTGCAACATAAGTGTGAATAAGTTGCTGTGGAGATCATACTGTGAGCAGCTTGGAAATAAGCACTGTTTGGTCCTTTACAGTCAAGGTGGCTGACTCCTGCTCCATACCCTCTGTCAGAGGTTCTTGTGGGATTTAGTTTAGTTTGCTGGAGTAGTAAAGAGTGCACTAACCCACATGTAGTAGTTGCTTCTCTTCCCTGACATTCACATTCCCATCCCAGGGGCTTGGTGGTAGGCATAATGGAGTTTTAATGGTATGCTCACTGTAATCCCTGACATTTGTGGATATGTTACAATACATGGCAAAGTACTTTTCAGAAGTAAGTAAGATTGTGAACTTTAAGAGGTAGGGATTATCCTGGATTCTCTGAATAAACTTCATTTAATCACAAACCAGACTTCACCTGGGATCAGTTGCCTCACAAGATGATGTTTGCTCTTCCCAAGCTCTGCATCCAACTTCCTCCCTTGGTTCTAGATCACCAATTAGAGTCAAGTGTAAATATAGTTCAAGTGAGAAGACACTCTCTGATTATGGAATAAATTATCGTTATTTTTTTTAATTTATAGGATTTTGCTGATATGCATAGACAAGAATATGCTATGGACAGATGTTAAGGACGTTACCCCAAGTTTTAAAATATGTTCCTGAATAGGGTATACTTTATTGATAGGGAAGGCTTTGTGGAGAATGACCTCAATACTTGGAAAGCAAACCTAAGGCCATTCTTAATGTACTGCTAAATTGATCCCTAAAGATTGGAAACAATCTATCCTACAATAAATGAAGTTGAGATACCAGAACTTGGCAGTTAGGGATCAAAATTTCAAAGCAGCAGTAACTTGAAAAGTTCACAACATTGTTGAAAATCTTAACAATGTATTTCTTCTGTAGAATGGGGTTGGTCATTGAAGGCATCATTATGGAGCTGGTTTCCCTTATATCACTAGGATCACTAGATTCCATAATAACAGAGGCTAAGGGGCAGCATTTGACCATGTAATGTAATTAGCATGGATGTAATTAGCATAATGGGAAGTGAGGCATAGATGACAGCTAAGGGTCTTGACCTGCAAGGATTTATACTTATGGCTAAGAGATCTGGCCACTCCATGACATTTTTTCGATGTATACAACCAAAAATTAAGGAAAGATGCACACAGGATCTGTGCAGTTGCTTTAAGTGGAAAAATCACAATCCATTGCCCAATTTCCAGATCTAAGTCAGTTCTTAGAGCTACAGCTATTTATTTGGATAGAGTATGAGATCCTATAATGCTCCAGCAAGGATAATTAGCTATTTATTCAAGCATTTGCCCCAAAGTGACCCACAGCCATTTACTAGAGTAATTTTACACTGTGGAATGGTGAATACCCTGGTCATTGCCGTATACAAAATCTGTGGTCACAGTGTGTACATCAGAAGGTCCAGAATACCATTCATTGTGTTTGTAGTAGCAGTGCAGAGAATCCAGGCAATTCTTGGAGTTCCTGAAAAAATCCCTCTGATAGGGGTTCAAGAGGCTCTATCATCTTAGCTTATTATCCTTCCAGAAGTCCTTTAGCGACCCACTAGGGTGGATCTACTTGGAAGTCGACAAGTGCTCACATTCTCTAACCTGTGCAGTATGAACTACAAAGATAGGAAATGCCAAGTGGAAGCAACTGAAATTACCAGAACAGAAAATAAGGACTAATATATACTTGCTGAAGAAATTAGAAAGTAATCTAAACTATATGAAAGTTAAATGATTTGATAACCAAGACATTTGAAATATATTGTGTGCAGAATCTATACTAACAGCGGTGACATCACAGGCCCCCAAATATCATCATGGTTGGCACAGAGTCTGTTTCCATGGTCGTGTCAATGCAGGTGCTTCGTAAAATAAATAAAGGAAGAAGGTACCACTAACACTAAAAAAATACACGAATACACATTAAATGTATTTTATTATACTTGTTATACTTAGTCACAGTAGGAATCTTCAAAAATAATTAACAACACAATTGAGGAAAGTTTATGTTTTCTCCTGAAAATTTACCTTTTTTAAAACATTCCCTGAAAATATATTTCCATGTTAGTAATTTATGAATACATTTCCAATATTTCAGTGAGCAAATGTTACTAATCAACTGTTAATTTAGATGCTATTTTCTTAGTGCTTTCTAAGCTACAGGGTAGCTTAGAAAGAGTAAAGAAAGAAAGTAAATCTTCATTGCATGTAATTATATTGTATAGTGGGTTAAACATGGAGTTTTGAATTGATGTTAAGATGAGGAAACAAGTTCTTAAATGGTTCAACTGGAATAATAATTCCTCTTTGGGGATTTTAGGAATGTCAATTTAAAAAGTGCTGCGATTATAAGACTTGTAAACTGAAAGGCCCAGTAAAATGTGGTTCAGGATCATGTTGTACATCTGAATGTGAGGTAAGTTGCTGACATTCCTGAAACAGAACTTCAATTTTAATTCTAGAAGACTGTATTAACTGAATCAATATAGAATTTGTAAAAAAAAAAATAGAATTAAGTGAAATAAAATAGAAATTACATAAAGAAATAAGTATATAAGGAAAATTGTTATGAAATAAAGAAGACATCTCAGACTGGTACTGATTTTTCTGTAGTGTTGAACCACAAAGTCTACCATCTTCTAAATTATCAAATAAAGAGGAGAAAGAATATACATATTTCTATGTCAAAAATACTGATACTTAAATACATCTTAAAGTCAAATGAATGATAAGTTACTAAGTATGAAGAAATTATAACAGGAAAACAGGAAAAGTGTATAGTATGCAAAATATGAAAACACATACAATAACAATGGTTATTGTACTGGAATAGTTATATAAATTATTCCATAATGTTCTAAAGTTAGTAAATGTGGGTTATTAATACAATGTTATCTCTAATACAATAAGTTTGGATAAGAAAGCAGGTTCCATAGTGCAAGATATTTTATGATTTCAGTTCTGGTCAATCACTTATACTTAAACACTACATATATTCTTTCCTCCCAATTTTTCTATTAAGATCTAACTTAGTTCAACAAAATTCTGTTAGTGAGGATTTCTTGAGTGTTATAACTGGTAATGTCACAGTCAAGGGTAGGTGATTTCCACATGCCCTCTTATTTACAAGTTCCCCCTTATTTCTTTGTTGTCAATCCATACTTCCACCCACAGCTCCTAGTAATCACCAGTCTGTTTTCTGCCTTTATAATTTTGCTTTAACAAGAATATTGCATATATTAAATCATACAATATGCACAAATATATGATTTAGATATTGTAGCACAATGAATTTGAGATTCATTCATGTCCTGGTTTTATCAGTTCGTTCATTTTGTTGCTGAACAGAATTAAACATATTAGAGTGACATACCACAGTTTATTATTCCAGTCCCCAGTTGAGGAACATCTGGGTCATTTTCAGTTTGGGGAAATAAAAATGTACCTGCTACAAATAGTAGATTGTATATGAATATAGTGCTTCATTTCTTTTGGCTGGATACTTTGAAATAGGATTGCTGAACCATATAGTAAATGTACATGAATTTGTGCTACTTTGAATTCCAAACAACTACTTATAAAATGTACAGTTGTTTTGCAAATTAAATGTAAGCTCTAAAACTATACAACTACTGACTTTATTTTATCTTCACTCTTGGTTTGCTATTTTTACATTTTAAAAATAATTTCACTGGTTGCTCCAAGGTTTACAAATCTTTGATTAGTCAGAGACTAATTTCATATACCATACCACTTCCTGTGTAGTAAATGGATCTGATAAAAGAACATTCCTATTTACTACAAACACAAAATATGTTGCTGTTATTTTTGCTTTAGTCTTTTATATTTAGATCAAGTGAAAGAAGAAAAATATAAATTTATAATTAATACAATTTATTCCATTTCCAGCTCTAATTTCCTTTATCTGTTCAGTATTATATGTCTTGTATCTAAAAACCTTCCCTTAGTATTTTTTTGTAATGTGGGTCTGCTGAAAATGAATTCTCTCAGTTAACTTGTTTGTGTAGAAGATTCTTTATTTCTCATTCACTTTTTTTTCATCACTTTTAAGATGTCAATTCATTTATTTATCACCTTTGCTTTATTAAGTAAGCAATTGTATCAACATGGATTTTACTGTGTGTATATGTGTGGAAAAGAGAGAGAAACTTCATCTTATATAGCAGGTCAGCATTTGGATATGGTGGACTTTACTATGAAATGCAAAAGACAACCAATTTTTTTTTCAGCAAGTCACAAACATTTAGTAGTAACTATACTCTTCTTCTGAGCTATGCAGGGAGATCTTTATGCTCTTGGGTAGTAATAAATACAATGCTGGTTGTTTGATCAGTATTATATACATTGTTATGAAGTATTATTCTAAGCATTTTTCCATTAAATTGATTCCATTAATCAATTTAATACCGATAAGAACTCTATGAAAATATTATTATTATCCTAAATTTACACAGTGTGCAAAATGAGACACCATATGTCTCATTCATACAAACAAGATAATACAAGTCAAACCAGGGACTGAAACTTGATAGACTGGCTTCTGTGTCTCTCCAAGAACAAAAAAGGTAATGGTAATGATCCTTCAATTTTAAGAAACATGTCTGTTTGACCAATCTGTTTAGTTTCCCTTTAAATATTGGTTGCATCAAACTGCCTCATACTGAAGAACATCACAGAGGTGGGAAGCTGTAAACCTGATGTTAGAGGGATTGTTTTATATCTTTGAGATAGTGACTCTTCCCTGGCCCTCTCAATGCATGCTGTACCTGATTCCTCCTTGGGAGAATGCTTCAGGAATTCTGTCATTCCCTTGGTCATCAATAAGCAAGCATGTTTTGTTTGATAAATCACTTCAGTAAGTAAGAACATAATTCTGTTTCTGTTTTTCCTTTTCCTCCAGTTTTCAGTAGCAGGCATTCCATGTAGAAAGAGTGTTGACCAGGAGTGTGATTTTACAGAGTACTGCAATGGAACTTCTAGCCATTGTGTTCCTGACACTTACGCATTGAACGGACATTTGTGCAGGTTTGGAACTGCATATTGTTACAACGGACGATGCCAAACTACTGATAACCAGTGTGCCAAGATATTTGGAAAAGGTACTGCTCTTTCATATTTCTTTTACCTTAAACTTGGATCCTTCTCTGGGTTTCATAATGTACCACACAACTCTAGAAGTGGAAGAACCTGGATCACAAACTTAGGTTAAGACATTAAGAAAGTAAAGCTTTATAGAACTCCTTGAGATTTTTCCCCAAGATAATGTTGTATCTTCCTTTTCTCATGACTTGAGTTTGGGTTTTGTTCATGAGCTACCTGGGCAAAATTTCATTATGTTTATACCTCATAATTTACATAAAGATTCGAATGGCAGATCAACTAATTCTGAAATTTTACTTATCTTCCTTTTATTCTTCACATTCATGATCTCATTTTAATGGTGTGAAACTTATAAAATCAGAGTGAATTTCATTCCTCACTGAAGAGCAGCTGCTAGAATAATAATAGTCATAGGCCACCTGGTCAAAAATCCATGTTCATAGTTTGCTTTTTCAGAAAGCTTTTAAGTGTAATTCAAATAAGATTCAGGCATATATGCTTACTTTTGGTGAGCAATTATTCACAGTACCCTAATATGATTTTATGTTTTAGAGAGATTGAGATAAATTGAATACATCAAAATCACCTAATGAAATATATTCAAATATAATTATTTGATAATATGCTAAAGGTAACATGACACCTAGTTTTAATTATTTGCCCATCGATAAGCTAAGGAGTATAGTTTTTACCAAATGACATGTATGTGGTCCATGTTGTCTTTCTAATTATTTGAAACTTGTCTTTAGTAACAAGTTTCAGATTATATGATTTAATCAAAATTCAACCAGATCTGAATTAATTTTTAAGTCACATGTCCGTGCTATTTTCTCTATGCTGTTTTCAGAATGCTACTTCTTTGTGGGTTTGCATGTTTTTAATGTTTATTTGTTTTAATACTATTTGTTATTATCAGAATAATTTTACATCAGGATTTAACACATCTCTTAAAAATCAAATCAAATAATATTTTCTGTAAGGAATATCTAGGACATACCCTCTCTCTCTCTCTCTCTTTTTTTCTTTAACCCAAAAAAGGTAACTTGACATTTGATGTCTTTTGGAGTTCTAATTGAAACAGATGTTTAGGAGAGTTTATGAATCATGTGTTTCTTCCTCTAGTATAAGCCCTAATGTCCTCACAAAACTGACATAAAGGTTCAAAATTCTCACTTTCTGGTATAGTTTGTTCATTTATTCATTCATTTGGGCTCCTAACTGATGCAGGCATTTTTTTCTCTTCTTATGTTACCAAAAACCATAGAGCCAAAGACAGTTCTGAGACTGCTAAGTGAGACATTCAGATTAACAAGTGGTTAACATTAGTTTGACATTCTTTGGTGAAAGAGAATATGCTAGCTGGTGCAATGGAAGTGCATGACTGAAACAACATCTACAAGGACAGTGGAATTTGATGGCTATTAGTAAACACTATTAAATTTAGGAAAAGATAAGAAAAATGTGCATTTCAAGGCAAAGTGTGAGCTCGAAGAGTCTACCTGCAAACATATGATGATTCATCCCTTAAAAAATGAGGTTCTAAAGGACTTGATTGTCAAGTTGAAGCAACTCTGAAGAAGATTAAGTTTTCCATCAGATCTATTTTTCCATTGTTAAAGTTCTGACTGGAAAAAAATGTAGGACCTGTACTTAGAGATGAGGATAGTTGGAAAGTGGCCCCCAAAATATGAATTTCCAGGATTCTCTGAAACTTCTGACCCTATGGAAGGTCCAATTCTGTTCCCTCCCTCATTCTCTCTCAGCTTAGCATGGCGTAAGTATGATCCCCTTGGATAAATGAAAATTTATCGTTTAGGGGAGCAGTCTTGCAAAGCATAGGATTTACCATCCTGGCAAAGATACTAGATAATAGTAAAAACATTTCACTAGCATGGTTTCCAGAGCAAACATCCTTACTCTTAAGTCAAGTTTAAATTAAAGAGTTTTCATAACAGATTATGGAAAGAAAGAAAGAAAATGCTTAGTAAAATGGTCATAGTGTACTGCCTATAATGTGTGTGTAAGGCCAAATATTTGGGTTCAACAAAAGCCCAAGACCGTAGAAAGTGCTGTGACAGGGATACCAAAATCAGCATAAGTTCCAAAGATGGCTTCCTCTGCAAGCCAGACAGCAGTGCTTAACTTCTGGGAACCAAAAAGATGAAGTTAGAATAATTAGCAATGGGGTTGGAGTAGCAGACATGAGTACTTTATCTACTGAGTGTAAGGGAGATAACAGAAGTGACTTTTCTCGGCCTGTGAGCAGTCAGAAAGGGTATAACTCAATTTGTACCACCAAAGTTTGATAAACTTTGTAACCTCAATAATGTCATAATGCCACATCCAAATTCTGAATCTAAGCCAATATTTAGAACCAGAATGATTGACTTAAGTGGAAGCTAAGACCCCAGAAGATAAACCCCACCATACTTTGGCAAACATATATGTTCACAGTTCTCCTATCATGTCCCTACAACTATTTAACTAGGTATCTATACACTAGATATATATACAGCTTTTCTTTTTTCTCACTTCGCATCTATGAATACCTGAGGTTTCATCATGACCAGCTGACACAGAAGGAACAAACTCAGACTTGTTTCTTAGGTGGGCTGGCTAGATAACTGGATGGAAGGCAGGACAAACAAGTGGCTTCACTGCAACCTCACCTGGGAGTGGTCTTGAGATATCCTGACTACCTGGCCTTCCGCCTTCCATAGGAAGAGGTATGACCAGTCACTAGACAGCAGATGTTTTTATAGGTGGTGACAAAGGGCTCTGCTTCTTGGTAGGAAACAGAATGTGGAAAGATTGGAAGATTCGAAATAAAAATTCTGGGGTAGAAATACATGGATAGACAATTTGAACTGGGCGAGAAATGTGCAGATCAGCATTTGAACTCATTAGGTAAACACTCATCAGAGAAAAATCTATCATGGAAAGACACAAAGCACCTGGAGAGGTACTGACTCATCCAGTCAACAAACATAATCAGCCATATCATCGCCTACAAGACAGATATGTTCCTGGATTTTCTCTATTTCTTTTCCTTCCTGCTCTTGAAGGGGCTGATATTTTTCTGCATTTGACTTGTCTCTTTCTTGAGTGCTTACCTTACTGGTCAAAAGCAGGCAAGAGTAACCAAGACACGTTCTGTTTTCTTGCCTCTGTGGCTAAGGCAACTCCTCTATCAGTGCCGCTGTCCCTAAATGATTAAGAAGAGTTTCTCCAAATGTGTCAATGCCCCAGAGCATGGATTATTCACTTTTGAGCTGCTGCTGTTAGCTTTCTCACCACTTATTCCTAGGCTCCACTGCCAGGGCCACACTTCTTAGGCCTATTTGAGAGCAAAGCTCTCCACTTCCAGGTGTAGGTTTCCATTCCTGTGTTTAACAAAATGGAATCACCCCCAAATCTCCAAGATTTAAACATTTAATGTAGCTATTTGATATTCCATATTATTTTCACTATGATACCCAACTTGAAAGATGAATTTTAAAATACCACTGAACTCCGTGAGAGAGAGAAAAAAATAATAATATGGCAAATCATATAACTGGTTCCAAAGGTTCCTGCCCCCAAATGACATGCTTTAAAATTCTCATGTGATTAACAGAAGAGCAAGTTACAATGTCACAGCTACTACCCTTTGGACGAGGAAGTGGTTGCCCGCATAGGAAAGGGCAGCAGTTTCCTTCATAAAATGATATTACTTACTGAAGTAGATATAATCCTTTACAGTTTTGTTAGATATGAGTATTTCTTTCCACATATTGACAGGGTGCTCGTGGAAACCAAAGATTGATCAAATCCATGATTATGTTGAAATAAGAATTTCATTAGTTCATTACTAACAAATAATTTATTTGGATTAAGGATGCTAACACAGCTGATGTGTTCACTACAGGCGCTCAAGGAGGTCCCTACACCTGCTTTAAAGAACTTAATTCTCCTAATGAGAGACTTGGAGATTGTGGTTTTAAAAATTCTGAACCATTACCTTGTGAACAGAAGTACGTATACAGAAGGGGATTGTTTATTTAAATCATAAAAATTACATATTTCTTGTCAAGAGACACCAAATAATAATGAACATTAAATGGAAAACAGGACAGTATTTTCAAATTGCAGTATATATATTTTTTCTTCTATGCAATTCAGTTTCATTTTCCTTTCATTGACGTGATCCTAAACATGAGACTGAATGAATAAAAGGCTGAAAATTATTACCAGAGGAAGAAAGTAGGCACAAATTTCCAAAATTCAGGACTCCTGTAGTGAGAATTAAAATTAAGTTTTGAATTAGGTCTATCAATGGCAATAATCCTAAAGCAGTTTTTTTTTTATCTTTAAAACAGGATTGTTGAAAGGAAGAAAACTTTGTTTTGTTTTTGTTGTTTGTTTCCAAAAAAACTGATATATAAAGCATAGAATTATATTTGACTACCTCAGTGTGGCTATTGGAGCATAGTTTTGCTAAAAGCCACATATTAAAGTGATTAATGAAATCCAATAAAGGAAGTTCTTACCCTGTAACAAGTGCTTCCTTAATTTCATTGAGGTATTAATAATAAAAGACACATATACATGCATACAAACACAGACACAATAAAAACCAAACCAGAGTCAAGAAATAAGAAAGAAGAAAGATAATAGAAAAACACTCAGATAAGATCAAGTAATTCAGGGAAGAGCAGAGCTTTCTTTTATCTTCCAAAGAATCACCAGGGGAAAAAAAAAAAAAAGTAAAATCCTTAAGTAATTATCACACACAGTACAGTTCAAACAATGTGGGCTCCTTATGAAGATGAAAAATAAATGCTGAAGGTGTCTATATGGGTGGGGTAGGAAGATAACCTCCTCTAGTCTCCTTCATCCATTAATTTGCCATAGATAATGCATGGCATGAAGAGGATATAGAATTTCCCTCATTCCCCATAGGAGGACTAGTGCATAGAAAGAGGGGATGTGGAATCACAAAGATAAGTGGGAACAACATGAGGAAAACCTGTATAATAACTACAAGACAAGGTGTAATCAGCTACACCTTGTTGGATACTGATATTAAGCACTAGAGACCAAGCACAGTAAGATATACCACAGTAGATCCCAACAAAGAGAGAAGGTGTGATATAGCAGTGCACTTAATCTCTCTCTCAGATGGCCAGAGGTTTGTTGCCTTTGATCTAACACTACTTGTGTCAGTTAGTTTTACATCATCATGCCCAAAATACCTGACAAGAACAACTTAGAGGAGGAAAGATTTATTTGGGCTCACCATTTAAGTGGTTCAATCTATGGGTGGCCAACTCCATTGCTCTGAGCCATAGATGAGACAAAATCATGGCAGAAGGCTGTGACAGAAAAACTGCTCAACTCATGGCAGCCAGAAGCATAAAGATAGTGAGGGAGGAACCAGGGATAAGACATAGCCCATGGTCATGCCCCCACTGACCAACTTCCTCTAGTTGTGCCCCACCTGCCTACAGTTACCACTCCATAGTCCTTTTAGGTTATTAATCCATCAAATGGATTAATTCACACCTGAGGATATAGTTCTCACAATCTAATCTTTTAACCTGTATACATATATATTCTGGCACATATGTATCAGGGGACTTCGGATATATAGAAACATATTTTCTAGAGATCATGACAGGGACCACAGGAATATCAGAAGATGCAGGAAGAGTAAATACAATTAGCCCCTTTTAGCAATTTTAAGCAAAAAAGTCACCAGATTGACCAGCCTATATCAAAAGGGATACAAGTAATGAATTCCAAAGAATGTAGAAAATTTTGATGAATTCTCCTAAAATAACTGGAGGCAGGAGAATACTAATACTTTTTGAGCTGCATAATCAAAAAGAAAGTCATGTATGCATATTAAATTTCAACGTGTATAATTCAATTCTGCTGTAATGCTAATTGATCTGTTTGCATTTACTTGTTTCTAAAATGTGTTTTATCTTATAAAAATATAAAACATGTTTCTATTTTGGTGTTTTTATGGTTTCATGTCATTGACTAAACAATATTTATGTTTCTATCCATGCAGTACTTAATTGGAAGTTGTATCATTAAAAATCAAAATGATAAGGAATTTCTGCTTTCCATTTCCAGGGATATTCTCTGTGGAAAATTAGCTTGTGTTTGGCCACATAAAAGTACTTACAAAAGTGCTGTTCAATTTGCAGTTTATTCGTATATTCATGATCACATATGTCTATCCATAATTCCTGGGTCTTCTGTGAGTTCAGATGGAAGAGATAATGCCTATGTGGCTGATGGCACTGTGTGTGGACCACAAATGGTAACAAAATGTGATAATTTATACTTAGTTGTATGAAATCATGTTAATTATTGCATATCACATTTCATAATGCTAGCATAATTATACCGAATGGGTTTGAACCTGGTACTTGTGTTCATTTCCCATATAATATAAAAAAAGATAAAGCCTCAGTTATCTAATTATGTTGCTTTTTGGATTAACCTGTTATCAACTCTTATGTGAAAAAAAGAGCATATGTGTTTTAAACAAAAGATTACAGTAACTGCCAGATGATTTTTTTGATCCTTCAAATGTCAAAGTTTTAAAATTCTAGTTTCTGAATTTTCAGATTTTCTTGCTTTACACAGAACCATAATTGAGCTTTCATATTTCTTACATCATCTGCTATGTATCTGATCAAAGCATTGAATGTCAATATTTCTTGCCATTTTCCTTGTCCTTCTGTGGGACTTGCAGAACAATAAGAACAATAAATGCATTGAAACCAAAAAAAAAAAAAAAAAGTGTCAGAAGCTCGTAAGAACCAAACAAGAAATGTTTCTCTATTTCTATAGCAGGAAGAATGGTAATAGTAGATATACATGCTCATGTACTCATGTGTATGTGTATTTATGTGAGAATTACGTTCATGTAGTCATAACATAAAGGACAAAAGTTGTTCAAAGACTTAGTCAACCTGGAGAAATGAGGGACATATTTCTGAAAAAAAATAATATGACATTTGAAATACAAAGCAACAATTATAAATCAGCATGTAACCTGTAAATGGCATTTAGCATTTACTTGCTGAATAAAAATAGAGCAACACCTGGAAGTGGTGGATCAAGCAGAAGCCAACTCTTAAATGTGAGATCAGCAATCCTAGTCCCTTGAGAAATTGTCCTGGTGTCCTGTAAAATAGCTCCCAGTGATCCCTCATCCTGGTGCCCACTGCTCTGTACAATCCATTCCCTTTGTCTGTGGGCTACATGTAATGTCTTGCTTCTAACAAATAGAATAAATAAGGCAAAAGTTGTGGGATGTCATAGGATTAGGTTAGAAAAGACAGTGGTTTTGCATGGACTCTCATTCTCACCTTCTCAAATTGCTTTCTTTGTGAAGGAAGCTGACCTCATGCAAAGGCCCACAAGGAAAGCAACTGGGGACCAGAGAGAAACTGAGGTCCTCAGTCAAGGAGTCCACAGGGAGCTTAATTCCGCCAGTAACCACATAAGCAAGCTATGAAGAGGATCATTCAGATCAAGCCTTCATAGGAAACAGCAGCCCTGATGCCACCCTGAGCATTGATTGCTTCATGAGGGACTGTGAGACAGGAAGCCCAGAGAAGATGGGCTCAGATTTCTGCCCTACAGAAACTCTGATGTGATATGTGTATGTTGTTTAGGGCCATTTACTTTAGGGAAAATCTGTTATGCAGCAATAGATAACAGAGATTTTGGTACCTGAAATATGGTGCTGCTATAACAAATACCTAAAAATGGGGGAGTGAGTATAGAACCAGGAAGTGGGTAGGGTCTGGGAGCATTTAGAAAACCTCAATAGAGGAAGCATCCCTGCAACAAATCATGAGTAACTCTCTTGCCTTTGAGAGCCATGTTAGTGAAAGGTCAAGAAATAGTGAGAAAAAGATCATTGCAAACTGGAGAAAGAATAGTTCTATAATTTAATGGTAGAGAGCTAAGTACATTGTACCTAATGGGAGAAAAGAAATTGAGAGACTAATTATTAAACAAAAGTATCATGACTTTATAATTTTGAAAATATTCATCCTCTGCAGACATAAAACTGCTTAATTAAAAAGTGATTCCAAACACTATTAGGAAAATGTGGTCCAGAGACAAAGCAAAGCAAGAAAGAGACTATACAAACATTAGTCATGAGTTCAAAAAGAGCAAAGAATTAGAGCACATTCAATTATTAAAAATTCCATTTAAAGAAAGCACATGCCTCATAGATCCACTAAATAAGAAAAAATGTCTAAAAGATATGTTCTCTAAAATCATCAGGGCTTTGATCTGCAGCCATCTCAGCAAACTCAAGGTAGCAAGGGGCTTATTTTCAAGATACTTGTGAATGTGATTATTGTTGAATGTAATTAACCATGGTAATCTTCATAGGAAGTCCACAATTTTAGAAAAATATTTGTAGGCACACTGCCAGCAAAGATGAATAGCACAAAGAGAATAAGAAATGGAAAGTGACTGTTGGACCCCTGCATTACTCATCAATTCTTAGTAGGAAGTAAGCTGAAAAAGTTGCAGCTGCAAACATGCAATCTTTCGTGAAAAAGAATGAAATAGTTTGAAGGTCAAGCAAGAACTGAGAGAGTGTCAGGCTGGGTCTTAGACCCTGGGGAACAGATTCAGGATCCTGACAGGTGAAGGAAGATGTGAAGTGCAGTTGGGATAGTAGATATGCTTTATTTGGAGGCAGTAACAACCCCCCAGGTCTCAGTCTCATCCTCTAGCCAAGACAGGCCTAAAACGTTTTCATAGGTCTTTTTTTTTTTTGGTACTGGGGATTGAACTCAGAGGCACTCGACCACTGAGCCACATCCCCAGCCCTATTTTGTATTTTATTTAGAGACAGGGTCTCACTGAGTTGCTTAGTGCCTCACTTTTGCTGAGGCAGGGTTTGAACTCACGATCCTCATGTCTTTGCCTCCCAAGCCGCTGGGATTATAGGCATGCACCATGTGCCCGGCTCCCATAGGTCTTCTTTATATGCAGATAAGACAATGAAGGTGCATTGCCAACAGGTTACATAAGTGAGTACATGTTCACAAAAAAATGTTTATGACCTTGAGTACATACACTGAATCGGGGTGTTCATGACCTTACTCAAAAAAATATAGCATGCCCTACCAAGGACATATTCAAAAGCCAAGAAAGATTATTACTCACAGGCCCTGAATCCTAATCAAGGAACTCCCAACAAGATCCGTGTGATTTCAGAACTGCTCTTCATCGGTGACTCCTTTTTATCTCTGTCCCCTACCCTTTCTGAGTAGAAAATTCAATAGGAGTTATTCTGTGCTTGTGTTATGTTTGTATATTAGGAACAGATTTAAAACTATTAATTTCACATATCCACAGATGGAGGAGCCATACTTAAAGAGTTCAGCACAGCATCTAATCCATAGCTGGAACTTCTTTAGATAAAAATATGGCATTCGAACTGATGCTCTAATAGAATGATAACTTTGGAGCCCTTGGGAATGAATGTGGTGTGCCTGTGTAAAGGACATGTTACATTAGAGAATGGACTGTAGTACTCTGCTTTTAAAATGCCCCCCAATGATCTCACCTCTTACCCATTTCTTTAAATAATGCACATCATATGGCAGGATGTACCTAGAGACTTGCTTATAAGAACATTGCAAAAATGATGGAATGTCACTTCATTGTGGATTATAAAAGATAGTATCTTCCTTTTTGCTTCCCCACTACCACCTTTCTCTCTCCTTCTTTGGTTGCCTTATTAGAGAGGAATTCATAGGAAGGAACTGAGTATGTCCTCAAGCTAACAACCCTTGAGAAATTGAGGTTGTTAATTCAAAAGCCTGCTAACAACCACATGGGAGGTTTGTGAGTTGATTCATCTGAGTGAAGCCTTCAACTGAAACTAGCTGGCACTTTAATTGCATTCTCAAATGAAATCTTCAAGCAAATGTTCTGAAGCTATACCACTCACAGAATCCCTGGCTCATAGAAACCAAGATAATAAATTTATATTATTCAATTTTTTAAATACCCTTAAGTGCCATTTCTGGCTCACATGATAAGTACCTGTTTGGTCTGTAAGAAATATCTATAAACTTTGACCCAGGAGCTGTACTCTTTTATATTTCTCTCCAGAATGGGTGTGATGAACTTTTACACATCCTCACCAGCATTTGGTGTTGCCACTAATTTTATTTTAACCATCTCGATGTGAGTATATTGAATGATATTTGTGGTTTTAATTTGCATTATCTAATGATTAATTACATTCAACATTCTATTACATAATATTTACCATCAATACATGCTCAGAGAAATGTCCTTTGCCAATTTTCTGATAGGATCCCCTTTTACTATTGTTCAGTTTGTTTGTTCTTTAAATATCCCACATGCAAGACTGCAAATATTTTCTCGTTTTCTGTAGTTATTTTTACTTATTTTTTGGTAGACTGTTTTTCTTGAGTCACTTTCACATACAAAAAACTATACATAATATGTATCTAACTTGATGAGTTTAGAGATAATTATGCATCAGTGAAACTTTCACCACGATTTGTGCTGTAAATTTGTCTATAATTTCCAAAAGTTTATAACCTCCAATAAATAAGTTACTTATTATTTCTCATATAAAGCATTTAACATATTATTTTCTCTCTTACATAGTATTTAAACATACACTCCATAACTCAATTATATTGTTAACTACGATTTATATACAGTAGATCTCTAGAAATTATTTAACTTATATAAGCAAAATAAGGCACCATTTGACAGATGTCTCCTTATTTTCCCCATCCCTCAAACACCTGGCTACTTACCTGTGTGCTTCTGTGTGTTCGACTATTTAAGATTTATTATGTAAGTGATTTATCATGTAGCAATTGCCATTTGTTTCTGGATTACCATTTAACATATATCCTCCAAATTCATTTGTGTTGCATACTATCTTTACTGCCTTTTTTAAACTTCTATTTTTTATTCTATCATTGGTTTCTAATTTTATTCCATTATGATCTGATAGGATGCAGTGTATTATCTCTGGTTTTTTTGGTATTTGCTAAGAGTATTTGCTGAGAGTTACTTTATGGGATAAGATGTGGTCTATTTTAGAGAAAGATCCATGTGCTGTTGAGAAGAAAGTGTATTCACTCATTGATGGATAAAATATTCTATACAGGCTTGTTAAGTCTAAAGTATTGATTGTATTATTTAGGTCTAGAGTTTCTTTGTTTAGCTTTTGTTCAGAAGACCTATCAAGTGGTGAGAGAGGTGTGTTAAAGTCACCCAGTATTATTGTGTTGTGGTCTGTATGATTCTTAAAGTTGAGAAGGGTTTGTCTGATGTACGTAGATGCTCCATTGTTTGGGGCATAAATATTTATGATTGTTATGTCTTGTTGATGTATGATTCCCTTAAGCAGTATGAAATGTCCTTCTTTGTCCCTTCTGAGTAGCTTTGGCTTGAAGTTCACTTTATCTTTACAACTATTTTAACAGGTGCCAGGTGATGTGTCATTATGGTTTTAATTTGCATTTTTCTGATAATTACTGATTTTGAAGATTCTTTTACCTATCTGTGTAACACAAAGCCGATACTCCACCTCCCAACCACTTGTCAATCTGCGCTCTGCCTGCCTCCTACCATACAGGAATTTCCGGCTTACGCTGCTGCCATTTTCCTGCTTCCCACGTTACATCCTAACATGCTAGATAGCTATTGGTTCATCAATCAGCTTGCAAGTATTCTACCCCGCTACTGGTTCCTTCAAGACTGGGAGATTCCAATATCTGGGAGAAGCACACACGCCATCTTCCCTTTTTTCTTTCTTTTCACCCTGAAGCGTACCTGTTAGTCGTCCTTCCACATAATAAAGTCTCTTGCGTGAGACCTCGTGTCTGCGGTGAATTTTTCTGGGAGCTATTGGCGAACCCCAACTGAGATGAGCGAGCAGGCGGCAGTTCAGTGGGAGTGCACAGCGGCAGCTAGAATCGCCACGGATCCCAAGCTGCCTTGCAATCTGTTGGTCATAGGATGTCTTTTTTTGAGAAATGCCTATTCAGATACTTTGCCTAATTTTAATTGGATTATTTGTTCTCTCATTGGTGTTTGAATTGCCTATGTATTTTAGATATTAATCTCTTGAGAGATTTATAATTTGCAAATACTTTCTCACATTTCATAGGGTGTTTCTTCACTCTTGATTATATCCTTGATTTTGCAGACACTTTATAGTTTGATGTAGTTCCATTTGTCTATTTTGTTTTTTTGCTTTTGATGCCTGTGCTTTTGTGTTTATATCAAAAAATAATTGCCAAGCCAATGTCATGGAGTCTTTTTGCATATTTTCTTTCATTAGTTTACACTATCAGGTCTTAAACCTAAGTGCTTGATTTTTATAAAAAAATGATTATTGTGACGCAAGTGTCCACTTTTATTTATCTATATATGAATATCTAGTTTCCATAAGTATTTATTGAAGCAACTGCCCTTTCTTCATTGGGTGTTCTTGGAAACTTTGTCAAAAGTCAATTTACCATAAATGTGTGAATTTATTTCTGTGCTCCCTATTCTCTTCCATTGTTCCATATGTCTGTTTTTATTTTTCATTTATGGAAAGAACACTATTTTTTGTAATATAGCTTGAAATCAGATAGTAGGATGTCTCCAGCTTTGTACATTTTGCTTAAAGATCACTCTGATTGTTGAAATCCTTTTTGGTTCCATGTGAATTCAGGGTTTTTCTCCTTCTGTTTCTTCTTATTCCTCCTCCTCCTCCTCTTCTTTTTCTGCATCTTTCTTTCTCTCCTCCTCCCCCTCCTCCTCTTCCTCTTCCTCTTCCTCCTCTTCCTCTTCCTTTTATGTTTTAGACTTCATCTGGACATTAGAGGATTAAGTATTTATTCCAGTCATTCTAATCTGACTTTGTGCCTGTCTTAGGAATTCTAAGCACGCTGCTTAATGGGATGGTGTCAAACTAAAAAGCTTCTTCTCAGCAAAATAAACAATAATGTGAAGAGAGAGCCTACAGAATGGGAGATCTTTGCCACCTGCACCTCAGATGGAGCATTAATCTCCAGGATATATAAAGAACTCAAAAAACATGAAACCCAAAAAGCAAATAACTCAATCAATAAATGGGTAAAGGAACTGAACAGATGCTTTGCAGAAGAACAAATATGACTGGTCACCAAATACAGGAAAAAAATTTCAACATCTCTAGCAATTAGAGAATGCAAATTAAAACTATACTGAGATTCCATCTCACTCTAGTCAGAATGGCAATTATCAAGAATAGCAATTATCAAGAATACAAGTAACAATAAATGTTGGTGAGGATGTGGGGAAAATGGTTCACTCATACATTGCTAGTGGAACTGCAAATTGATGCAACCACTCTGGAAAACAGTATGGAGATTCCTCAGAAAATTTGGAATGGAACCACCGTTTGACTCAGTTATCGCACTTCACACTTGTCCAAAGGACTTAAAGTCAGCATACTACAATGATGTAGCCACATCAATGTTATTAACAGATCAACTCACAACAGCAAAGCTATGGAACCAACATAGGTGCCCTTCAGCAGATGAATGGATAAAGAAAATGTGGTCTATATACACAATGGAATGTTACTCCAGCCATAAAGAATGAAATTATGGCATTTGTAAGTGAATGGATGGAGCTGGAGAGTATCTGCTAAATGAAATAAGCCAATTCCCCAAAACCAAAGGCCAAATATTCTCTCTGATATGCTGGTGCTAATGCACGATAAGGGGTGGAGGGAGGGAAGAACAGAAGATTTTTGGATCGGACAAAGGGAAATGAGGGGAAGGGATAAGGATGGGAATAGGAAAGACAGTAGACTAAATCAGACATAACTTTCCTATGTTCATATATGAATAAACTACCATTGCAACTCCACATCATATACAACCTCAAGAATGGGAATTTATACTCCATGTATGTATAAAATGTCAGAATATACTCTACTTTCATGTATAACTAAAAAGAACAAATAAATTTTTTTGAAAAAGTAAGCATCCTGCTTAATCTCTCTGAACCTGTAGTCATTTCCATTATTTTACTACTGTATGGTGCCCAAGTCCAAGTTTGCCACAAGTTTGCTGTTGTATTGTCATTGTTTCAGCACTAGAGGGCAGCTTTGTCACAAATCTGTATTTGGTGTGTTGCTCAGAATGAACTAGAGATGTACCTAGAAAAGGTAGTACCAACCTGTGGTCAGGCATGGCAGGATTCCTCTTGAATTACCATGAATAAACCAATTTACGACTGCCATACGACACCCACACCTGAGACCACCAACTTCATCAAGCTTTATCACACCTTTAAGCTACCACAAGCCTGCAAGAGTAGTAGTACTGCTAGGAGGTGCTCACTGTTGAACTGGATTCATGGGCTCCCAGCATAAAACTACTGCAGTCAGCCACAGGCAATGCTAACTAGAATGAAAGTCTGATAGACTGGACCTGCATGTGTCCCCTGGAACCAAGGCTGTTCCCGGTGCTCTGTCCATAGGCAAGCATGCGGTGGGAACGTAAGGATCTGCCAACTGTTAGGTTTTACCAGTCTGACACTAAGTTCCAGAGCAAAGTCCTATCATACCCCTGGAAAGTGGTCTTTTTCCACATTGTTGCTCAAGGGGGGTTGTACTCCAGATCCATTTTAAGGCCAGCAGTGATGTCAGCTAAAATTCAAGTCTGTTCTGCCAAAAAAAAAAAAAAAAAAAAAAAAAAAAAAATTGCAGGTCTTAACTCTGATTCTGCTGTAGCTTTCATGTCCTGCCCTCTAGAGAGTGGACCTTTGCTTTTTCCTCCATTTCATCACAGGGTTTTAACTATAAAGTCTAGAACTAATTCCCTCATCCTCCCCTAAGTGAGAGGCATCTCTTCCTATACTGTAATGCTTGGAGCAGGGGGCGGCCCCTCTTTTCTTCCTGCCATGAATCTCTTTAGCTATTGTTGTTGTTATACAATAAGCGGGCACTATGTTCACTTACCTGGTTTCCTGGGCTTTTAGGCAAGTGAATAGCTGTTCAATTTGATGTGTCTATGGGGAGATGATCTCTGGAGGATTTTAGCCACCATCTTGCTCTTAAGAACAGAGCTTTGTTCTGTTTTATTTCTCTGAATAACATCATTGGAACTTTGATAGGGATTGCATTCCATCTGTAGATTGCTGTGGATAGAATGGACATTTTAGCAATATCAATTTTTCAAATCCTTAAGTACAGTTCCCATTTATTTGTTTTCTTCAACCCCTTTCATCCATGTTTTATACTTTTCAGTGTACAGTTCTTTGACGTGGTTGACTTTTATTTGCAAATATTTTTTTCTACACCTATTGTAAATGGAATATTTTCCTTTCTTTCCTATGCAGATAATTTGTTGTTTGTATACAGAAATGTTATTGATTTTTGTTGTTGATTTTGTTGTTACATACTTCAACTCATGCTGAATTTATCTATTAGTTCTAACAGTCCCTCCTCCCCACCCTTGGGGTGTCTTTAGTGTTTTCTACACTTTGTTTTTTGTTTAGTGTTTTCTACTTTGTCACATATAAACAGGAACAATTTAATTTCTTTTGTCCTTCTCAGTTTGGATGCCCTTCATTTCTTTTTTCTTGCCTAAGAACTTTCAGTACTATGTTGAATCATGCTGTGGTAAGAATAGGCATCCTTGCTTAATTCATGATCTTAGAGGAAAAGTTTTTAGCCTTTCACCGATGAGTATAGTTAGCTGTGGACTTGTAATAGATGGCGGTTATTTTATTGAGGAATATTCCTCTTATACCTAATTTGCTTTGAGTTTTTATCATGAAGGATATTGTACTTTTACAAATGTTTATTTTTTACCATCTATTATGATGATTGTATGATTTTTGACCTTTAGTCTTGTTCATAGAATTAGAATTTGCATGTAGTAAAGCATCCTTGTATTCTTGCCTCCCAGGGATGGATCTCACTTGATCATTGTGAATGATTCTTTTAATATGTTGGGTTTTTGTTTTTGAGATGGGGTCTTGCTGTGCTACCTAGACTGGTCTCAAATTCTTAGAACTCAAACATCCTCTCTCCTCAGCCTCTCAAGTAGCTGAGACTGTAGACATGTGCTACTGTACCTGGTTCTAATATGTTGTTGAATACAATTGACTAGTATTTTTCAAATATTTACATCTACCTTTATCAGAGATTTTGGCCTGTAATTTTATTTTCTTTTAGTTTCTTCCTCTGGATTTGACCTCAGATTAATATTGGTCTTGTGAAATGAGTTTGGGGAAATATTCTTTCTTCTTTGATTTTTTAGAAGAGTTTGAGGAGGATTGCTGCTTAAGTGATTGATGAAATTCAATAGTGAAGTAGTGAAGTCATCAAATCCTGGGTTTTTTTTTGTTGTTGTTGTTTGTTTTTGGATGGATGCCTCTCTTCCTTATTCAACATCTCATTATTGGTCTGGACAGGTTTTCTTTTTCTTCATTTTTCTGTTTTGGTATGTTGTGTACATTTAGGAATTTATCCACTTCTTCCAGTTTATCCAGTTTGTTGACATATAATTGCTCACACATCTTCTTTAATCTTTTGTATTTCTATGGATACCATTTTCAAATTTATGATTTTATTTATTTGCACCTCCACTAATTTTTTCAAATTAGTCTAGCTAAAGGTTTGTCAGTCTCTTCTGTCTTGTGGAAAATCTAACATAAATTCTTTGAATACTTTATTGATCTTTTATTGGATTGTTTTTCTCATCTTTAGTTCAATTACTTATTACCTGGTCTTTATTATTTCCTTTGTTCTTCTAACATTGGGATTAGCTTGTTTTTGTCTTCCTAGTTTCTTAAATTATACACTAGATTATTCATTTGAGATCGTGCAACTTTTTATGTATGCTTTTATTGCTAAACTTCCCTCTTAGAAATATGTACTGCATCCTGTGTCAGAATGTTGTATGTCTGGTTTTGTTCCTTTTAAGAAATTTTTAAAGTTTCCTTTGAATATCTTCATTCACCCATTGGTTGTTCAGGAGCCTCCTGTTTAATTTGCAAGTATCCATGAATTTTCCAGAACTCCTCCTATTATTGATTTATATTTTTATACTATTGTGTTCATAAAATACACTTGACATGATGTCAGTATTCCTAGATTTGATAACACTTGTTTTGTGGTCTACCATATGATCTAACTAGAGAATATTCTGTGTGCACTTGAGAAAAATGTGTATTCTCTAGCTAGACAGATGTTTCTGATATATATTTTTGTTCTATCCTTTTGATCTAAAGTGTAATTTAATTCTGATTTTTTAAAAATTTGTTTTGTCTGGATGATCTTTCTAGTGCTGAAAGTGAGCGGGAAATTCCCTAATATTACTGTGTCTTGTATCACAGTCTTACTCCTTCTTCAGTTCTATTAATATTTGCTTTATATATTTAGGTAGTCTCATGTTGAGCATACATTTATTTATAATTGTTCTATCCTCCTGATTAGTTGACCCTTTATCACTTTGTGATGATCGTTTTTTCCTTTTCTTTCTTTTTTTTTTTTTTTTGCTGCTTTTTACTATTCGTACTTTTAAAAAATAAGTATAGCTACCCCTGCTTTTTTAGTTTCTATTTACATAGGATGTCTCTTTCCATCATTTCACTTTCAGGCCATGAGTCCTTAAATGTGATATTAATGTTTTATAGGCAGCATATAGTTGGGTCTGTTTGTTTGTTTCTTTTTGGTCCATTAATTCACTGTCTTTTGATTAAAAAATGACTTTCATTTATACTCAAGATAATTATTGATAGGTAAAAATGACTGATATTTTATCCATTGTTTTCTGTTTTTTTTTTTAATATTCTTTGTTCTTTTCTTCACTTTTTGCTATGTTCCTATGTAATTTGATGATTTTACATAGTGGTATGCTTTGGCTTTATTGTTTTTGTTAATTTTTGGTACTTAAATAGCTGTTTATTATGTTGAGGCCTAAATAAAACACATCTGGTAGTTATAACAAGTTATTTTAAACTGATAATAACTGATAGTTTTTACTCCATCTTCCCTCCACATAATATGACTTTTATTTGAAAACATCTGAATTTGCCTGTGTTTTTAATTTTATTCATGAGTTTTGTACTTTCATATATTTTCTTGTTACTCATCAGTGATGTATAACTAATCATCTTTTGTTGGGGTCGAAGGTCTACCATGTTCTTTGGTGGTGTTAGGTCTTGTGTTTGTATATTTTTGGTTGCCTTACATTGGTATCTGTGCACCTAAATAAGCAGGAACTTATTCTAATATTTGCACACGGAGTGTTCCTGGGAAAGTCCTTAATCAGTTAGGTTGACCAGAGATTCTAAGGAGGCCATCTGGCTTGATTCAATGATCAGATTACTGAGGGTCCTCAGACAGGCTAGACTGATGCCTGGTTCTACCAGTTGAGCCTGAAGCCTAGATATACCGGGTGGACATGTTGGTGGAATTATAGGAATGGGCTTCCCTGCCCCAGCCAACCTATGCTGGGGAAGCCTATGCTTGGGACTTCTGGGGCTTACATGGTGCTGGGAGCATCTTGGGGTCTGGAGCTACAGTGGTGTGCCTGGTAATAGGGGAGGCCTTGTAGCTCAGTCTGCAGGTACAGGACTGAAGTCTGGGGCCATGGGAGGTATGCCCAGCACTGGGTTTTTCTGAGGTAGACTCAGTTTTGGGATGTGAGTTAAAGTTTGGTGCTTATTTTCCTCCTCTTCCCCCAACACAGAGACTCTCTCTCTCTATGCCATGCTGCCTGAGGTTGGGGGATGGATGGGACTGGTAATGTTCAACTGTCCTTCCCATATTCTTTCAATGTACCTTTTATTATTTTGTGTTGATGGCATTACGGTCTCTCACCTTAGCTCTTGTGAAATAATTTTCATGCACGGAGAGTTTGAAGTGATGTCTCTATGGGGGGATAACTCTCAAAGAGCCCTGTTCTACCATCTTGCTGATATATATCCTTCTGTTTCCAAGCAGTGTTTCTTTAAATGAGTTTTCTCTCTTTGTCTTCTTTAAGGTCAGTTACTGGACTGTATCTTATTTCTTTTCTGGTGACAAGTTTGCTTAGTTCTTTATGATCTTTGAAGTCTTGTATGGATACCTACACATATGAAGAAATATTTGCTCCTAGTCTTTACAGACTACCTTTATGAGGGAAAGATTTCACCAGTCAGCCTAGCAAGAAGATTTTTGGTGGGTTGATTGGTAGGTTTGACTGTCAAGTCTTTTGCCAGGTCCCACAGTTGGGTTAGCTTTCTGTATAGGTATGAAGGTTGGTGGACATGGTGCCTGGGTCCATGGGGGCAAGCCTGACATTAAGATCCATGCAAGGGGACTGACACCCTGGTCTGCAGGTGTGATCCTGAGTGCATAACCTGGCTGGGCACCAGCGTTCATTGGGTGGATCTGAGGTCTGTGAGTGTGACCCTGGTTCCTGGGCACATGGGGACAGTGTAGAAACTGGGTCCCTGGAGAGTGCCTGGTACCTGTGTCTGCAGGGGTTTGCTGGACTCTGGGGATGTTCTGGAACCACAAATCTGAAGGAATCTGTCTGTACTAGATCCACTGGAGCAGGCCTAATGCCTAAATCTGCAGGTGAAGGCTTTGATTTGAGATCCTGGGGACTGGCATGGTTCTGGAGGTCCCTGGGGTGAGCCTGTGGCTGAGATCTGCAGAGAAGTCAGACAAACACTGCACATTCTTTTCCCTGTGGTGGATTACCAGGTGGAGTGCATCCCCCTCCCTGCTTCCTCTTGGGCTTTGAAGAGGATTGACAGGAATAAGGGAGACTGTCTTTCCTACCTTCTTTAATTTGTCTTGTATTTGTGCCCCTCATGGGTGCTTTAGCCTCTTATCAGATTTTAAAGTTCTTCTGGAGGTTTTGTTAATGCATGAACAATGATAGTTTTTCTATTATTGGAAAAGAGATTGAAACAAATGTTTCTCCTTCTTGCTGTAATTCCTGTAGATTTCTTCTTCTCCTTTTTAAAATTTCAGTCTTTTTAAAAGGCTCCTTCTCACAACAAAAACTTTTAATTTTCATGAGGTCTAGTTTATCATTATCTTTCTTTTTATATAGCATGCTTTGGTTGTCAAGTCTAATAATTCTACTCCTAGCCCTAGGTCATAAAAATATTCCCTTTTTAAAAAATAAAACTATTTTATGTTTATATTTTTATATTTACACTTATATTTTATATTTATGAAACACTCTATGTTTTACATTGTAGTCTGTATTCCACTTCAATTTGATATTTTTATAAAATTTAAAGGCTGTGTGTATGTGTTTTTGTTTGTTTCGTTATGACCTATACCTGACCACTTGTTTCATGACCATTTATTTTAAAATCTTTCCTTTTTTTTCATTGAATTACTTTTGCAACTTTGTCAAAAATTAACGGGTTCTGATTTTGTGGACATTTTCCAGGGCTATATTTTGTTCAGTTTCTCTACATTTCTATCCATCTGCCAAGCATGTACTCTAAATTTCTTTAGCTCAGTAGTAAGTCTTAATGTTAGTCAGAGTGATTTTTTTCATTTTATTTTGTTTTCCAAATGTGTTTTGGCTGGGACTGGGGTGTAGCAAGACTCTCCTATTCACACAAAAATTTTTTTCTTCTATGCTAGGTCTGTAACTGTTCATATAAAATTTAGAATGAATTTATGTATGACAATAAAATTTTTCTGGAATTTTGATAAAAATTGTGTTAAAGCTATAGCTAATTTGGGGAGGATTAACCACTTTGCAATATTAAGTCTTAAAATCCATGAATTTGTAAGTCTCCTCAACTAGTTAGATAACCCTTGATTTATTTTATTAGTGTTTTATAATTCTCAAGATACGTGACATGCAAGTGTTTTGCCAGATTTATAATTAAGCATTTCATTTACTTTGGAGCAATTATAAATGGTATTAGTTTTTGTTTTCAGTTTTAACGTATAGAAATGTAATTTTCATGTGTTGAACTTGTTTCCTGAGACTTTGCTGTACTCACCTACTATTTCTAAAAGGTTTGATTTTATTTTATTTGTGAAAAATAAACAAAATTAGGATTTTATATATAGACAGTTATGTCTTCTGAAAAATAAGGACAATTTATTTGTTTTTCCTTTATGACATGTGTTTTTAAAATTTCTTTCCCTTGCCTTATTCACTAACTAGATCTAGGTACTATGCTGAGTAATTGTGAAGACAGGATTTAGTTCAAGGGGAGAGAACTTGTCTAGCATGTGCAATGTCCTGGATTCAATTCCCAGGACCATTTAAAAAACAAAACAAAACTAGAGTGTGGACAGTCTTATCTTCTTCCCAGTCTATGGGAAAGTGTTCAGCTTTTCATAATTAGGTGGTATAATACCTATAGGATTTTGAAGATGTTCCTTCATTGAGGAAGCTTATGTGTAGTCTTTATGGAGAGATTTTTCCCCCCAGAGCTTTATTGAGTTAAATTGAAGTACAATAAAATGCACATATTTGAAGTATGCAATTTGATCAGTTTTGATATGTAAATAACAAATACAATCAATATGAAAACTATTTCCATTACTTTTTTTAAAATTTGAAATCATGCAGATTGTGTTTCCTTCATGATTTATTACACATTAGAAATCAATCACCTTAAGATATGTTAAATCCTACCCCCACATGTCAACTATGTCAAAATTAAATGGCACACTTAAAAATATCTCAGAGATCAAGGAAGAAAACACAATAAAAGCAAATAAAAAGTTCTTTGAACTAAGTAATACTAAAAGCTTAAAATATCAGGATCTCTGAGATGAACATTTATAACTTAAAGTACTTATGTCAGAAAGAAGCTAGAATAACAAATTATTGTCAAATTATTTAGTAGGAAGGAAAAAAAGTAGTAAAATAGAGAAGAAATCATACAGCTAAAATTTGATAAAAAAGAAGTATAATCAAGAAAAAAGCAAGAACACAAAAATTAATATCCAATGGAAAGGAAGGTATCAAAATAACCCTACAGATGCTGAGAATATATTAAGATAATATTACAATAGTATACCAACATATGTGATAGCTTATATAACATGGTCTATATTAGAGATGGATCTACGTGCTGCTGAGAAGAAAGTGTATTCAGTCATTGGTGGATGAAATATTCTATATATGTCTGTTAAGTCTAAATTATCAATTGCATTTTTTACCTCTATACCTTCTTTATTTAGTTTTTGTTTGGAGGGTCTATCCAGTGCTGACAGAGGCATGTTAAAGTTACCCAGTATTATTGCAGTCTGTTTGATTCTTGAAATTGAGCAGGGATTGTTTGGTGTACATAGATGCTCCACTTTTGGGGACATAAATGTTTACAATTGTTATGTCTTGGTGTGTAATTCCCTTAAGTAGTATGAAATAGCCATCTTTGACCCTTCTGGGTAAATTTGGTGTAAAGTCCACTTTATCTGATATGAGGATAGAAACTTCTGCTTCTTTATGGGATCCATGCAAGTGATATGTTTTTTTCCCATCCTTTCACCTTCAGTCTGTGGATTCTTTGCTTATGAAGTGAGTCTCTTGGAAACAGCATTAAACCAAATAATTCCTACTATAACATCTACAATGTTTGTTATCACAAAAATCAGAAATGAGCAAGTTCATAAAAGCATTTATAATTTCAAATGGTGGACAGGGAGAAAACAAAAATGATATAGGATGTGATGACTGTGAGGGAGGAGGAAAGGAAAAGAAGTAAAAAATTAAAGGACAAGTGAAAGAGAGAACATCAGAGATTGGCTGTTAGCAGAAGTAAGCAAGAAGGAAACAAGAGAAAAAAATATATATATAGTAAAAACTTTAAAAAAATAAAAAATATAAAGAAATACAAAACAAAACTAAAATATACTAATCAAACATCCCAGTTCACAAAAAAACTAATCCATGAAAAATAACTGCATTCAAAAATGCTAGAAATGAGGGAGAAAAAAGCAAATATGAATATGTATATGTCCATGTACCACTAAGGTCACAATTAAACAGAGAAAAATAATTTTTTGAAAAAGATACTGATGAAAAGTTAAAGAATTCTTTCCATGGAGTTCAAAAGATTCTCAGTTTCTGTTCTCAGCAGTTTTTGGTGGGGTGGTTTGGAGCGTGATGCTCCACCCTCTGGATTCCTGGAGTGAGGGAGGTATTCCCATAGTCAGAATTCCCAGAGGCAGAGTTTAGGCATAGGTGGGCTCTAGGCTTTTTGTTGAATGCCCATTGGTCTGGAGATTTTAAATCAGTGTACCTCCAGCACCTAGTAGTTGCTGGTCCACACTGGAAGACTGTATTCCAGGGGTCTCCACTGGGTTCCATTCATGTGGTGGGGGACCCAGTTCTTAGTCCACTACATCACCTTTGGATTCAGTGTTTTCTGATCTTGGGTTTAGTCTTCAAACAATCTCTCCCACCCCTGCCTTCTGAGTTCCTGGCCAGATGCGTCTCTCCCATCAGGTCCTGCAAGGATTGGAGGGGGAAATGAACTGAGCTGCTATAAACATTGATGTGGCTGCATTACTATAGTATGCTAATTTTAAGTCCTTTGAGTATAAGCCAAGGAGTGGGATAACTGAG
Source organism: Sciurus carolinensis (assembly GCF_902686445.1). NCBI lineage: Eukaryota > Metazoa > Chordata > Mammalia > Rodentia > Sciuridae > Sciurus > Sciurus carolinensis. The sequence continues at coordinate 53,183,208 of NC_062216.1, read as the reverse complement.
TCAAAAGGTGAGTCCATCCCAAGTTTTCTGAGGGTTCTTCATACTGCTTTCCAGAGTGGTGGCATCAATTTGAAACTCCACCAGCAATGTATGAGTGTACCTTTTCCCTCACATCCATGCCATCTATTATTGTTTGTGTTCTTGATAATAGCCATTCTAACTGGAGATGTTGAACACTTTTTTCATATATTTATTAATTACCTGTATGTCTTCTGTAAAGTGTCTGTCCAGTTCCTTGGCCCATTTATTGTTTGGGTTCTTTGTATTTTTGGTGTAAAGTTTTGTAAGTTCTTTATAAATTTTGGAGATAAGTGCTCTGTCTGAAGTGCGTGTGGAAAAGATTTTCTCCCACCCTGTAGGCCCTCTTTTCACATTATTGATTGTATAATTTGCTGAGAAAAAGCTTTATAGTTTGAGTCCATCCCATTTATTGATTCTTCCTTTGATTTCTTGTGCTTTGTGAGTCTTGTTAAGGAAGTCTGATCCCAAGCCAACATGATGAAGATTCAGGCCAAAACACTCCACCAGAAAACTTCTAGAACTAATAAATGAATTCTGCAAAGTAGCAGGATATAAAATCAATACGCATAAATCTAATGCATTTCTATTCATAAGTGATGAATCCTCTGAAAGAGAAATTAGGAAAACCACTCGATTCACAATAGCATCACAAAAAATAAAATACTTGGGAATCAGTCTAACAAAAGAGGTGAAAGACCTCTACAATGAAAACTACAAAATGCTAAAGAAAGAAATTGAAGAAAACCTTAGAAGACAGAAAGATCTCCCACGTTCTGGGATAGGCAGAATTAATATTGTCAAAATGGTCATTCTACCAAAGGTGCTATACAGATTCAATGCAATTCCAATTAAAATTCCAATGACATTGCTCATAGAAATAGAAAAAGCAATCATGAACTTTGTCCTGAAGAATAAGAGACCTGGAATAGCCAAAACAATCCTGAGCAGGAAAAGTGAAGCAGCAGGCATCACAAACCAGAACTTAAACTATACTACAGAGCAATAGTAACAAAAATGGCATGGTATTGGCACCAAAATAGACAGGCAGTACAGAATAGAAAATACAGAGATGAACCTACGTAAATACAATTACCTCATACTAGACAAAGGAGCCAAAAACATACAATAGAGAAAAGATAGCCTGTTCAACAAATGGTGTTGGCAAAACTGGAAATCCATATGCAGTAAAATGAATTTAAACCTCTGTCTCTCACCCTGCACCAAACTCAACTCAAAATGGATCGAGGACATAGGAATTAGGCCAGAGACCCTGCACCAAATAGAAAACTGTATCATTTAAAATTCCCATCAGCAATGTGCAAGGGTTCTAGTTTTTTCTGTCCTCAAAAAATCATTATTTTCTGTATTTTGACTTTCCTAATAGCACCATCTTACTGGGTGAAAAATGGTATCTAATTGTTATGGTTTGTATCTGGAATGTTCTCCAAAGCCTCGTGTATGGAAGCTTTTGTCCCTAATGTATTGGTGTTCAGAAGTGGGACTCTTGGGAAGTAATTGGAACATGATGGCTATGACCTGAATAAATTAACCTTTTGATGGATTAATAATTTAGTGGCATTATTGGGAGGATGTAGAAACTAGGAAGTGGGACTAATTTGAAGAAGTAGATCATTAGAGATATGAGCTGGAAGGCTATATCTTGTCCCTTACCCCTTCCTACTTCTGCTTCCCTACTCTCTCTCTTTCCCCCCATCTTTCTGGCTGCCATGAGTGAGCCTCTTTGCCCTGGCATGCCCTCCACCACAGACCCAGAATGAATGGAATGGGCTGACCTTGTTTGAAAACATTGGAAACTATGGGGTCAAAATAAATACTTCCTCCTTGAGTTGTTTTCCTCAGGTATTATTTCACAGCAGCAGAAAGCAGACTAATGTACTCCTTATATTTTAATTTGCACTTCATGAGTGATTAGTGATGGTGAACAGCTTTTCACCTGCTTATTTTCTGTCATTTATCTCCTCTGAAGATGTATATATTCAAGATCTTGGACCATTTTTAATCGACCTCTTGTTGAGTTTTAGAAGTTCCCTCTATACACTAAATATTAATCCTTTATCAGATATATGATTTGCTAATAATTTTTTTTAGTATTCTGTGGGTTGTCTTTTTGGTTAGTGTTCATAGATTCACAGTTTTTTTCTGTTGTTTAATTTTCATGAAATTCAATTTATTTATTTTCTCTTTCAGTTGCTTGTGATTTGGGTAGTATATCTAAGGAGTCATTGCCAAATCCATGTCTTAGAAATTTTCTCTTTTGTTTTTTTTCTAAGATTTTTATAGTTTGAACTTCTATGTTTAAATTTTTGATTTGCTTCAGGTTAATTTCACATATCACATCAATATACAAATTAAATTTCATTTGTTTTCATATTAATATCCAGTTATCACAGCATTATTTATTGAAAAGTCATTCCTTTTCCCCATTGGATAACTTTAGTAACCTTTTGAAAATTATTTGATAATGTATGTTACCAATTATTTCTGGGCTCATCTATCTCATTGACTTTTTAAAATTTTACTACTGTCACTTTGCAGTAAGTTGCAGAAAATGTGATTCCCTCAACTTTTTTCTTCTATCTCAAGACAAATTTGGTTACTTGACATCTCTTGAACTTCCATTTGAAATTTAGAATGGTTTTTCTATTTCTAAAACTTTGCTGAATTCATTAATTCTTGTGTCAGGTGTATGTGTGTGTGTGTGTATGTGTGTGTGTGTTTACATGTGTGTGTTTATAGATGATACTGAAGTTATTCTACTTTTAAGATATCTGCACATAGGATCATGTTATCTATGAACAGAAATAATTTTACTTCTTCCTTTAAAATTTGGATGTCTTTTCTTTCTTGTTCTTACCTGATTGGTATAGCTGCTATATCCAATATCATGTTGAGTATAAGAGGCAAAACTGGGCTAGCATATACAACTTAAAATTCATTCATTCATTTTGAGGAAATAATTACAAAAAGCCTAATATTCATTGTTGTTTGATAACCTCTTATTGGGAATTACGTAATCATATTTACACTGATATTTTCCAAAAATAACTGTACAAAGTCAGTTAAATTAGAAAAAGGCACGAGGCAAAAATAATCACATACCTAGGTGACTATTAATGGATTACTCACATGACATGACAAATCATTAACATTATCTAACATTATTCATAACAAAATGTTAACATATCATATATGAATATACAACCAGTATAACTCTGTATCATATACAAACACAAAAGTTATACTCCATGTATATATATGTCAAAATACATTTTACTGTCAAGTATAACTAAAAAGAAAAATAAAAAATTGTAAAAAGGTTAACGTAATAGAAATGACACTGATGCAGACTTCAAATTAACCCTAGATATAGATATCAAAATAAATGACTATGTATAATATTTACAGAAGCCATATCAAGGCAAACCTCTCAATTTTTTTTCTTTAAATTGCTACTTCTGAGATTATTATATTGTAATGTGAGAATATTTGTATCAGAATCAGAATAATACATGAATAGAAATTTTTCAATGTGTGACAAGTTAAGTTTTTTTTCTTATTTTATACGAAATTGAGAAGGATTATAAAGTATTTTATGTTTTATTTTAGTATTGTGTAAACAAAACCTGCAGAGAAACCCACTTGGTGAGATATAACTGTAATGCCACTAAAAAATGCAAAGGGAGTGGGGTAAGTAACTTTTCCTTTAGAGTTCTAAATTTCACTTATTATTATGAGTAGTTCAAAGTAAATGATTATCCTTTTTGAGGAGATTGAGGTTCTATGTTACTTTAAAACTGACCAAGCTTATTAATATGAAGAAAATCAAAAGAGCTAACCTAACATTGTTAATTGAATTGTACTAGATGTTTATTTAATTTATTGTAAACACCCACAACTCATGGAAAACATTTATTCTTTTTTATATACTACAAATTTATATTTTACTTATGTTGTGAGCATATTTTGTTGTACCTCGTATGCTTAATAATGAAAATGTATGGCTCTAAAATATTTTACAAAAAGTATAAAAACATGTTAACATATTAGGTAATTTTAATATTATATCTATGGACAGGTTTCCAATAGAAAATTTAATCTCATTTAAAAATATTTTTTCCTCCTCAATTGTTCGCCTATTTTAATCTCTCAAGATAAATTTGTTGTACTTTTACATTGCATATTTGTTTCTTAAAATTTATAATTTAGGGATTTTTGTTAGTTTCCTAAAAGAAAATCAGTGAATGATACAGTAAACAATATATGAATGAACTAAAATTAATAAAAATATACTAGTATTCAACTTTATAATTTTTAAATTGGTTAGGTTTAGAAGAAATAAAATACTGCCACATTGTCATTAATCTGCTTTGAGTTATCAACTGGAAAATAACCATGTTCTGGTTTTCTCTTTAAGTAACAATGGTTTCCATGATTGGTTGCATTGTTTTGTCCATTTTTCTGTTTTAATCATTTGATCTGAATATTTTTTATAAAATCTCAAAACAGTGTTTTCACTGTGAAATTTGGTACTTTGCTTTATCAGATACAAATTGTTTTCTTAAAAGATTACTACATACTCAATTGTTATTTCACTTAGGCATTCTGGAGTTTTTCATTTTGATGAAATATATAATGTGAAATATGACATTCATTAAGAAAGCATGTAAGTTAGAATTTTTATATTCATATTTGTTTATACTGCTCTATGAATGTTATATTTCACAGTAAAATATTTAAAAACTCTTCAAATATAATTAATCAACTAAAAGTAACTGAATCAAGGAAAAGCTGTATTTATACTCCAATGCCAGATTTCAATTGATTACTCTATTGTTTCCAATTTCAGACCAGTTTTATTAGAACATACTTGTTCAGAAATAGTGCATAATATGGGCATTGAAATATGCATAATGACCTGTATCCATGGAATATCATATAGCACAGTTTCACTGCCCTAAAAATGGCCTGGGTGCTACATGTTATTCTTTCCTGCTATCCCTCCAAACTTCAATGATCTTTTTACTACCTCTCAACAACATTTACCTAAGATTCTTCTACACCTTCTCATGGCTTTGTAGCTGACTTCCTTTATAGTTGAATACCTTCTATATTTTAATTATGAAATATTGGCAATTGTAGTCTTATTCTTACTTCATTCATAGTATACTTTTTTCTTGACTAGTCTCCCTAGAAATTTATCAGTTCATTACTTTAAAAATTAGTAATCTTAAGTGTCAGTATTAGGAAGTTAGGAAAATAACAGAGTTCTAAATTCAAAATTTTAGTATGTAAATTAATATGAGATAAATATGCTTCTATTGTCCTCATGGTAAAAGATATGATTTCACTACTTCATGTTTTATTTTAATATTTACAGAAGGTTGGCTAAGTATTTTTCAGATTAAAGGAAATAATCATTATATTGCCATTCACTCTTTTTATGTGAATCAGTGCCGAATTTTGAGTTTTTAAAATATCTGTTGATTTTAACATACAAATTCTCCTTTTTAATCCATTAATGCATGTTTTAGTCAACTTTTACAGTGATGTGACTTAAAGACCTGACAAGAACAATTTCAGAACAGGAAAAGTTTATCTGGGGGCTCTCAGTTTCAGAGGTTTCAGTATATAGACAGGCAGCTACATCCCTGGGAGCAGAAAAACATGGTGGAACAGTGTGCCAGAGGGAAGCAGCACACAATGACGATCAGAAAGCAGAGAGAGAGAGAGGCTCCACTCACCAGATACAAAATATATACCCCAAAGACATGGCCCCAAGGAGGCATCTCCTCCAGCCACACCCTATCCTCCTCATTCAGTTACCACTCAGTTAATTCCATTGTGTCACATGTGATGGTAACATTTTGCCCCGGCCCCCAAAAGCTGATGATCTCACAATGCAAAATATATTTAGTTCATTTCCAGTAGTCCCCATACTCTCAATAGTTCCAAAATTAACTGAAAGACTCTTGTTAGACTCAAAGTTCACATTTTGAGCTCCTGTAAAAATCAAAAGCAATTTAAAATATCTAAAATATAAAAGTACAGAGTAAATATTTCCATTTAGAGAAATAGGGGTATAGGAAGAAGGGTTGGAACCAAAGCAAAACAGAAATCCAGTCGGGCAAAGAAGTCCTTTAGATCTGTGTCCAGCACCTGGAGCACATGGTTTTGTGATGTTTTCGCCAAAGGGCTATTTTAACTCTGCTCCTATTGGTTGCAGACTACGTGGCCTCTCTGTTGACTTATCTCAGCTAATTCCTGCAGCTCTCTTTGGCAGATGTTCCACTGTACTAGATTTTCTTAACCTCAAGGGTCCCCACTTTTGCTTCAGCTTCCTCCTCATATCTCCATGACTCTCCGTCTCGGGGGCTGCCCACAGGGACTCCAACCCCAGTGCACTTTGCCTGGCCTCCCAGGCCTTCCTTTGAAATCTTGTTGGAAGCCTCCATGACCCCCTAACTCCAGCATCCTGTAATCCAGCACAATGTGGTTAATGCCAAGGCCTGCCACAATTCTGAACAGTAGTAGCCAAGCCTCCAGGGACCATAGCGGCAGCATCCTGAGTGCCTGGGCAGATGAGCTTGAGTGGGGGAAAAAAAACCCTTTCTAGGCCACCCAGTGCAAGCAGGGTTCCTCATTGATCTCTTCTCAAAGCATTTTTTACTTTTATTCCCTTAAACCTGAGATAGGTATGGTTTTGCCAATTCTTGAGACGCCCTCAAGTCATCTTTTCTGTCTCTGGGAAAAATCTTTCGCATTTCATTAGTGGTGGTTAATGTCTTTAACCACTGCAGATTTCTTAGTCGCAGTTTTACTTCCACTTTTCAAATCCAGTTTTTTAAAACTCTTTCTGCTGTGCTGTCTGCTCCTGATTATTACAATAAATTTGACTGAAAGCCGCTGGCAATAATCATTCCATCACCTGAATACTATACTGCCTAGAAATTTCTTCCACCAGATTAAGAAGTGCCAAGAACAATTTTAAAGGAGGAAAAGTTGATTTTGGACTTCAGTTTCAGAAGTTTCAGTCCAGAGACAGCTGAATTACCTGCCTTCAGTTATCAATCAATTAGTCCCAGGAAGGGATTAATTCACTGATTGGGATATAGCTCTCACAACTCAATCATTTCACCTCTAAACCATCTTGCATTGTCTCACACATGAGCTTTTGGGAGACATCTCACATCCAAACCATAACAATGCATGGATAAATTAATCGGGTTTTTAGTCAGAAAATCATCTTCAAATTCCCAGAATAAAACCGACCATGATCTTTTCAATTTTTGAATATTTTGTTCGGTACAATTGTTAATATTTTATGAATGCTGTCGTTCATAATTTTAATATGTTGTACTTAGTGTCTTTGGTTTGGTGTAAAGGTTATGCTATGTTTCTGGTGATTCTTCCTTATATATTTTCTATAGTGGCTTTCAATAATTTTAGACATTTTTCAGTGAAGTTTCTAGTTTGGAAAAAAGTTCCAAATAAAGAGAGCACCCATATATATTATCTTCCCTTCCCAACCCCAGTTTTCCCTATTATTTATATCTTTCATATCTTGCCTTAGTGTGATACATTTGATATAACTCATATGCCACTTTTATAGTATTATTACCTATGGTTCATAGTTTATATTAAGATTAATGCTTTTTTAGTACACATTATGAGTTTTCAAATATACATGTCATGTAGTCATCATGATAGTATACACAATAGTTTCACAGCCCTAAAAATGTCCTATATGTCACATTCTACTTTCCCTTTATCCCTTCAAATGCCAGTGATCTTTTTACTGTCTCTTAGTAATATTTATCTAAGATTATTCCACATTTTTTCATGGCTTTCTTGCTGATTTCCTTTTGTCACTGAAGAGTATTTCATTACACAGAGGTTGCAGAGTTTGTTCATATGTCTATGAAAAGACATTTTTATTTCTTCTAATTTTAAACAACTATTAATAAAACTACTATAATCATTTAGGGATAGGTTTTTGTGTGGATGTAAATTTTGAGATCAGTTGGGTAAACAAAAAGGAATACAATTACTGGTTCCTATGGCAACATGTTTAGTTTTGTAAGGAATTGCCAAACTATCTTTTAAAGTGACTGCATCTATTTTGCATTTCTACCAAATATGCTATTTAGGGGTGCCATGCTAGCTTAGGTGCAGGTAAGGGCCACAGAGTCAAGACCCCCAGACTCTGGGATTTGGGTTGTGATAAGCAGCCTGCAAACTCCTTGATTGCAGGAATAGTTATACATTTTATAGATTTCTTGCCCAATAACAATGTGCCACGGGGGATCAGACCACCAGGCTCCTATACAATTTCCCTTGGTAACACTATGTCAATTTGGGGCAGTTGTTTACTTTCCTAGGTGGCCAGAGTGGAATGCTCCTCTCTGCAGGTTTTCCTGATGGGCATAAATGTGGGAAGGTTTCCCTTACACATTGAGACATTCACTGCTGCCAGTCAAGAACTAAGATTTCTCCCAACATGCTATTGCTAGATTTCTTTGCCAACAATTGATGTTCTGAATTTTAACTATTCTAATTGTTGCTTAGAACTAACTTGCTGTTAATTTAATGTTGACCATCATTTCATAAACTTTTTTGCCATCTATCTTCTTGATGAAGTATCCATTCTGTTCTTTTGCCCTTTTTAAAAAAGGAATTTTCATTTTGAGTCTTAGGAGTTCTTTGTGTATTTTGGGTCAGTCCTTTATTAGATATGTGTCCTTATAAATATTTTCTCTCAGTCTGTGACTTTTGTTTCTTTTCCTTAAATATCATTCACAGAACAGTCATATTTAATTTTAATGAAGCCCACTTATTTTTATTTCATAGAATATAAGTTTGGCATTTATCTTAAAGTCCCCATCACCAAAGTTAGTCACCTAGTGTTTCTCCTACATTATCTTCTAGGATTTTGATGACTTTTCATTTTACATTTAAGTCTATGATCCATTTTAGAGTTATTTTATGACAGTCATAATGTTTCATTTCTTGCATGCGGGTATCAAGCACCCTGTCAGAAAACCATACTTTCCCCATTGAACTGCACTTACTTGTTTATCAAGAATATATTTGATTTATATTTGAATATATTTATTTGGATCTAATATTAGATTCTCTTGTCTGCTCTATGTATTATTTTAATTCTACTGTCAACTCCACACTTTTGTGATTAATGTAGCTTTATAATAAATCTTAGTGTTGGGTCAACAAAGTAATCCGTCTTTATTCTTCAACATTGTGTTGACTACTTTATGTCTTTTTGTCTTTACCTGGAAACTTTAGTTTGGCAAATTTGTTTGTCAATATTCAAATTAAATTAATTGGATATTAATTGGATATTAATTGGATTTTAACTGGGATTTTGTTGAATCTATTGATCAAATAAAAAAGAATCAATATCTTTATAATATTGAGTCTTCTTTCCATTGGAATATTCCTCCATTCATGTAGACCTTTCACTTTGTTTAATCAAATAGTTACAGCTTTCTCACATAGATTATGAACATGTTATTCAATTTATAAATAAGTGTCCTATTTTGTGCCACGTTAAATGATATTATATTTTTAATTTAAAATTCTAATTATTTGTTACTCTATGTAGATAAGCATTTGACTCATGTGTAGTAACCTCATATTATGTAACCTTGTCATAATCATTTGATAGTTCTGGGTCACTTTTGTTGATTTTTTTAGGTTTTTACACAATCATGATATTAAAGAACTAATACATTTTATTTCTTCCTTCCCAACTTTTACATTTTTCATTTTCCTTTCTTGTTGCATTTCCTAGATCTTCTAGTACAGTGCTATAAAGGAGTGCCAAAAGGGGATATCTTTGCCTGGCTTCCACTATTACCAGGAAGACTTCTGATTTCTCACCAGTGTGATATTAACTGGAGGACATTTTTGTAGATGTTCTTTCTCAATTTGAGGGGTTTTCTCTCTATTCCTCATTTATTTGTGGAGAGAAGGCAGAAAGTATATTCAATTATGCCATAAATAAAACATTCAAATTGTGGAAACCCAAAACCCTCACCTATACTATTTGAAATCAGAAGAGAAATTAATTCCCCTTCAGGAATTTTGTCTTTGAATGGGGCATACATGGGCTTCTAGGATGTTGGTGGCATAATATTACTTCACATATATCCCAACTAGGTAGTTATGCTTTTCTATTTGAAAATTAGCTGAACTTCATACTTATTATTTGTTCAAATTATTGTCTTATTTAATAGTATATTCTCATATAAAATGTCATTTGTAACAACTAAAAAGGAAAAGGAGTCAACTATTATTGCAGCTGACATTAGAAAAACTATAAAACAAATAATATTAAAATATTGAAAATTTAGATAAAATGGACAGAATTGTTGGAAAACTTAAATGAGAATACTAACTTAAGAAAAAAAATTATGAATAATTTATGATGATTGGAGAAACTACAATCATTTGCCCTATCACAAATAAAATGGATCCAAATGGCTACCACAACAAATTATATCAAACATATAAAAAGAAATGCTACCAACATATGAAAAATGTCTATTACAGAGTTCCAGTTTCTAGTCTGACATGTAAGGAGCTTGGAAGTCAAACCTTGTCATCCTCATAATAAGAAAAAAGGCAAATAAACTGAAAATCTTTTTAGGTCCATCTGAGAATGGGCACAAGACCAATAGCTGCGTTCAAAATTGTAGATTCATAGATATGAATACACAAGTTCAGAACAAATCCACAGACAGAAACCTCCAGAGGAATCCATGCTGGATAGCAAAACTCAAAGTTAATGAATTGCTGGGGACTAGTGTAGACAAGTTTAAGAGTGAAAAATTTCAAGGGGGCCCAGTCTCAGGAGGAATTCCTACACTTTCATTCATTTTACCACCTGGGACCAACCATATTCTCATAGTGAAGATTGAACAACCACACCCCTTGGCCCCCACCATGATTCCAGCATGGGGAAGAAAAAGTAGCCATTTTGAAATATACCCCCCAAATCTGTTTTACTTAATGAACTGACACTGAAAGTAAAATATTTCATTAGGGCCTAAATGACTGGAATTCAACAGATCCTAACTTGAATGAAAGAAAATACATTTTCAAAATTTTCCAGCTTAAGAAGGAAGTATCCACTCAACTAAAGTCCACTTCAGCAGAAGAGAAATGCTAACATTCAACTTTTTTAAGACTTCTGCATAGAGTAAGTGGAATTTCTAATTCCTGCCCCCATAACTTTTCTGTGGAATACATTGTAGGTTGGCTGCAAAATACCTGCACATGTCAGATCACAGGGGCATAAGCTAATTAACAACCTGATACCTGAAGATAAGACTACAGAATACTTCTCCTCCCACCATATTTTCCCACCACAACTAAAGGACTTCCGTAAAATAGAATGCAACTCAAAAACCTGCATGCCTTAGACATTTTTAAAGTAATTTCTAGGGAAACTCAAAGATAGCAAAAGAAATGAAAAGAAAAAAAAGAATAAGAGAGGAAATTAAAACTGCTGACACCTAGGTCAACAGGAGACAGTAAACAATCCCTAAATTCTAACAAAAAACCTATTTGATCCAGTTTTTTTTACCTATTTTTTAATATATATGATGTATCATATATATCATATATATATGAATATATATATATATATATATATATATATATAATCTGACTTTCAACAATAAATTACAAGACATGTTAAAAAATGAAAAACACAACTTTAAGACAAATAACAAGGGCCAGAACTGAACTGATATGGAAGAAATGTCTGAATTATCAGACTGGGAATTTAAAACAACTATAACCCAATATGTAGGGGAAAAGTGGAAAGCATGCAAGAACAGATGGATAATGTTAGCAAAAGAGATGGGAAATCTAAGAAGTAATTAAAAGAAAATACTAGAAATAAAAAAAAATACTGTAACTTAAATGAAGAACACCCTGGATGGGTTTATTAATAGCTTGAACATAGTTGAAGAAGTGATTGGTGAGCTTGAGGAAATGTCAATAGAAATTTCCAAATCTAAATGCAAAGAGGGAAAAAACAATTAAAACATCAGGATGCAATTTCTAAGGACAGTGGTACAATTTAAAAAGATGTTATTATAGTTTAGACATGATTGTGTCTCCCAAAATCTCATGTGTGAGACAACGAAAGTAAGTTGGAGGTGAAATGATTGAGTTGTGAGAGTCTTAACTTAATCAGTACATTAATCCCCTGATAGGATATAAACTGTAGGCAGGTATGATGCAACTGGAGGAGGTGAGTCATTGGAGGCATGCCTTTGGGGTATATATTTTGTCCCTGGTAAGGGGAGCCTCTCTCTCTGCTTCCTAATTGCCAGGTACTAAGCTGCTTTCCTCTTCCACACTCTTTCACCATGATGTTCTGCCTTACCTCTAGCCCACAGCAATAATTGGCCATCTATTGAATGAAGACTACTGAAACTGTGAGCCCGCAAATGAATTTTTCCTCCTCTAAAATTGTTCTTGTCAGATTTTCTGGTCACAGCAATAGAAAGTACTCAGAAGTGGGGTCATTGGTGTGACTAACATGACCATGTGGTTCAAAAGTCTTTGGAGCTGGTTTGTGGGGGGAATTAATTTTGAGAAGTCTAGAGGTAAAAACTAGAAAACCTTTAGATTGTTACAAGCAGAGCTTAATGAGCAATTCTGGTGGGAGCTCAACAGACCAGAATGCTGATAGTATTATGGACAGTAAAGACTGGGCTCAAGAGGTATCAGAGGAAAGAAAGGACTCCATTGGAAATTGGACGAGAGGCCATTCATATGGTGTTCTGGCTAAGACGTTGTCTACATTTTGCCCATGTCCTGTGACTTTTTGTGAAGCTGAATTTAAAGGTGATGGCCCTCTTAGTTTAGCAGACAAAATTTCTAGGCAGCACTGTATTCAAGCAGTGGCATGGATATTGCTGGCAGCCTTTAGCCAAGTATACTATGACAATCATGAGCAGAAAGCACAGCAGGAAGATTTGAAAAACATTGGAGTTTGTCCAGAAAACCAGCAGGTAAAACTGGGGCTAAGGAATTTGTGGTTGTTAAATGGATCATAGTCACTAAAGAAACCCTTAATACTTTACCTAGGAACTATTGGAAAAATAATTTGAGGGCAACTCAGGAATTGGCAAGACCACACCCATCTTAGGCTCAAGGGTATAAAAGTAAAAATTCTTTTTGAGAAAAGACCAGTGGAGACTGAGACCTTGAAAACATAAGCCTCAAAATCAACTTTTCTTCCTCTAAAAGAGAGAAGAGAGAAAGACCAGTGGGACACCCTGCTTTCATAAGAAGGCCTAGGAAGTTGTTGCACTATCGTCAGTCACCTAGGCACTCAGAGGCTGCTGCAGTCATGGTCCCTAGAGGCTTGGTTACTGTTCAAGATGGTGGCAGACTTTGGTGTCAACCATGTGGTTCTGGTTCTTCAGAATTTCAGGATGCTGGAGTTAGGGGGGTCATAGAGCCTTACACAGATTTCAGTGGAAGTCTCAGGAGTCAGGCAAAGTGAAGCGAGTTTGGAGTCCCTGTGAGAAGCCCCTGAGAGGGTAATGCATGAAGAAGTGAGAAGGAAGCTGAAGTTGCTGTAGAGATTCTCAAGATTAAGAGATACCTGTGGAAGATCTGCTGAGGAAAGTTGCAGGAATCAAGCAGAAAGAAGACAAGAGAGGCCATTTTGACTGGAACCAGCAAAGCCATAGGGTGTAGCTACACAAGCCTTTTGGTGAGAAAATCATGATGTCTTATGCTCCAGATGCTGGATTTGGAGCTACAGGACTTATTTGCTTAGCTGGATTTCTGTCTTGTTTTGGTCCCATCTCTTCTTTCTATGGTCTTATTTCTCCCTTGAAGAATGTAAATATTTACTCTTTGCCTATGTATGTTGGATATATTTAACTTGCTTTTGATTTTTACAGAGACTCACACTGAGAGTCTGCTCCGAATCTCAGAGGAAACTCTGGAGTTGACTTTTGGCAGTGATGGAACTATTAAGACTATGGGACTCTTAGAAGTGGAGTAAATGTATTTTGCATTATGAAACTGGCATGAGCAGTTGGGGACAAGGAGCACAATATTATGGTTTACATATGAAGTGTCCTTCACAAGCTCATGTGAGACAATATAAGAAAGTTTGGAGGTGAAATGATTTAGTTATGAGAGTCTCAACCTAATGAATGCACTAATCCCTTGATAGGGATTAACTGAATGGTAGCTGTAGGCAAGTAGGGTTTGATTGGAAGAGGTGGGTCAGTGGGGGCATGCCTTTGGGGTATATATTTTGTCCCTGGTCTTCAGAGTCTCTCTCTCTCTCTCCCCTCTCTGATGTGATGTCTTGAGCTGCTTTCCTCCTCCACATTCTTGTGACATGATGTTCTGCTTCACCTCTGACCCAGAGCAATGGAATTGGTCATCTGTGAATTGAGACCTCTGAAAATATGAGCCCCAAAATGAACTTTTCCTTCTCTAAAATTGTTCTTGACAGGTCTTTTGCCTATAGCAGCAGCAAAAGCTGACCAAAGCAGATATAATGTAGCATACATTATATGTATGCTTCAGACCAAACAAACAAACAAACAAACAAAAAACAGAACAAGTAGGAATTGGCTATGTGATTATAAAGGACAAAAAGTCCACAGTCTGCCATTTTCAAACCGAGAACAAGAAAAACCTATAGTGCAAAGTAACCTGGTAAAGCAACCTGAATCTAAAAACCCCAAAACAAGGAGCTTCAATTCTCTAATATCCAAGTGAAAGGGCTCTAGAAAAAGAATTCACATTTTTTCTACCATTCTCATCTTTTGCTCTGTTTAGATGCTCAACCAATTTGATAATGCATACCTACAATGGTGAGGATGGATCTTGTTTACTCAGTCTCGTGTGTAAAGGTGTCACATATGTCAGGAGGTCACTAGTTTACAATTAGTCTGTTATCTCTTATTAATATCAGAATTGAATTGAATTTTTAGGTCACCCTATTGATTTCTTCTAAAAAGTAGAGAACTGCTTGATTAAGGGGAAAAAACTCCACACATTTGGAGTACAGAAGTATTCTGTAAGCATAAAAGTAAACAAAATATTTCCATGGTGCAGCTGATTATGCAGAGATAGAGGCAAATTGTTATTCCCACTTGGCATACTGTTGTCACTGTTATTCTCGCTCAGCTTTAAAATCATATTTTCCAAATTGCTACCAAGCTTGAAAACAACTCTCAAATTGCATTTTCTTTAGACATTATTTCCCTCATATATCTTAAATATGTAACATAGCATGTGAGTTTAATTCATTCTTTTCTATTGTTATACCATTTCAATGTACCAACCATGAATGTTTTAGTAATAAAAATGTCACTGCATCCCAAAAGCTGTCTATGCTCTATCACCAATGACAAGGTCTTCAAAGAAACTGGACTCAACTCAAAAAGACCAGCTCAATATCATTTTCTCAGATTACTCATGCTCACAATTATTACAAGGTGTGTTTCCTGGATAGTAGTTGAAGAGATGGAGATAATCCTGCAGGATGAAAGAGAGTGCACTTGAAGACAAATATCTGTGAAAAGAAAGGCAAATCGGTAGATTTGGGCATGGTGTGAGATAATTGGAGCTGCAAAGCAGTTTCTAGTGAAAACTTCATCCAGCCATTTAGGAAGTCCTAAAGATGAAATGACCCAAGTTGGGGTGAGAGATTCAAGTTTTTTAAAACCTCACATTAGTTGTCCATCAGATGTGGACTTCCCTGAAGGGAAATATAAACTTGAAGTTGGTAGTTTTTGAAGAAATTCCCAAAGGAGACTGAGATATATAGGCTAGCAAGAGGCTTAGAGCTCTGATAACAAACATCATACCAGGCTGATGGTTTATTTTGATCTTTGTTTTACAGTATGAGGACTAAACTTAGATCAATGACTTAGATTTTCCTTTTATAAAATAAGCATTTAAAACTATAAATTTCCCTTGCTTTAGTTGCATTTCCAAATTTTAACTTTTTTATCATCACCTTTCAATTTTATATTTTTATTTTATTTTGTTTCTTTGAAGAGTAGATTATTTAGAAGGATATTTTTTGTCAAGATGTTCCGATCTTTCTAAATAACTGCTATTGACTCCATTGTGGTCAGGGAATATCTTGTCTTTATTTCTATTAAATGTTTTATCACTTGCTTTGAGGCACACCATATGGTCTATGAATATATTGTGTACATTTGAAAAGATGAATATGCCATTTACCTATGAAAATAGTTTGTGCTCTGTAGACATTGGATTAGTGATCTATAAATAGCAACTATGTCTGTAATTGGTAATTATTTTTGAGATTATCTAGGTCTCTACTGTCTCAAAAATTGTCTAGTTGTCAAACATTGAGAGACAGGTTTCAAAATATACTTCTATGATTTGGAACTGAATATTTCTCTTCTATCCCACATATGGTTTTCATTATGCCAAGAACAAAAATTATTCAGGGATCATCTAGAAACTTGGGCTGAATTTACAGAGAGAATTTGGGTTCCTCTGTTCTCAATTTTGGTGACTTTCATCAGATTTTAGCTGTCCCACCCTGCCTCTTGAGTGTTGCTGCCCTCAGAGTAAAGCAGCTGCCAAGCCAGGGACAATGTTATGCCAGGAGGATCGCATGACCCCAGGTGTTTGAGGTCAGCCTGAGCAACATAGAGAGATCTAGTCTGAAAAAAAAAAAAAATTCAAAAGAGAAAACTGCTGCAGCACACAGTCCTTTCTATACAGATAACTTCCACCTCCAACTTTCCACTGCTTTGCATGTGTTTGTTCTCTTTATAGGCACCTCCATTTTCTTGTCATTATTGTTACGATTCTGTTAATGTTATTTTTACAAAATTTACACTTTATAATTTTTGTTACTTCACTTTTATTGACCCACCTTTAGTTTGAATCTAAATTAATTCAGTGTTTTATAATTTTCTTCTTATTTCATTTGTTTCTGAGGTGACAATATCATAAATAGTAGTTCCCACAACTATTTTGGAGGTGACTATTTTTTTTTCTATAAATCTATCAGTTTTTCCAGTTTTAGTCTGTATATTTTTGAGGTCACATAGTCAAGTAAATAGGAATTTAGAAATTTTACATTTTATAAGTGAATAAACCTCTTAACATTTACAAATTATTGTTTCCTCAATTATTTTGCTTTACTTCTCATTTTCCATTTATATATTTGACAAATATTTGCACAATATATTTTTTCAGTCTTTTTCCTCCTTTGTGTTTTAGATTTGTCCAAGAATCATAACATTTTCTGAGCCAGGCGTGGTAGCACATGCCTGTAATCCTGGAGGCTCAGGAGGCTGGGGCAGGAGGATCTCTGAGTTCAAGGACAGCTTCAGAAATTTAGTGAGGCCTTAAGCAACTTAGTGAGATTCTGTGACTAAATAAAGTATAGAAAAGGGCTGGGGATGTGGTTCAGTGGTTAAGCACCCTTGGGTTCAATCCCCAATACCAAAAAAAAAAAAACATGCATTTTCTAATTTGTCAGTCTTTGTGTTTTATACATATATTAACTATAATTATTAACATTCTGAAATCTAACATGTATATGCTTTCCTTTTATATCAACCTTATTTTATATTGTCAAATCATAATTATATATTTATTGGGTATAATGTTATAGTCAATATATGTACATAATGTGGAATAATTAAATCAACCTAATTAAAATATCTATTACCTCATTTATTTTGTGGTGAGATCATTAAGACTTTTTAAAAATTTATTGTTGCCTTCTTGTATGGTGAGTATTTTTTATTGTCGGAATTTTTCTCTGTTAGTTTAAGGGTAAGAAAATACATTCATTGATTGCCATGGATTTTTGCAGTTTTGTCTTAAAAATGTTTTATTATTTTGTACTTTACCATTCTCCATGACAATGCAAATTTCTTAGAACATAGCAAATTCATTTTAAATCTTTTAAAAAATATTAAGTATATATAAATTATTTTGGGGGGGTACATAATTGTTTCATATTATTAGCATCCATCAAGGACCCTTCAATCTTTCTTCCAGTCAAGAGTTTCCTGGAAATGTAGCAACTATCTTGATTTGAATTTTATAGAAAATTAATTTAAAAAATGGTTGTCTTTTCTCTGACATGAAAATTTTGTATTATTTTAAGATTTTATCCATATTATTACATGTAATTTTTGACTCAGTCTTATTTCTTAGTATCTTTGTATCCTGTGAGTATATCACCATCCACCATACTAATGTTGGTGGGCATTTGGGCAGCTACCAGTTGTATATTATGTTATTTTTATTATTATTACCAGTCACAATACACCAAGATTGTTATTCTTATCTTTTGGTGAACATATACTATTTCTATTTGGCACAAATGTTAGTTTGCTCAGGCTGTCAAAACAAGATACTGCATATGGGTAAATTAAAAAACAGGTATTTATTTTTTCTTATAGTTCTGGAATCTGGAAGTCCAGAATCAATGTGTCAACAAGGTTGGTTTAGTTCTGTGATCTCTTTCCTTGGCTTGAAAATGACTGCTTCTTTCATGCCTTCACATGATCTTTCTTCTGTGTGAACACCTTTTAGTGACTCTGTGTATGTTCAGATGTCCCGTTTTTATAAGGACACAAGAAACACTACCTTAAGGCCCACCCTGAAAGCCTCAGGTTAACTTAACCACCATTTTTAAAGAACTTATCTCCAGCAGTAGTCACATTCTGAGATAGCGAAGGTTAGGATTTCAGTATATGAATTTGGCAAAGGTGAGTGGATTATATACTTACCCATTAAAGAACAAAGAATGAGATTATTGTGTCAGCACAGACAAGTGTGCTACTCTGAAATATATATTTGGTCTTTTTCTCTGATTCCTAACACATGGATTTAACTTTCTCTGTTTCCTTGCATCTGACTCCTAAAATCTTGGGATCTCTGGAGTGATGAGTCTTTTATATGCTAATGAGATATCTGGTAGCTCAGGGCCCCTAGCTTCAGGTTAGAGACTGCTCACTGGAAAGACAAAGACATGATTAGAGGATGGGGACTTTCAACCCCACTCCTCAGCCTCTGGGAAGGCCAGACATTGGACACCAAAGGCCAGGGATGTAATCAGTCATGCCTGTATGATAAAACCAATAAAACAAAACAAACAAACAAACAAAAAAACCCCACAAAAAACCAAAAACCCAAAGGACTGGGTTTAGAGAGAGCATGCACCTACAGAGAAAATGGCATATCCCAACTCCATGTGGACAGAAGCTCCTGTGTTCAGTGTGAATCCAGGGATTGCCCTATACATCTGCTCATGTGGCTGTTCATTTACATCCTTTAAAATACCCTTTGGAATAAATGGGTTAACTATAAGTGAAATGTTTACATGACTTCTGTGAGTCATTCTAGTAAATTAATTGATCCTGGGAAGAGACTGTGGGAAATCCAATTTATAGCCAGTTGGCCAGAAGTTCCAGAAACCCAGAATTGTGCCTGGCATATGAAATGAGGGACTGTCTTATGGGCATGAGCCTTCAACCTGTGGCATGTGACATTGTCTCCAAATAATGAGACACAGTGTGAGAATTAAAATGAATTAAAAGACACAGGGTTGTCCACTGGAGAATATGCTCTAGAATTTGTTGGTGTTGGGGGAAATATGCCCACATATCAGCAGTCATGGAAGATTTCTATGTTGACTGTCTTGCAAGAGTATAGCAGGTGAAACCAAATTTATCTTTCCCTATATCTTCAGTGGATATATCAGATTTAGTAAATGATATCAGAACATTTAAAAATTATTTTAATATGTTTATACTCCTTTAATTATCAGTATCTTTTTCATTTTGTCTATTCTGATGGTATTACAAATTCGAGGTTGAATTTTCACTTCTTGGATAAATAATTATTTGCACACTTTACATAGTTCTTGAATGTAGGGACTCACAAATGTTCATTTGATTGCTCCAGGTTGATTTGGATTTCTTTTGAAATTCTCCAAGGTTTTATTTGTTTTGTAGATTTTTCATATTTTCTTGAGCATATTAACACAGTTACTTTAAAGTCATTTTTTACTATTTCTTTTTTTTGATCATATTAAATTGCTTATTTTTATTTTTTAAAAATTTTGTCCCCTTACATGCCTAGTAATTTTTTGCACCTTTTATTTATTTACTTTTTTTATTTTTACAGACTGCATTTTGATTCATTGTACACAAATGGGATACATCATTTCATTTCTATGGTTGTACCGATGTAGATTTATACCATTTGTGTAATCAAACATGTACATAGGGTAATGATGTCTGTTTCATTCCACCATTTTCATACCCCCCTCCCTGATGATATATAAGGCCTAGTAATTTTAATTAAAATTTTAAATTATTGATTAAATGATGGTGATGGTATTTTTCACAACAGAAGCTTCACACTTCCCTTTTGCAGAAATGTTGTGGGCCTGATTACTAAAATCCACAGTGGATTTAGCTTTATCACTGAAAGCTCATTGTTTTTGTTTGTTTGTTTGTTTTGTTTTTTTATAATCTAAGATTAGATTTATAAAATTTGAAAAAAATTGCACATAAAGTTTTCTATTAATGCAGTATTTAATATATTCCCAAATATTTTATAATTTATCTTTCTTCATATAATTCTATGCAGAAAATTTAATAAATTAATGTTTTTTAATCCTTTTCCATTTAACTAATTTGGGTATTACAAACATCAAGCTGTAGCAGGATGTGAAAATTTGGAAATAGCTACTATGAAGTGATTTTGGAAGCATTCTATCATATCTTTGTAATCTTGTCAATCTTTAAAGGATATAGACATTTCATTTTAAAACTTTTGATCAGAATTAATGAATTATGACCTTTCTTTCTATAGGACTTAGATAATTGACTGTAGTTTTCATTTTCCCCTATCAGTTAACAGATCCACTTAGGTTAAAATTCTTCTAACATGAGTTGCTTTTTTGTATTTTATTTAAAAATCAATTTATTTTCTGTATATTTCAATATGTGCCAGATATACATTTATTTTTTTCATTTTTTTTTTTTTTTTTTTTTTGCGGTGCTGGGGATTGAACCCAGGGCCTTGTGCTTGCGAGACAAGCACTCTACCAACTGAGCTATCTCCCCAGCCCCCACATATACCTTTATCTTATTTTTATTATCTTGGTTTTTGAGTTGCCCATTCTTGATATTTATTTTTTATTTGCCAATATATGTATTGGTCTATTTCTTCAGTTTCATCTTTTAATCCATTTTTAATATCTTTGTCTTTTATTTATTAATAGGCTTGTTCCATTCATCATAGACTATTTACTTCTTAAATTTCCTCTTATATATTTCCTTTCATTTTTGCTAAATTGTTTTTATTTTTTAATATTATAATTTTTATTATCTTATTATTTTGGTAGTGGGGATTGAACTCAAGAGAACTTTACCTCTAAACTACCTCATCCATCTTTTAAATTTTTATTTTGAGTCAAGATCACACTCTGTTGCTGAGTGTTTCCCTAAATTGCTGAAGCTGGCTTTGAAATTGCAATCCTCTTACCTCAGCCTCCAAGTCTCTAGGATTACAGCTTGTGCCACCACACCCAGCTGATAAAATAACTTTTAAATTCTCTTACCATGTCTCATCCTGTACAAAAGAAATTATGTAATATAATTGTTGAACCCAAGTTACCTTGCAATTTTAACATTTGTTTATTTATTCCCCTATACCAAACTTCAGTAAAACTATTTCTCCCTGTATACACAATTAAGTCAACTGTTTTTTATACTTTAGACAGACCCTCTGCCTTTTACCTCTAAATTCTGTGTTTTGTATGACTATCTTGAAATTTGAGGTCTCTCATATTATAAGTATTTCTATGCATTCTATTAATTTTGTCTCTTAAAAATTGTTAACATTTGAATTTATATTTAAATTTGCTATTTTATGTCAGATGTTCTTTCATTTATATTATTGTGTCATGGGAGGGGAAGATGCTGCAATACCATTTTGATAATAATGTAGAGGGAAAATATATGTAGAGGATACACATTTTAGAGTTCTTATGTGTTAAAAATACAAAAATATGCCCTTCCAAATATATGATTCCTTTTGCTGCCTAAAGGATTTAAATTTCAGTTTTCTCCCCAAACTATGAAACCCAATTACATTGTCCTGCGGCTTTCTGTCCTGTCAGAAAGGAACTAAATGCTATTTTTATTCTCTTTAACTGTTCAGAATGTTATAAGATGACTTTTCTTTCTTTCATTTTTCTTTCTTTTTATTATTATTAATATTTTTGAGATTAGAAATATAGCCAACAAATGTTTTAGATGTTCTGGATTTGTTTGTTTTTCCTGTTGGAAGTTAGTCAGCTCACATGGTCTGTTTTGGTCATGTTATTCTTCACTGCAGAAAAAAATGTACAATACTATTTACCTTTCTTTTATTCTGGCTGATCATCTTTTACATTAGTGAAAATAAAATGATGTCCTTTGCTGTTTTATGTTGATTAAATAAATAAAATTAATTCACAAAGGGACAATTGTAGAATAAACTTAAAATAATGCACAAGTGCTATTCTAATCCTAATTTCTAAACTGTATGTTAAAATACTTATTGCTAGTACAGTAAACAGTTAACAGTAGGGCTATGGCTATATAAAATGGGAGACCACTTCATGGAATTTACTACTCTAATTCAATTTTTTAACTGAAAATATTTTGATGTGTAGGAAAAGGAGATTAAAAATTTAATGAACTTTAAAGGTTTAGTAGAATAAGGGTAAACACACAGAGTAATTCGATAGGAATACTCAAACTACAGAACATTTTGAATCTAATTTTTTAAATGGGCAAATTCTATACATTTGTAGAGGTATGAAAATATGTTTATGACATTATTTTGGCAAAAACACAAATGTGTGTTTGTGGATGTAAGTATGTGTGTTTATAAGTGCATGTTTTATATATATATATATATATATATATATATACAAAATATAAACTTTTTTTTAGTGTGCAGTGGGGTTCAGTGGATAAAGACACTTTTAAATTCATACACTTTCATTTAGATCTTACAATATTTGTGCTTAATTTTAAATTGAAAATTATGCTAATAAAGTATTAAAGCACCAATAATATAGAAAAACTGCCAAATGTAAACTTCTAGCAATGCAAATTTATCATAATGTATATATATATATATATATATATTGCTCATTTTAAATATTTTCTCTTGTATCTGTTTTGTTTAAGAAGATATTCACTTAAAATTAAAATGGAAATTATTGCTCAATAGTATAGAATGTTGAAGGGTCTAGGATAACACATTACAGTATCCAAGTCAATTGATAGTTATTTTACCAAAATGAATACAGCAATTATAAAGTACATAAGTAGAAAATATCTAAATGGTGACAGCAAATGTTTCCAAAACAAATAAACAACACTTGAGAAAAACTTTAAATTCACCTGTGTGAATTTGAAGGTTGTAAGTTTATTGAGTTTCATTTTTTAAAAGATGATGGAGGAATACAAAGTGCTTATTAAAATAGTTGATGTATAGAGACTAAAAATATACATTCATGTAAGTTATGATTTTGCTAATCATCACTAATGTCAAAAATTTCACTACTTTTTCCAACCATTTCTTATATAGTCACAAAAATCTTATGAAAATTCATTATTCTTTGTAATTCAGACATTAACACCAGATATAAAGACTAATATAATTCAAAGTGATTACACATTTTTTTTTCCTGTTTCAGATATGTAATAATTTTGGTAATTGTCACTGCTTTCCTGGTCATAGACCTCCAGATTGTGCATTTCAGATTGGTTCACCAGGGGGCAGTATTGATGATGGAAATGTTCTAAAATCTGGTGAGTTAAAAATTCAACTTATAAAGTAAAATAGAAAGTTTTTTTTTTTTCAATATGGTACTAAAGAAATATACTCCTACATCAAGTATTTCATGATGTCCTGAGAAATTCAGAGTTAACACATATGGTGATTTTACTTAAATTAATGTTACACAAATTTTTAATAAGATTTTCTGAGATATTCAAGATTTATTAATTTATTTCAATAAGCTAAAATAAGATAGTATTCAAATTTCAGTTGCTATTTTTAATCATGTAGAATAATGAAAACTACATGTGTTATTTGCATTTAATATTATTAAAAACTGTAAATTAAAAGCAACTGTAGGATAAAGTGTGTATTTTGAATGAAATTTGGAAAAACATATGGCAAAATATAAATGTATATTTTTATTATGAAATAATAGTAAATCAATCACATTTGGAGTAGGAGTGTATATTTATATTTCCCCTATTCCTGCATATGAATACAATATCCTAAGTTATTTGTTGCTTCAACCATTCAGTCATGCATTCCCTCCACAAACATGTTTTGGATATTTGGAGAGGCAAATTAAGATTCATATTTCATAAAGAAGTGATATAGGTGTTTGATAATGTCAGACTAGGTGAAAATATATTACTTGAAAAGCAAGGACTTTAATTATAAAGGCCTGATGCAGACAAGGAGAGGGAAGACAAGTAAGTTGCTACATAATATCAGGTATTTGTAAGTAACAATGAGTAAAGAAAAATTATCAGTTACATGTTGATACATGGAGAAAACTGTTTGAGGATTAAATCCAAATTTTCATTAAAAATCAGAAGAATGCTGGGGAAAATTGATGCATACCTGTAATCTCAGCCTCTTCAGAGACTAAGGCAGGAGGATTGCAAGTTCCAGGCTAGCCTTAGCAATTTAATGAGGCCCCAAGCAAATTATTGAGACTTTTCTTCAAAATACAAAAAAAAAAAAAAAAAAAAAATAGAAAGGGCCTGGGGATGGAACTCAATGGTAAAGTACCTCTGGGTTCAATCCCAAATATTCCAAAATAAATAATTGTCCCGACCCGCGGGACATCAACGCAGGACGGCAAACCTAAGAGAGAAGGAATGAAGGGACAAGAGACACAGGGAGTGACAGCAAGACAGGAATTCTGATCAAGCTGCAAATTTTTATTGTTCTCAAGGGTATTTATGCTGAGGGAATGAGGGGTATGATGAGACACAGGCTGGTTGGCTGTGTTTTTCTTTTGGGCTCCTGATAAGGTGCAAGTTCACGCCGGCGGGAAGGTGAAATCCCGGAAGAGAAGCGGGGGCGGGCCATAGGCAAAACTATCAGCCGGGAGTGGGGAGGGGGCGCGCTCCGGGAATCCATCAGCCTTCAGCTGCAGGGTGCCTGAGTCAGCTGCAGGGTGTTTGTGCAGGGGAGGCAACCGCAAAATGCTCCCTGGGCTGCTGCTTATCATAAAGGTCAGAACGTCCTCAGAATGAGAACTTCTTCTTGGTCCCTGACAAATAATAAAAATAATAACAATAATAATAATAAATAAAATAAGATAAATCAAATGATGTACAGAGAATGAATATAATCCAATTTACTCTGAGGTTAGTAATCTATAGTTGATAGTTAAGTAATCAAAGTAATTCATGGAATGGTAAAAGTATGCACAATAAGATGAGGTGTAACTTCAGGAAGCAACAAGAGTTTAGAAACAAAATCTCTAAGAAGATTGATACTCCTTGAAACAGAAAGAATGAAAAGGAGTAACAAAACAGATGTCACTTATGGCCATGGCAAAGTAGTAACAGAAAAGTACCAGAAATGTTTGCCAATAAGTGATAGCATGGGACTACAATCCTTGAGAAAAGGGAAATGTGAAAGCAGCAGCGCATCGGTGAGACATTGTCAACCATTCTTGTGCATACACATTGAAGGAATCAGATGAAGAGAAGAAAGAAAATGCACAGAAAAAAAAATTTTTTTAAACAATGGGCCCAAACTTCCTCCAACCATTACTCTTTTCCAGAAATCAGCCAGCAGCTAATTGTAAGTGTATAATGAACCATGACATCACAGAGGAGGGTTTGGATTTTCCCTAACTTTCTCTTGCTCCTGCAGCACCCTGGCAGTGTGTGCTTCAAACCTGGTGTTGGCTTGGCCTCCTTATGGATGAAAGTCCTTTCAGGTTTTTATTCATGAAAGGTACTTCTGAGAACAAAGAGTGTAAGGTCTGTGACTTACTTCCTTAGGCTCTTCCTAACTCCCTTGACTCAATTCTCTCAATGTAGTAGTTCAACCAGGAAGAAACCATTAACTTTGTTTTCTTCAACGATCAAAAAAAAAAAAAAAAAAAAAAAATTGAACCCTAAATAAAGAAGGCAGAATGAGATCTCCAGTTTCCTTGTTTTTCAAGATGAGTTTTCAACAACAAATTCACAGGACTTGACTCATTTATAGGAACAAAATTAACAAAAACCATCCTTAAGGAATCCCCAAGAAGCAGAGGACATCTGTTTCTTGGTGAGGCAGTTTTTGCTACTTATAGATCCCCTGCTGTTACCCCATTTGTCTACTGTGATCACCTGCAGTCTGCCAGCATATCGATGCCTTTTTCGAGTGCAGATTGCTCACTGTCAGGCACCTGTCATCCGCCATTTGCCCGCCTCTTGCCTGTCCATCGCCTGTCTTTCACCTCTCCATCACCCACTGCCAAGGTTCACCTCCTGATCGTCCGACAACAGACAGCAAACTGACCGCAGACAACCAGTGGAGCACCAGCTGCCTGTGGCTGCCTGGAAGTTCACTGTCACAGTACCTGCAGGTTTGGTTACACGTGGCTGCCACCATTTTGAGACAACAGCCAGGCCCCATAGGACCCCTGGCCAGATTGACTGAGCCTTGTCTCAAAGATCCCTCAGCCCGACCATTTACTCCCTGCCTCCGGGGCCCTCACATCCACTGATTGCTCCCCGCCACCAGGAACCCCAGACTGACTGGCTGCACCCAACACCAGGACCCCCAGACCGACTGATTGCACCCCG
Organism: Sciurus carolinensis; assembly: GCF_902686445.1. Taxonomy (NCBI): domain Eukaryota; kingdom Metazoa; phylum Chordata; class Mammalia; order Rodentia; family Sciuridae; genus Sciurus; species Sciurus carolinensis. The sequence goes on along the minus strand of NC_062216.1, from coordinate 53,156,248 downwards.
TTTCCAGGATCCTGAAACCAGACTGACCACAACCCACCTCCAGGACCTCCAACCAACCACGCCCACACCCTGAGCTGCAGCTTCCCATTTGCCAACACATTTGGAAGTCAGAGCGGCCATCTTGGATAATGCTGGAAGCTGTATCTTCCATCTTTAGGTGGGGTAAATCCCATCCTGAGATGCCTGCTGAAGACTGGAAGCTCATTGTCAGGTACCTCTCATACATCATGCTACTGAAGACTGGGAGGTTTGAATACTATATGACTGTTATAGTGTAGATTTTCTTTTTTCTCCTTATTGAAAAGTTTTAAGTTTTTATTTCTTTACTTTTCTTGCTCTCTTTTCCTTTTGTTTATCTGTTCCCTCAGAGTCTCTTTCTCCCTTTTCACATGCTAACAATCAACTTCTTTTGATTACACTCTCACTCTATTATCTAGAACTTCTATATATTCTCTTCTTATCCCATTAACAACTACATCCTACACACCCCCAGCATCCTCTTTGTCCTCCATTAGAAACTGCAGACCTTATTGCAAATATATTTGCTTTACTGAAGATAATAATTGAAATCATTCTGTTTATTATGACAATATTGTTACTGTCCTCATAGGGGCTATTTGGTCTAAGGTTGCATACTGTCTGAACTGGGCATCGTTAATATTGATCTCCCCCTTAAAGAAAAGGTTTTGGAAACCTATAAGTCACTATAAGCCTATGGGGGGAAACTGCAATACCCCAGATCTACACTGCTAGAAGGGAAGATACATGAACAACGTGAAAAAACAAGGGAAGAAAATGATCCAAACAAATCTAGATTCTATATTAATAGAATCCAGTGACAGTATGGTAGAAGAAATGTCAGAAAAGGACTTCAGATTATACATGATTCAGATGATTCGTGAAGCTAAGAATGAGATAAGAGAGCAAATGCAGGCAATGAATGACCCCTCCAATAAGCAGTTGAAAGAGCAACTGCAAGAAGCAAGAGATCATTTCAACAAAGAGATAGAGATTCTTGAAAAAAAAAAACCAGAAATCCTTGAAATGAAGGAAACAATAAACCAAATAAAAAACTCAATGGAAAGCATCGCCAACAGATTAGACCACTTGGAAGACAGAACCTCAGACGATGAAGACAAAATATTTAATCTTGAAAATAAAGTTGACCAAACAAGGAGACGGGACATCATGAAAAGACCAAATTTAAGAATTATCAGGATTGAGGAAGGCACAGAGATACAAACCAAAGGAATGAACAACCTATTCAATGAAATAATATCAGAAAATTTCCCAAATCTGAAGAATGAAATGGAAAATCAAGTTCAAGAGGCTTATAGGACTCCAAATACACAACTACAACAGACCCACACCAAGGCACATTATAATGAAAATGCCTAACATACAAAATAAAGACAGGATTTTGAAGGCTGAGAGAGAAATGCATCAGATTACATATAGGGGGAAACCAATATGGATATCAGCAGATTTCTCAGCCCAGATCCTAAAAACTAGAAGGGCCTGGAACAACATATTTCAAGCTCTGAAAGAACATGGTTGCCAAGCAACAATCCTATACCCATCAAAACTAATCTTCAGATTTGAAGATGAAATAAAATCCTTCCATGATAAACAAAAGTTAAAAGAAATTACAAATAGAAAGCCTGTGCTACAGAAGAATATTGTCAACAAGATATTCTATGAGGAGAAAATGAAAAACAATAATGTAGGTCAGCAAAGGGAGGAATTACTTTAAAGAAAAATCCATTCAAAGGAGAAACTAAGCCAAGTTAAAAACCAAAAATAAGCCCAAATGAGTGGGAATACAAATCATGTATCAATAATAACCCTGAATGTTAATGTCCTAAACTCATCAGTCAGAAGACATAGACTGGCAGAATGGATTAAAAAGAAAGACCCAATGATATTCTGCTTTCAAGAGACTCATTTCATAGAAAAGGACATTCATAGACTAAAGGTGAAAGGATGGAAAAAACCTACCATGCACATGGACTCAGTAAAAAAGTGGGGATTTCCATCCTTATTTCAGATAAAGTGGACTTCAAGTCATAGCCATAGTTAGTCAGAAGGGATAAAGAAGGACATTTCATACTGCTTAAGGGAATCATAAATCAGGAAGACATAATGATCACAAATATTTATGCCCCAAACAATGGTGCATCCATGTACATCACACAAATCCTTCTCAATTCCAGGAATCAAATAGACCACAACACAATAATACTAGGTGACTTTAACACACCGCTGGCACCACTGGATAGATCTTCCAAACAAAAATTGAACAAAGAAACCATAGATCTCAATAACACAATCAAAAATTTAGACTTAACGGACATATATAGAATATACCATCCAACAAAGAGCGAAAACACTTTCTTCCCAGCAGCACATGGATCCTTCTCTAAAATAGACCATATGTTATGCCACAAAGCTACTCGTAGCAAATATAAAAAGATAGAGATACTACCTTATATTCTATCAGATCATAATGGAATGAAATTAGAAATCAATGACAAAAAAAAAAAAAAACAGAAATTACTCCAACACCTGGAGACTAAATAATATGCTATTGAATGAAGCATGGATAACAGAAAACATCAGGGAGGAAATAAAAAAATTCTTAGAGGTCAATGAGAATGATGATACAACATATCAAAATCTCTGGGACACTATAAAAGCAGTACTAAGAGGAAAATTCATTACATGGAGCACATTCAAGAAAAGAATAAAGAGTGAACAACTAAGTGACCTACATTACAGCTCAAAGTCCTAGAAAATGAAGAGCAGAACAATATCAAAAGTAGTAGAAGACAGGAAATAATTAAAATCAGACCTGAAATCATTGAAATCAAAGCAAAAGAAACAATTCATAAAATTGACAAAACAAAAAGTTGGTTCTTTGAAAAAATAAACAAAATAGACAAACCCTTAGCCACACTGACAGAAGGAGAGAGAAAACTCAAATTTCAAAAATTCTTGATGAGATGGAAATATCACGACAGACACCACTGAAATACATAAAATAATGAGAAGCTACTTTGAAAATCTATATTCCAACAAAATAGAAACTACTGAAGACATCAAAAAATTTCTAGAAACCTATCCTCCCAAACTGAACCAGGAGGACATACACAATTTAAACCGATCAATATCAAGCAAAGAGATAGAAGAAACCATTAAAGTCGTACCATCCAAGGAAAGCCCACGACCAGATGAATTCTCAGTCAAGTTCTACAAGACCTTCAAAGAAGAACTCATTTCAATACTTCTTAAAGTATTTCAGGAAATAGAAAAGGAGGGAACCCTACCAAACTCATTCTATGAAGCTAATATCACCCTCATACCCAAACCAGGCAAAGACACATCAAGAAAAGAAAATTTTAGACCAATATCTCTAATGAATATAGATGCAAAGATCTTTAACAAAATACTGGCAAGTTGTATCCAAAAACACATTAAGAAAATTGTGCACCACGATCAAATGGGGTTCATCCCTTAAACGCAAGGATGATTTAGCATCCATAAATCGATAAACGTAATCCATCATGTCAACAGACTTAAGGATAAGGATCATATGGTTATTTCAATTGACACAGAAAAGCGTTTGACAAAATACAACACCCCTTCATGCTCAAAACACTATAAAAAATAGGGATAGTAGGAACATACCTGAACATTGTAAAGGCTATTTATGCTAAGTCCATGGTCAACATCATTCTTAATGGAGAAAAACTGAAAGCATTCCCTTTAAAAATGGGAACAAGACAGGGATGCCCTCTTTCACCACTTCTAGTCAACATCATACTCGAAATACTAGCCAGAGCAATTGGACAGACTAAAGAAATTAAAGGGATATGAATAGGAAAAGAGGACCTAAAGCTGTCACTATTTTCTGATGACATCATTCTCTATGTAGAGGAGTCAAAAAACTCCTCCAGAAAACTTCTAGATCTCATCAATGAATTCAACAAAATTGTGGGTTATAAAATCAGCACACATAAATCTAAAGCATTTTATATATAAGCGATGAAACAGCTGAAAGGGAAGTGAGGAAAACAACTCCATTCGCAATAGCTTCAAAAAATAAAATACTTGGGAATCAATCTAACCAAAGAGGTAAAAGATCTCTATATTGAAAACTACAAAACATTGAAGAAAGAAATTGAGGAAGACCTTAGAAAATGGAAAGATCTCCCATGTTCTTGGATAGGCAGAATTAATATTGTCAAAATGACCATATTTCCAAAGGTGCTATACAGATTTAACACAATTCCAATTAAAATCCCTATGACATTTCTTATAGAAAGAGAAAAAGCAATCATGAAATTTGTCTGGAAGAACAGAAGACCCAGAATAGCCAAAACAATCCTGGACAGGAAGAGTGAAGCAGGAGGTATTACTATACCAGAACCTAAACTCTACTATAGGGCAATAGAAAAAAAAAAAAAAAACAGCTTGGTACTGGCACCAAAATAGACATGTAGATCAATAGTACAGGATAGAAGACATGGAGACATACCCACATAAATACAGTAACCTCATACTAGACAAGGGTGCCAAAAACTTAAAATGGAGAAAAGATAGACTCTTCAACAAATTTTGCTGGGAAAACTGGAAATTCATATGCAGTAAAATGAAACTAAACTCCTATCTCTTACCCTGTACAAAACTCAACTCAAAATGGATCAAGAATCTAGGAATTAGACCTGAGACCCTTCACCAAATAGAAGAAAAAGTAGGCCCGAATCTCCATCATGTTGGTTTAGGACCAGACTTCCTTAACAAGACCCCCATAGCACAAGAAATAAAAGCAAGAATCAATACATGGGATAGACTCAAACTAAAAAATCTTTTCTCAGCACAGGAAACAATCAATAATGAGAAAAGAGAGCCTACAGAGTGGGAGAAAATCTTTTCCACACACACTTCAGACAGAGCACTCATCTCCAAAGTTTATAAAGAACTTAAAAAACTTTACACCAAAAAATACAAAGAACCCAATAAATAAATGAGCTAAGGAAATGGGCAGACACTTCACAGAAGAAGACATACAGGTGATCAACAAATATATGAAACAGTGCTCATCATCCCTAGTAATTAGAGAAATGCAAATTAAAACCACCCTAAGATTTTATCTAACTCTAATTAGAATGACTATTATCAAGAATACAAACAATAATAAGTGTTGCCATGGATGTGGGGGAAAAGGCACACTTGTACATTGCTGATGGAGTTGCAAATTGGTACAGGCATTCTGGAAAGCAAAATGGAGATTCCTCAGAAAGCTTGAGATGGACCCACCATTTGACCCCGCTATCCCACTCCTCAGTCTATACCCAAAGGACTTAAAATCAGCATACTACAGAGATACAGCCACATCAATGTTCAGAGCTGCTCAATTCACAATAGCCAGATTGTGGAACCAACCTAGATGTCCTTCAATTGATGAATGGATAAAGAAACTGTGGTACATATGCACAATGGAATATTATTCAGCCATAAAGAATAAAATTATGGCATTTGCTGGTAAATGGATGAAGTTGGAAAATACCATGCTAAGTGAAATAGGCCAAGCCCAGAAAACTAAAGGCTGAATGTTTTCTCTGATAAGTGCATGACAATATATAACCATGGGCAGTTATATAACAATGATGGGCGGGGGAAGAGAAGAATGAAGGAACTTTGGATGGTGTACAGGAAAAAGGAGTGGGAGGGGGTGGGAATGGAAAAACAGTAGAATGAAATAGACAGTATTACTCTCTATATATGTATGATTACTTGAATGGCATGAATATACATTGTGTACAATAGAAATGAAAAGTTGTACCCCATTGGTGTACAATGAATCAAAATGTGTCTGTAAAAATAAAAAAAAATATTTTAATAAAAAAGGAATCCCCAAATATGATGTGTTAGACAAAGGCTTTAAACTTTACTGTCTTAAACCTACTCAATCCCTATAGGGAACCTTGAACAAAGAATTAAACCCAATCATGGAAAAATGTGTGCACAAAAAGAATATCATTAGAGGTAGGAACTATAAAGCAGAACCAAACAAATTTTGGAATTAAAAACCACACCAACTAAAAATGAAAAATTCTAAAGCAGATTTGAACACATAGGGAAAGGAACAGCAAATTTACTGATAGCTCTGGCTGGTTTGAATGATTTAAGAATTGTTGGTTGTTGCATCATGTGAGTGTGAGTGGTAAGTCTGCAGGTGCTGATATGAAGGCAGCTGAAGGAACTTTGCAAACTCTAGATAAACATTGTGGAGGAAAATTACTTGTCAGAGAAAATATCTCTGGATGGATGAAACTTCTGTTCTGGAAATGGACACCTGGAGGCAAAGTCAACACGAGGTTTCAAGTGCACACTGCCGGTGTGCTGGAGGATCAAGAGAAAGTCATGGATGAACCAAACCCTCTTTGGTGACGTCATGGTTCATTATCTACTTATAAGCAAATCTATGAGGAAAAAAAAAATCAATCAAACCACCATACACACACTTTTGGAAAAGAGTGAGACCTCCTCAAGAAGACCCTCAGGCAGGTTGTTCAGGAGATATTCCAATTCCGGAAGAATTAAAAACATCTGTGATAGAAACAAGAACTTTGTTGGGGCTTGAGTTGATATCACCAACGAGTTTATGAAATGGCACCTGGAAGGAAACACCAGAGAGGTTCATCCATGACTTTAAAGGATTTTTCAAGGATGAGGAGTTTGCAAACTTCAAGAAGGCTGTGGTTGGGATGGCAAACCATGTTAACCTACGTGTGGATGAGGATGACACCTAGGGGTGGTTCTTGAGGAACTGACTAAGGAGGAGATACTGAAACTGAAACAGGAGGACACAGCTGAAAAAGATGCCAAAGGAAAGGAAAACCAAGGAAGAAAAAATAATAATCACCCCCATGGAAGTTCACAGAGGAGGGTTTAGTAGATGCTTTTGTAGTGAATCTCAACACACTTTGCAAAAAAGTTTGAAAATTGGGACTCAAACATCAAAAGCTTTTTTATCAATAGAGAAGAATGTTCAGGATGCATTTCACTGTGGACATACTTCTGAAGAGAATGACACCTTCTCCAGAAGAGTCTCAGGCAAGTCCTGCAGGAGGCATTTGGAAGAAGACAAGGCATTTGGAGATGACAGCTCATGTATGTATTTGCCCCTGGAGACCTTCTAGTGGGACAAGATGTGGAAGTGGAACAGTGATATTTACTCTCTGGCTGGGGTTAGACCTAGACTAATGTTTGTGTTTATGTCTTTTTAAACTTTACATTTTTTTATTAATTTTTTATTTGCAGACTGCACTTTGATTCATTGTACACAAATGGGGTACAACTTTTCATTTCTATGGTTGTACATGATCTCGATTCACACTATTCATGTAATCACATATATACACAGGGTAATACTTCTGTTTCTTTCTGCAATCTTTCCTTCTCCCACCCCACCTGCCCTATTTTCCTCTATGCCATTCAAAGTTCCTTCATTCTTCTCTTCCACGCCCCCCCACTGCCCCCTTTTGTTATGTATCTTCAACCACTTGTCAGAGAAAACATTCAACCCATGATTTTTTGGGCTTGACCTATTTCACTTAGCAAGATATTTTCCAACTTCATCCATCTACTAGCAAATGCCATAATTTTATTCTTTATGACTGAGTAATATTCCATGGTGTATATGTACCACAGTTCCTGTATCCATTCATCGATTGAAGGGCATCTTGATTGGTTTCATCAGCTAGCTATTGTGAATTGAGCTGCTATGAACATTGATCTGGCTGCATCACTGTAGTGACACAGAATCATGTCATTGGCAAAAAGTGACAGCTTGAGTTCTTCTTTCCCTATTTGTATCCCTTTAATTTCTTTGGTCTGTTTAATTGCTCTGGCTAGTATTTCAAGGACAATGTTGAATAGAAGTGGTGAGAGAGGGCATCCCTGTCTTGTTCCAGTTTTTGAAGGAAATGCTTTCAGTTTTTCTCCATTAAGAATGATGTTGGACATGGGCTTAGCATAAATAGCCTTTACAATGCTGAGGTATGTTCCTACTATCTCTATGTTTTATAGTGTTTTGAGCATGAAGGGGTGTTGTATTTTGTCAAACACTTTCTCTACCTCTATTAAAATAATCGTATGATTCTTAACCTTAAGTCTATTGATGTGATGAGTTACATTTATTGATTTCTGAATGTCAAACCAACATTGCATCCCGGGGATGAACCTCACTTGATCATGGTGCATTATCTTCTTAATATGTTTTTGTATGCGATTTACCAGAATTTTGTGAAGAATTTTTGTGTCTATATTTGTCAGAGATAGTGGTCTAATTTCTTTCCTCGATGTGTCTTTGTCTGGTTTTGGTATTACAGTGACACTAGCTTCATAGAATGAGTTTGGAAGGGTTCCCTCCTTTTCTATTTCCTAGAATACTTTGAGGAGTATTGGAATGAGTTCTTTTTTGAAGGTCTTATATTATTCAGTTGAGAATCTGTCTTGTCCTGGACTTTTCTTGGTTGGTAGGCTTTTGATGGTTTCTTCTATTTCTTTGTTTGAAATTGATCTGTTTAAATTGTGTATGTCCTCCTGGTTCAGTTTGGGAGGATCATATGTCTCTAGGAATTTCTTAATGTCTTTGATATTTTCTATTTTGTTGTAGTATAGATTTTCAAAGTAGCTTCTCATTATGCTATGTATTTTAGTGGTGTCTGTCATGATATTTCCTTTTTCATCACAAATTTTAGTAACTTGAGTTTTCTCTCTCTTCTTTGTGTGGCTAAGGGATTATCAATTTTGATTATTTTTTTCAAAGAACCAACTTTTTGTTTGTCAATTTTTTGAATTGTTTCTTTTGTTTCAATTTCATTGATTTCAGCTCTGATTTTAATTATTTCCTGTCTTCTTCTACTTTTGGTATCGTTGTGTTCTTCTTTTTCTAGGGCTTTGAGCTGTAATGTTAGGTCATTTAGTTGTTGACTTTTTATTCTTTTCTTAAATACACTCCATGCAATGGATTTTCCTGTTAGTACCCCTTTCATAGTGTCCCAGAGATTTTGATACGTTGTATTGTCATTCTCATTTACCTCTAAGAATTTTTTTTATTTCCTCCCTGATGTTTTCTGTTATCCATGCTTCATTCAATAGCACATTATTTATTCTCCAGGTGTTGGAGTAATTTCTGTTTTTTATTTTGTCATTGATTTCTAATTTTATTCCATTATATTCTGATAGAACACAAGACAGTATCTCTATTTTTTTGCATTTCCTAAGGGCTGCTTTGTGGTATAACACATGGTCTACTTTAGTGAAGGATCCATGTGCTGCTGGGAAGAAAGTGTATTTGCTTGTTGATGAATGGAATATTCTATATATGTCTGTTAAGTCTAAGTTATTGATTGTGTTATTGAGATCAATGGTTTCTTTGTTTAGTTTCTGTTTGGAAGATCTATCCAGTGGTGACAGCAGTGGGTTAAAGTCATCCAGAATTATTGTATTGTGGTCTATTTGATTCCTGGAATTGAGAAGGATTTGTTTGATGTACAGGGATGCACCATTGTTTGGGGCATAAATATTTACTATCATTATGTCTTCCTAATTTATGGTTCCTTTAAGCAGTATGAAATGTCCTTCTTTATCCCTTCTGACTAACTTTGGCTTGAAGTCCACTTTGAAATAAGGATGGAAATCCCCACTTTTTTACTGAGTCCATGTGCATGGTGTTTTTTTCCCATCCTTTCATCTTTAGTCTGTGGATGTCTTGAAGGTAGCATATCATTGGGTCTTTCTTTTTAATCCATTCTGCCAGTCTATGTCTTTTGATTGATGTGTTATGTCATTAGTGTTCAGGGTTATTATTGATTTATGATTTGTATTCCCACTCATTTGGGCTTATTTTTGGTTTTTAACTTGACTTGGTTTCTCCTTTGATTGGCTTTTCCTTTAAGATAGTTCCTCCCTTTGCTGATCTACATTGTTGTTTTTCGTTTCCTCCTCATGGAATATTTTGCAGAGAATGTTCTGTAGTGCAGGCTTTTTATTTGTAAATTATTTTAACTTTTGTTTATCATGGAAGGATTTTATTTCATCTTTGAATCTAAAGATTAGTTTTGTTGCATATAGGATTCTTGCTTGGCAACCATGTTCTTTCAGGACTTGAAATATGTTGTTCCAGGCCCTTGTATCTTTTAGGATCTGGGCTGAGAAATCTGCTGATATCCATATTGGTTTCCCCCTATATGTAATCTGATGCATTTCTCTCTCAGCCTTCAAAATCCTATCTTTATTTTGTATGTTAGGCATTTTCATTATAATGTGCCTTGGTGTGGATCTGTTGTAATTTTGTGCATTTGGTGTTTTGTAAGCCTCTTGTATTTGATTTTCCATTTCATTCTTCAGGTTTGGGAAAATTTCTGATATTATTTCATTGAATAGGTTGTTCATTCCTTTGGTTTGTATCTCTGTGCCTTCCTCAATCCTGATAATTCTTAAATTTGGTCTTTTCATGATGTCCCGTCTCCTTGTTTGGTCAACTTTATTTTCAAGATTAATATTTTGTCTTCATTGTCTGAGGTTCTGTCTTCCAAGTGATCTAGTCTGTTGGTGATGCTTTCCATTGGTTTATTTTTTTCCTTCATTTCAAGTATTTCTGGTTTTTTTTTTTTTTTTTTTTTTAGAATCTCTATCGCTGTTGAAATGATCTTTTGCTTCCTGCAGTTGCTCTTTCAACTGCTTATTGGAGTGGTCATTCATTTCCTGCATTTGCTCCCTTATCTCATCCTTTGTTTCAGGAATCATTTTAATTATATATATTCTGAACTCCTCTTCTGACATTTCTTGTACCATGTTGTCACTGGATTCTATTAATATAGAATCTAGGTTTGTTTGGAACATTTTCTTCCCTTGTTTTTTTCATGTTGTTCATGTATCTTCCTCTCTGCAGTACAGATCTGGGGTCTTACAGTTTCCTCCCTATAGGCTTATATTGACAGTCTAAGTTTCAGAAACCTTTTCTTTAAGGGGGAGATCAATATTAGCAGTGCCCAGTACAGACAGTATGCAGCCTTAAACCAAATAGCCCCTATGAAGACATTAACAATATTGTCATAATAAATGAAGAGGATAAGTTCAATTATTAACCACAGTCTAGCAAATAGATTTGCAATAAGGTCTGCATTTTCTAATGGAGTACAAAGAGGATGGGTAGGGGTGTGGGATGTAACTGTTAATGGGATAAGGAAAGAGTATAAAGAAATTCTAGATCATAGAAAGAGTGAAAATGTAATCAAAAGAAGTTGGTTGTTACATGAGAAAAGAGAGAAAGAGACCCTGAGGAAACAGGTAAACAAAAGGAAAATAGAGACAGTGAGAAAAATAAAGAAATAAAAACTTAAAATTTTTCAAATAGGGGAAAAAAAAAGAAATCTATACTATAACAGTCATATAATATTCAATCCTCACAGTCTTCAGTAGCCTGATGCATGACAGGTACCTGACAGTAAGCTTCCGGTCTCCAGCAGGCATCTCACGATGAAATTTGCCCCATCTAAAGATGGCTGCTTCCACTTCCAGGAAAATCCAAGATGGCCACACTGGCTTCCAAATGTGTTGGCAAATGGGGAGCTGCAGCTCAGGACAGTGCGCATGATCAACTGGGGTTCCTGGAGGTGGGGTGTGTCAGTACAGCAGGGGATCCTGCAAGTCCTGGCTATTATCTCAAAATGGTGGCAGCCATGTGTAACCAATCCTGTGGATAGTGTACTTCCAGGCAACAGCAGGCAGCTGGTGATCTGCCAGCAGTCTGTGGTAGGTCTGCAGGCTACCAGTGGGTAATCAGCAGGTGGACCTTGGGCGGTGGGTGATCAGTAGGTGAAAGGCAGGTGATGGTCAGGCAAGAGGCAGGCAAATGGGCAAATGGCAGATGATAAGCGCCAGTGAGCAATCTGTACTCAAAAAGTAGTCCATATGCCGGTGGACTGCAGTTGATCACAGTGGACAAATGGGGCAAGCAAGGGGATTGATCAGCAGCAAAGACTGCTTCACAGAGAAACAGATATCCTTTACCTGAAACCCAAGTTACAGAGCAACAAGGAATACAACCTCCCTCTAGTCCACCATCTTGGATCTTTTTTTTTCTTTTCTTTAATACAAGAAACAGTAAAAAGTCTAAAAAAATTTCAAAGTAAAATACATAAAAACTTACACAATGACGGTACAAAGAAAGAAAATATTTTGTATAGTTGTGCAAAGTATTTGTGTTTTAAGCAAAATGTTAAGAGACAAAAAGATTAAAAACATAGAAATTTTATAAAATAATGTTACAGTAATCTAAGGTTAATTTATTGTGGAATCATGTTTAAATAAATTTACTGAAGCTCTACTGTACAGGGTTTATTAATTCATCAGTAGTCCTAATCCTTCACATTCACTCTCTGACTCACCCAGGGCAACTTTCTGTCCTGCAATTCCATTCATGGTAAGTGCCCTATACAGTTTTGTCTTTTCTTTCATCTTTTAATATTGTATACACTGAACCTTTTCTATGTGGAGATATGTTTAGATAACCAGATGCTTATTGTGTTACAGTTTTCTCCAGTATTCAGTGCACTAATATTCAGTACACATTTGTAGGTGAGGAGCAATAGAATATAATACATAGCCTAGGTATGTATTTCAGGATGTACCACTTAGGTTTGTGTAAGTACAATTTTGATGATTGAACAATGAGAAAATCACTATTGATGCATTTTTAAGAACATATCCCAGTTTAAGTGGCTTATGACTGTATACTTAATAATTATTTTATCTTCCTAATAAATACACCCTTTTATCATTTTATAATCCTCTCCTTTGTGTCTTGTAACAGTTTGTCTCATGGTGTATACATTTGTCAAATCTCATATAATTGTGGAAATACGTGCATTTCATTGTATTTAAAAACTATGAAAAAGGAAAATACCAAAGAAATGCCATAGCCAAGACTCTCATTTTCTATTAATGGGAATATAATTGTTACAAATACTTAAGACTATCACTGAAATTATTTATTAAAATTGAATAAAATATATGTTATGAACAAGCTTTGCCACTCTCCAGGTATGCATGTGTAAAAGAAAGGCTAACATGTTAATGAAAAGATATGTAATAGGATATTCATAGCAGCACTATTCATAATACCAAAATGGCAAAGTACACATATACTCTGTGGAACAGAAGGCTTTAATAGCTGCTATTTCTCTGCAATGATATAGTATCCACAAATAAGAATGAACTTTTTACCAAAATAAGCAATGATGCAGATGCATCACAAAAGTCAGCAATATCAAACAAAAAATGTTAGATGGATTAAAAGTACATACAGTATAACCCCATTAATATAACATTTAAAATATGTCAAAAATGATTCATGCTTTTAGAGGCCAAAGTAGTGATTTTCCTTGAGAAGAAAAATGTAGCCTTAGGAAGTTCTAGGTGCTGCTGGTAATGTCATATTTCTGGATTTGACGCTGATTACACAGTCATGTTCAGTTTACAAAATTCTTTGAGTTGTGATAGTATATACATATTTTTGTTAATATGTTATATGTTACACTAAAAAATAAATAAATGATAATCAGAAAAATCAATATATGTAGATCATATATACATTATATCAATAGATATATATATCTTTATGTATATAGATTATACATATATAACATATATATATAATTTATGGGTTCTGTTTGAGTCCAGGACAGTAGGTATATGCATATTAATTTTGTCAATGCATTGTTAATTTTACATATATATTGATATATTGTGTGTTTTTCTGAATTATGTAATACCTCAGCTTTTAAAAAAATGCAAAAAATAGTGAAAGGGCAACACTGTTATAGAATGTCAACAAAAGGGGAAATATATACACAAACTGTGTAGATACACAGATATAGATATTGAAATGAGATGGAAAGATGGAAATTTTTTCTTGCAAGGAGAGAAACTAATTTAGCAGGGAGTGGCTAAAGTTTTTTACAATACTTTTTTAAGTTTAGTTTATGTGTTTTTAATACAGTCTTTGAATTTTTCATTTAAATTAATATTATTTTTAATTTTTACATAAAACATAAAAATCATACATACTAATGGGGTAACATGTAATGCTTCTATATATATATATGGAAATGTGCAATACTTGAATCAAGTGAACCTATCTCCTCAAAATTTATCATTTTTTAATGAAAGCATTGAAAACTTTCTTCTAATGCTTTGAAATACACAGTACACTATCACCATCTGTGGTCATTCTACTGTGCAATGAGCACAGTGAAATTTCACACTCTTACCTAACTGTAACTTAGTGTCCTAAGAAAGGGAGAGGCTAATCAATGAGAACTTTTAAATTATTGGTGTTACAAATAAACCCAATGCAGTCAGTAGCACTCAAAATATAGATAGCACCATAATATTTAAACAAATATGCATAAAAGACAAGTAAGAAATGAATGAATGTGTACCATTATGGTTTTGGGGTTATGAGCTTAAATGTTCTTTTCTTCCTCTTAAAAGTTGCAATGTTTTAAAATTGTGTGTGTGTTTGTGTACACTTATATGATTGAAATAAGAAAAATATAAGTTTATTAAAGTTTCCGACCAACCTATACTTTCTGATGTTTCATTTCTAGATGATCTTTTTCTTAAAAAAGTCTATAATGCACATCGGTACAACTGGCTTATCCTGAGTTTCTATATTATTCTGCCATTTTTTATTACTTTCACCCTTGTTATCATGAAGAGAAATGAAATGAGAAAATCAGGCAACAGAGAGAACACAGAATATGAAGGGTAATTACTACTGTTGTAATTAACTTATTAGGTTAAATTGTACTTAATATGAACCACTGTCATAAATTCATACTTACATTTTATAGTACCTGTTATTTTCACTCGTAAACATGTGCTATTTTAATCTAATACAAATGGAATTCTTGCAATTTTGTTTTCCAATAGTTTGTTAGTATATTGAGTCAAGTAAAAAATTTGACTATCCTAAAATTTTTCCTGATGAGTGTTCCACACTGTACTGGGGAGTTTATAAATCAGTGCATTTGGTGCATTATTTTAAGCCTCCTCCTAGTTGAATCTAACTTATGTATTAGATTTGATTTTCTTCAAGGAAAGCCTTTTTTTGATTTAGGAGTTGCAGTAAAATTTTTTTAGTAAATTATTTCAATTTCATAATGTTTCATCTCAAATACTGTAAAAATAATCTCACTTAAGATTTCATCTGAAATTATATACTATTTCTTGTAGGTTTGTATATACTTAGATTTGTACTTTTTTTCTTCTGGTGACCAAACATTCAATTAATTGAAGGCAAGAAACTCATATATAAGACCCTAATTGCAGCATCTCAGTCTGTTTTCTGTTTTATAATTATAATACACAGACTGTTGCTATTATTATAATATACAGACTGTATAATTTATAAAGAATAAAGATTTATTCAGCTCACTGTTCTGGAAGTTGGAAGTCTAACATTGATAGATTGCTTCTGTGTTGAGGTCCTTCTTGCTAGTGAGGGGACTCTCTGCACAGGGCATATGGCAGGAAGGGGCATCCAAGAACCAGAGCCAGAGTGGCTTTTTATGACATAACCATTCTCAAGAGAGCCCATGAATCCATGAATCTATGAATCTATGAGTGGATTATTCAGTTCTTAAGGGGAGAGTTCTCATGACCTAATAAACTCTTGAAAGTCCCACCTGGTTTCACCTCTTAATATCTCACAATGGGGATTAATTTCAACATGAGTTTTGATGAGGATATTCAAACCATAGCATTCACAAATTGTTTCCTCTTCAAAGAATTGTTTTCTTTTAAAGTTGTGGTTCTGGGTCTGTTTCAGGAAGATACTTTCAGTCTTACACACACAATGTGAATTCTTCCAGTAGTGATGGATCATATTTGATGAAAGAGGAAGTAACTTAATTAGGCTAGCAGCATTTTTTCTGGACAAGAAAAAAAAAAAAAAAAGAACTTGCATGTGATACCATTGAGAGGGGATCTGGGTGATGTATGTGCTCAATACGTCTCCATAATCCAAATAGCTTTAATTTTTGTTATTGTACAAGTAAAAATTGAAGTGTGTTAGCAGAGAAAGAAGTGGGGAAAGACACTCTCAAGGGAGAGACGGGTCAGATTCGAGAGGAGATAGAGAACGTACTTCTTGTGTCCCCACTTTTTTTGGGATTTTCGGGGAAGGTTTCTAGAGGGTCCCACATGAGCACCTTTTGATTGACAGTTGGCTTATATCAGATTTCTAAATCCCTACTGCATTTGCTTACTAGTAAGTGTCTAAGTGAAATCCATGTGGGTGAAAATTTATAATTACAATAAGATTAAATCATACACCAAGGACCTAAAGACAATTGGAATTAGGTTGTTTGTTTTTAGTAGATTTTATGGTAGTCTTAAGCCAGGGCACTCTACCTCCTCTTATCAAAGGAGTCATCTTAAATAGACACCTTTTAGCCTAGGGATAATGCTGCAGTATATTTTCTTAAGTCGGAGCAGTCAGTGTGATTTTGTGTAAGTGGTTTCTTTAAAAACATGTTGAGGGCTGGCTCATAAGCTGGGTCTGTACAATTAATGCCTTAATCTCTGTTCTCAGTGCTCATGTCTACTTATTTCACATCATCTTGACTATTTATCCTCTGGTTACTTATTCAATGATTTCACCATTAAGAGAAACTAAGTAGAGAGTACACTGGACCTCCAAGTAAAAAATTTAGTGCACTGTTCTATATATCTATAACCATCAAAAAATTAGAAACATCAGTATTCCCCCTTCCATACCTCCTGCAAAATATTAAAATTATTCCCAAGAATCTATGAAATAGGATCAAGGAAGAATAATAATAGTACATATTAAGATGTTAAATTGAAGCCTGATTGTTTCAAGAGTCAAAATAAATTTAAGCAGTCTAAATTCCTAATTTACAAAGCAGGTAATATCAGATTGGATAAAGATTAAGAGAACTACATGGTGAGAAGAAACTCCCTTTAAACTTTGAGTTCTAGTGTACTATTGAAGAGTCATGTGACTATATATATAGTAATAATACACTGTGTAGTTAACAAAAATTGGAAAGATTTAGAATATTTTCACCATGAAGAAATGATACATATTTGAGAAGATATGTATTAACCCCATTTAAATAGGTGCACAGGGTATACATGCAACAAAACATCACATGATACTCCATTAATATGTGCAATTTTTATATTTTAATGTCTGTTCAAAAGCAAATTAAATTTAACAAAATGTCTACAGTGTATATATATACACACCATACTAATACCAACCAAAAGGAAATACTTATAATTAGCATGGAAAGCTATGTTAATATCAGACAAAATAGTTTTCTGAATAATTGTTTTACATAAAGAGGATAATTCAGTATACTGATCAGCATAATATAGAAATCAAGTCATTATGCAGACACATAATTTTTTTGTTCTAATAGCTTGGTTTTGCATACTTGAAACTGTTTTTTGGTGCATGAAAGAATGAGCTACAAATATTAGAGTTTTCAACAAACTTTTCTCAATAATTGATAGGATAAATAGACTGAAAATGTAATAGGAACATAAAAAATTGTGAAAACAGTAATCACCAGCAGAATCCCTTAGAACATTCTGAGATACATCAGGAATCACATTTTTTAAAGTGTACCTGAAACTTCGAACAAACAAGACTAATTCAGTGCCATAAAAATGTATCAATAATGATTGCACCAATTTTGCAGTCCCGCTAACAATGTATGAGTGTAACTTTCTCCCCACATCCTCACCAACACTTCTTATTGCTTGTATTCTTGATATTTGCCATTCTGGCTGGAGTGAGATGAAATCTTAGAGTAATTTTGATTTGCATTTCTCTAATTGCTAGAGATGATGAACATTTTTTCATGTTTGTTGATGGATTCCATTTCTTCTTCTGTGAAGTATCTGTTCAGTTTCTTAGCCCATTTGTTGATTAGGTTGTTTGTATTTTTGGTTTTAAGTTTTTTTGAGTTCTTTCTATATCCTGGATATTATTAGTGCTTTATCTGAGGTGTATGTGGTAAAGATTTAATCCCATTCTGTAGGTTCTTTCTTCATGTTATTGATTGTTTCCTTTGCTGAGAAGTTTTTTAGTTTGAATCCATCCCATTTATTGGTTCTTGATTTTACTTCTTGTGCATTTGACCCAGCTATCCCACTCCTTGGTTTCTACTCAAATCAGCATGCTACAGTGATTCAGCCACATCAGTGTTTATAGCAGCTCAACTCACAATAGCTAAACTGTGGAACCAACCTAGGTGTCCTTCAACAGATGAATGGATAAAGAAACTGTAGTATATATACACAATGGAATATTATTCAGTCTTAAAGAAAAATGAAATGATGGCATTTGTTGGTAAATGGATAGAGTTGGAGAATATCATAACTGAAATAAGTCTATCCCCAAAATCAAAGCCCTAATGTTTTCTCTGATGTAGTTGCTAATTCATAATAAAGGAGGGGGAACTAGGGAAGAACAGAGTTACTTTGGATGAGACAGAAGGGAGTGAAGGGACAGGAGGGGGTTTGGGGTTAGGAAGGATAATAGAATGAATCAGACATTATTACCCTATCTGCATACATGACTAAGAAGACTGGTGTGATTCTATATCATGTACAACCAGAATGAGAAACTATACTCCATTTATGTATGATGTGTCAAAGTGCATTCTACTGTCATGTGTAACTAATTAGAACAAATTAAAAATGTATCAATAAATTTAAATAGACTTATACAAAATATGTTCTGTGAAAAAAACATAATTATATTTACAGTCAACAACTGTTACCTGAAAATAAACCCACATATTTGAAAAATATACAACATGATTTTAAATAATGCATTTGAACAAAATTTGTGGGATATACTTAAAGCAGTACCTTTGGGGAAATTCATATCATTAGTAATTTATATCTGGACTATAAAAATGTTTAAATCAATTACCTGAGCTTCTACCTAAATAAACTTTACAAAGGGTAAATTCAACTCAATGTAAGAACAAAAGAAATTTAGGAAAAAACAACAAAATGGAAAACAGAAATACAATCATATCAGTGAAAAAAAAAGAAAACAAAAAAAGAGGTCTATTTCTTTGGAATGATCAATAAAATTGCTAACTCTGTAGTCAGTTTGATCAGGTTAAAGAGGGAGAAAAATAAATTATCAATAGCTGGAATGAGAGATAATCCATCATTAATTATCCTATGAACACAAAAGGGATACTGAGGAAATATCATAACAGTGTTAATAGCAATAAACTTGATAACTAAAATAAAGTAGAAAATCTCCTGAAAGAAAAAAAAGTACCAGAAAATCTTTCTAAAAAGAAATGAGTGATTTGAATAGACTTCCACCTATTAAATCAACTTCTTGTTCCAAATCTATCTTTAAGCATATCTCCAGCTCCAGAACAATTTCTTGGTGAGTTTTACCAAATATTAAAGGAATAAATCACATAAGTGCTGCACACAATCTCCAACATCCTTGAAGAGAAGCACTTCCAAACTACTACAAAGCCCAAATTAACCTGATACAAAACCAGACAAATAAAAGGGATAAGCAATTCCTCATAAAAATGAATAGATACATTAACAAAATTAGAGCAAATTGAATCCAGCACTATAGGAACAGAATACTATATTTAAAAAAAGAATAATATACATCATGTCCAAAAATGATTTATCCAGGGAATACATGATTGGTTTACCTTAAAAATCAATCATATTTTCACAAATTAGACTAAGAATAAATACTATCAATAGATGCAAGAAAAACATTTGATAAAATCAACATAATGTTGACATCTTCTAATTCTTGGACTTCCTTAATTTTAATTTTAGCTGTGTTCATTTTCTCTCTTGATTGCTTTGCCCTCAATCCTCAAATATCTGTATCACCTCTCGAGTCCCCTTTGGACATCTTTTCTTTCCACTTGCTTCTCTTAGATGATCTTATAGTTCCCATTCCTTTTTGTTGTCTTTTCACATGTTAAATTCAAGTTCTAGGGATCTATAAACCAAGAAAATATAAACAAGTTTAAAAGAAAGCCTGAACAGTTTTATTCAGTTGTGGTGTAGATTTCGACATCGGGTGATAGTCTCAGCTCAACTGAACCATCATTTTACCAAATAAGGTGGGCTTGGACTTTTCTCAAGTTCAGAAGTGGGAAAGTGATGCAAATAGGGGTGGTTGTAAATTTCATATGTCCACTGCTATGTCCAAGGTCAAGAGACAAGCCTTGAAAAGTCTTGTTAGGTTCTTGGAAAGTGTTTTCTCTGGCAGGTTCTGTTCCCCACATGATGTGTGTGTGGCCATCTTTCTCCTGTCAGTAAATCTCTAAGACCCAGAAAGGATTTCTCTTCTCTCTCTCTCTCTCTCTCTCTCTCTGCTCTAAAATCTTACCAGTCCAAAGTAATTTTTATATATATGTAATATATATATATATACATATATATGCATTTTATATATATATTTAAAATATATATACTTTTTAACCTTTTATTTTATCATTTTCCCCTTTTCATCAAATGTCTTCAATGAAGATCATGCAGATGAAGTTTTCAGTAGTCCATGTTTCCTGTTTTTCAGGGGAAATCCCACAGCACAGGGAAAGCTCATTCCCTGGCAGGAGTCACGGTTCAGGAAGGAGAGGAAAGTTTGGTGATTTTAGGAGGTGTACATAAAAAAGGGTGTTTATGAGAGATAAGGCTGGAGGGGACTAACAAAGATATTTATCTGACTGGGAGAATGGTTCTAAATGTTACAACAGAAACACAAAGTAGTGTGACGTTAATAGCTATTTGGTTTAAGTTTTTCTTTCATTCTGCAAAAAAGTATAGGTAGTTAATACAGGTGGCTGGACAAAGATAGTATTGGCAAAGGTTTTGTTCATGGATTTACAGAGGTTAGAAAGAAAGTAGAACACTAGAAGACAAAAAAAAATTCAGAAAGATAAGAAGTAACATTATCAGGCATCCTTGTATCATTCCTCAAAGTGAAGAAACCCATCCCCATAGGTAACCAGCTGAAGAAATCAGGCAGAGTTATCATCCTTTCTTATATGCTGTAACCAGTTAGGCTGATTCTTTCTTCCCCAATCCCTGCTTCCCCAGAAGTGCTGACACAGTGAAACAGGTTGTGTTTGCTATCACACACACACTCCTCCATGTTTTGCTAATAAATTATCAAGAGCAATTCTGTTATGCAGGATTACCAGGAAAAAAATACAATGATTTTTGTTTAGTAGCAATATTTTTGTAGTATATTGGGCTATTTGACCTGTGGTGGAGGAAAAATTTCTAATTGTGTCTTGGTTTATGTATATCCCAATAAGAAGTATGTCGACAAGTATGTGTCGATCTGCCTTATCTTCATGACCTGAAAACATGCTTCTTTTCCTTCTGGATATGGAGTTATAAGGATTTTTCTTCTTGAAACCATGATTTTGTGTAGCGAGAGGGGAGAGGGAATGCCCTAAAAGGGAGGTATTCCTTCTGTCAGCTACCTAAACAAGGTTGGACCCATTCTCGAGTAGATGGATCAATACCTATGTCACAGACAAAAATGTAGATTTTGGATTGCAGACACCACCACCAAAGGTAGTTTCATTTATTTCTTTGTTGACCAGGAGGCTAGAAACAAAGTTATCAAAGCAAGGATGGGTGTGGCCACAAAACTCATCTGAATGATATTTATTTTGAAGTAGTCTGTGGTGTTGTTAATCTGGGTAAAACACTTATCTCTAAAGTTGGGAATGGATCATGGAGGTCCTGGTGGATAGTTTTAAACTGAAATAACAATATTTATCTGGTGAATGACTTTACTTAAAAGGTTAAATCTGAAAGAAAGATCCTTGTGAATTGTGACATTAGGGATGGAGCTGAAATTGATTATAGGAATAATTAAGAGCATGCATTGGTCATGGACCTATTGTGAAATCATGATAGATCCAACAGTGGGTTAAAACCATTGCTTACTTTGTAAAACTTTGGGACAAGTTAATTAAAGCATTATATTTCCAAGTTTGGTTACAGTTGTATATAGAGTTTTCTGGGTTCTAACAGGTAATAATGTTCAGTAAGCAGTCTAAAACACAAGGAAGGTGGCCTTCTGGGTGCAATATGCTTGAAATCATTAATACTTATAAGAACAAAGATCATGTTTGGTGGATGAAAATTAGCATAAGGACACATAATAGGAATACTAACTGAAGAGGTCACAGGAGTTGAGCTTATGATTGATTATGCTTATAGAGAATCTGAAATAAGGATTATCAGAAGTCTTCAAGTAGCTAGTAGTGTATAGACAGGGATTATATTAGTCTCTAAATCAGTTATAGTATCCTGGCCTGGTCTAGAACCTTGGGTGTGTAAGCTGACCAAGGGCAGGTATCTACAACTTCTTGACTTGGTTGGCCTGAATGGATTTTGAGTGTTAAGTCATCAACAGGAGCAATTTCCTAGGAGAATTTTGGCGTTCTTTTTAAATGAGAAACATGAATCCAAGAATCAATACCTGTCAAGTTTGCATAGTAAGAATTGGTCATCAAAACCTGATATGGTCTCTTCCACTTAGGGTGGAGTGAGTCCTTGATGAAGTGATGTTTGCAATAAACAAATTAACAAAAACCTGGACACCTGGACAGCATATTGTGAGGAAAGTGATATCTCCTGTGAGCTTGCTGTGAAAAGATCGTTCTACCACCTGATGATTAGTTTTGAGAGCAACCATTAATTATTTACAGTAATGCAGCAAGTCTCCATTAATCATGGCTGGCCTGTTCAGTCTTTAATCAAGCCTTTCTTATTGACCAGTGATGGTCTTAAATAGGAAGGACAGCTTTTTTAAACTGGGGATAGATCTTAATTTTAATAAAACTGAGGGAAGAGGTCTAGTCGAAGGCAATGTAAGTACCTTAGGAAACTTTGCCAATTAAATTTTATACTATTGGTTCATTTCCCCAACCCAGTAGTTCAGGATGAACAGCAAATTGGTCAGATTTTACAATGATTAAATTCTCCAGTGAAAGGAGAGTCTCTACACTATGTTTTTCTGAAGGAA
Organism: Sciurus carolinensis; assembly: GCF_902686445.1. Classification (NCBI taxonomy): domain Eukaryota; kingdom Metazoa; phylum Chordata; class Mammalia; order Rodentia; family Sciuridae; genus Sciurus; species Sciurus carolinensis. Next base: position 53,133,081 of record NC_062216.1, on the reverse strand, counting down.
ATCCCCAATTTGAAATTCTGTTTTCTTGTAGCCATTTGCTAACTGCCATAGCCATAGCTCATCTACAGGAAAATCTGACCCAATGAGAATATAGATAAAGTAGGACTTATATTCGTAGCTCCAAAAGGGGGGCAGTTGGATAAAGTCCATTTACCATCTTTCAAAGTGCCCAGAAAGTAAAAGAAAATGACTAGTGAAAATGTGAACAGGATTCCCTGAATTATGCATGGGGAATGTAATGCAATTATGATAAATTTGTTGAGATACCTTGAAAGAAGATTTTCAAAAATTCTGTTTGACTCATTTGTATCATTTTATCACCATTTCAGCAGTTTGTTTAGTGAACATATTTATATATGTATTATTATTATTTTTTGTACTGGGGATTGAATCCAGGGTGCACAACTACTAAGCCACATCTCCAGCCCTTTTTGTATTTTATTTTGAGTCAGGGTCTAGCTGTATTGCTTAGGGCCCCTCAAGTTGCTCAGGCTGGGTTTATACTTGTGATCTTCCTGATTCAGCCTCCCCAACCACTGAGATTAAAGGCATGCGGTATCACATCCTGCTTCAGAAATGCACTTTTGGAAATAAGGGGGGAACAACTGGCCTAACCAAAGGCTTAACCAAAATCATGAGCAATACCCAAAGCATACCTGCTGCAGAGAAGGTGTAAACTGCTCGTTTTCCTAGTGATAAAATTCAAGCTTAGACAAAGGCATGATATTCTGCCTGCTATCCTGATTTTGTCTGTGGGAGAGACTGTTTCTATAATTTCAGATAAATACGCAATAATATATCAATCCTGTAATGCCTGCTATAGTATCTAAGGTGAGGCTTATTAGTAAACTCTGTGTTCTCTAAAGGGATTTCTTGCAATAATATCCCAGGATTAAGAGTCAATCTGTCATGAGAGGCAGTCAGTCTTGAAAGCAGTAGGGGGACTTCTTTTGAAGGGAGAAGTAGTATAGTTGTAAAATTGAGGTTATTATAGTAATTGAGCATGAAACTGGGTAAAGAAAACAAGAGTGTCTCCTAAGATGTTAATATACTGGCAGGAAGATGTTGTGTGTGGTGGAAGGATAGTAGCTCCTCTGCTGAATGAGGCACATAAACTTCAAGAGGAGAAAGTCTGTATTTATTTCTTCAGTAGTTTGTATGAGTTCTCTAGTTGTAGCAATTGCTCTCATGCGAGGGCAATCTGCAGATTGTCCAGGAACGACACTATTATTAATTTTCCTGAGGTCTGGAACAAATCTGTCCTCAACCATAAGGCTTTTGTACTGGGCGGATGGATGTATTTCATGGCTAGAATGATATATAGTCCTTGTTGAAGAAATTCTTCAAAAGGTGCTCAGTTCCCTACATGGCTTTGGGTCTTAAAGGATAGGGTAAATTGAGAGAGGAAACTAACTTTGGTCATTTTGGATTTTGATCAAAATTAATATAACTGATATCAGTTTTTGTGGTCATGGGAAAGCAGGAAAGGTATTTCAAACAGGGTGAAAGTTTCCTGGAGTTTGGGGCATTCGAGGAAAAACCAATAGTCAGTCTTTGATTTGAATTCATTAGACTTCATGAAATCCTCAAAGCACATAATTATTTTCCCCTTTTGTGAGTAATATGCATGCAAATAGATTAACTTAGTTATGTCAGAAGATCCCCAAGTTTGGACAACAAAATTTTAAATAATTCTGGGTATACATGTCCATTTTGAGAGGTACCTTTAAGATAAGGATCTATACATTTTGGACATATAATAAATAAGCAAGACTTCCAAAGGGTAGTTTCCTATCAGTGTTATTTTTATAAAGACGGATGCCCATTATGAATTTTAAAATGTGATTTTCACGACCAAAATTGAGGAAAAAGTGTTTTAGATTCTGAAGTGTGCTAATTTTGAGGGCTACTTCCCCAAAGTATCACCAGCTGGGTTAATGGACACTGTTTTATGGGTCTTACAAGGGTATTGGAAGTGCCAGGGTGAATGTCCTATTTGGGAACCACCTCATGAGTGAGCCAGAATTGCGTCCTCTGACCAACAATGGGGTATATTTATTAGAAGAATCCTATGAAGAGGCACCACCTCATGGACTCTGAACCCTAAAACTTCCACGAAGAGGCAGGGAGGAGCAGATGCCCTCTTCTCTTTGAGGTGAAAACATCCTCCAATATCTTTTGTTGGTCAACTTAAGCAACTTCAATTTTCCAATTGCAATTTTTGAAATGACCGAAAGATGTCACTATGAAGTCAGTGCAACAAGTAGAGCCAAGCCATCATGGAACAGCTTCTGGGACAGATCCATATCAAAAATTTTGCCAAATAATTTTCAGAGACATTTGCTGAAGTTCCACTTACCCATTTTTTTGTTTCCTTTTACAAAATTGAAAGACAAACCAATATTTGATTGTTGTCTATAAATATTGCATGATTGCATGTAAGATATAGCAGCTCAAGTATTTCATGGAAACAAGAATATATAAGGAGAAGGAAGGAAGAAAGGAAGAGGAGAGAGAGAGAGAGAGGAGAGAGAGAGAGAGACAGAGAGAGAGAAAGAAAGAAAGAAAGAAGAAAAGAAAGAAAGCAAGAAAGAAGAAGAAAAAGAAAGAAAGAAAGAAAAGAAAGAAGAAAGAAAGAAAGAAAAGAAAAAGAAAGAAAGAAAAGAGAGAGAAAGGAGGTGGGGAGGGAGGGAGGGAGGGAAGGAAAAGAGAAGAGAAAGAAAAGCTAATTGCAAAGTAAAAAATCAGAAAAAAATACTCCTGGGTTACAATGTTCTTTCCTGCTGTTTAGTTTTAGTTTTAGTTTTTAAATAATAGTCACCCTAATGAATGTGAAATGGTATGTCAATGGCTTTAATTTTCATTTTCATCATGATTAATGCTATTGAGCATCTTTCCTTGTGCTTCTGGGCCACAGGGGATAGGAAATTATTGTTTCATGGGTATGAAATTTCAGTTTTGCAAGATGAAATAAATGGGACAGTAGTGGTGGTTGCATGACAATATGAATATACTTAATACTGTGTAACTTAAAAATGGTTAAGATGGCAAATTTATGCTATGTGTATTTACTATGTATTATTTGAAAATAAGTAAATTGTGAAACAATTGAAATTAGTATGTTACAAACTTATTAGCCATAAAATAAAAGCTCTTCCCTGTTAACTCCATTTTCTTTCCATGTGTGAACTACATGTTGGTGGGGGGGAAATATATGTCTGATCTTTCAAATCCTAAAGCCATGGGGTTTTCCAAGAAAAAAATTGTTCCAAGTTGAATAAATAAATGGTATTTTTGTTTTATGGTTACTTCATACTTGTAATTTTTGTCTGGTACTTAGAATTATAAATCAATACTAAAGTCATGAAACCATACACTTTATATTTAACTCTTTGCTTGGAGTAGGAGAGTAAGTAGTAAGTATTCTTTTTTTTTTTTTTTTGACTTTGTTTCTTTTTTTTTTCTTTGTTCTTTGTTAGAGTAAGTATTCTTAGAATCAAACTTGACAATATAGAATTGATTTTTTATTTTTTGAAGTTTGTGTGTTTTGAACTAAGACTTAAATTAGAACGCTATAAGTAGATATGGTTTAAAATAGGTAACTCCTAATAAACATACTGAGAAATTTTTTTCTTTTCCTTTATTACAGTAACTCAGCTATTGTACCGGAAAGCTAGGATGTCAAGTATTATTAACATTGCCAAGAAGTTCACCACCAAATGGCCTAACAGAGAAAATGTGCTTTATAACCTGATGTTACTCCCAAATGCATTTTAAATGTCAGCCTTTTGGAAAATAAAGCCCACATAGATAGCAGGCTCCTACGCGTCAAAGGCGGCTCTCTGTGGGTGGGTGTTTCTGGGGCTGCAAGTGGACACTGGCCTCTGTGTTCACAAAACTGGGGCCTGGACCACTGAGTCCTTCATATCTCCACTGCCCTTTGACTCAGCTCCACCTCTACTGTCCCAGCAAGAACCTAGGAAACAGCGGCTGCAGCCTGCCACAATTCAGCCCCAAAAGTCCATCATGTGTCAGTCCAGCAGAGTGTCCTGGCTGGTTGGTACTATCTCTCCTTCTGGACTTTTCAAGTCTGGGCAAACTGGCATTCCCCAGTGTTGTAAGAGAAGAGTCCTGCTGGATGGGGGCTCCTTTCACGGTGCCACATGGTGAGGAGAAATTTTCTCTTCTTGGTCCAAAAGTTCAGACCAGGCTGAAGGGTTCATTACTGCCCAGCTTCAGTGCCCAAGAACCTTGGGGGTCCTGATGGACCTGATGGTTGGAGGGTTCAGTGCATAACTGGGACACTTGTCTCTCACTTACTTGAACTGCAAAAGAAAGTGCACTTCTCCTGGGGACATGGAGGAGAGAGCCTGATGGGGTCTGAGACCTAGAGTCCACACTTTTTCCACTCAGGGCTGAGGTCAGTAGGCCACAAAGTTTCTCTGGACTATAGTGGGGCAATTCTCTAGCTCCTACAGCAACTTTTCCCTAAAATCAAAGTACGGTTTTATGGTGCTTATGGTGTATATGTGTATGTGTTGAGGTTTGGAAGTTGAGAGATAAGAAGAAAAGTAAAGGAAGAATGAGGATGCTGCTGTACACTGAGAAATGCTGCTTTAGTCAGCTTTTATTGCTACTGAGACTAAAAGGATCTGATCAGCACAATTGTGGAGGAGGAAGAGTTTATTTGAGGACTCATGGTTTCAGAGGTCTCAATTCACAGAGAACTAACTCCATTCCTCAGGATTCAGGGTGAGGCTGAACATCATGGCAGAAGAGCATGGCAGAGGGAAGCAGCTCTCATCATCAGGAAGCAGAGAGAGAGAGAAACTCCACTCTCCAGACACAAAAATACATAGCCCATACCCACGCCCCCAATGAACCACTCCCTCCAGCCACACCCCACGTGCCTCCAGTTACCACTCAGTTAATCCCATTAGGGATTAATTCACTGATTGGGTTAAGATTCTTACAACCCAATCATTTCTCCTCTGAACCTTCCTGCATTGTGCTACACGTGAGCTTTGGGGGATACCTCCCATCTGAGCCATAACAAATGTCCAGTTTTGCCCACCACAGATTCTGAAACACCAGTTCTGCAAATTACAGTGCCATAAAAGATAGGGGAAAACACCAAGGAAGAAGATGTTTTAATACAGATAGATGAGTTTGTAGGGGTCATAATCTCAAATCTTAAAAACAACTCATCCTGGTGGATTCTATTTCTTCTAGCTTTCAAAGGAGCAAGGAACATTCAGAAGTGAAAAGTGCCAGAGCACTGATTTAAACTGACTCCAGTTGGTCCCAGAACCCATAAGTGAGGCTTAAAAGAGAAACTATAAACCAGCAAATTTCTCAGATTATTTAACTGTTTGATTGATAGATAGCCTGAGACATTTTATATTCAGATCCTTGTAATTAGAAAGTTTAGCAAAGAATACGTGGACCTCCCAAAATGGATTAAAATGTATGACAATGGTAAAAATACTGAACTTTGTTAAAGGAAATGATGTTTCCAAATCTCCATTACTTTTAAGTTATATTTCATAATTAACCTAATTTCTTTGTATCTTTAATTTCCTTAAGAATAAAATGGGTAAGATAGATTCCTCCTTAGCTCAGAAGATTTTATGAAGTACTTAGCCATCATGCATAAAACTTATTGTTTTTGTTATTGTCAGTAAGGTACAGATACATAATGTTGTTCAAATGCAACTGTTTGGCCTTAAGGAACTGTATATGCAGTAAGGTCATTACCTGATATCTAGAATGTGGAAAGCAAATTATATATATTTATTCTCAAACAACAGATAAAGGAAATATTTTATTGGTTTGTTTCCTATATAGTTTGTAACAAGGTAATAAAGCCCATTATTGAGTTTGATAAATAATAAGGAATCAATATAATATACCAAATTACCAGAATTAAGAAAAAGATCACATGACAATCTCATTTGATACAGATCAAACGTATAACAAAATTCAATATCTTTTAATGCTAAAAATGTCTAAGCTAGTAATGGATGTACCTTTTCTCAAAATATTTAAATATGTATGTGTGTGTGTGTATATACATACATACACATAAAACCCACAGTAAACATCATAATCAACGGTGAAAGTCTGGAAACATTTCCTGCAAGAACATAGAAAAGATGCCTACCTTACTATTTTATTTACCATAGTACTAGAAGTTCTAGTCAGACCAATTAGGCAAAATAAATAAAAAAATAAAAAAAAATTTTAAACTTAAGAAAATAAGTTTAACAAAGAAGAAATAAAAGAAAAATGCAAATTGGAAAGAAAAAAGTCAAAATGATCTTTGTTCTCAATATTATGATCTGACAGAAAAACTCTGAAGTTTTCACACATACACACATTACCAGATATAAACAAATTTATCAAGGGAGTAGGATCAAAATTAATAGTTAAAAAAATCAATTGCATTTATAAACACTAACAATGAACAATCCAAAAATTAAGACAATTCCATTTATAATACCATAAAATAGAATAAAATGATAAAGAATAAACTTATGCAAGGAAGTGAAAGACTTCTACAATGAAAACTACAAAACATTGCTTAAAGAAATGAAGACATGCTGGGTACAATGATGCATTTTTCTAATCCCAGTGACTTGGGAGGCTGAAGCAGGAGGACTGCAAGTTTGAGGCCAGGCTCAGCAATTTAGCAAGACCCTAAGCAACTTAGCATGACCCTGTCTCAAAATGAAAAATAAAAAGGGTTGGGGATGTAGCTCAGTGGTAATGTGTGCCTGGGTTCAATCCCCAGTACCAAAAAAAGAAAGAAGAAAGTAAAAAGAAATTCAGACATAAATAAAAGGTAGCCCATATTCAGGGATTGGGGAATAATATTATTATGATGTCCCTAATACTTAATCTACAGACTCAGAGCAATCCCTACCAACATCTGAATGCTTCTTTGGCAGAAACAGAAAACCCATCCTAAAATTCATATTGAATCTCAAGGGATCCTAAGTACCCAAATCATCTTGAAAAAGAGCAAAGTTAGAGGATTCAGACTTCCTGATTTTAAAACTAGCAATATATCTAGAGAAATCACTACAGTTGGTACTGACATAAAGACAGACATAAAATAAAGGGACAGGATAGAGATCACAGAAACAAATTCTTTTGAAGATGGTCAAATGACATTCATGGAGGGTGCCAAGAACAATCAGTAAGGAAAAACACTCTTTTCAGCAAATTGTGCTGGGAAAACTGGATATCCATGTGCAAAAGACTGAAGTTAGACCCTTAAAACCATGTATAAAACTTTACTCAAAAAGGATCAAAGATTTAAATCTAAGGTCTAAAACTAAAAGTATTAGAAGAAGCCTGACATAGCAGTGTATGCTGGTAATTCCAGCTACTCAGGAGGTTGAAGCAGAAGGATCACAAGTTTAAGGCGAGCCTGGGAAGATTATTAAGACCTTGTCTCCAAAAAGGAAAAAAAAAAAAAAAAAAGGAAAGAAAAAAGGAATGGGGAAGTAGCTCAGTGGTAGAGCACCATTGGCTTTTATCCCCAGTACCACATGTGTGCACACAAATTATTATTCAAAAACAGGACAAAAGCTTCATGACGTTAGGTTTGACAGTAAATTCTTGGATGCAATACTGAAGGCAGAAGTAACAAAATAAAAAATGGGCACATTTGACTTCACAAAAATGAAAAAGTGGGCTGGGGAAGTGCTCAAGGCTCTGGGTTCTGTCCCCGGTACTACAAAAACAAACAAAAATGAAAAAGTTCTGTAAATCAAAAGACACAGAATAAAAAGACAAGTAATGGAATGAGAAAAATATGAGTCAAATCCTATGAGATCAATATCCAGAATACATACAGATCTCCTAAAATGCAATGCAAACAAATAAAAAATTAAAAAGTTCAAAAAATGGACAAAGGACTTGTAGACATTCACTTAAAGGAGAAATAAAAATGACTAATATTCACATAAAAAGATGTTCAATATCATGAATCATTAATGAAATACGAATCAAAACCACAATCAATACATTTTATGCTCAAGACAAGACTAGTTTCAAAAAAGAGGAAAAAGAAAAGTCCAATAAACAATGTGGAGAAATCAGATTCTTGCACACTGTTGATGGCAGTGTAAAATGGTACAGCCACCACAAGAAGCAGTATGATGATTCTCCCTAAAAATTAAAAATATAATTACCAATGAGGAGAGTTCTTCCACTTCTGAGTACATACTAATAGATAATTTGTAGACCCATGTTCCTAGCATCATTATTCTAATCTGTTTAGTGATTGGTCTATGGATTATAATTAATATCAATTTATAATCATGTAATTTGGATCAATACCAACTTAATTTCAGTTGTATGCAGAGTCAGTTTCTATGTAGCTTCATTCTCTCCATTGTTTGGCCTTATTTTCACAAATGATATTATATGCTCAGCAACATAGGTTCATAATTATTGCTTTATGTAGTTATATTTTAAATAATACAGGAGATAAAGGTTACAGCAAAAAATATGCTTGTGCTGTCTTTTATATGTACCTTTACTGTTCCTTTATAGTTTCCTTTACTGGCTCAACAGTTCCTCATATGCATTCAAGCATCTGTCTAATGACTGTTGAGCCAGCCTGAAGGATTTCCTCTTAGTATTTCTTGTAGGACAAATTTGTTAGTGATTAAATCTCTGTTTTTCTCTACCTGGGAATGTCTCAATTTTGTCTTCATTTTTGAAAGATAGTTTTGCTGCTTGCAGAATTCTTGGGTAATGATTTCTTTCAGCACTTTGAACATTTCATGCCACCACCTTCTGGACTCCATGGTTCCTGATGGCAAATCAGTTGTTCTTAACCAGTGTCACAAGTCATTTTCTTGTATTACTTTCAAGATTTGTCTTTTTCTTTCAGTTGTTTGATTATGTGTCTAATTGCATTTATTTGGAGTTCATTTCACTTCTTACTTGTGTATACTTATACATTTTCATCATATGGGAAGTTTGGACCATTATTTCTTTGAACACTCTTTTATGCCCCTGTCTCTCTTTTCTCCTTCAGAGATTCCGCCTATTGTGTGTAATGGCATAATGAAATCCAGCAGATTTTCAAGGCTCTGACTTCATTTTTTTTTTACTTTCAACTCCTCAAACAATGTTAATGGCTGGATTGCATCCCTCCAAAATTTATATGTTGAAGCCCTAAATCCCAGTGACCCAGAACATGACTATATTTAGAGGTAGGACCATTAGAAAGGTAATTAAATTAAAGCAAAGTCATTAAGGTGAAGAGAATAGAATAGACTGAGAGTCACCATACATTACAAGAACAGAGAAAAGATATGGGGACATAGCATAATCCATCTTCCAACCAGAGAGAGAGAAAGAGAGAAACACTACAAGACTACATATAATAACTGTACAAAAAATAGTGATATTAGCTATACTTTCTAACATTTGCAATTATATACATACTGAAAAATTTAAAACTCTATGAAAGACATCTAAGAATATCTAAATGAATGCACATTGATTAGAAGAGTCAGCATAATTAATCTGTCCAATAATAAATATGTTCAATCTATTGATTTAATAACAAAAATAAATAAAATTTAAAAATCAAGCACCCTAAAGCAGCAAAATTTGAAGATTCCCACAACGTGATTTCAAAACTTAATGCAAAGCCATATTAGTAAAGAACAGACACAGATTTATAGAAAGGAAAAGAAAGCCAGGAATAGACTCTCAGATGTATATTCAGCTAGCATATAATGACAGTGACAATTAAATGGAGAAAAGGTCGTTTCTTAACAAATGGTGCTGAAAGAATTAGACACCCATATATTAAAAAATATGCGCCTCAACTGCACATCACATGTACATGAAAATTCGCTGAAAATTGGAAGGAAATGTCAGTGTAAAGTATACACTAGAGGAAATATATAAAGGAAATTCTAGAGGAAAATATAAAGGAAAGATCATTTTTAGGGAAATGCAAAGTAAAACCTTAGCAAGATGCAGTTAGTTATACATCTGTTAGCATGGCTGAAATTTAAAACACCTGACAATGCCAAACTGGTGAGAATGAGTTGCAACAAGAACTCTCATTCACTGCTGGTGTGATTATATTACCACCACTTTGAAAAGCTATTTGCCAGTATCTTATAAAATCATACATATTTAACACATGACCCAACAATCTCACTCCTAGTGATTTGAAAACAAATTGTTAGGTAACCAAACCCAGCAATATATAAAGCACATTATAATGTCATCAGTCTGTATTCAAAGATTTCAATTAAAATTTAAAAAGCAATCAATATAATATTTAAATTAGTAGAATATAATTATATGCATAGAAACAGAAAAGCATTTGATTAAATGCAACATCTATTCATGATATAAATACTAGCAAACTTGGAATAGAAGTAAAGGCTCTTACTCTAATAAAGGTTACCTACTAAAAACCTACAAAAATGTCATTTAATCATTAAATATTGTAAGTATCCCCTCTAATATTAGGGATAAGACAAGAATATCTGTTCTCATTCCTTATAATTGCCATTGCACTTCAGGAACTAGGGTAACTAGCCAAATAAAATGATAAACATGTTGACAAGTGAAAATAATTTAGCCTGCCTTTATTTTTACAGAAAATAATTGTGTTTATATAAAATCCAAAACAATCTTCAAATTATAAGAATTGGATTAGTAATATGTTCAACTTAAATACGCAAATGCAAATTTCATTACTATTTTACTTCTATTCACCATTAAAGAGATAAATGAATTGTAAAATGCTAGACTATATACAACAACATCAAAACTACCTAGGATTATATTTTAACAAGAGTTATCTTAAAAACCTAGAAGGATTTAGCTTGTTTGTGTGTTGAAGATGCCACCTTACATTTGCGAACAATACTATAACAATCAATATTTCTCATTTAAATCTGTATTCTCAATACTTTCTGGCCCAAATTCAAGCAGATTATTTTAGTAAACTGACAAATATTCAATGCATTAAATACACTCAAAGGAATGTTGTGCTTGCTTTGGCAGAACATATACTAAAATTAGAATATTAATGAAGTTTTACAAAACTGGATTAAGTATACTTCTACATATCAAAACGTCTTCTAAAATCAAAGCTAGATAAGTCATCAGAAGAAAAATAAATCACGTACCAATATCTCCTCTGAGTATAATGACTCAACAGAATACTAGAAAATAAATTTAGAAATTTATCAAAATCATTAGACACTAAATCTGTTATGATTTATTTCAAGAATGCAAGAACAAAATCCAAATCCATTCATAATAAGAACTCACAACATCTCCCCTTTCCCACTGAAATGATTAAGTTTTAGTGATCTATTGCACTGCATGGGGAACAGTGTTAATAATACCATATTTCTCATGTGTTTATGTATTTTTTGCTTTGGTACTGGGAATTAAACCCAGATGTGCTTTACCACTAAGCTACATCCCCAGTCCCCTTTTTAAAAATATTTGTTTTAAATTATTTTTGAGACAGGGTCCCAATAAATTCTTTATGGCCTAAATTGATGCGGTTGGTCTCAAACTTGCAATTCTTCCTCAGTCTTCCAAATAACTGGGATTACAGATTATAGACATGCACCACCATATTTGGCAATGTATTGTATATTTTAAAGTTGCTAAAAGAATATATTGTTAACATTCTTATCACAAAAGTAAGTTGGTGACATAATGGATATAATAATTAGATTGATTGAATATTTCTACAATCAAAATATTTGTATCTAATAAATATAAAATATGTCAATTAAAAATAAATGGATAAATAAATAAATAAAATAAGAACAGACATAAATAGAAGGAAATATCCTCAAACTAAATTAGAAAAGAAAAAGAAATAAAAGATGTCCAGATAGGAAAGAATGAATTAAAGTTTTCTATATACCAAGCCACGAGGTCATGTATGAAAAATTTAACGAACACACATACCAAACACCAGAACAAATATGAGTTCAGTCATGTCACAGAAAAAAAAAATCTGGGTACAAAACTCAAATGTATTTCCATATCATAGCATGATCATACGAAAGTGAAAGTAGGAAATGATAGCATCAAAAATAATAAAATACTTAGAAATAAATTTACCAAAAGAAGCACCAGACTTAAAAATATAAAAGATCACTGAGAAAAATTAAAGAAAATCTAAAGAGAAAAACCATGGTCAGAGCTTTGAAGAGTAAAAATTGTTAAAGTATCAATTCTAAAAATGACCTGTAATTCTAACACAATTCTTATCATGGTTCTCATAGTTTTAGCACACATTGAAATGTTAAGCCTAAGATTACTATGGAAATCCAAATGAACCAGAAGGTGGAAAACAATTTGAAAAATCAGGACTACTTTCAATTCACTTTCAATTTTCAGAATGTAACATAGGCCAAAGTAATAGATCATGGTACTGATGAAAGGATGGACATATGACACCAATAAAACAAAATCAAGAGTACAGAAGCAAAACCTTACATTTGAAAAATTGACTTTCTATAATGGTGCCAAGTAAAGCCAATGCAGAGAAGAAAGCATATTCAAAGAAGTGTGCTGAAGCAAAGATGTTTCTACATAGCAAAGGTTGAATTGTTATATTTACCTTCCATCAAAAATAACTCAAAAGTAGTTAAAGACCTAAAATTTAAAACTACAGAGTATTTAGAAGGAAACTTAAGAGAAAATCTTGATGTCTTCATTTTAGACAAAGAGATCTTAAATATGGCACCAAAAGCAAAATTCATGTAGGTAAAGCTCATAAATTGGACTTGTCAAATAAAAAGCAATTCAGTAAGGAGAGATTGTATCTGAAAGAATTACAGCAAGACAGGGTGGAGAACTGGCGTAACAGAGACAATTCTCTGATATAAGAGCTGCAAGTATCAGAAGGGTTAGGCAAAAATGATTTTTCTTTTATGGGGAGGAGCAAGCAATGCTATAAAGAATTTTAAAGAACTGGGTGTGGGGAAATGATATGAATAGGTATCATGATGATATCATGATCAGACATCATCAGAGATTACACATAGATCAGATACTGTTCTACCCTGGGGTCAGACATTTCTCAGAAGGGACTATTAGGGAAGGTTTGTATATTGGCTCAAACTGAGGGTGGGGCAAACATCAAGGACCTAGCAGAAGAAAAGAAATTTAGTTAAAGTTTGGTTAACAAGAATTTTGTTAAAAAGCATTGATCAGTGTATACCTGAAGTTCAATTTATCATTTATGAGGCAAATGGGACATGAGATTGGTACCTGTGACCCTTCTCTAGGTAATATATGTGAAGTTGTGTCATTGCGTTAAGCCCTTTTCCAGGACACAAATGGTGGAGGGGTTTCTTAACCTTTGATATCAAAGGGATTTGGTAAATTACAAAATGTTTGGATCTCATCACAATTAACTACTTTCACACTTCAAAACACAAGACACAAACTGGAAGAAAATATTTGCAAATGACTTATGACAGAGGACTTGAATCTAGCACATAGAAAGAACTGTTATCATGCATTTGCTCAGTTTCCAACACAATGTTTTGTTTGAATTAGTCAATTAATAAATATTCGTTGACTATAAAATTTAATTGACTTATCATTTTCACCGTCTTGATAGTTTTATGATCTGATAAAATCGCTTTCAGTCTTCATCCATGGAGACTGGAGAGGACTACTTTTTAAGACCCCACACATTAGAAGGTGAAAATAAGTTTCCTTTTTGAAAACAGAATGATTAAATAAATTTATGCATACTGAAGCGTCAAGTCCTGGAATAACAGCTCTTTAGTAATCCAGACTAGAATAAGAAGATAAATACTACAAGAGGCATGTCCCCAGGAAGAAAAAATGGAAATGGTAGAAATTATCAGTCAAATTTAGCCATATTGAGAGCCATTTTGAAATGGAAAGGAGAATTCAGGAATGACTTATTGATAAGTAAACTGAAAACTACAAGTAAGGGAAGCAATTATCTCCTGTAAAATTTAAAAGCTAAACAAGAAAAGAAATGTACTTATAGTATGCCACATGGCTTAGCTGAGAATAATATTTACATGAGCATAATAATGTAAACACTATACTTTGAAGTAACCAAATACTGTGAAAGTATTGTGTGCAATATAATTTAGGACTGGTAGTTATAGAAGAGTTAAATCCTCAACTAATAGAAAATCAGGTCTCAATCAGAAATTTAGCTATGTTTCTTCAAAAAAAATGGGAATTAAGTCATAAGAAAAAGTTGGGTGCAGTGGTGCACCACCTGTAATTCCAGCTTCTCTGGAGGAGGCTGAGGCAGGGGGATCACAAGTTTGAGGTTAGCTGGGGCAACTTGAGAGACCCTGTGTTTAAATAAAAAGTAAAAATAAAGGCCTGGGCATATAGCTTACTGGGATCAATCCTCAGTAATGCCCCCCCCCACCAAAAAAAAAAAGTCCTAAAATGTTAAATGTAGTTTCTCTGCATAGTCGAATTTAGGAAGGATTAGAGAAGGTCGACTATCAGATTTTTAAGGAAAATTTGGAAATAGCACTTTTCAAGGGCCAGAATATAATTTTAAAAACTTTTCAGTGTCTCTACAAACTAAACATATGCCCCATCATTATACTTACACAGAGATATAAATAATTTCATCAAAATATTTAATAGACTATAACTTTTTTAGAGATTGTTCCCAATCAGATTCTGGGATATAGAACCTACTAAATGACATGTATTAGGAGGAGGAAATAGAATCTCATTCTCACATAGCAAACTACCACCTAGGAACAACCATCATTGCTGCTTCCACCCCCAGTGAACAATCTCCTGAAGAGGACATCCGTATGCTTATGAGCCTGATTTCAATTTTACTATACTGATTTTCTAGTGAAGTTGATTTACTCTAGCTTGATCCTGTTGGTCTTTTCTTTTAACAGAGGAAGAAAACAAAATGAAATGTCAATGAATACAGGGCAAGCCTCAGGAATTGTCACATTATTCTTTCTCCATTAAGAAAATAAATTGATTAAATGATCACATGATACACCTCAAATTGAAGTCATGCAATTTCCCTCTTGAACAAGGCTTGTTTGGCGGCAGAGGGCAAGACACTTTGTGGTCAGCAGCAGTGTTCCCATGACCCATTTAATCAGGTCAGGGTTTGTGTACGTAAACCACTGCAAGTACTGTGCTCTCTCAAATTCATGCAGAGGATTTGGGAGGATTATTGGGCCCTCTGATTTTAATTAATTCATTTTCCAAAGAAGAAAGATTGGAGAGTCCAATTTTATTTTGTCTCTGGTTTCTACCAGGACACAGATAGTTCAAGTTTATGCAAAATCTTTTGAGATGGTGAAATGCAGTAGACCAAGACTGAACTAATATCCTAACAAGTTCTGGGTAAAATAATTTCACCCCATTCTGATCTGATGACTGGTAAGAGACTATGAAATGCTGGTGAATTACTGAGTGTTCCAAAACACTTAGTGGTAAAGGTCACTGAGTCAAATCCTGTCAAAATCCTGTCAAAAATAAGTAGGGAATTTTTTTAAAACTCACTCCCCCAAATTAATAGGAACGATAAAATTGGAAAATTTCAGAGACTATACTGGGTGACTCATGGCAAAAACTGAAGATGATTATGCTAAGACTTGTCAACTGACATGTCATGCATATTCCTTTTCTGTTATTAATAATTGCAAAAATATTTTATATAATTTGACAAGATAAATATTAGGATAATTGCCCCAGTTAGTACCAATAACAATCTATTGTCTCACTTGGAAATGTACAGCGTGCAACAGACTGTGCTGTCATGAATTGTCCTTTAACAAGGTCCCATAGCCTTATTTCTTGATAACCAGAGAGAAGAATATATCATATTTTCAAAACACTATGGAAGTGCTTTATTTTTATTATTTTATTTATCTTATCTTATTTTATATTTTGTAGTGCTGCAGATTGAACCTGAGGTCTTGCACATGCTAGGAATGCACCATACCACTAAGTTTTACCCCAGTGGTATGAAAGAACAATGCTCATAGATCCTTGAATAAAATGTGCAGACCTGTATGTATCATCCAATTCCCAAAACCAAGAACTAATGCCTGAATGTATGATTCTTCATACAAACAGCACCAGAATCCTGCCATTAGAAACAGAGAAGAAAAGTGTATCTTGTATCTGGCCCTGCATTTATTAGAAAATAAAGAGATAGTAAATCTTTTTGTTGAATTCAATTCACAATTTCCCTCACAATGATTTTTTCAAGAAAATGTGTTTGATCCAGTCCAATTTCAGAAGGCACTAAATTCAGGAAGCCAAGGAACTTTATTTAATGGACTATGAATTTCTCACACCCTTATAAACATCAGGGGTTAGTACCTAGTAAAAAATACTTAATCAAAGATATAATAATTTCCATTAGGTATAAAAAACTTTCCTGGATATGCAAAAGGTGTGAAGGATCTGTGTTAAGTTAAAACATCAAAATCTGTGTACTTCAGAAAGATTTTGATCATCAAATTTTTTTGTTTTGTTTTGTTTTTTACAAAAGACCAACAATTTTATTTAAAAAATTTCAACATCTTCAGCCATTGGGGAAGTGCAATTCAAAACTACACTGAGATTTCATCTCACTGTAGTTAGAACTACAATCACCAAAAATACAAATAGCAGCAAATGTTGGCAAGAATGTGGAGGGAGAGGAACTCTTATACAGCTGATGATAAGAATGTAGTTAGTGGGGAGCGGGGAAGGAAAAATAACAGAATGAGACAAACATCATTACCCTATGTACATGTATGATTACACAAACGGTATGACTCTACTTCATGTACAAGCAGAGAAACAAGTTGTACCCCATTTGTTTATAATAATCAAAATAAGTAAATTATAAAAAAAAGAATGTAATTAGTAGTTACTATGAAAATCAGTGTGGAGTTTCTTTAAAGAGTTGGAGTGGAAATGCCATGTGATCCAGCTATACCATTCCTTTGTATTTATCCAAAAGAATTAAGGTCAGCATACTAAAGAGATATGTGCCTACCCAAGTTTATAGCAGCACAATTCACAGTGGCAAAGTCATGGAACCAGTCTAGAACCAGACGTCAACAGATGACTAGATGAAGAAAATGTGGTATAGATACACTGTTATGGTTTGGATGTGAGGTGTCCCCCAAAAACTCACATGTAAGACAGTGCAAGGAGGTTCAGAGGAGAAATGATTGGGTTGTGGGAGTTTTAACCTAATCAGTGAATTAATCCCTGATGGGATTAACTAGATGGTAACTGGTAGGGTGTGGTTGGAAAGAGTGGTTCACTGGAGGCGTGGCTATGGGGTTTATATTTTGTATCTGGAGAGTGGAGTCTTTCTTCTCAAACAAAACATAAAGTAGGATGCAATTAAATAACATAATTTCCACGTTATGCGTCTGGAGAAGGAGTGAGAAAGAAAAAAAGAGGACCAGGAGGAGAAGAACACCTTCTAGAAGAGGAGGAGAAATGATGAACTAACTTCAAAAATTCTGTCTTGTTGTGGTGACTACTCTTGATCTATTCCTTTGAAGGGAATAAGTTTACTCAATTTCTAAGTTTGCATATATGGATTTCTATATATGCCATTGTAAATTTGGAAATCACATGGCAACTATTTATAACTTAAATTAAAATGTCACATGATTAATATCAAAACATGGAAACATTTCTAATGGTTTGGATTTATATTATTATTATTAATATTATTACTATTATTATTTTTATTATACTGAGGACTGAAACCAAGGGCACTTTACCACTGAGCTGTATCATAGTCCTTTCTTATTTTGAGAGAGGGCCTCATTAAATTGCTGAGGCTGGCCTTGAACTTGTGATCATTCTGCTTCAGTCTCCTGAGTCACTGGGATTATAAGACTGTACTATGGTGCCCAACTGTATTTGTTTCTTATGCAGCTATTTAAAGCTAAAAAGAAAAATATTATTAATAAAATGAATAATGTACGAGATTAACTTTTTGAATGTGATGCTGATCTTCACTTGTGTTTACCACATTATCACTATAACTATACAAATTGGTAATGGGGCAGGTGAGTGGAGCCCGGGGTAAAAGAGCCCTCTTAAAACCTATTCTAAAATTTGTATATTTGCAATGAGGACAAAGTAGCTAAATAGTTTTCTAACTTTTAATAAAAAATATGTATAGGAGAAGGCTCTACAATTACATAGATTGGCTCACATAAGCAGGGTTAGCCTTTAGGGCATGTTAACTGTTATACCAGCCTTTTGCTTCCTTTAAAGAGCATGCATTTTCATTTTGCACTAGATCCCCCAAATCATGCAACCAGTCTTGTACATATGTGACAATCATCACATTGAGCAATTTTAATTTTAATTTTAATTTTTGTCACATCATAATGAAATTATCCTTGCACATTCTTGATTTGTTTCTTTAGAAATTCAGATAATCTTGTAAAATTAAATGAATTCTTGAAAAATAGTCCATGGGAACATTTAGTCAAGACGTTCTTGCATTCTTTTCCAAATTATGAATAATTTCAAGTTAGCAATAAGAATGACAATAGAATATCAGAAATAGAATATCATATTGTTTCAAATAATTTTTTAAGAAATGATCTGGCAAGGTGTTGCACGCCTATAATCATAGAAACTCGGGAAGCTGAGCAGGAGGATCAAAAGTTCAAGACCAGCCTCAGAAATTTAGCAAGTCTCTATGCAACCCCTAGTGGGTCCCTGCCTTAAAATAAAAAAATAAAAAGGGCTAGGTATGTGACTTAGTGGTAAAGCACCCTTGGGTTAAATCCTCACTACTAAAAAAATTAAATGTTTAAAATAAAATAAGATATTTTAAAAAATAAGGAAATGAAATGTTACAGCTTTTGTAGAAAATTTTGAACCTATTCAAAATAAATCATTACAATTGTAATTAAAGCACCCATATAGCCTACTGTCTGACCCTTTTCTCCTTACTCCATTAGAAAAAAAGCACTACTGTAATTTTGATGTCTCATTCCTACTGTATGATCTTATACTTCTGCTACTGTAGATACAGATTTTTAAAAACTACCTAATATTATTTGAAATATTTCATTTTTTCTGGATGATGAATTTTTTTATGTAACATATTTTTTTTGTTCATTTTGCAGCACTGGTAAACAAACCCTGGGGCACTCTACCACTCAGCTACATACCCAGCCTTTTTTTTTTTTAATTTCAATTTTTGGAACAGGGTCTCACTAAGTTGCTGAGATTGACCCTGAAATAATGCTCTTGCCTCAGCTTCCCAAGTAACTGAGTTACAGGTGTGCGCCACTGTGCCTGGCTTATTCAGATAGATAGCCTTCAGGGCATGTTAACTGTTCTACCAGTTATCAATTATTTATACTTTAATATAAATTATTTATATTTTAGTTAAAATATATATAAAATATAATATATATTGCTTTTACTGGTGCCTTATACATAGTGGTTAGGTTCATTTTGACATAATCATACATGCATGAAATTCTATTATTCCATTTCAGTCTTCATTGCCTCCTTCCTTTCTTCCCTTCTTCCCTCCTCCTGGTCCCCTTCTTCTACTCTACTGTTCTATGTTCCACTAATTCATAAATTTTTAATTGGTGCTTCATAGATATACACAAAGTTGGAATTCACTATGGTATATTTATTTATTCATGCACATAGGGTAACTTTGCCAAATTCATCTTGCCTTCCCTCCTCTTTCCCTTCCCCCCCCACTTTATCTCCTTCTGCTCTGCTAATCTTCCCTCTCTCTTTATGATATCTGACCACCCCCCCACTTTTTTTTTTATCCCTTACTATGCTCTACCTTCCACATATGAGAAAGAACATTTGACTCCTGATTTTCTGAATCTGGCTTATTTCACTTAGCATGATGTTCTCCAGTTCCATCCATTTACCAGCAAATGCCATAATTTAATTCTCTATGTCAGTCATACACATTTGAAAGAATAATACAGGTTACTATTATAACTCCAAAGTGTTCATTTTTTATTATTGAATAGTATTTCATTATATGAAAATATTATAGTCAATACATTCTAATAGATGAATATTTATGTAGTTTCTAATTTCTTGTTCTTTTGAATAATGCTTCAGAATATATACATGGTATGTGTATGCATGTGTGTGCAAGTGCATGTGTTTATTATGCATATCTGTGAGAGGTCCTCTTTGGCAATATTGCCTAAATTATGAATTATGATCAATTCTAAGTTTGAAACACATTAATACATCATAAAGTCAATAGAGTATATTGAGATACACATTTTTAGAACATAAATGAATAGAAAGAATAGAATGGAACAGAATAGAATAGAATAGAATAGAATAGAATAGAATAGAACAGAATAGAATAGAATAGATTGGATAGAAAAGATGAGATAGAAAAATAGAACAGGATATTTCAAATTGCACCATACATACAAAAGTAAATATAGTTTAGTAAAACTTTTTATATCTTTTGTTTCATTGATGCTTTGGTGTGTGTGTGTGTGTGTGTGTGTGTGTGTGTGTGTGTATGGGGACCAATGTAAAATATATCCAGTTTTCACTATGATCAAAATGTATGAAAAAAAAAATTAGTAGTTTGTTGCCATAAAAGATTTTTGACTAAGAATATCTTCAGTTTTTCAGACATGTCTAAATCACTTCCCAGATTATTTATACAATCATTCTCCAGGAAGCATCTTTTAAAAATTCCTGCATCTGCACATTACCATTTGGGCATTTTCAAACATTTCAAAATATTTTTCTTAGAGTATAACATACATTCAGAAAAGTACACCTATCATAGTGTATAAGTCAGTTTTTATAAACTTATCTATGAAAATATAACTTAGGGTAAGAAATAGAACATTATCACCCCCATGGTTCCACTGTAGGCTCACTTACAACCATTATTTTCATTTCCATCACTAAGGATTACTTTGCTGCCCTGTGTTTGTACTTTTACAAATGGGACTACTATGATTCTACCCCTTTGTACTTGGCTTTGTGTGTGTATGGTAGGCCTTGTATATGATAGTCAAGTGCTTTGCTGCTAAGTTATACACTCAGCCTCATCTATCTATTTATTTATTTACTTACTTATTTAATTTTTTACTTTGAGACCAGGTCTCACTAAGTTGTTCAGTCAGACTTTAAACTTTCCATTCTCTTACCTCAGCCTCCTGAGTTGCTGGGATTAAAGGCCTGTGTAACATACACAGTTCTATTTGGCACCTTTTTCTCATCAATTTATTTTACCAATTACCTATTTATGGACATTTGGGTCATTTCCAGTGCAGACCTTACAGAAATAATGATACCATAAGTATTCTAATTAATACATATTATTAAATATTTGCATGTGTTTCTATTGGAAATACAAAAAGGCATGAAATTATTGCTGAAATTGCTCAAAGATAATGCTGCAGAACAAAACTATACAACTCAGAAACATTCAATGATTTATTTCTAGAGGTTGTGCAGTGGTTGGATGTGGTGACTGTAATGCCAACTACAGACCTGTGAGTCAGCCAGAGCAGCTTTCTGCCTAAGGTCTTATGTCAGGAGGGGTTCAGGGTTAGAGATATGGCAGCTTCCCATCTTCAGTTGCTCTCATGATGATAATAAAAATACAGAAGGGCACACTCAACTATAAAAGCGCATTTTAAAGCAGAGGCTACTATAGACTAGGGGGCATTGGGGAAGAGTATAGGGAAAGGTTGGTTAACGGGTGCAAAGTAACAGATGGCAGGATTAAGTTTCGATGTTCTATTTGCACAGTAGGGTAACTACAACTAACAATAACGTAAGGTGTATTTCAGAGAAGTTGCAAGACAGAATTTGAATGTTCTCATGTCAAAGAAAAGATAGATACTTAAGGTGATTACCTGATTTGATCATTATGGAATTTATACATACGTAGAAATATCATGTCATATACCCCCAAATATGTACATTCATGTGTCAACTGAAAGTAAAATAAAGTACAATGAAATAAAATAAGTTCTGATAATCTTTTCCTGTCAACTTTCCCCATCTCTCCCTCTAGGAATGATTAATAGGTACAAAGTTACAGTTAGATAAGAGTATGAAGTTCTGCATAGTAGGTTGACTGTAGATAACAGTTATTTAAGGTCAAAAAGCTAGAAAAAATCCGAATGTTTTCACCACGAAGGAATGATAAAAGTTTGAAAAGCTAGATATTTTTCACCTGATTTGAACATGCTACAATGAATACATCACACGGTACCCCATTAATATGAAAGTGTGTAATAGTTACATTTTATGTAACAGTTGAAATAAATTTTATTTTAAAAACACAATGAAATAGTAATGCAATGGTTATAATAGCATTCAAACAAATGAACAAACAAACAAACAAAACAGAAAGTAATGGAATTTTCCATGTCTGTGAAGTAATCATTGCTGGTGGGAATGTAAAATGGCATGAATACCATGGAAACTGTCTGGCAATGATTCTAAAAGGGAAACACTGAATTACCACATGACTCAGAAATTATACCTCTAACTTTATACTGAAGCAACTGTAGACAATGTTCAGTAAACAAACAAACAAACAAAAAAACTGTGTATGAATGTTCATAGTAGTACTATTCACAGTAGTGAAGTAGAAACAATCCAAGTGCCCATGAGCTGAATAAAGGGCAAAAACAATATGTCCATACAATAGAATGTTTTTCATGTATAATGAGAGAAAGTGCTGATACATGTTAAACCATGATTGATTCTCAAAAACATGCTAAGTGAAAAAAGCCAGACACAAAAGGCCACATATGGTATAACTCCATTTATAGGAAATGTCCAGGAAACTCAGATATTAAAAATATCATCAGGGGTGGAAGAAGGAAATGAGTAATGACTACCTCATTGAATGGGGTACATATTGCTTGTTTTATGGTGTGATGAAATGAAATTAGATGGTGTTGATTGGGTAACAATGAACTAAATGCAGTTGGGTTAGATACTTTAAGATGGCTAAAATGGTGAATTTAAAGTCATGAATTTTACCTCAGTAAAGAAAATAAATTTAAGAACAAACACAATAAGGTAACAACTATTAACATCTCATTAGTCAAAGCAATTTTCTGGAATCTCCTCTAGAGATTCTCTAAATGGCTTTGGCTTCTCAGAGAACTAGTATCCAGGATTTATTTTTCCATCAATCTTTTCACACAGTAAGAATTTCTCACAATGAGAATTCTAAGAACAAGTGTTCAAAAAACTAAAATGTGAGCTGTGAAACTTCTTACAATCTATCTTTGCAAGTGCTAAATATTATGTCTGCCATACTGTACTGAACAGAAAGTATTGAGAAAAACCTAGATTCAAGAGAGTGGGAAGCTAACTCCATTTTTTACCAGCTATTGTCCACTTGGCATCTCTCTTGAGTTGGTTCTACTTGCTGCCTAAAGCTGTCCTTGACAGATGTTCCACACTTCTGGCATCTTCCTGGGGTCTCCACTGCAGCTTTGGCTTTATTCTCACAACTTCATGTGCTCAGGGGTTGCCCACAGGAACTCCAGTGCTGTCACATATTACCTGATCTCCCATCATTACTTTTTAAAATTCCAGTGGAAGCATCCATGACCCTGTAATTCTTACCTTCTTCAAGTCTGCAAAACCAGTACCACATGGATGAAGTTGAGGTTTTCCACCAGTTGGAACAGTAGCTGAGCCCAGGTGGATCATTGTTGCAGTACCTGTGTGACTGAACACCATTAAACAAATCTTGGGGCAACAAATTTCTAGGTGTTTTTGTTTTTTGCCACTGTGACCAAAAAGAACAATTACAGAAGGAAAAGTTTAGTTTGGGGTTCATGGTTTCAGAGTTCTCAGAATGGGCAGCTCCATTTTCAGGGTCCCAGATAAGGCAGGATATCATAGCAGAAGGGCGTGCTGGAGAAAAGCAGCTCAGCTCAGGATGTGAGAACACTGAAGCAGGCAGATTGCTCTGCCCAAAGAGAACGAAATATAAACCTCAAAGGCACATCCCCAGGGATCGGCCTTCTTCAGCCATACCCTACTGCCTAAAGTTATCACCCAGTTAATCCCTGTCAGGGGATTAATGTACTGATTAAGTTAAGTCTTTCATAACCCAATCATTTCACCTCTAAAATTTTCTTGCATTACCTCACATATAAGTTCTTGGGGAAAACTTACTATCTAAACAACAACAAAATTTATTTTAAAAAATCAATTTTTTGAGACAGGTTCTTGCTATATTTCCCAGGTTGACTTTGAATTCTGAGGTTATGTGATCCTCCTGTCTTAGCTTCCTGAGTATCAGGGACTTTATATACATGTATCTTCCTAGTTAATTGAACTTTTTATGTTATAAAATAGTCCCCTTTATCTCTGTGATGATTAGTTTTATATCAGTCTGGTTAGGCTATGATACTCAGTAAATTAAACACTAAGTTTCTGTGGAGGAATTTTGTAGGTGTGGTTAGCACCTGCAATTAGCAGTCTTTAAGTAAAGAGTAAGTTCAATAATTTGGGTGGATCACATCCAAGCAGTTAAAAGCCTTTAAAAGCAAAACCTTAGATTTTCTTAAAGAAATTCTTTCTGCCTGTGAAATGTAACATAAGTGCCTACCCAGAGGTTTCTAACTTTTGAGTTGTCTTCCAGGTTTTGGACCTTCTAACCCTCACACTTATGTAAGCTAATTCCTTCAAGCTGTGTGTCTGTCTGTCTATATTCATCAAAAATTGAGTTCTGCTTCTCAGTAGAATCCTGACAGAATTTCTAATGATATTAATTGCTTCAAAGTTTAACTTACAGTTATGCCAGTTATTATTGTTAGTGTTTGTATAATGCATAGTTTTATTCTCTTATTTTTAAACTTTGTTATATTTTAGATCTTTTTATTTTGAATAGCATATACAGGTATTTTTTCAAAGTTCAATCTGATAATCTTCGAACTTTTTAATTAAAATGTTTTGTCTATTTACACGTAATTTATATATTGTGGACTTTCTTTTTTATCTAATCGTTTAGTCTCATTTTTTCTTTTTTAATGTGTTCTCAAATACTAATTAAGACTTATTTACTAACAAACTTTTCCCATTTATTGGCATGTTGCCTATCATCTTTTAATTTGGTAATACTGGAGATTAAAGCAAACATCTGCTAAGTTTCCAAAATTCTTATACATTTGTTCTCATTTCTCTTTCCAGAATATAGAATATTAGTTTCATCATACCCCTCCTCATGATATATTTAAACAACAATGTATATACATATATATGCAATATCTATCATTAGTCTATCACAAACACCACACTACTTACCATTGTTGGAATAATTGTTATTGTTTTATCATCATTCAGTCGACCAGATAATTGCCTTTTGTTTTTCATTTATTGCTACTCTATGAGATCATTTTCCCTGTGCAAAAACAAACAAAAAAATTTTCTTGAATGTGAGCTTGCTTATGATAAATTTTAAATTTTTATTTGCCTTAAAAGTTTTATTTTCTTGACATTTTTAATATTTTCAATGAATACATATTTCTTGGTGAACTTGTTGTTCCTGAGCATTTTTAAGGTATCATCACAGTGTCTGAAGGATTACTAGCTGCTTTAAGAATTTAGCTCTCATTCTTACTGTTGCTTTTTTAAAGGTCTTTGCTTTATATTTCCTAGAAATTTTAACATTGTAGAGGATTATGTCTTTGATTTTGAGCAGTGCCAGTCTAATGTGATAAGCTGTACTTTTCATTCCGTTTAACTCTGTTTGAGGTACAGAGTGTATTGTCTGTTTGGGACTTTGTGTCTTTCCTTGTGTTTAGAAACTGTCAACCCCTATTGCTGAAACTACTGCTTGCCCTATTCTCCCCTTTCCCTTCCACTAAGATTACATCTGTATTACATTTCCTCACTGCACCGTCTGTTTCTTTTTCTCTGTCTCTATTTGTGTATTTTCCATCATACTTTTCTCTGCAGGCTTTAATCTGTACTTTCTGCAATTTCATGAATTCTTTTTAAAATTATTATAATTGCAGAATATTAATTTGGTTTTTTGGTTATTTATTTTGTTCAGTCTGTTTGTTATTTTGCATTTGCTCTATAGTTTCTGCAGAATTTCCCAATCTTGTCTTCTTTTCACTTTTTGAATATATTATGTAAATTAATTTAAAAATCTGTTTTTTTTCTATTAAATAAATAAATAAATCCGTGTGTTTATTTTTTAGGGACTATTACATATCTATCAGAACAGCACCAATACTTTGATGTCTAAGATGATATTTTGTTCAGGCCACTAAAGGAACAGAAAATACTGAATCACTGTGCTTCCTCTTCAGTAACATCATGAAATTTTCCTACTAAGACAATTATGAAAGTCAAATTTGTCATTACATGCAAAGTTTTTAGAAAATTCCTGAGACTAGTAAGTGCTCTGGAAACTTTGGCTATTGTGATTTTGCACCAAAAATGGTATAAAACATAACCATATCAATATTAATGGTGAATGCTGATATTTCAATGAGTTATTTTATTCTTCTTGCATGCCCCAGATCACTTGAGTTTTTTTAACTGACAATTATTTTCATTTAAAAATGAAACCAAATTTTACAAATTAGCATAACATAATGGTAAGGAGAAAATTGGATGCATAATAGAGAATGCCATATTAAGAGGGAATAAATATGTATTTTGCACAGCTCTGGATAAAGTTCCTCTGCAGATAATAATACTGATGTCAAAGGATTCTGCCATGAAATAGAATAGCAGAGTTTTCATGTAGAAATGCACATCAGGCAATTAGAAATGTGTCTATATCTAAAGGGATAAATCAGGAAATGCAATCATTATAGAGAAAAAGAGCAACCAAGCAATCAAAACATGCACTATAACTAGGTAGACAGATTCAAGTAAAGGCTCAGATAGAGCTAGGAGGTCATGAAGCAAAATGCTGAGTTCTGGGTAAAGTGTTCTCTAATGTAATGACCTGGATACAGGTAAATCGCTAAAGAGGAAGATAAAGAATACGTGTGAGACCATAAAATTAATATGCTATTCCAAAGCCATGTGAAAGGGGTTTTCAACAATAATATCATAATGTGGTTAGAATGGACAAAACATCAAAACAATTGAAGACAGGATCACCTGAGAATAGAGTTTCAGAAATGTGAAAGGGGTAGATGATGGAGGATGGTAAAAAGGTAGGGGTAAAATTGGAGCAGTAAAATCTTATTGTTCCTACAAAGATGGGATAGGTTCAGTGAGATAACTAGAAGCAAAGTCAAAAAATGTTTTACCAAGACAAGCTTCTTTAAAAATCAATCATGAGATATATTTCCAAGTCAGAAAAATCCAAAACTCATTCCATGTTCAGACTCTCTCATAGACAAATGCAAGAAGGAAACAATCATAGGAATAATCACACATTTTCTAATTCTCAAGAATTCTTTAGCATCTTTGTCTTCCATGTAGATGTGACAAGTCTTAGTGATTTTTCCTTTCCTGCCCACACCCCACGCCCTGTGTTGGGTCAGGTTCTAAATCTATAAGTCTCACGAATGATTTATTTTACGGAAGTTTAATCACTGTGTTCTCTTTGCTTTTTCATTTTGGTTTCAATTTCAACTACCTTTGTAATAAAGTGAACATATTCTTGTAAAGCCCTATGCTTACAGAAAAGCTATAATGTAATAAAGAATATTTCGAGAGTTATTCTAGAATGTAGCCAAAACTATGTGAGTAAAATTTATTTCAAGGACTGATAAGCTGAATTGCAAACCCATATTCTCTGTTAATGTACCACATACTAACTTTTTTATTTTCTCTTTTTGGTCATCAAAAGGAATGACATGACTTCTTGCTTCAAAGCCTCTCAGTGAATATAGACTTGCATGCATCCTGAAAACCTTTACCAAATGTACCATAAAGTTTGTATTTTGAAAAACAGTTTCAAGGCATTTTATTCTTTGGTTCAACTTTTAACATGCTAAAAAGTCTCCAAATGTGCAGGACTGATGCCTCTTTATTCCCTGGTAAGCAGATATAGTACAGATGCAAGACAACTTCCCTACAAGTGAGTTATTACGAATGTGAAGAGGAGAGAACACTAGCAAAAGTTTACATAAGAAAAATGGGAAGGTGGAGAGCTACTATCTTTCAAATTCTTCATGTTCTTCTGTTTTTCTTTCTTACTTCAAAGCCATTGACAATAAACATTTTGGTGTTTCATACATTGTATTCCAGGGCTTCTGAAACAAGACACAGATATTTTTCAAAGATCCCCCTATAAAAATAAATGAAAGTCAATGGCTGGTATGACTAAATGATAACCTAGGGCTATAGCCATGTAAAATTCTTTGTTCGAATTGAAGATTTAAAAGTTTCCATAAAGGAGTTTTTTTTTTTTCTTGTCGCCTGTTCCCATAGTTCTAGTTATTCAATTGAGACTTTCCTTGCTTACCACATAGCAGTAGTAAATGATGTTCTTAATTGATAAAGCTCTGATACTGAATATAAACTTTCAGTTTCTTCATATGATGAACAAAGATGCTTTGTGGTTTTATTGTTTATGAAATTATAAATAAAAAAGTAGAAAATGAAACTATCCCAAAAGTGGAAGTCATTTCTTTCTGCTTACGTGATAAGCTGTAGTCACTGACTCTAACAATGACTATAAATAAAAAATAGATGTTCTGAAGCTCCTTAGAGGCTGAGGAGGATCAGTGGAGTAGACTTCAAGAATGGCACATGGTAAAATATCACTTATGGAAGAGTCTTGGAAAATCCTTGAAGAGTACCATATAGATGAAGATCTGGGCTTCGCTCTGCCAAATCCACTGGTAAGGAGGGCAGTGAAATAAGGGAAAATGTTTTTTTATTTTCAACACTTACCTGGACTCTGGGCTTCGCTCTGCCAAATCCACTGGTAAGAGAGGGCAGTGAAATAAGGGAAAATGTTTTTTTTTTTTTATTTTGAACACTTACCTGGACAAGCTAACTTCTACTGAACAACCGTGGTTCAGTAACTTTTACTAAACAAATGGATAAAGTAGTGTCAAAATTGGAGGCAGAGTTTAAATAACTGCGTCTCACTGATCTTCAATTTTTCCTCCTAGAAACTCAGTCATATTTGTGGTTCTTATTTACCTAATGCAGAAATGGAGAATGATGAAATAAATAACTTATGGAGGTATTTTAACTTTACAAAAGAACTGTACTATAGATGGTTTATTACAATTGTTTTTTCTGAGGGTATTCTGAAAAGACCAAAGTTATAAACATCCATGAATCAAGCAGAAGCCCCTTTCTCTAGTGATAATCTGCCAAACTGCTCAAACTATGTATTCTTGATTTGTTTTGGTTTATGAAAAGATACATCAAATAACTTTTGAGTTGAATTGATAATGCTTACTGTATACTAAGGGCAAGATGCAAATGAGAGTACGAACTACCTTAAAAATTATATTTTGCAAGTTTTACCTGTAAAGCACAAGGCATATGGAGAAAATGCGTGCTTAAAAACTACATGTCCCTAAATCTTATTCCAAAGAATGCCATGTACATCAATTTATCATTAATATTTTAATTATCACACACTTATAGACAGAGGGCAAGATAGTCATACAGAGGTGCGCAGTACTCACCTCTTTCACAAAGAAGCACCAGCATAACAAATAAAAGCTGCATTTTGAGGTGAGTGACTCTGAAACACAGCAAGATAGAGACAAGAACACTGCAAGACAGAGTCTTGGGAGAGTGGCATAGAGTACGGTATAAAGCTCACCGAAAAGTGCTACCCGGGTCAAGGAAAAGGGTTAAAGTTCCAGCAGAGCTCTGTGGACATCAGCAAAGGCAACCTTGCCATCAACACTGGCAACCTTAGCGACAGGAGGGACAAGCATAGAGCCCAGTTAGAGGGACTTTCTGGAGCGTGCGCGATAGCTTGGCTGCAGAGAAGGCACTTGAACTGTCCCCGGCACAAACCCCAGAACCCAGGATGCTGCAGGCGGATCCCACATTGAGGGCGGAGCTATGCTGCCTTTTCTGCTGCTCTCCAATCCGGTTAATTAGCCAAGCAGTGTGATAGGACCAAACCGCCTAGCGGTTCCAACCTCTGCCTAATCAGCTCAAGTTTCACAGTCAGTCCAGTTGCCCACGATCGTGCCCAGCGGCGGAGACAGCCGCAAGCCTCAGAAATAACCTGCCAAAGCAGCAGCCCTGCTGTACCCAGGGGCGCTGTCGCTGAACCGCCGCTCCAGGTGGCTGTGTTGGGGGCGGAGCTACACCGCGGTCCCTCTGACTGAGGCGCCGGGCGGGAGATCCTTCATCAGTTTAGGCAGTGAAATCAACTCCAGTCGCCTCCTTGATTTGGCCTCCTTCCAGGCTTCATGACCCGCAGCGGAGGACTTTCCCAGTCACCCAGGCCACTGTTGGGCCCCGCGGCGCGCCGCGGCCGCTGTGGAAACTCCACTATGCTATTTCCATCGCCACCACTTCCAAAGCCAGCGTGACCACAGGGCGGGCGCACCACACCTACGCTTGTGTGCAACTCACACACCTGGACCCCTTCCCCTCGTGGCTCATGAAGACCTCGGGGCGCTCAGACCCCCACCATTACCTACACTGCGCCCAAATACATTGATACAACTGAAGAATTTGAATTTTATGTTGTCTTGCTTTACAGTTTACTTACAGTATTAACTTAGTTTTGAAGTTTGAAGCTTCACTCGTGTTGATTAAAGTTAAGTTCTCAATTTGTCCTCAGTCATCGCAGGCCATTATCGATGACCTAAGGAGCACACCTTGAAACACCTGAATGAGGCATTAGGTCAGGGTGTGTGGGGAGTTGTTCAGGCATCTATTTGTGCCTCACTTCAGGATTTTGTTTGTATGTTTCCCTTTGAGTTTTGTTTGTTTGTTGTTTTGGGGGGTACCGGAAATTGAACGTAGGGGCGCTCAATCACTGAGCCACATCCCTACTCCACTTTTTAAATTTATTTAAAAATGGGGTCTCACTAAGTTGCTCAGGGCTTCGCTAAATTGCTGAGACTGGCTTTGAACTCATGATCCTCCTGCCTCACCTCCCGAGCAGCTGGGATTATAGGCATACGCCACTGAGCCCAGCTGTAAATTTCCCTTCTATATGTGATAAAAAAAAATATGATCAGATTCAGGAAAACACTTTTATTTGGATTTCATTTGTATATGTTGGATAAAATTCAAGCCTATAGTAGAACAAAAGAAGGCGATTAATAGTACCCTCTACCTATGGTTTTGTTTCCCAGGCTTCAGTTACCTGCAGTCAATCACAGCCTAAAAATGATGAATGGAAAATACCCATAAGTAAACAATTTATGAGCTTTAAACTGCTCACTGCTCTGAGGATCATAATGAAATTTCACACCACCCCACTCCATCACACCCAGGACATGAATCATCTCCTTGTTCAGTGTATTTATACTATAAACTCACCTGCCTGTTAGTAACTTAGTAGCGCCCAGGTTCTAAGATGGACTGTGGAAGTTTTGCAGTGTTTGTGCTCAAGCAATCCCTATTTTTCTTATTAATAACCCCAAAACACAAGAGTAGTGATGTTTCTTGACAATTTAGATATTCCAAAGATAAGCCCAATGTGTTTCTTGTAAGTGAAAAGGTGAAAGTTCTTGATTTAAAAAAGAAAAAAATTATTGTTGTTTGCTGAGCTCTTTGGTAAGAACAAATGTATCAGTGAATTTGTGAAGAAAATATTCAAGCTGGTTTTGTGGTCACACCTCAAACTGCAAAAGTTATGGTCAGAATGCATAGTAAGTGCTTAGTTAAAATGGAAAATATATTGAGTGTATCATAGGATGCGTGCATAGGAAAACACATAGTGGTTCAGCACTATTTGCAGTTTTAGGCATCAACTAGGAGTCCTGAAACATTTGCTCCAAGGATAAAAGATTTATTTTATATAGTTTCTTCTATATTTCCAGAAATATTCCAGTTCTTGACTCCCATAGCACAAGAAATAAAAACAAGAATCAACAACTGGAATAGATTCAAACTAAAAAGATTTCTCTCAGCAAAGGAAACTATCAGCAATGCGAAGAGAGAGCCTACAGAGTGGGAGAAAATCTTTGACACTCATACTTAGGATAGAGCACTAATTTCCAGAATATATAAAGAACTCAAAAAACTCTACACCAAGAATACAAATAATCCAATCAACAAATGGGCTAAGGAAATGAACAGACACTTCACAGAAGAAGATCTACAAGCCATCAACAGATATATGAAAAAATATTCAACATCTCTAGTAATAAGAGAAATGCAAATCAAAACTACCCTAAGATTCCATCTCACCCCAAGTAGAATGGCGATTATCAAGAACACAAGCAACAATAGGTGTTGGTGAGGATGTGGGGGAAAAAGGTACACTCATACATTGCTGGTGGGACTGCAAATTAGTGCAGCCACTCTGGAAAGCAGTGTGGAGATTCCTCAGAAAACTTGAAATGGAACAACCATTTGACCCAACTATCCCACTCCTTGGCCTATACCCAAAGGACTTAAAATCAGCATACTACAGAGATACAGCCACATCAATGTTCATTGCTGCTCAATTCACAATAGCCAGATTGTGGAACCAACCTAGATGCCCTTCAATTGATGAATGGATAAAGAAACTGTGGTATATATATACACTGGAATATTACTCAGCCATAAAGAATGATAAAATTATGGCATTTGCAGGCAAATAGATGAAATTGGAGAATATCATGCTAAGTGAGATAAGCCAATCTCAAAAATCAAAGGAGGAATGATCTCGCTGATAAGGGGATGAGGACATATAATGGGGGGTGGGAGGGGTTAGTGTTAGGGTTAGGGAGGGGGGCAAGAATGGATGAAGGAAGGACTGTATAGGGGGAAAAGAGGGGTGGGAGGGGTGGGGGGGAAGGGAAAAATAACAGAATGAATCAAACAACATTACCCTATGTAAATTTATGATTACACAAATGGTATGCCTTTACTCCATGTACAGAGAAACAACATGTATCCCATTTATTTACAAGAAAAAAAAGAAAAAAAAAGAGATATAGTATTAAAAACACATTAGAATCCTTGCTGTCATATATTGAGACATAAAATGAGTATCAATTCTGAAAGTTGGAGATGTTTATGTCTGAATTATAATTGTGTGTGTGTCACGAGTTATGAAAACTGAGGCTAGGTTCTTTTTATTATGGCATAGAGATGACTTCCTAGGCAATTACAAGAATTAAATACATATGAAATTAGTGAGCAGAATGCTTAATGCACTAGTGAGATAAAACATCTCATTTTTCTTCTGTTCAAAGAACTTAAAATCTAGCTGACATGGAAAAAATATAAAGCAGAGGATTATTTAAGAACATGAAAAGGTATAATCCACAGAATTTATAATGGAAAAGACTGATGGTGAATGGTGGTATACTAAGGAAGGTTTTAGAGGAGTTGTTGAATTGAATTTTGGAAAAGATGCAGATGAAAGTACTTGAAGAGAGAAGAAGAAGTGGAAAACAGAGGAGAGCTTGAGCCCTGTTTGTCAGGTGGCAAAGCACAGGCTGGTGTTTTCAGAGAAGTGTGTATTCGTTGGGGCAGTGCTGCACAAAATGTACTTAGAAGCAAGGGAAGCCATCCACAGGAAACCAATACTATTTTACAGTAACTTCCACTAGCAAATCAAAGTCCTATTTTTCTTTCAAGGAGGAGCTACCTTGTGATTATGATGCCTGGATTTTCATTGCTAAAAATCTTCCTGAACTGATTGAGAATGGCCAACTTCGAGAAGAAGTTGAGAAGGTTTGGAATATGTATTACATTTGTCTTCTTGTATGGCTGCTTAACATTTTTAACTTGATTTCAAAGCCTAAAAACACCATCAAGAGTGAATTGGGTTGTCTCTCCATTTGTTCTCAGATACCAATGCTCAGCATTGATGATCTCCAAGGACATAAGTCACAGAGACTTGCACACTTGGTTCTAGGGTACATTACCATGGCATACGTGTGGGATCGAGGTGATGGAGACGTCCGAAAGGTATGGAATTTTTCTGATATTTCATATGCTACATGCATGAAAATGAAATCTAATTTGTATTTAATGTAAACAATCCTGGGCCTTGGATTACAGCGCAATACCAGAGCATTTGCCTATTATCATGGATGAGGCCCTGAGTTTGATCACCTGCACCACAAATAAAGGAAAAAAAAAAAAAGAAAGAAAACAAATTTTCAAAAAATATTATGACTGTATTTTTAAAGTTAGGATAAGAGAACAAAAGGTAAAGAAAACAACAATTTACTGATTTAGCATATCAACTGTTATCTTCATAGTTGTATTTCTTGTATAACACTGTTGCTCCATTCTGTTTATACACATATGCATCTTACTTCTTTAATTATATTGCAAACACTTTTTAGTTATTACACAATTATCATAATCATTTGAAATAATCCTACAATTGTTCGAGTTCCTGAACTTTTGTTTACTTATTAAATCTTCTATTGATAACTATTTTACTTTTCAAAAATATTTCATTATTAAAAGCAACACTACAATGAATATCTTTGAATGACTCTTCATAGTTAATGCAAAAGTGCTTACATCTGTCAACATAGAAGAATATGTTGGTTTCATTCTACTCTCATCAACATTAAATAATCTTACTTTAAAAGTGTCATCTTATATATATACTTATAGATGTGCATTCATGTGTCAGTCATGGTCTTATTATTAATATAAAAGTAGCAGCAATGAGCCCATAGTCATTATAAATTAGGTTTATTTTTATTCTGAGCCCAATCAAAAGATATTTCCAGTTATTCTTCCTTGGGATTGGTGTAGGACAGAAGAAAAGAGGAATTCAAATAATGTGCACAAACTACCTTCCTCTGTTCATTATCTGTTCTGTAATGCTACTAAAATCCTTGTCTTCCATCTCTTGTAGTGGTCCTAGATTAAGCGAATAAAACCGCAGGTGGTTTAATTAAATCTGAATTTCAAATATGCAATTATTTAGTGTATGTGTGTGTCCTGCAAAATGCAAATTTGTTGGGCATCCTGTATTTTATTTGGCAACCATAATCTTATCAAACCAATACCTGAACTTTAAATCACTGAAGGATAAAACAGATTCAAAAAGCACCTCCTATTATTTAGTGAGCACTTTCATTTTTTTAACAAAGCTAACTGTTGTTTTATCCAGTTATTTTTCTTATCACACTTTGCTTAAAGACAGATGACCACATACAGTCCACCTATGTCATGAGTCATTATTGACACAATAGACAGAAGTAGTTGTTCTGCATAATCCTGGGAATAACTTATACTTCATGCTAATCATCAAACTACCATATCCAGATTGGGCTGGTGCCAGTCTAAGACTGATTTTAGTCTTATAATCTAACTTAAAATTTCTTTAAGTGAATGATCTCACTAGATTTACTAGAAATATGTGCATCTGCACTGAAATTCAGTCTAGGTTAGACACCCTGAACAGAGTCCAGAGGACTTAAATAGTAGTTGGTATCATCACTAAGTGTGCAGGAGACTTGGAAAACAGGGCAAGAAGAAAAACACTTGCCAAGAATGTGGAGACAAGAAGGTATATAGCATAATCGAAAAATAATGAATGTATCATACTGTAAATCAGAATTAGAAAAGATGAAAGTATATTTTTAATTTATCATGGTTTCATATACTCTATCATTCTGAAAATGATCTTAGGAGGTAGTACTACAAAACAAATACCAAAAAAGTCTTAGCGAGGAAGTTATAAAGAAGAAAAAGTTAATGAACAAAACGTAAATCAACATAAGGCACATTTCGCTTGAGAATTGGCAAGAGAAGTTATCATGTGAGTTTCATAGTAGCTGCATCTGGAATAAAAATGTATTTGAGCATTTCATTTCCTTTACCCAGATCAGTTCAAGTTAATTATTCAACTAAACTTCCCCCCTTATACTCCTTGATCATTTTCTGAATCAGAGGAAGACAAAATTTATTTCCTTTTGAAAAGTGTAGTTTGTCAGCCCAAATGTTTCACTCTCTAGAAGCACAAGCTCTGTAATATAAAGTATACATCTCATTGTGATTTGATGACCGATGATTCTGTCCTAACATTTGGTTCTTTTGGTTAAAGCCCTCAGAAGACATTTTAAGCTAATGGAGAGTGACCTGGGTTATAACTTCCATGATTTTCACAAAACTGTGGCATAGGACTTATCACACCATCTCTACCACTGAAGTGCCACCGTCCACTACCCCAGGCTGGCCATAATCCCTGCTCTTCCCCTCCTTAGATACACAAACATACCAGTCACAAGCTGCTGATGACAATGACTAATCCAATTACTACATGGGACAGTACACGTCTAAGCCAGGTAATGGTTAGATGATGAAGTCAGGCCAATAAAGGATAAAATGTTAGCTTCATGGCTACGGAAACTATTGGAGAATTTGGCCTGGAAAGGAGGAAGCAGTGGATAGCTGGAAGAGCTCTCAGAATCAGATTGACTACTTACCCACCTAGTTAGGCAGCATTAATGATTGCAGAATCATCCTGTGTGAGCAGAAGCCTTTTATTCCGTGGCTGATTGCAGAACAGACTTTTATAAGTAGCAAGTTCAGAAAATGAAGAGTTGAGGAAGAAAAAGGGGTTAAGCTGTGTTTTCATTTCCCAACTCAGCAATTCGACAAGCCTCTATACCTCCTCTAAGGAACAGTGAATGAAAGAGTTTAGCCATGAGTGCAATCTCAGCTTGTATAGTTACTTCCACAGTGAAATACAAAGCCAGGGTAAAAGAGCTCTTTTCTTCCAGTCTTAAAAACTTACTAAGCACCAATGTCTTTCTATGGTAAATCTTTCAGGAAAAAAAAAAAAATCATCCTGGAGAATTTTCTTCTGCATTGAGCTTCAAGAGTAGCAAACTGTTTACACTTCTATTATGTCATATCCAAAGGTCTCAATTACAAAGACTTTGAGTTTCTTTGATGTAATCAATTTTATACTTTTATTGCTGGTGAATAGTGTCGTGTCTTGCATAGAAAAATTGCTTAACAAGTATTCAGGGCTAAATGGATGAGCAAAGGAAGGAAAATAGCTCCCAAAACCACTGGGAAGTAAAAGACACAGGCTTCATTCCCTTGACATTCTTCCTCCATATAGCCAAATTATGCCCACCCAAATTCAAAATATGAATGTTTAACAATTACCAGAGTTAAGTTATGAAATGTGGAAGAGAAAAAATATTCCATGTATTTGGTTTCAAAATGCCATTATGCAAAAAAATAGTCAAGGTTTGGTATCCTTGGAAGCAGCAGAAAAAGAAAGATAATTCAATTATTTGAACTAAATATTGTGTTTTAATTAGGTCTTGCCAAGCAATATTGCTATTCCTTACTGCAAACTCTCTGAGAAGCTGGGGCTGCCTCCTATTCTGGTTTATGCAGATTGTGTCCTGGCAAACTGGAAGAAAAAGGATCCCAGTGGGTATGTAAACTGTGATTATAACAGATGAATTGGAATGCATGTTATTTAAATCAAAACATAGTTACATTTTGGTTTAACTTTTGACAGTACAGTTCCTCTGATATTGTCTGTTGTTTCTTGGACTCTGTGTCTGAAATTACAAATGTACATATGTGAGAGTGGTGTGTAGTTAACATACAGTAAAATACACAGAGATCCTAAATGTTCAATTTGAATTTGTCTTTTGTATACATATATACATGTAACCACCATCCTAAACAAGCTGCAAGCTGTGGAGTACTTCTGTGATCTTGAAAAATTTCTTTGTGTCTCTTTCTATTCCATTTCTTTCTCTGTTCCAGGCAAATAAATTGTAATTTGTCTTATCAAAAATTAGTTTTTTATTGCATTTTCATATCAATGAAACCATAGAATACATACACATAAATATATATACATATATATACATACTCTTTTGTGCCTGACTTCCTTTGAGTCACGTTTTTGAGATTCTACAACTCCATTTTTAATTAATTTATTTATCTATTTTTAACACATGATGATTAATACACAATAGTGAAATTCATTGTACAATATGCTACATGCACGTAACACACTTTGATCAATCTAATTCCCCAGTACATTCCTTTCCCTCCATTCATTTCTCCTCCTGATTCCTTTATTATAATGATCTCCCTTCTATTATTATTATTATTATTATTATTATTATTATTTGAATTAATTTTTAAGTAGTAAGTTTCATTTAAGAGTTTTCAGCTGAAAGGCAGCAGTGACTGTCTTTCAGAAAAACCTGCACAGGATTGAGGCCACTCCAATTCCTTATTGATGGGATTTGCTCCAACAAAGAGCTGGAGTATTATGGCCATTTATGTATACCAGGAAGGAGTGTTCTGCAGGTGGCTGAACAAAATGAAAGGATTTGATCTAGAAAATATCTTAACTGTAGCAATGAGTTTTGACTATGTGTGTTCCTTTCATATTTGTTAAATTTGTTCCATAAGTTAAATATTTGCAATGTGATCTTAAAAATACAAAATAAAAACAGTTTTTCTTTTTTACCCATATCTTACCTCTGATAGATCAATAGTATTCAATTTGATAATAATAGCTCAAAACCATTAGATTTCTTTTCTTTCTGTCTTCCACTTGACCCATGGCTTCTGCACGGACTCAACCAGGCCTATGACCTATGAGTAAGTATTCTAAGAATTATTTTTTTATTCAAAGTGAATGTAGATTCATCAACATATTACAAATATATATTTAAATAGTTGGTTGAATCCAGGCAAAACTAATTTAGGTTATTATTAAAAAAGCAAATAATCCCATTCCTTAATTATATCTATGACTTTAGTATGACTATGTCTACTTGATTTTATAGGTAGAGACACATACAAGAATACAATGTGCATATGAATGTATGTAATTAAATATGCCTAAATACAAAAGAACATACATCTATGTATCTGGGACCTAATGACCTCTGTGGTCAGAACTAGTTAATAATGTCAGTAAGTAGTGATACACAAACCTGTTTTCGTTTGCTTGTTTTTGCTTTTTATCAGTCCTTACTACTTTTAACCTATGTACTCAACATAGCCAAGAGCTGAAGAAACTAAGGTGTAAGCCTTTCCTAGTGAAGCTAGACTAATAGAAAGGAAAGGCAATGTATGAAAATTGTATAACGTTTTATGATTAAGAGAAGGACAAGAAGATAAACTGCTAGAAGCTGTACTCGATTATCTAATAATATAAAATATTTAAAGAGAAGAATCCCTGAGGCAACTTATTTGAATTGAATCCAGAAGATAGACAAGATAGCAGTGTGTATAGCAGAAGAAATAGCAAGTGTGAAGGCCTTGAACTGACAAAACTCTTGGTGCATTATCAATGCTGAAAGCTAGTTGGTGTCACTACCAACAATGATAAAGATAACAGTATGAGAAAAGGATTAAGAAATAAATTTAGCTTGCTGAGGGTCATACAGCAAATAAGCTGCAGGGGTGGTCTGGCTTCGAAAAACAGAATTCTAACTATCACAGAACTCATAGATATACAGATACTGAAACCATTTTTGTATCAATGCCAAGACATGAATAGAAAAGAAAAATAGGGTCTAACCAAGTTATTTGAATTTCTTGGACAATTCCTTTGTAGCAGATAAGCCACTGAGAAATTGAGTCAGGTTCACAGATAAAAATATTAATATATTTATTTAAACAAAAGACTACCCTCAAACTCTACCTCACAGATTTTTCTATAAACCTTGAATATCTATATCTATTTATTTAATAGAATAGTAGAAACAGACGTATTTGGGGACTTTCTACTTCTAATTCTAGAACATAATTCCAAATCCAGTGTAATTTTACTTATTATTTATTATTAATCATATGATTTTAGACAATGTGCCTAATATAGCTGATGGATGTGTGTGTGTGTGTGTGTGTGTGTGTGTGTGTGTGTGTTGAGTTGTTGATTAAACCCAGGGTCTTGCACATGGTAGGTAAGTTTCCTACCACTGAGCCCTTATAGCTGACTCAATATTCTCAAATATGTTGAAGAGATTGTAAAACTGCCATATCTCTCTCACAGAACTTATTTTGAAAATAAAATAGGACAAATAACATGTTTGCAAACTATAAGTTATGCTAAAATATCCTGTGATTTTTGCTAAATTTCTTGCCTACCTTAACTGATTTTCTTAGAAACATGGACATTTTGTTCTCATTTCCTGGTGGAGACTGCAGTAAAGGATTCTTCCTGGTTTCTCTCTTGGTGGAAATAGCAGCTTCTCCTGCAATCAAAGTATGTCCACTCACTCTTGGAATTTTTAAGTCAATTCATATGAGAGTAATTCTTTAGTAACAAACTATAGTAGCGTGAATTGACTTTGTGTTGCTTAAATACAGTATCAGATCATTTAATTGGGGGTAATGGATTATCTTATATAAAAATTACTTTATTTACTTTTGTGTATCACCTAAAATATAAATTAGGAGCCACACGTTTAGAATAAAATTTTTAAATCTTGTAAGCAATATAAAATCTCAATGTGATTTGTCACTAATACATAATAACATAAATCCAGTGATTTTGACTTTTAGAAAAAGAAATGAAAACACAAATTTAATTTGTGGGTAAGATGAGGGAATTTTATTTCAATGTTTAGTGATAGGACATCTTACATGTTTGTCTTTTATTTTTATTTTCAAGGCAATTCCTATTATACTCAGTGCTATGAAACGGCAGGACCAGGATTCTTTGCAAAAGGCACTTCTTGATGTAGTTTTTTCTCTGAAAGAAGCCCTAACAGTGTTTCAGGAAATTCATGGCAAGTATTGTACACATTACAACATTCTAAGCTAACAGATATTTCTTATTGTCTGAAGGGTTGAATCATTTAGGAAATGGAAGCAAAAACAACCGTGAGTTTGGTTTCACTTGCTATATTTATCTCATTAAATGATTATACTTTCCATGTGGTAGGTTTTATGATCTCCATTTTACAGATAAGGAAGTATAAATTCAAAGAGATAAAACACTTAAGGATATACAAGCAGTAAATAGTAAAGCTAGAATTTCAAGCCATATCTATTTAATTCCAAAGAGTTCCTTGCCTGCTACTAATAATCATGAAGAAATTTACTAAATGGGAAGGCAATTGTAAATTCTGAAAAAACTTAACTTCTGTTTCATAAGAGCTCTTTGCTAATTCTGCTTCTTCACAAGTTCACTAAGAAGCAACAGAGAAAAACCATTGAGCTCAAACGTTGTTGCAAAATTAACAGTTAGAAAAGCTACAAAAAAACAAAAAAGGGCATAAGCAAAGGTTTGCAAAAGGGTGTCTGCCCTACCAGGTAAAGGACTTAACAAATATATGAGTATTTATCACTGGACTTGGAATTACTGCTGATTGCCTCTTGGCAAAGGAGACAAATCTTCAGATCAAATGTTTGTTAAGTTTTTGGGAGGGAGACCTAAGGATGTAGTACCTGGGGTTAATGGGTTTTTATGTTGGTTTGTTTTGCTTAAATTTCTGATCCACTCACTCTCCTGGGGTCCTCATGCATGT
Organism: Sciurus carolinensis; assembly: GCF_902686445.1. Lineage (NCBI taxonomy): Eukaryota > Metazoa > Chordata > Mammalia > Rodentia > Sciuridae > Sciurus > Sciurus carolinensis. Next base: position 53,091,472 of record NC_062216.1, on the reverse strand, counting down.
TAAGCAAGTGCTGTACCACTGAATATCCCCAGCCTGGGTTTGTTTCTTGCAAGCAGTTTATCTGTGTGTCAGTAAGAACATAAAGTCATGCTAAAGAAATGTTGACTGTTTAACTGGCCTGCAGGTATAGAGTAGGGGGGGTAGGTATCTCCTCACACAACAATGTAGCAGTCTGACAGTAGACCCCATTCAGTGGACATGGGTGATGACCTGGCACCTCCAAAATTGGTACTAGAGTGAGGAGGGCTTGTCCACAAGGGCTTTGTTCTGCACAGACTGACCTGGTCCCTTTCCTGTAGCATGTGATGAAATCCTGTGAATTGTTTACAATACCTTGAACTCCCTGTATACCTCTGATGTTTCTTAATTAAACATATTTCATCTTTTTACAGAATATGTGGACCCCAAACTATTTTTCAATGTTCTTCGCATATATTTGTCTGGGTATGTAGTCTTATGCTTGAATTTGTTTTCTTTTAACTAATATAAAAAATATACCAAATACTTATTAATGGATACAATGCCTTTATTTTATTTATGTGTTTATGTGGTGCTGCAGATGCCTCACACATGGTAGGCAAGCCCTCTATCACTTATTGATGGTTCCCCACTACTCATGGGTGTAGATAACAATTAATATTCTAAAATGTATTTTGTAGAGAAAGAATAGACAGTACTCTCTGTTATTCCTGGTCCAGGATTGCCCTGAAAGGGTAATGGGGAAATTAGTCTTTTTAAGTAGAGTTGATGGATCTGGCTAGTGCAAAGGTAAATTTCCCTGCTGGGAGTATTTATACCAGATTTTCTCAGTGTAGCATTGTTTATTATTCTCATGCATGAAAATGAGGGAGAGATTTGGATGAAGAAAGATAAAATCTATCTTGTCACCTATTACCTCTAGTGCAAGATTTTTAAATCAGAAAATTGGCAATTAATCCAAAGAATGATTTTTTTTTTCTTTTCTTCCTGGTCTAGCTGGAAAGGTAACCCCCAGCTGTCAGAGGGTTTGCTGTATGAGGGGGTCTGGGACACCCCCAAAAAATTTGCAGGGGGCAGTGCTGCCCAAAGCAGCATATTTCAGAGTCTTGATATCCTTCTGGGCATAGAGCAGATTGCTGGTGGAGGTAAGTGGAAAATGGCAAATAATAATCATCTCTTGCAATAGTACAACTGTATCTTAATATTTATAAAGCTTCTTCTCTTTGGCATCTCATCTGAGTTTACCTGATGCTTTCAGGAGGATCCAAAAGTAAGGATTACATGACCATCATCCCATTTCACAGAGGAAGAAGCAAAAACTTAAAAGAGGATAAGTGACAGGCTTCTTGTTAACCAGCTAGAAAGTGACAGAGCCAAAACTCAGATTCAAGTTCGTCCTTCTCGAAATCTTGATTTGAATATGTAACTAGAGGTTGATTGACTCTGGGGGAACCAGAGTCACATATTCTTAAAATATAGGATGAGATTCAGAAAGAAAGTCACCTACAAATGAAACCCAACTGTGAGCAGAAGTTGGGGAAATGGAGACTGAGGAGTGACAGCAGAGGCCTGGCATAGCTTGTGTCCAGCCATCCTATGGGCCCAGCAGCCCAAGCAAGCTTGCGCAGGAGTTTAATGATGGGCTACATTCTTCAGGAGCATTAACACACACCTGTCATCTCAGCTGTTGGGGAGGCTGAGGCAGGAGGATTCTGAGTTCAAAGCTTTAGCACTTTAGCAAGACCTTATATCAAAATAAAATAAAATGAAAAGGGCTGGAAATGTAACTCAGTGGTAGAGCATTTTTCTAGCATGTATGAGGCATCACATACCAAAAAAAAAAAAAAAAGAAGAAGGAATATAGAAAGAAAGAAAGATGAGCCACATTTCTTTTTATTTCTTCTTGGGGCTTTGAGGAAGGAGAAAAGAAAATCTTCTTCCCATTTATCTGTTTTCTTGAGCTACTATTTTATAAACTATAAAAAAATAAAGCATTGGGTTAGGTGAAAATATGTTTTGTTCTTAATTTAGTCCTGTCTAAACACGATCCCTTAAACTCTTTTAAACTCAATGTCATGATCTAACTACTGTAGATTATTTATACCCTGTCTATAACATGAACCTCTTGGAAGACTCAAATACAGTAGGTGTTTTAGTCAGTTATTTCGCTGCTGTGACTAGAAGAATCTGACCAGCACAATTGTAGAAAAGAAGAGGTTTATTTGAGGGCTTACCATCCATAGAAGGTCGACTTCATTCCTTGGGGCTTCAGGTGATGCTGAACATATGGCAGGAGAGAGTGGCAGAGGGAAGCAACTCACATCACAGTGAACAGGAAGGAGAAGAGAGAGAAGAGAGAGAGGAGAGAGAGAGAAAGAGAGGAGACAAAGAGAGACTCCAATCTCCAGATACAAAATATGTACCCCACAGCCACGCCCCAATTTCCACCTCTTCCAGTCACACCCTACCACTACAATTAATCCCATTAGGGATTAATTCACTGATTGGGTTTAGACTCTTACAACCCAATCATTTCTCCTCTGAACCTTCCTACATTGTCTCACATGTAGGGACATGTCTTTTGCGGGACACCTCAGATCCAAACCATAGCAGGAGAAAAATCAGAAAGAAAACTCATATGAAAATTCTTAGTATGAAAGATAAGTTTTGCTTATTCTGTTTTTGGAATTGACTATAATTTTCAGTAGTTATCATGGCTAGCTCGTAGCAGCCTAATAATAGTGTATCCTTCAAACTGGGTGGTCTTAACCTCAGAGCCTCCTGCTGTAGTTTCCAATACCACTTGCTCTGACCTCACTTGGCCTTCTCCTCTGACTGGGGAAGGCATTGGCCTCCCTGTTACCTTGTCTTTATCTTGTTCCTTTAGGATCTGCTGCTGAGTTCCTCCAGGAAATGAGAACATACATGCCACCAGCACATCAGAACTTTCTTCGCTTCTTAGAGTCAGGTCCATCAGTCCGTGAGTTCATTGTTTCAAAAGGTGGTGCTGGCTTGCAGGAAACTTTTAATCAGTGTGTAGAAGCTCTGGTTTCCCTGAGGAACTACCATTTGCAAATAGTAACGAAGTACATTCTGATTCCCGCAAGCCAGAAACCCAGGGAAAATGACACCGCAGAGGAGACAACAGGACAAGAAAGCAGAGGAACTGGAGGCACTGATCTCATGAATTTCCTAAAGACTGTAAGAAATACAACTAAGAAATCCTTTTTGAAGGATCGCTGATGTAACCCCAGCAAGGATAAATTTCAATGAAGCACAGAATTTCACATATATTATTGCTACTGCTCATTGAATCAGACCCATGCCTTAATGATAGGTAATAATTTACTAATGATACACCATAAAAAATTTCAAAATAACTTTTTCTTCTATCTATGGAGTCCATGTAAGAAAATCACAAGACGATTGCACAAGAATTCTAAAAATAATACTAGAAATATTATAGCCTGTATTTATCAATGTAATATAATGATGAAATTCAATAAAAAGAAAATCATGTAAGATCTAATAAATCTTGCTTCATTTTTTAAAAATGAATCTTTTAAAAAATTTTTTTAGTTGTAGGTGAGACACCTTTATTTTTATTTATTTTTATGTATGCTGAGGATTGAACCCAGTGACTCACAGGTGCTGGGCGAGTGCTCTATTGCTGAGCCTATCCCCAACTCCTCTTGCTTCATTTTTATCTAGCATTAAATATTCCTCCAGATGAGATCTACCCCACACTATTATCCCATCAGCAGGGCCAGTGTGTTCTGATGCTTTCAAAATGCTAACATTATGCTTTTTTCAGAATCACTTCTTTATTTGTATTGCTATTGTACACTAAGCTTCAGGATGCCAGAAACACTGTAATATTCATTGGACCTGTGTTTCCTCAGCTCTTAGTAGATGCTAAGCAAATCACTATTGAATGAATGAATGTACAAATACATCTATCAGGACTAACAAGAGGTTACCTTTGAAATACAGTTTCTTCCTGAGTTATTGAGCACTAACACTCTAGTATGAGTTCACTTAATGGAATTCTAGAAAGATAGGAATGGAGAGGAACTTAAAAATCATCTAAACCAATCTCTGCATTTTAAAGAGGACCAAATTAAGGCTCAGAAGGGTGAAGGAACTTACTTAAGCTAACAGTTGATATAAATAGGAAGAAATTTTGAGTTTTCAATGTCTCATCTTTTTTTTTTTTTTCCTTTCTTTCTACTTGGAATAGACCTGGTTAGAGGGAAAGGAGGTATGGGTGAGGATAGGAGATGAGATGACCTAGCAGGATCTTATCAGGAAGCAAATGACTAGCTAGAAATTGGGTGTATAATGAAAGATAGAAGGAAAGATTGCTCAATGCCCAGGGATGTGGGGTTAGCAAGCACTTTGATTTCATGAAAAGTTCAGCTGTAAATTATGGAATATAATTCAGGAATTACAATGAGTATGCATAGCTATGTTTGAGGAAGGAAATAAAGTCATACTTTTAAAATCAAAATTTCTAAACATTGTTTTAACATTGTTCTTCAAATACATCCTATCCCAATGAAATCAAGTAAAATCTTCCAGCTTGTAGCAAAATTTTACTTGATTTCCTGTAAAATACAGTAAATTTAAAAGATAATCATACTTATTTGGTGAGACACATTTTTTCTTTTTTCTCCTGTCAATGTTTCTGCAATTGACTACACATAATTTTATAGTGGACAAAGTATATGTCTGTATACTAATACAGTAAATATATACAAATCTGCACATGTATGCATAAATTTTGAGGGATGATCAGAAAGACCATTACATTCTTAGAGTATGATGTACTGTCAAAATTCTCCAAACTGAGGGTGAGGTAATTGAGACATAGGTTCCATCCTGGATGTCAATCAACTTTGTGACCTTAAGCAAGTCACTCTGTATTTCTGTAAAATGAGCATAGAAATACTTGCTCTACCTGTGTCACAAGATTACTGTGGAGGTTGAATGAAAAGTAGTGCTGAATTAAAAAAAAAAAAAAGCTGTAAATTTCCATTAGAATATAAGTTCATTGCCAAGCATCATATACTGGTTCTAGGACAAGAGTTTTTCTGTCATGTTCTCCTGCCCACTACACTGATTGCTCTGGCTCCATAGCTCTCAGAAGGCTATGCTTTGGAAGTTTCACTCTTTCAGCGTTGAATCTAATTAGTATTGAATCACCTTGAGGTGTAGAGCATATTTGGCCCTGTATGCATCATCCATATCTTTTAGTATATCAGATCTATTCTGACCCTAGAGGAGAGAGGTAGGTAGAAGGATGTGGACACTCGTTCCATAGTCTATGATAGAGTGTAGATCCAAAAAACAGAAAACCAGATTCTAGATTTCTGATGAATTCATATCTGCACTGAGAGAGGCACAATGAAATACTTGATGTATTTCTAAAGATATGGTTACTTCACATCCATTGCCACATAGTCTCTGTTCATCACAGTGAGTATTCATCTGGGTGGTAGAGGATGTGTCAATTGGAGGGCAAAAGTGATATCCCATTATGGGAGAAAGTTTTAGCTATATGTAATAAATTTTTAGTAACATGGTTCTTAGTGTTCTTTGTTCATTTTCTTTTGCTAATAACACAATACCACAGGCTGGGTATGTTACTTGACTTTCTGTTGCTATGACAAAATATCTGAGAAAATTCAACTTAAAGGAGGAAAAGTTTATTTGGCTAAAAGTTTCAGAGGAGCTGTGATGAGATCCATTGTTTTAGGGTTTGTGGTGAGGCAGAGCATCATAGAAGGGAATCCACAGTAGAAAAAAATCTTCCCAGCTCATAGCAGCCAGGAAACAAAGAGAGACAGAAGAACCAGGGACCCGATATCCCCTTCAAAGGCACGTCCCAATGACCTAATTTCCTTCCATCAGACCCCACTGCCTAAAGGTGGTTCCACCACCTTCCAATAGCACCAAGTGGCTGGTAACCAAGACTTTAGCCTGTGAGCATTTCAAACATGTTGGTGGGAAATTAAAATAGTACTTGGAAAGTTACAAAGAAACTTATTTTGGCTCACAGAATGGTCCTAGGCTGAGGACCAGCATCCAGCGATGGCCTTCTTGCTGGCAGAGTCCTGAGAGCAGAAGGAATGTGTGAGTGCAGGTCTCCATAAAGTTACCAGGGTTCAGTGAGGGGGCTCCACCCTGATGACCTTGTCTAATCCTAACTGCCTCCCAAAGCCTCACATCTACCTACCATAGTCAGATGGTTCCCATCCTCTCTTTTACCTCATGATGGAAATGTACATATGAAATGCTGTACATACTTTAAGACTTCAGAAGTTTAAATCAATTGCACTGAAGACCAAAGTGGCAGAAGCAGACTTATTTTTTTCACAGAATATGTGTATGAAACATTTCCAGTGATGGACATATAATTACTATGTCCAAAAGATGGAAGAAGTTTTATGCTTTTGATTACAGTGTGGTCACCTACCCACAGTGTTAGTGGGTATGGGGTTGGTTGATAGTTTACTAGAAAAAAATCCTGGAGGAAATAGGAATACAGTGCCAGATTGGTACAGCTTGTAAGAGCCATTTTACAAAGAACTATAAAGGCAACCCTGGCGTTGATTTTTCAGGTTGGGTATTTTGATGAAGCCAAAAGAGAAAATTTAATTTCAGTGGTTGAAAAAAACTTAGGAAGGAGAAACTGAAAATGATAGTTTGAAAGAGGAAATGAAAATAAACGTGGTTTACACTAATGAGGTTCATTGCATTTGTTGAGCACTGGAAACCAAAATTCAGAAGAGGGAAATAATACTGGAATTACTTCCTTCTATCTGGTCATTGTAGTAAAACAATCTGGCAGTATTAGAATACCTCTGACCTTATCACCTTCTCCTGGGGATCAAAGTTCTTAGTGAGAAGTCTGGTATATGATAATTGATTGTCATGAATTGTTTTACTTCTCCATTCCTAATCTAGCTATTGTTACATTACAAAGGATCTGGCTGCACAGCAGCAATTTGGACACATGCAGACATGTTGAACGTTATAGACGAAAGTAACGGAAGTTTGTGAACACTTAATTAATTTTAATTATTACAAGTTACATATGAAAATGTATATTTGTTTTTTATTTCTGCCTTAGCAGAAGTTTCTGAGAGAATGCTTCTGCAAACTTTTTATAGGATTTTATAAATGAAATACTTTATCCTTGACTTATCTCACTAGTGTTTTAAAGTAATGCTTTAATAAAGTCATCTTTTTAAAAACTGCTGTGAATATAAAACTACTAGAGATAACTTGGGAAAAATCTAGGTGATTTTGGGTTTGGTAACAACTTTTAAACACAAAACCAAAGTCACAATTAATGAAAGAAATAAGTAAGATATTGGACTTTGTTACAATTAAAAAGTTCTTCTCAGCAATTAATACTACCAAAAGAATGAGACAAGCCACATACTGGGAGAAAATATGTGTAAAAGACATCTCTGATAAATGACTAAACATAAAAAGAACTCTCAAAACTCAAAACTAAGAGAATGAACAACTTGATTTAAAAATGGGGAAAAGGTTTGTGCAGACACTTCACTGAGAAAGACCTATAGATATCAAATAGGCAAATGAACAGAGGATCAGCATCGTATGTCTTGGGGAATTGCAAATTACATTTCTAGAGTTCTACATTTCTGGAGTAGTGGTGAAAATCCTCAACAATGAAAGCACCAAATGCTGGTGAGGATGTGGAGCAACAAGAATGCAGTTCATTGCTGGTAAGAAATGAAACATGGTACAGCTACTTGGGAAGACAGGTTAGCAGTGTCTTCCCATGCCATCCAGTCACTACACTGTCAGTTAAGTCAGAAGAGGAACCATTTTTCTTATTTTGTGTTGACTTTCAAAAGTGTCGTCAGCAGGGAAAATGAGGAAAGGGAAAGAGTGGAATCACTCTTCTTCTAGAGAAAGCACCTTTTGAAGAGTATCTATTCTAGAACTTTTAATTCTCCAAGCATGTTGGGAGCTCAATTGTGCTGATATAAGCCCCTTTCATCTACCCATCCTGTTTCAGAATCACTGCATTGGGCCATTATCCAGTTTTACCTGGAGAATTGACTTTTAGGAAATTCTCAATTCTCTTCCCATGGATTTTAAATTCTCTTTCAATATATGTTACCTTTGTCTTCACATAGTTTATTGCTGTACATATATACATCTGTGTGTGTTATTTTGCTTGCTACTGGTCTGTGGGTAGGTTGATGAAGTTTTCATTTTTATATTATAGAACTTAACATGTTTAAAACATTGTTGTTAAACATAAGCACTAAAAAATATGTGAATGCCTTGTTAATTCAGAAGACTGCTTCATGAAAGATTTATCACTGATCCTGTATGCATCAGAATCTTGACCCTTATTTGTTCCAAAGCCATTTGACAGGCAAGCATAGAGTGTTAGTTTCTGAGTAGATATTAGGTTTAGAGCTACCAATCCTGAATATTAATGGTGGTGAATTGGAAACAGATACTAACACAATGGAATAAGAACTACAGGGATATAAGAGTGGGGATAGGAGCATAAAGCTATAGCCCCTAACCCAACAAAAGGACAGAAGAGGGAAAAATGAAACTTTCCATGTAGGAGGGAGGGAACGAGGGATAGCACTAAAAAGCATGTGTGCAAGAACAGGCCTTCCTAGATGAGGTAATGGATGAGATTTAAAGGGTGATTTATATATATGCAAGTGAAAAATAATGATTATAAACTTATGAGAAGAGAAAGAAAGATGAGCAGTATAAGCATGATCTGTTTGTGAAAGTATGTGTAGTTCACTATGACTGAAGTATGAAAGAATAAAGAGAATTATTGGAGTGGTGATAGACAAGGTTGGCTAGTTTGTGAAGTTAACCATGATTTTCTTCAAGGGTCATGCAATTAAGTGATTTTAACTTATTCGTAAAACAAAGGTAAAGATTTTAAGCAGAAACATGACTTTATCATGCTGAATATTTGACTGATAAATGAATGGTCATAAATATTAGGTAAATAAATAACAAATATTTACATGACTCTGGGAGTAGTTAGAAAGAAAAATCACAGGGGGTGAATACAAGGAGAATAATAATAAAGGCATATTCATGAGCTGAGAGGGTATCAGTAAGTATGAAGTGATGAGAAAATATCACAGATTAGATTTGAAGCAGTGAGATCAGTTATATGATTACTAGGTGGTTATTATAATATCCCAATAGTAAATGGAAGGATACTTAAAGCATGATCTTGGATTGGAAAAGAGAAATATTAGAGACATTAAGACAGTGTTGGTAACTGATATTCAACTATAACCAGAAGAAAAGGAGAGAAAAACTAAACAAGGCAAGCCATGGTGCCTGGGATCATGATCTTAAATCAGATTATCAGTGCTCCAGTTCTGGTTTACCACTTACAAAACCATGACCTTCAGCTTTAATGTAACTTTTCTGAACCACAGTGTCCTCAACAGAATAATACAAATAATAATAGTACCTAACTCGCAGGGCTGTTGTGAGAATTAAATGAAATACTCTGTGGAAAGCACTTACCATTGAACTGAGCACAGGGAAAAATTGGGGATTATTGACTACTATTTATCATTATTATTATTTTAAGTGCAATAAAATAAGGAGTACATGTAGTGAAAAATGTCAAGGAGAGAGGTTTAAAAAAAAAAAGTAGGCAGCAATGCCAGATGAAAAAGTTAATCAAGGGAAGGGCTAGGAAGTCCCCATTGAATTTAGGAACAAAGAAATAATTAATCATCTGTTGAAGAACACTTAAGTGTACCAGTACTATTTGGGCTGTTTGCTTTTGGCCATTTAGATTTTGTACTTTATCAATTTAGAAACTGAAACTAGCATATCTGATGTTGTTATCAGTAAACATATGAATGATGCATTACAAATTTAATTGGGAACATGTTTTTTTCATTTTCTAAATAGTCCTTGGTCCATTTCCAAAAGACCCAAATACCCAGTCTCAAAGAGATGAAGCCCTTATTGTATATCGATATTACTGTGATTCATGGGAAAGTTGATTATGAAACCCAGGACTCTGAAACTCCTAGCCCTACTGTTAAGAGGGGAAGTCTCTGAGCACAGCCACATTTCCTCTTGGTAAATAAGAAAGATGCTATGCTTTATGCAGGTGTGGCCCTGTGTTCCTTACTGCAGAGTAAGTTTCTAGGTCTGGGTCTAAAATCATGCAATTTGTACCAGAGCAAAGTTCTATCTGACACCAAGACTCAAATTCTGAAATATGAGGTTCATAATGAGACTCTTGGAAACCATTCCTTCTACAAAAATTTGTCAAGTGGCAGACACTAGGCTTGCCACTACAGGACAACACAACATCGGGTTAGATAATGGGTTCTGTTTTGAAGGAACTTACAATTCAATAGGAAAAACAAGGAGAATACATTAGTAATAATCAAACCAAGTAGAACTTGAAATGGGAAGTGAGCAGATTATAGAATTTTTCAGTGAGAGAACAATTCTGAAAGAGTTCCTGGAAGTGTTAGCAGTTGAGATACGTCTTAAAAGATGAGTTCAGTTATGGACACAAAGTATCATGGAAATCAGAGATACTATGAATGAAAAGACAAAATAGGCATCCAAGTGCTGGTGGTTCAGGAGCAGCAAATAATTTTTTGAAGGTTTGAGCATAAGTCTTGGGCATAACTGGAAAGATGCTTAGGAGGCAGATCTTGGGAAAATGTGAATGCCAGCTCATTGAAATGTGAACTTCATTCCATCAACAGTGAGGAGTTCTTGAAAGTTTTTGTTGCAGGAACTTAGAGAGTCAAAGACCAAAGGTTAACATTGGTCTGGGGCCTGGGAGTAAGAAATGTTAAGACTGAATGTGTACATTCGAGAGCCTGGGAATAGACTCAAGGTTAAGATCAGGTGGAACGGGACGATCCAAGATGGCGGACTAGAGGGTGACTGCATCTCCAGTCGCTCCAGAACCCAGGATTCAAGAAGGGGAGGCATTGAGAGACTTGGACTAAAATAGAGCCACGGGTGAGTCTCCCCCACCAGGTGAAGCTGAGTCTCCCCCACCAGGTGAAGCTTGGCCGGGGTGGCAGACCCAGATAGAAGTGGCTTATCAGAGTAGGGCAGGGCAGATAGAGTCTTCCCCAGGCAGCCCTGCGCACTCCGGCGGTGGGCTACTCCCACACGGCCAGCTTCTCCAGCTTCTCAGAACATGCCCGCCAGTAAGAGTCTTTCTGAACAGAACCAGCTCCAAGTCCCGGAGCCAGTGCAGTGAGCTCCAGCCTGCAAGCAGCTTCAGGGACTAGGACAGGGCAGCCAGGGACTTCCCCAAGCAGCCCGGCCCCCTCCAGCGGGAGGCACCTTTCAAGGCTAGCTTCTCGGAGCAGACCGCCCAGTGACAGCCTTTCTACACAGAGGCAGCCACAAGTCCCCGAGCGAATGGAGAGCTCCAACCCACAGGCAGCCTCTGGGATAAGGGCAGGACAGTCAGAGATTTCTCCAGGTGACCCTGCTCCCTCAGGCCACAGGCTCTTTCCACCGGACGATCCAAGATGGCAGACTAGAGGGTGACTGCATCTCCAGTCACTCCAGAACCCAGGATTCAAGAAGGGAAGGCATTGAGAGACTCAGACTAAAATAGAGTCACGGGGTGAGTCGCCCCCACTGGGTGAAGCTCGGCCTGGGCGGCAGGCATGGAAAGGAGCGACTTATCAGAGCAGGGCAGGGCAGCTAGAGTCTTCCCCAGGTAGCCCTGCACACTCCGGCGGTGGGCTCCTCCCACACAGCCAGCTACTCGGAGCAGTCTCCCCAGTGAGAGCCTTTCCACACAGTGCCAGCTCCAAGCCCTGGAACCAGTAGCAGGCTAGGGGCAGCTTTCTTCAGAAGCACTGCATTATCAAGTTACTCCAAGACTTCAGGCTACTGAAGGCTGGAAGGTAATACACTGGAAATCTACAGGGACACTATAAGCCAATAGAGGAAATCCGCAATATCTCCGAGTCCCACTGACAGCTGACCAATATGAGAAAACAAGGGAAGAAAATGTCCCAAACAAACCTAGATACTATATCAATAAAACCCAATGACAGCACAGAAGAAATGTCAGAAAGGGAGGTCAGAATGTACATAATTAAAACAATCAGGGAAGCAAACGAGGAGATGAAAGAGCAAATGCAGCCATTGAAGGAGGAGATGAAAGAGCAAATGCAGGCATTAAATGATTGCACCAATCAACAGTTAAAAGAGCAAATACGGGAAGCAAGAGATCATTTCAATAAAGAGTTAGAGATACTGAAAAAAAAACAAACAGAAATCCTTGAAATGAAGGAAACAATAAACCAAGGTAAAAACTCCATACAAAGCATAACCAATAGAATAGAACACCTGGAAGACAGAACCTCAGACATTGAAGACAAAATAATTAATCTTGAGAACAAAGTTGACCAAACAGAGAAGATGGTAAGAAATCATGAACAGAATCTACAAGAATTATGAGATATCATGAAAAGGCCAAATTTAAGAATTATTGAGATTGAGGAAGGCTTAGAGGGAACAAACCAAAGGAATGAACAATCTATTCAATGAAATAATATCAGAAAATTTCCCAAATCAGAAGAATGAAATGGAAAACCAAAGACTCCAAATATACAAAATTACAACAGACCCACACCAAGGCACATTATTATGAAAATACCTCACATACAAAATAAAGACAAAATTTTAAAGGCTGTGAGAGAAAAGAACCAAATTACATTCAGGGGGAAACCAATAAGAATATCAGCAGATTTTTCAATCCAGACCCTAAAAGTTAAAGGGCCTGGAACAACATTTACCAAGCCCTGAAAGAAAAGGGATGCCAACCAAGAATCTTATACCCAGCAAAACTTACTTTAAGATTGGACAACGAAATAAAATCCATCCATGATAAACAAAAGCTAAAGGAATTTACAAAAAGAAAGCTGGCATTACAGAACATTCTCAGCAAAATATTCCATGAGGAAGAGATGAAAAACAACGATGCAAATCAGCAACAGGAGGCGCTAGCCTAAAGGAATAGCCAAATAAAGGAGAAACCAAATCATGTCAAAAAAACAAAAATTAGTCAAATGACTGGGAATACAAATCATATCACAATAATAACCCTGAATGTTAATGGCCTGAACTCATCAATCAAAAGACATAGACTGGCAGATTGGATTAAAAAGAAAAATCCAACAATATGCTGCCTGCAAGAGACTCATCTCATAGAAAGAGATACCCATAGACTAAAGGTGAAAGGATGAGGAAAAACATACCATGCACACAGACACAGCAAAAAAGCTGGAGTATCCATCCTCATCTCAGATAATGTGGACTTCAAGCCAAAACTAATCAGAAGGGATAAAGAAGGACATTACATGCTGCTTAAGGGAAGCATAAATCAGCAAGACATAACAATCATAAATATCTATGCCCCAAACATTGGCTCATTCATGTACATCAAACAAATCTTTCTCAATTCCAGAAATCAAATAGACCACAAACAATAATAATAGGCGATTTTAACACAACTCTCTCACCACTGGACAGATCTTCCAAACAAAAATTAAATAAAGAAACCATAGATCTCAATAACACAATCAACAATTTAGACTTAACTGACATATATAGAATATACCATCCAACAAAGAACAAATACACTTTCTTCTCAGCAACACATGGATCCTTCTCTAAAATAGACCATATTTTATGCCACAAAGCTACTGTTAGCAAATACAAGAAGATAGAGATACTACCTTGTACTCTATCAGATCATAATGGATTGAAGTTAGAAATAAATGACAGAATAAAAAACAGAAACTTCTCCAATAACTGGAGATTAAATAATACACTATCATATGATGAATGGATAACAGAAGACATCAGGAGGGAAATAAAAAAATTCTTAGAAGTAAATGAGAACAAAGACACATCATATCAAAATCTCTGAGACACTATGAAAGCAGTACTTAGAGGAAGATTTATTTCATGGTGCGCATTCAACAAAGGAAGTAGAAATCAACAAATAAACGACTTAACACTACAGCTCAAAGCACTAGAAAAAGAAGAGCAGACCAATACCAAAAGTAGTAGAAGACAGGAAATAGTTAAAATCAGAGCCGAAATCAACGAAATTGAAACAAAAGAAACAATTGGAAAAATTAACAAAATAAATAGTTGGTTCTTTGAAAAAATAAATAAAATTGATAAACCCTTAGCCACACTAACAAAGAGAAAGAGGGAGAAAACTCAAATTACTAAAATTCAGAATGAACAAGGAAAAATCCCAACAGACACAAGTGAAATACAAAACATAATTAGAAGCTATTTTGAAAACCTATACTCCAACAAAACAGAAAACCTCGAAGACATCAGCTATTTTCTAGAGACATATGAATTACCTAAACTGAACGAGGAGGACATACAGAACTTAAATAAATCAATTTCAAGCAATGAAATAGAAGAGGTCATCAAAGCTTACCAACAAAGAAAAGTCCAGAACTAGATGGATTCTCAGCCAAGTTCTACAAAACCTTTAAAGAAGAGCTCATTCCAATACTCCTCAAACTGTTCCATGAAATAGTAGAGGAGGGAACCCTCCCAAACTTGTTCTATGAAGCCAATATCACCCTGAAACTTAAACCAGACAGAGACACATTGAGGAAAGAAAATATCAGACCAATATCCTTAATGAACATCAACGCAAAAATTCTAAACAAAATTTTAGCAAATTGCATTCAAAAATATATTAAAAAGATAGTGCACCACGATCAAGTGGGTTTTATCCCAGGGATGCAAGGTTGGTTCAACATCTGGAAATCAGTAAATGTCATTTACCATATCAACAGACTTAAAGTTAAGAATCACATGATTATTTCAATAGATGTAGAAAAATCATTCGATAAAATATAGCATCCCTCATGCTCAAAACACTAGAAAAAATTGGGGTAGTGGGAACATTCCTTAACATTGTAAAGGCCATCTATGCTAAGCCCATGGCCAATATCATTCTAAATGGTGAAAAACTGAAAGCATTCCCCCTAAAAACTGGAACAAGGCAGGGATGCCCTCTTTCACCACTTCTATTCAACATCATCCTTGAGACTCTAGCCAGAGCAATTAGACAAACCAAAAAATTAAAGGGATACGAATTGGAAAAGAAGAACTCAAACTATCCCTGTTCGCTGATGACATGATTATATATTTAGAGGAACCTGGAAATTCCACCAGAAAACTTTTAGAACTCATAAGTGAATTCAGTAAAGTAGCAGGTTACAAGATCAATGCTCATAAATCCAATGCATTTTTATACATAAGTGATGAATCTTCAGAAAGAGAAGTTAGGAAAACTACCCCATTCACAATAGCATCGAAAAAAATAAAATACTTGGGAATCAATCTCACAAAAGAGGTGAAAGACCTCTACAATGAGAACTACAGAACACTAAAGAAAGAAATTCAAGAAAACCTTAGAAGATGGAAAGATCTCCCATGTTCTTGGATAGGCAGAATTAATATTGTCAAAATGGCCATACTACCTAAAGTGCTATACAGATTCAATGCAATTCCAATTAAAATCCCAATGATGTACCTTGCAGAAATAGAGCAATAAATTATGAAATTCATCTGGAAGAATAAAAAACCCAGAATAGTTAAAGCAATCCTTGGCAGAAAGAGTGAAGCAGGTGGTATTGCAATACCAGATCTTCAACTCTACTACAAAGCAATAGTAACAAAAATGGCATGGTATTGGTACCAAAATAGACAGGTAGATCAATAGTACAGAATAGAGGACAGGGACACAAACCCAAATAAATACAATTTTCTCATACTAGACAAAGATGCCAAAAATATGCAATGGAGAAAAGATAGCCTCTTCAACAAATGGTGCTGGGAAAACTGGAAAACCATATGCAACAGAATGAAATTAAACCCCTATCTCTCACCCTACATAAAACTCAACTCAAAATGGATTAAGGATCCATTTTATGTAAGAACAATAATAAAAAAAAGAATTAAAAAAAATAAGAAAAAAAGATCAGGTGGAAATATGTAAGAACAACTTTGTAAAGGATTAAGGATCTAGGAATCAGACCAGAGACCCTGCATATTATAGAAGAAAAAGTAGGTCCAAACCTTCAACTTGTTGGCTTAGGATCAGACTTCCTTAACAGGACTCCCATAGCAGAAGAAATAAAAGCAAGAATCAACTACTGAACAAGATTCAAACTAAAAAGCTTTCTCTCAGCAAAGGAAACTATCAGTAATGTGAAGAGAGAGCCTACAGAGTGGGAGAATATCTTTGTCAATCATACTTCAGATAGAGGGCTAATTTCCAGAATCTATAAAGAACTCAAAAAACTCTACACCAAGAATACAAATAATCCAATCAACAAATGGGCTAAGGAAATGAACAGACACTTCACAGAAGAAGATCTACAAGCCATCAACAGATATATGAAAAAATGTTCAACATCTCTAGTAATAAGAGAAATGCAAATCAAAACTACCCTAAGATTTCATCTCACCCCAATTAGAATGGCGATTATCAAGAACACAAGCAACAAAAGGTGTTGGCGAGGATGGGGAAAAAGGTACACTCATACATTGCTGGTGGGGTTGCAAATTAGTTCAGCCACTCTGGAAAGCAGTATGGAGATTCCTCAGAAAGCTTGGAATGGAACCACCATTTGACCCAGCTACCCCACTCCTTGGCCTATACCCAAAGGACTTAAAATCAGCATACTACAGAGATACAGCCACATCAATGTTCATTGCTGCTCAATTCACAATAGCCAGATTGTGGAACCAACCTAGATGCCCTTCAATTGATGAATGGATAAAGAAACAGTGGTATATATATACACTGGAATATTACTCGGCCATGAAGAGTGATAAAATTATGGCATTTGTAGGCAAATAGGTGAAATTGGAGAATATCATGCTAAGTGAGATAAGCCAATTTCAAAAAACGAAAGGACGAATGATCTCGATGATAAGCGGATGAGGACATACAATGGTGGGTGGGAGGGGTTAGTGTTAGGGTTAGGGTTAAGTTTAGGGTTAGGGATAAGGATGGTGGTAAGAATGGAGGAAGGAAGGACTGTATAGAGGGAAAAGGGGTGGGAGGGGTTGGGGGGAAGGGAAAAAAATAACAGAATGAATCAAACAACATTGCCCTATGTAATTTTATGATTACACAAATGGTATGCCTTGACTCCATGTACAAATAGAGAAACAACATGTATCCCATTTGTTTACAATAATAAAAAAAAAGAATTAAAAAAATAAGAAAAAAGATCAGGTGGAAATATGTAAGAACAACTTTGTAAAGAAATATCTGGATGTTAAGAGCTGAAATAAAAACATGAGCAGGTATGGTGTGCACATGTGTAATCTGAGCAACTCAGGAGGCTGAGGCAGGAGTATAGCAACTTCCAGGTCAGACTCAGCAACTTAACGAGGCCCTAAGAAACTTAGCTAGACCCTGTCTCACAATAAAAAGATAAAAAGGGCTGGGAACGTGCCTGAGTGATAAAGTGCATCTGGATTCATTCCCTAGTACAAAAAAAGAAAGGAAGAAAAGAAAAAAACAGTCATTGATCAAACAGAAAAGATATAGTTGTCCCAAGAGGAAAAACAACCAAAAATACACAATAATACAAAAGGATTTTTAGAATGAGGGGGAAAGAATATGAGAAAAATGAATTTATTATTATTTTAGGCTTTTCTTGCGGTTTCTCATTTGTTCATCACGCAAAGTCTCGGAATAAATATTACTATTTACTTCAGAAGTAAAAACAGTTATTTGGAATTTTAAGCTGCCTGTCAAAAGGTCACACAGATAAAAGTGATAAAATAGAGCTTTTATTGTCAGATCATCTTCCTTGAGGAAGTTAGCAGTGGGAGGGTCCTACACTGAGAGACAGCAACTCAGGAATTATAGTTCAATTCTGCTGGCAATTCCCAGGATGACATTTTCATAAATCTTGGGTTATTCATATAATGAATGAGGGTGTTGAACCATGTCATTTATTCTACAATGACCCTTTCTTGGAGGTGGGTATTGGGGGTTGAACTCAGGGACATGACCCCTGAGGCACATCCCCAGCCCTATTTTGTATTTTATTTAGAGACAGGGTCTCACTGAATTGCTTAGTACCTTGCTTTTGCTAAGGCTGGCTTTGAACTTGAGATTCTCCTGCCTCGGCCTCCCCAGACTCTGGGATACAATTTCCCTTTAAATTCTAGTATTTTATGATTTTATAATTTTTTAATGATATGATAAATTCCTGGGAGGATGCAGAGGAAATGACTAGAAAATACCATGACTGATATAAAAATAGATTGGGACATCTTTTCATCTGAGATTGAAGGGACGATCGTGAAGATAACATACAAAGATGGAGAAATTCTATTTAGGAGCCATAAGAAATTGAACTTCAAGTTTGGTTGGATCTTGGACTGAAGATTAGTGAATAATTGAGAATGGCCTTTAGTTGTCTCCTAATTCACCACTAATATGTTAGGTACACAACTTTTAAACAGCATAGTCCAATATGATTATGCTTTTGGTACACAAGCTTTAGAACTGAAACTTGCCTTGGATCTGTTACATAAACTATCACAGCACTTTCTGTCCTTTTAAATTTATTTTAGGAAAAGGAATGGAGAGATATTTTTAGGTGAATTATCTTCCAAATAAATTACAAGATAAAAGTTCAGGACTGAGTAAAGAGCAGAACTTCAGAATCTCCCTAGTGCAAATTTAGGTCCTGGAAGTCATCATGCTGGGCTACATGTTAAAAATGATTCTGTGAAGGCACAGATGACAGTTAGGCTGGCAGCCCGATTTAGTGAAAAGAATAATGTTCTGGTATTATTTTGTTCTAGTAATAATTACCAGTGCAATACTGGACTGGGCAATTCACATGTATGTGCCTCAGTTTACTAACCTGTAAAATCAATCTCAGTACCTATTTTTAAGTTAAAACCACTTATCTCAATGATAGGTTCTCAAATATTATTTGACAAAAGGAGAGGACTGAGTACAATTACTGTGTGTCTATTAAAAATGAAAATATTTTTAAAAATATTAGATTGTTGAATCAATAGTGGTTCAGGCTATTTTCAAGTCTGTTGGTATCCATTGCCTTATTTGTTATACTCATTCATTATCCAAGTATAATTTTTTTTTTTCAGTACTGGGGATTGAACCCAGGGCCTTGTGCTTATGAGGCAAGCACTTTACCGACTGAGCTATCTCCCCAGCCCAAGTATAATTTCTTAAAATAAGTTGAAACAATCATGTTAGATTATGCTGTTTAAAATAAATAACCAACATACATGGAAATTTGATTTACAATTTTTGTTAATTTTTCTGGATTATCATGGGAGATGACACCCAAACACTGAATGAGTGAATAAAGAATATTGTGTTACTTTAAAATAAATAAATAAATAAATAAATAAATAAATAAATAAATAAATAAATAACCAAACTCTTCTAAGTTTCTACCACGCTCTTGGAATCCTCCCCATTCTGCTCACGGTTCACCACCAGTCTCTAAAATAACACTGAATCTAACTTCTACTTTTAATAGTTACTGCTTTTGGAGAATAATTATGACCCAGTTGTCATCATAGACCGGATTCCCATCAGTATACCCGTTTGATCAGCTGTAACCAAAAGTCTAATTCACTTCCCCTTTTCCAAAGTGTAACATTTTCCAAAGTGTAACCAAAAGTCTAATTCACTTCCCCTTTTCCAAAGTGTAACATTTTTGTCTCATATTTGCATTTAAAACCAATCTTTTCATATTGCATGTGTGTGAATGGGAAGAAAGGATTTTCTTTTAGTAGGCTATTTGCCTCTTTATTTTAATCAGCAGTTTTTAATTGTTTACTTAGCCTTGTCTGAAAGCAAGTTCAGAGCAATCTGAACCTCAGGGCAAGGTTCTCTTCTGTTGCTGAAACACCACACAACCAAATATAGCTTTGAGGCTCATTTAACCTTAGTCTGCGATATATGTGGACCAATTGTTTCTTCAGTGGCAGCTTCATTGAAGACACTTCAAATAAAAATATGGAGCCTCAAAGAGAAACCTTGGAGACAGCATGGCAGTTGTCTTTAGGAAGCTATCACATTTCTGAGGAGTATGGCTTTTTACTTCTAAATCCTCTGGTAAGGATGGAGTCTTGGACCGGGTTGCAGGAGGGATAGTGAGATTCTGGTTTATTTGTGTTTTAAATTTATGTAGTCCTTAAGAAAGAAACAATATCATTACGAAGTCACTAACCTGAAGAAGATACTATAAATATCATAGCGTGTAATTACAGACAAGAGAAGTAACAGCTATAGCTGAGGATAGTACAAATGGAATATTTTGGTGCTAGTTTCTTTTAATAAATTGTCATCAATGCCAGGAAAATTATAAGAATAACTGTAGTTAGCAAGGAAAACACCGAATTTAAGTAGAGGATGGATTATATGGGCAAATACAGAGCCCTGAGAATAATAGCAAGGTACATTTTATTCCTCAGTAGCTCTGGGTCACCACTGAGAACACATGTTATGTGAATTAGGCAATCTTACTTGCTGGTGGAAGGAAAAAAACATGGGAAACATTTGGTGCTTTCGGAACTGATAAAAGTGATTAGATGGTATCAGGCATTTCTGAGAAGGAACTTTGTGAAAAAAAAAAAAGTACCTTTTCCTTAGTTCTGCTTAATAGTCCAACCCATAGTGTAATTCTGTCTTATCAACAAGCCTATCAATACTGGTTTTCTCCTTAAATGAGGCTGGAGGCATGATATTGGTCCTTAGAAACTATCTGATACAAAACACCTCTTTTTACATTTGGGCTAGTTGAAGTTCAGAGGGAGACACAGCCAAAGTCATTTTTCAGGAAAAAGTGGAACTGATATTCAGGGCACTTGATATATCTGTTCTATTGCATCATAGATAAAGGGTAGGGCCACTCAGTTAAAAAAATACAGGGATCATATGTTGCAGTCACTATAATCACTTATTGAAGAAACAACCTGCCCCAGCCTAACTTGTTCCTTCCCTAGGATTAAGAAGTGGTCTGGAATACAAAGACCTTTTATCAAACACCTACTCTGATGCTTGTTTACTTATGAGTGTTACTGGAGGCATTTAAATGAAGATAAGAACTAAATGCTCTGTAGAGCATCAAGTCACAGACCTATAAGTAAATTAGCAATGGCAATAATGACTACAGGGTATTAGGTGGAATAAGCTTGCAGTCCTGGGTACTGGATTGTGTTCTCTGATGCTGGCACTAGGATCACCAACTTGCTTTGTGCTAACTGGCCGGATTCCTGTGATGCAGGACTTTCAGTGCTAAGCCAGGAAAGTCCTGGGAAAATCTGAATGAGTCAGTTGCTATATCTTGTTCTTTCTTACCAGTTCTTATGACTTTGGGTGACTTACAAATATCACCTGATCCTCTGTTTTCACATGTATTTAATGAAGATCTGCTGCATGAATATAAACACACTGTGACAGATTTAGTGTAAGGACTAGAAGCAAGGTCTCCTGACCCTTAGACCAGTGATTGTTAAACACTCCCTTCGTTGTGCTACTTGAATACTACTACAGGGCTGCAAGACCTGCGCATGTCAACTCTGCCTTTCTAAAATCTCAAAATCTTATTGGGGATATAATTAAATTTGTTTCCACAGGAATCAATGTGTCTTGTTTACTGTGAATTCCCACCCCCTAATAGAATGTGAACTCCACAAAGCAGGAATATTAGTTTTGTCTATTTGTTGCACTGAGGCATCTAGAACAGAGCTTGGCCTATAGTGGGACCTGAAGAAAAATTTACCAAATGGATGAAAAAAAAAAAAAAGAATATGCTTATTTTGCCAGTCTGATGTGTTATAAATGAATGATATTCCTTTAATTAAAATTTGTATTACTGAAAAAAGAGAACTCCATTTGTATGCATGAATACATTCAAGGATACTCCCATCTTCCCTAGTTTGCCAGGAAGGAAGGATAATCAGCCAACACGATCTTAAATATGAACAATGAGCTGAGGAAAAATATCATGAAGTTGGTAAACACTGGGTAGGGCCACAATTGCAGAGTTCCTCTCTTTGTTGTTTCCTTTTTTTTTTTTTTTTTTAAATAAGATTGGAGCCAGATGAGAAACAACAGCATCAACTTTTCGTGACATTCTGAGTCAGACAGAATCTGTGTTGTGGTTTGGTTGATGGATTACCCTTAGAGAGTTCTTCTCCTGAACTCATGTAAAAAATTCCATGGTCTTAATTCTGTCAGAGTCATACTTACCAGATCTCTCAAAGTGTAATTCTTTGTTTCAGTTTTAATTTCATTTCATTCATGTTGGGACTTTAAGCATCTCCTTTTCTTGGAAGAGGTTGAGGAAGAAACTTTTCATGAGCATATACCCCAGGTTTCCCCACAGATCAGGAGATTTAGTCCCCAGCATCACCAGGCAACACTGTTGCAAGTGATCACAAACTGGGAAACAGCAGTCAGCACCTCTAGCCAAGAGCACAGCTGTCCCTTGCTTTCTTTTAGCTTTAGAACAAGGGTTAGGAGGGGTGTTCCTCCATGTCCTTTGGCCTCAAAGGGGTTCATCCAGCATTTCTTCCAGGTGGACTTTGGGTTTTGTACTATAAATCTTACTTGAAACTCTCTCTGAAGTAGTTAATGAATCGGAAAATATTCTGGCTTTGTGGGAGGAGACTGACTTGTTTTCAAATATTTTGTCTCACTATTTTCTCTAAATACTCAGACATTTCCAAGTTCCAAATTTTCAGGGTAGACAACTGATGCCTACTGACTGATAGCTATAAATCAACCACAAAAATCCTGTGTCAGATCATGTGTCTTGTGTATGAGTGAGTGCGTGTGTGTGTGTGTGTGTGTGTGTGTGTGTGTATGTTTGTGTTAGGGGGTATATTTACCCTTAGACAAAGAGCATAGGAAATTTAGCTTGCCAGGAATGGAGGGACCATGGAAGATGACAGCAGGAGACTAGATTGGAGCAGAACTGAGAGACCTTAAATATTGGACTCTGGAATTTGGATTTAATACATTTGGTGAATAACATGATGTAACTGGAAGTTTTTTCTTTCTTTTTTTTTTTTTTGGTAGCTGACATTTCAATAGTTCCTCAAACAATATTAAGGGTGGAGTGGTTAACATCAATAATTCCAGGGCTGCACTCCAAAATTACTTAGCATGTTTAAATAATCTCAAAGCCAGATTCCCACCCATTTAATTCAGAATCTTTCACCTACCTGGCCTTAGTACTCAAATATTAGCTTGAGCGGAGGACAACAGGAAGCTACCACAGTGGTCCAGGTGAAAGACGGAGGGCTACACCTATGAGATCAGTTGTGGAAATAAAGGTGTCTTGGCTAGGAGAAACTATGGGAAGGGCTTGAAAGTAGTTTAAAAATAAGGGGAAGGAAACATTTTATATGAACAACTGGGGCAGAAGAAAAGGACTTGTATAGGTAGCCATAAGGATGTTGGGTACTTTATTATGATTGATCAACCATTCAGGAAAAATAAATGCATACATATTCTCTTATAGAAACCCAAAACACTTGATGGAAGCTGTGGACTCCACTTTGTTTTAATTAACTAGAACAAAGTGCAGAAAATTATTTTCTACAATAGGCTATGGCTTCCAGAGGAAGAATACATAGCAAGAGCTCAGACATTTCCCTTTAAAAATGATGGCATCTTTGGTGGCCTCTGGGATAGGATATGTCTGATCATGCTGAATGGGGATTGGAGACAATAATGGTACAATGGAGACGATGCTAATAGATAAAGAGATAAGATCATATTTAATACTAATTAATATGTCACAAGTTTAAAAAAATGTTTGGGGGATGGTAGAGAAGGTAACAGATGAAATACGGATTTTTGCACCAGTATTAAGGAACCAAGAAAAGTGGGTAAAGACAAAGGGGAAATAGATAGGCATGAGGAAGTGGGAGCAGGGACAGACAATCCTCTGCAAACTGAAAGTTTGAAGACTGAAGCAAGTTTGAACTTTCTCATCTAGGTAGATAACTAAGCTGTAAAGAAACCTGAGACAACATGAGGAGGGCTGGATAGGCTGAGAGATCCTAAGAATGAATGAAGAAATCAAACATGGGAAAATATGTGTTCAATACTTTCAACCAACATGAGGCTCAGGGAGTGTATTTTTTTTTAAAGGGCGACCCAAACAAAGTACCACAATCTGGGTGGCCTAAAGCAGCAGAAATTCATTCTCTCAGAATTTCTGGAGAACAGAAGTCTGAAATGAAGATGTAGGCAGGCACACACTTCCTCCAAAGGCTCCAGGGGAGAATCTTTCTTTGCCTCTTCCAGGTTCTGAGGGCTCCAGGTACTTCCTGGCTTGGGATTGCAGAACTCCAGTGTTTGCCCTCACCTTCATAGGTCCTTCTCTGTGTCTGTCTTTCCTTTCCTGTGTCTTCTCTTGTAAAGACAATTAGTCACTGGATTTAAGACCCATCCTAATCCAGATGATCTCATCTTCAAAGACCCTTTTCCAAATAAGCCTATAATTCACAGTTTCCAACTGGACATATCTTTTTTTTTTTTTTTTTTTTTTTTTTAAAGTGAGGAGTAGAGGCAGGCACCATTTCACTCACTACAGGAAGTGGAGAGAAAAGATAAAAGGTAAGAGGGGTAGAGCAACCTGAGCAATGATCACTAAGAATATTGTCTTGTTCATAGATTCCCAAACCTGAATTTATAGGTATTAGAGAGGGAAAGAGAATGAAAAGTGAGAATGAAAAATTTAAAATGGTCAATGAGAGGTTGAGGATGTAGCTCCCAGTATTAGAATGTTGTCTAGCACCTATGAGGCCTTGGGTTTGGTCCCTAGTATAATAATAATAATAATAATAATAATAATAATAATAATAAAAATTAAATAAAAATAAATCAAATTATTGAGGAAACATGGGGCTAAATCATGTATAGTTGCCATGGTTCATGATATTAATTCAAGAATTAAGTTTGAGTTTATGCTTTCTCCATAAAATAAATTAAATGCCTTTATATCTTTACCTGTGTTCTGATATATTTTCACATATCAGAATATATTCCCAAGAAATTTGGATTAGAGACACTTTAGGTGGTCAATTCTAAATTACATTTGTTATTTCCTCCATGCTTATTGTTCATTGAAGATTCCTATTTCTAAACAAAAATTTCATCTTTCATAATTTCCCAAATGGGGAACCCAACTGAAATTTTTGAAGGTATTGCAAAATTTATTCATGCCACACTTTTTAAAAATTTCCTGCCAGAGCTCCTTTGTAATAGATAAAATTTTGAAGAAAGTTCTTACTCTATACTTGGCCCTGTGTAGGGGAGTAAACTTTGCCTCTCTATTGCTTTCCTCTTCTCTTCACAGTAATCTTCACCATTCAGAAATGATCCATTTAATAATGGATTCAACTCTCTCTCTGAGATCTGTCTCCTAACTGACCATCTTTTCCCTGGTTCCACCCTAATCCAACCTGCCATCCCCTTTCTAGTCTTGCCCAGCATTCTGGGTGTAACAAAATGGCTCTTTAAAATGAAGATCAACCATGAGACTTTGCTATTTAAAACCCTCCAATTGTTCCTTAGAACCAAACCCCACAAGGGCCCCCATGTTTATGTGTTTAATCTGCAAATTCATTTCAACATTATTTTCTCAGAACTCCATAAACCTGTTTTTCAAGTGCTGTTTGAACCAACTTTATCATCCTGCTGATATCAGCATTAATAAGTTAACTTTATTTTTTAAACATGTTCTGTATTTGTGTGAGCTACTTTTTAAACTTTTCGAAAAGTATACTTTGGACAAAAGTCTACAAAAACAAATATAAAACAGGAAATTCAATTTTGTAAAGAAAGAAGAGTTTAAGATTTTATTATTCCTGCCCATACCATTTCTGGGTTTTCTGATTTGGGGAATGAGGGAAGAAAAGCATTTAAACCTTTTAATATTTCCTCTCATCTTGAACCAGTGCTCCATCCCCCCATTTATGCCCTCTCCCTGTTTGTTCTGAAGAGGTGTTGGAGAGTACACTGAACTTTGAGTCATAAGAGGTTTGGTCTGGACACTAACCAGATGTGAATCCTGGGGACAGTCATCTAATCTTTCTGGGCTTTAACCATATCTATTTCAAAATGTAAATAATGAAAAACAAAGACATACAACATAAATGCAGATGGATTAAAGACAAGTATCAACAATAAAACTAGAAAGATTTAAAAAGAAATGAGGTTGGGATGAGATGAACTTTCTCAACATGATTTAAAACTTCCAAGAATGAATAAAATATTCATTCATCTTACTACTTTGTTAGGAATGGTTACTTCAAGCACACACATAAAATCATAAAAGTGTAATAACCAAACATTCTACCACTGAGCTACATCTCCAGCCCTGCTATGAAATTTTAAACCATGTGCTAGAGATGCATAAATTGACACCAAAAGGGATATTTAGTGAAAAACTCACCTGTTGGTCTTGTCTCCTAAGCTCTAGGTACAACTGAAAACTTACAGTTCAACTTAAAATAGAATGTTAGCAAATTGACAATGGTCCATGTGGTATTTGCAGCATGTCTGGAAAACCATGCAAGGAACTTTCAGGTCATCACTTCTAGATGGGAAGATGGGAATTAGGAAACTTTTATTTTCTACTTCATAGGCTTCATGCTTTCTGAATATCCTGCCACAGGCATTGATTACATTTTTTTATCATCATGCCTGAGAGAAGTGTATTTCTTGAAGAATTATCTTGATAAGTTTAGTAAATATTAAAATAACTATAGGGTTTTAATGCAAACAATTCCATGCCAGTCATATCTTAAAAATATAACAGCTGGGAGCAGCTGTGTGTGCCTGTAATACCGATAGCTCTGAAGGCTGATGCAGGAAGAGCGTGTGTTCAGAGCCAGCTTCAGCAACTTACTCAGTAACTTAGCAAATCACTAAGAAACTTAGGAGATCTTGTCTCTAAATAAAAATATTTAAAAAGGGCTGGGGATGTGGCTCAGTGACTAAGTGCCCCTCGTTTCAATCTTTAGTAACAAAAAAAAAAAAAAGAAAAAAAAAAAAAAAAGAAAAAAGTAAAACAAAACAAAACCAAAAAACATAACAAAATACCTGCCTACTTAGGAGACTTGAGCAGAAGGATGGCAAGTTTGAGCTTGGGCAATTTACTGAAACCCTTTCCCCCCCTCAGTGGTAGAGTACATCCCCCACCCCTGGGTTCAACCTATAGTAATGAAAAAACAAAAATAAAAGAACCCCAAAACATAACAAAACAAAAAAATTCATAATGTCTTTAGTGTTGCCAAAAGCTTAGATGAATTGTCACTCCTGTTATATATCTATGCCATAAATATGATTATCAATTGATACAATTTTTCTGTAAGGAATCCAAGGAATGGTTTTCAACCTTTTAAATGTATATAATCTTTAACCCAAAAAGTCTACCTTTAGAAATAATGTTAAACATCTGAAATACATGTAGATTGATGACAATTTCAGATTTGTTAATAATAGTGAAAAATCATAAAACAATTAGTAATATTCATCAATAGATTATTGGAATACTATGCAAGTTAGCTTGTTGCAGTACTAAAAACTGACCCCAGGGTCCTTCACATACTATCCAAGCACTCTACCAGAGTTACATACCCAACATTGCTATTCAAGTTTTAAAATATGTCATAGAGATGTATGAACTAACTCCAAAAGGGATATTGTTTAGTGAAAAATCCATCTGTGGGTCCTGTCCCTTATATTGCAGGAGCAACTGAAAATGTAAAACTTATCTTTGAAAAAAAAGTCTGGCAACAGAAAGTAATTAACACAACTTAATACTCTTCAGTCTCTTGAGAAAAAACTAAAAAGCAGAATACATTTTAAATGAATTGTAAAGTAACCTTCAAATTCTTTCTCCCCTTCTGGATTATGTCTCCATGTCACTGATTTTCCACTGTAAGGTGTGTTGGAATTCACTGGAAAGATTATTAAAAATGTGCTGCTGGGTTCTGCCCCAGAATGTTTGATTCAGAAGGTCCAGGGCAGGGCCCAAGAATTGGTACGTCTAAAGAGTTCCAAAGTGATGCTGATACTTCTAGTCTGAGGTCCACACTTGGACAGCCTTTGTGTTTATTGGTTCATACAGAAGTCCAAACATGGGACTTTGGAAAGGGAGAGAATGAAATAAGGAAAAAGGGAAATTTCCTCTAGGAATCTAATGGAAGAGAAAAGCTAGATATTAGAGAATAAAATATAGCCAAGATTCTCAGTCTACCCATTGAAGCAGTTAAGAATATACTCGCAAGCCAGGAAGTTAAAACCAGGAGTATTTAACTTTTAGAATGTGACTAATTACCCAGTAAAATGAATCAGACCTAACTTTTCTATATTCATATATGAATACATGACCAGTGTAACTCCACATTTAGTGCAAACACAAAAATGGGAAATTATACTCCAGGTATGTATGTTATATCAAAATACATTCTACTGTCATGTATAATGAAAAAGAACAAATAAAAAAAGAATATGACTCATTATGCATCAAATAAGGAAAGACAAAGATGATAATTTACTTACAGCTTCTTTATGGGTGTGTATGTGTGGTACTGACTATTGAAATCAGGGGGGCTTTACCACTGGGTTACATCCTTAGCCTTCATATATTTATTCAGTTATTTTTTAATTTGGAAACAGAGTCTCACTAAGTTGCTCAGCCTGGTCTCAGACTTATAATCCTCCTGCCTCAGTTTCCTGACTGGCTGGGACTACAGGTGTGCACCACTTCACCCTGCTATAAGCTTCTCTAAGACTCACTTTAAAGAGGCCCTCTGAAATTGTAACAATGCATTCTTGATTTTCTTTAACAGAAGTCATGTCAACTCTGCTATTCCATCATTTCCGTCATGGCATTCGACTTTTATTCATACAAAAATATGAATAAAATATGGGCATAGAATAGATGAAAAATAGATTGTCATTGACATTTAGTTTACTGTGGATTTCTCTGCCTTCAGTCTGTTCTGTGCTTCTCTTTCTCTCCCTCCAACAGCCACCTCTTTTTTGAAGGTCTGGGAATCAAACCCAAGGCCTCACACATGCTAGGTAGGTACCCTGCAGCTGAGCTGCACCCTCAGTCTGTCTTTAGTTTTGCAGCACGATCACTCTGCAGTTACTCTGTAAATGCTAAACTTTTATCAGTTTAGTTACCAGCTTCCTTCAGTTCTGAACCTACAGTTGAATTTGGCTAGAGAAAAAGACACCATCCATTTTCTTTCTCCCTATGGCCAGAGGAGGGGGAACAGAGTAGATTCTACCTCCCAGAAGCTGAGATGCTGTGAGAACGCACGAACAAGGTGTAATTTCCTCCTTGTGCACACGCATATCTAGAGTGAAAACGCAACAATTGTCTGTAGTGTAATTGATTTGTTGGGAAAGCAAAATGTGTCCAGCTTGTCCTAAATCAATTCAGGGATAAAGATTGAAAGGAAAAGATTAAATAAAGTACATAATTCTCAGAGTGAGGCTGCGATATTAGACATGTCCAGGCTACAAATTGACTAGAAGCTTGAACCCAGGATTACTGTAAGTTCTGAGGGACAGTGGACTTCTAACAAGAGATAAATGGATAACCTGTAGATCTCTGCCTCTCCAAGTCTATAGTTTTTAAGTGCCCTGAATTCTCTGTATAACTTCAATGTTATTTAAATTTGTTTATATACAGGTCCCTATTTCCTTCTTCTCTATTATTTGTTTAATAGCTACCCCTATCTGCCAGTTACACACACTGGTCTTCACTCCAATGTGCTGAGAAATTGAATGCATAACAAGTGAACTCTTTCAGGCTCCAGACCTTGTCCTCTTACCATCTCAAGGCCACATGTCTCTCCCAGCTGGTCTCTCCTTCTTCTCTTCCTCTATGATCTTGTGTGTTTAATTACTCCCCTCTCTTGTCAGTAGCAGACTCTGAACTACTCCCTGTTATTTTTAAAGGGAGAGGACTCTCAAGCACAAATCCCCCCTTTACTACCATCTCCCCTGGAAAAGTTCATTTACTTTTTCTTCATTTTCTTACTTCTCCACACATCAGCATTTGAATCCTGCTTCTATGACCCTGACCTTAATTTCTACACCACATATAGAGAGAAACTAATATATTTTAGTGACTTCCTTGTTTTGTTCTTTAAAGGGTGCAATCTTTAATTTTCTAATGACGCTTCTTATGATTGTCTACTTTTGTGAAATCCTCTAATGTATGACTTCTTTATGGTCATTCTCTTCTGGCTCATTGAACCTCTAGAACTTTCTTTTTTATCTGAATCCATTAGATTCAACTTCTCTACCTGCTATGTGAATACTGCCCAGTGTGATAACAGACTTGCTTCTCCTTTTAATTTGCAAAATCTTGAGGAAGATTTTACACTTTTGTGGTTTTAACCACAATGTAGAGTTTTTCCTGCAGTTATATTCTGCTACAAATTTTCTACAGAATTCTGAACTTCTCAGTACAGTTATACTTCTAGAATCCACAGATATTTTAAGCTCAATAAATTTAAAAATAAATTCCTATCTTATGCCCATTCTTTGATTTCCACTTGCATTTCTATTTCAAGTTGTGTTCCCACCCATTCACATGACCTTCTAATTCATAAAAATGGAAGTCATCTTCATTCTTTTTCTTTTTAATCCACAGATACAACATTCGTTTGTTTAGGCTATATGCTGAAAAAATATGCCAAGTGACTGGGCTAGGTCATGGGTTGGCAAACTTTTTTTGAACAGCCACATAAACTCTGAAGCTGTGAATACCATATGATTTTTATATGTAGTTATCACACTCTGGTGCTGCAATGCAAAAGCAACCAGAGATGAAATGTACACAAGTGAGCGAGTCTAGAAGTAGAATCCCCAATAAAGGAGGTGAATTTGTCATCCCTTTGGGTTAAAATCCAGACTAGGTTCTACTGGGTAAACCATGGATAGAGAGTGGGCCCAGGAATGGTACTATTTGGGTGAGTGATCCTTTTGCCCGAAGTCTCCACCCCCAAATGTAATCATGACATCATTTTAATATTATTTTCCAAATATATTTTGAGCACATGCTCTTTCCTTTCCAAATCCATTGTCCTTGCCTAGGTGTAACTGTGGAAAAATATTTCAAAGACTTCTTAATCTGATCTTTTATGGTAAAATCCTACAAATAAAATCACCTTCCTAAAATTTAAATCACACTGAGGTAGGATAGAAGAAATAGAAAAAAATGGTGAAAAGGAGACATAAAGAAAAGAAAATTGTAACTCAGAAGTTTTACATACAGTTTGAGACCTGTCACTACCTAAGTCAGTCTCTCTGGCAAGCCACTGACTCCAAAATTCCTGGGAAATCTGTAAGTCTACCTGTGTACATCTCATTAATCACTCCATAGATAAAGTAGAAAGAGATGATATTTTGAGAAACCCATAATTCAGGGGACTTTTAAAAATTTTTTTCATTCTTTTTAGATATACATGACAGACTGTGTTTTAACATCTTATACATACATGGAGTATAACTTATTCTAATTAGGATCCTATTCTTTTGGTTGTATATGATGTGGAGTTTCACTGGTCATGTATTCTCATATGAATATAGGCAAGTTATGTCCAATTCATTCTACTGTCTTTCATTTTCCTATCCCTCTCCCTTCCCATCATTCCCCTTTGTTTAATCCAATGAACTTCTATTTTTCTCCTCCCCACACCCTGGTTGTATACTAGCATCTGCATATCAGAGAGAACATTCGACCTTTGAATTTTGGAGATTGGCTTATTTCAGTTACCATGATAGTCTCCAGATCCATCCATGTACCAGCAAATGCCATAATTTCATTCTTCTTTAAAGCTGAATAATACTCCCTTGTGTGTGTGTTTGGGTGTGTGTGTGTGTGTATACACCACATTTTCTTTATCCATTCATCTCTTGAAGGGCACCTAGGTTGGTTTCACAGCTTAGCTATTGTGAATTGAGCTGCTATAAACATTGATGTGCCTGTGTCACTGTAGTATGTTGATTTGATATCTAATCCATGTGGGATAACTGGGTAAACTGTGGTTCCACTGCAAATTTTCTGAGGAATCCCCATACTGCTTTCCAGAGTTGTTGCACCAATTTACATTCCACCAGCAATGTATGAATGAACATTTTCCCCCAACATACTCACCAACATTTATTGTTATTTGTATTTTTGAAAATTGCCAATCTAATTGGAGTAAGATGGACTCTCAGTGCAATTTTAAGTTGCAATTCTCTAATGGCTAGAGATGTTGAACATTTTTTCATATATTTGTTGACCATTCATATATCTTCTTCTGTGAAGTGCCTGTCCAGTTCCAGTGCCATTTATTGATTGGGTTATTGTTTTTGTGGTTTTCTGAGTTCTTTGCATAATCCTGGAGATTAATGCTCTGTCTGAGGTGCAGGGGGCAAAGAGTTTCTCCCATTTTGATGGCTCTCTCTTCACACTCTTTATTGTCTCCTTTGCTGTGAAGAACATTTTTATTTTGATACTGGTTCCATTTATTGATTCTTGATTTTACTTCTTGAGCGTTTAGGAGTCTTGTTCAGGAAGTTGGTTCCTAAGGTAACATGATGGAGAATTGGACATATCCTCTTCTAGTAGGTACAGTTTCTCTGATCTAATGCCTAGGTCCTTGATCCACTTTGAATTGAGTTTTGTGCAGGGTGAGAGATAGGGGTTTGATTTCATTATGCAACATATGGATTTCAATGTTTCCCAGAACCATTTGTTGAAGAGTCTAACTTTTCTCCAATGTATGTTTATGACACCTTTGTCTAGTATGAGATAACTGTATTTATGTGGGTTTGTCTCTGTATCTTCTATTCTGTTCCATTGATCTTCATGTCTGTTTTGGTGCCAATACCATGCTGTTTTTGTTGTTCTTGCTCTGAGTATAATTTAAATCTGGGATTGTCATGCTTCCTGCTTCACTTTTCTTCCTAAGGATTGCTTTGGCTATTCTGGAATTCAAAGCATTTATAGCAGTATTATTTGGTGGGATAATGGAGAACACATTATCCTAAGCATCCTAAGACTCATCAGATCATTTCCACATACATTTCCATACCACCCTGACCAAAGGTTACTTAAAAAGAAAAAATGGGGTCCCCAAAAATGCATTTTTCACTCTTGAGCTGACCAGCATTCTCCCTTGAATCTGTATTCCTTGCTTTACCCCAAAAGGTGCCTCTCTGGAGATTGTCTCCATTCTCCCTTGAATGTGTACCTACTTTCCTAAATAAGCCTTTGTCTAAAGCTCTGACTTCTACATGCTAAAATTCTTTTCCATCACATAAGCCAGAGTCAAGTTTCCCCTTCTCTCTGGGAACTCCTTGGACCTTTCTCTGGAGATATCTCATCTCTCATGACAAAACTTACACACACTTACACACTTACCTAAAGGTAAAATCAATCTATGCAAAGCACATTTTATCTAAATTTCTAGACTCACCTTCTACTAACCCTTCTCTTGAGCTTTCTAATCTAGCAACTCGGATTAATTTGGAGTCCCAAGAAACACATATGTTTCTTTACCTGCTATCCCATCTGCCTTTCCTTCCTTCAAATTTCACCTGGAAAATTTCATATTTATATGTTAATTCACCACAACAGCTGATAGAATTAACCAGTTCCACTTTTTTTTGCAAATTCTTAAGCTTACACACACATTAGTAATTAAACACATTATACTTCATTGGATCCATCTGATTATATTTTTCTCTCTCCCTTTCTAGACCATATATGGACAAGAATTATATTTTAGTTATCTAGGTATCTGCAGTGTCTAGCACAGGGCCTAAAAGATTAGAAAATTCTCAGATTGTTGAATTGAATTGACTTGAATTTCCCTGATGATTGAAATCTGAAAGCAATTACTCTCCTAAGCTGTTTCCCAGGGAGCACTAAAATATTAAGATGTTTTTATTTTAAATGCAGAAAGAACTTCCAGATCATTATAGGCCTTGGATGGAAATTGCCAAAAAACTTCCTCACTTGATTGAAAGTCACCAGCTCCGAGCTCATGTCAACAAGGTATATCTTTTTCTTTTTCTTCTTCTTCTCCCCTTCTCACCATCTTGCTCATTCATACCATCTTATATCTCCATCTTGTGAAAGTGAGACAGCTGATCCAGAGAATGGTCACTGCCATTGTCAACAAATATATTTATTTCATCCTTCCTCAAAAACAGAGTGACTCCTTCATGATCATGACTTTCCCGATGCTTCTAGATCCTGCACAAATACCCACAATGTATTAAATACCAACCAAATGTTTGTTTAAAGAAGAATCTGGCTGGGATTTCAATATAAGTTGATGAAAAATGTGTGGCCTGGAAAGATTAAGTATGGACATCCTCAGAGGCATCATTCCAAGTCACATGATCAGTGCTCTGCTGCCTCTGAATGGATCTGTCCTGATTTTGTCTTGGGTCTCACAGACTAGTCGAATAAAAAGAATTTCTGAATTATAAAGTCAGGGTTGGCCATGGACACTAGAGAAATAATTATCTGCAAATATCACATAAGCATTTTCATAGAGTTATGTATATGATGAGTAATATGTGACAAAATGAACTTTTTCTCAAGAAAAGGAACCAAGAAAATTCTTTATCCAAGGAAAACTGAAATTACCACACAAGGAATAAGAAGAAGGTATAATAGGAAAGACATAGACTTTGAACTAGAAATACCTGGATTTAATCTTGGTTTTATCACTTAGGAAGCTATGTGGACCTGGAGAAAATTTATTAATTTTTCAATTTCACTTCCTTCTTAAAAAATTGGAAGAATTCTAATCTTCTAGTATTCCTGTGATAACCAAATGTTTCTGAAGGGGCCTTCCAGTATTCAGTACATGTTTGGTATTTCCTTCTCTTCTCCATCTGTCAAAATCATGCCACATGATTTCAGAGGCACAAGAAAGGTTTTCCACTCTTCAGAATTCTACTTTGCTGATGTACTCATATTTAGTATCTATGATGACACATTCATTTAAAAATACTCCTTGATATACAACCATAATGCACTAATAAAAATGTGGACAAAATACTCCTCAAATGTCTGCTCTGTGAAAA
Organism: Sciurus carolinensis; assembly: GCF_902686445.1. Lineage (NCBI taxonomy): Eukaryota > Metazoa > Chordata > Mammalia > Rodentia > Sciuridae > Sciurus > Sciurus carolinensis. Next base: position 53,056,254 of record NC_062216.1, on the reverse strand, counting down.
GCACAAGATTAGAATCCTGTAATAAGAGATTATTTTCAACGTCTGTGAAGATGTTAAACTAAACCTTGAAATTTCCTTGCCATTTGCGTAAAAAGTTTCATTGGCTTGACCAAGGAAAAACAGAAAGAAGAAAGAAAAAAATAAAATAGCTCTAAGGGCAGGAAAACAGAGGAGAGTATAGATGATGGATTAAAACCTTAAGGACTTTTGAGTCACATTAAGCAACTCATATGTCAGATACACAAATAAGTTTATAGTGTTCATACCAAGCACTCAACTAAAGCAAAAGGAGATTATTATGATCACTTCTTTCCATCTCAGAAAAGTAGAGAAACAAGCATGGGATAGGACAGTTGGCAGGAGGGAAGAAAGGAATTCAATTTGTGAAATATGTGGTCCATGGTACCAGACTTCCTTAAGGTTTTATTTGAGTGACCTGATATTAATAAAGGAAAGGACTTGTTCAGTTGGTATTTTTCATAGCAAAACACTGAAATCAATCACTTGACAGCTGTACTTGGTCCAATAGTATCTTCCTAGAATTTATGTCCATGTAGAACTTTGGAAATGATCTTACTTGGAAATGGCATCTTTGCAGAAGGAATCAAGTCAGGATTTCATATTGGAATTCCATACTCTCTAAATCCAATATTAATGGTGCCAATATAAGAAGAGAGAAACTTGAACACAGAGACAAAGATATGCAGGGAAATGCATCAAGAGAAGATGGTGCAATGGTGCACTCCTGACATCCCAGCAGCTTGGGAGGCTGAGGCAGGAGGATCACAAGTTCTAAGCCAGCCTCAGCAACTTAGTGAGGCCATAAGCAACTTAGCAAGACCTTGTCTCAAACAGAGAGAGGGGGTGGGGGAGGAGACAGGGAGGGAGGAAGAGAGAGAGGATGAATTCAAATACTGGATAGATGCCTCAGTAATCTAAAATATGCTGAGGATTATGGGCAGCCACCAGAAGATAGGAGAAACACATGGGACAGTTTCCTTCTAAGACTCCAGAAGAAATTAACCCTGCTATCTTAATTTTGAAATTCTATCTCCCATAACTATGAGAGAGTTAACTCTTTATTGTTTTAAGTAACTCATTTTGGTATAATTTGTTAGGGCAGCTGTAGGAAACAAATACAACCCTCTTAACCTCTCTCCCTACTACTTATTACTCATAAAACTTCCAACAAGACAAAAGCACTCAGAAGACTTCACTGCCAAAGGCTGATATTTAATCAGCTGGAATAATTTATGGAGAGCTAATATAATCATTTCTAAAACTGCACATGGAGATACAAATGAAAATATCTGTCCTCTGAAATATTTTACTTGGTACATATTATAATATAATAACTGAGTATAAGATTCTGATCTTACAGTACACCAAGTCAACTTAGAAAGGCCCAATAGGCCTATTTGTATTCTGAAACAAAATGTGTTCATTGGCTGAGTCTTATACACCCACATTTCCCAAGATGGTATGTTCACATGGAGTCATGCAAGAAACTTAGCAGTATCTGCAAATACAATAAGGAAAACCTTACTAGTTTTTAAACTTGATAAAACTGACCTCCACTTGTGAACATGAATAGATAATCCAAAAGTTACCAAACAATGTAGAAATCATGAGTAATTCAGAAAGCTAGGGTGATCTACAGGACATTCGGTCAATGGCTTCAAAAAATAACTAAACATGAGATTGATATTTAAAAAATTCTAATTAGTGTGCAATACATTGTTTTCACAATTAGACGAAGGTTGATATGTAAAAGGAACTATCAGAAAGTAAAGAAACAAATATACGGAATACTTAAACCTGATAAATTCAGTGAAACGTTGATTCTAAAAAATGAAAGGAAAGATAATAGAATGAGACAAACACCATTACCCTATGTACACATGTGATTATACAAATGGTGTGACTCTACATAGTGTACAACGAGAGAACTGAAAATTTGTACCCCATTTGTGTAAAACGAATCAAAAAAAATTAAAGAATGAAGATTAATAAAGAACAACAACAACAAAAAAGTCAGATCCATCTATGCTTAACCAGTCTGCTGAGTGACTAAAAATATAGAAAGGCCAGGATTACAACACTGATATTTATTAAGGGATATTAAAGACTTATAAACTGGAAAAAATGAGATTTAGGAACTCCTCTGAGAAATCTCATAAAGCATACAGAAAAAAATCAAAGAAAAAAATGGAAACCATCAGAAAAATGAACATATATATATGTGGAAAAAAAAAAGAAATGTAGATGTTCTGAATTGTCATGTAATAGAAGTTCCAAAGGGGATTATTATGGGCAGGAGAAAAGCAAAACTTCAAACATTTCATAATAAAAACTTTCAGATCTTATGAAATATTTGAGTTTTTATATCAGAAAAACAATGTGAGAGGTGGTGTGAGGGATACATATAAAACACACGGGTGAACTTTCAAATTTTCTAGCACAATAAGAAAATTTTGCAAATTCTTAGGGAACAATAAAAATGAAAACTAATTTAATTTTAGAGCAACCACACAGGACTATTTATCTATAACACTACATATTAAAATATAATTGAATACCTATTTTGCTAAAATTAAAAATATATATATATATACACATATTCAATCATATCAAATGCTGGAGAGGGCTACAGACACCCAATATGCCAAAGGAAAGGTGACCCAGGGCCCTAATATTGTGATGGAGCAAGAGACCAAGAAGGTGGTAAATCCTCTTTGAGAAAAGTTCTCAAATTTTTGGCATTGGTTGGGACATTCAGTCCCAAAGGGACCTTACCTGCAGGCTGATAGTGCCTTCTGCAATTAACCACTTCACTCACCCAGGATTGAGTTGCCAAAAGCTACCCAACTATCAAGTTGACCTTTCAAGTATAGACCAGGTAAGAGACCAGGCAAGAAAAGAAGTCAGAACTGTTGACCCTGGCTATAAAGAAAGCTATTGGCAAAGAAGATGTCTTCACTAAGAAACCACCTGTCCATTGAGTAGGGGTTAATGCTCTCACCACCTCGATGGAGAACAAGAAGTCTCAGCTGTTGGTGACTGCACATGAAGTGGGTCCTATCAGGCTGGTTTTCTTCCTCTCTGCCCAGTATTATAAGATGGGAGTTAACTACTGCATCAACCAAGGGGAGGGCCAGACTGGAGCATCTAGCCCACAGGAATATCAGGAACATATACAACACTGCCACAGGAATGTGTGCAATGCTGTCACTGAAAGGGCAAAAGTGCTCTATCTGAACTGGTAGAAGGTACCAATCATAACGACATATGATGACATCATTGTCACTGGAACATCGACACATTGGGTCCAAACTGTGTGGCTTGCATTACCAAGCTGGAAAAGGCAAAGTCTGAAGAACTCATCACTAAACTGGATTAAATATATACTGTTGAGTTTTTTGTACATAAAAATGATTTTTAAATGTACAGAAAAATGCTGGAGATCATATATAACAATAAGAACTTTCATTCATTGCTGATGAGAATGCAAATAGTACAGCCACTTTGAAAGATAGCTTCACAAATTCTTGTAAAGTTCAACAGATTTAGCATACAATTCAGCAATAGTGTTCCTAAGTATTTATCCATTGAAATTGAAATCTTATATTCACAGAAAATCTGTTTGTGAAACTTCATTCATAATTACCTAAAAAGACTTTGAAGCAACCAAGATATCCCTTAATAGAAGAGTGGATAAACTGAGTTAAAGCCTGTCTATGTAGGGAAATATATGGTCAAATACTATTTAGTGATAAAAATAAATGAGCTATTGATTTGTGCAACGGCATGAATGAACATTAAAAATATTCAACTAAATGAAAGATGTCAGACCCTGAAAGTACATATTGATGATTCCATTCATTAAATTCTAGAAAAGCCAAAACTATATGCACAGAAAACAGATCAATGGTTAGCAGGTTTTGGTGAGGACAGAGTAGTAGACTACAACAGGGATGCACACAGGGACTTTTAGGACAATGGATTTTGTTCTGCATGGTACTCAGGTGGTGGGCACATGACATTCACAGTGAAAAACTGATGGAATTATACATCATAAAAGATGGACGTTCATATGCATAAATTTTTAAAAGTAAACCAGAATGTTGGGGGGTCTCAGGATGCAATACATACTGTGACAAATGAATCTAAGTGAACTACAGATGTAGGGCATAATCTCAATGAAGAGAGAGGGAGAAATGAGAGCTGACTTAAGTTACTGTGGAAACTAATATCTGACTGCAAGGCTAAAGAAAAAATGAACTATACGTAATCAACATATTCTAGTCGATACATTTGTTTTTTATTAGGTACAGTCTAAATTCGCTTTACATGTATACTTGTGTTGAATAAAATAAGTAAATGGATTGTGGATGATGTTTCCTGTGAGAGAGGAAAATTATAGATTAACAAGAAGAGAGGGAAGCTAGAATTAATTTGTGGTACTGGAATAGAGTCAGAGACATCAGTATAAAGTCATGTTCAGCTTTATATGTATGTAAAGGTGTGTGTGTGTGTGTGAACATACATGGGTAGATGGATAAATGTACATCAATAAATAGATACTAAGTTTATAATATTATAAGTATGTATGTGTGCACACACGCATACACACACACATGTACAGGTTTCCGAGCTCTGTCCACTGTAAGGATGTAAAAATGTAGGGACATCCCAGAAACAATGAACATACCAAGCACCCAGATAAGTACTCTCTTTGACAACAAGAACCAGGGCTCCCTGATTATGCACTTGGGGCAGATATAATGCAAAAGGACCCTAGAACATCTTGTCAGAGAGTAAGGAAGTGCTCAAAAGGAATTGTTATGGATATGTCAAATGCAATAGGAGCCAACCTGAAAGAGCTGCCAATGGCTAGACTGGAACAATTTGAGCATGTAAATAAATAAACTAGGATTTACTAGTATTTACTTCATTTGTAACTCAAAATTAAATACACACACACACACACACACACACACAAACACACACACACACACATTTGTCCATATTGATACATCTTAAAAAGCTAATGTAGGAATATTTATAAAGTTTGAGGAAAAAGAGTGTTTGGAATGAGGTGTATTGATCATCTGTGAGGACAAAAGATAACAAGTAATCACTCAAATCAAAAAGTAAGAAAGTATACCAATCAGGCATTATTCCAACCAAGCAAATACAAACCAGTATAAAGGAATTAGAGAGGGAAACATGAATATTTCAGAAACATTGCTAAAAAATAAAATTTAAAATTTTATGGTTGATTCTAAACAATCATTGATACATAACATAAAGGAATTGCTAACACAATGTGTGCAGGCATGTGTGTATATGCATGCATTCTCGTAACCAGGTTCTGTTAATATGACGAAGCTAAAATTTCAAAATTCTTTTTAACAAAACCCAAGCCATCATCATGTGAGTGTTGTATAAATTTATACCATGTTTATATCAACTTGCTAATGAAACAAATCAACCATAAATAATGTATATTTAAAAGGAAGGTAAAAAGATTTGCCTTGCCAGTTGTTATGACATACTAAACTACTTGAGATCAGATGGTATGGGGTAGCAATAAATAGAGAGATCTAAAAATTTAATAGAAAACATACAAACAAACCCATGTATACATTGAAACTTGATATGTGGCAGAGGAGGAATGACAGCAGGGAACTCTCTTGTAGTAGCATGGTTTACAATCAATATACATAGCATGCATAGAGCAAAATAAATTTCATTGTTTCTTTCACCACAAACAGAAAACAAATTCTTTCAAGATGTTTGAAAAACTTAAATATAAAAGACAAAGGTAGTTAACTTTTAAGAAGGAAATGTAGGGGATTTTTTTATGTACGGGAACTAACCAAGAATTCCCTAACAAGACAAATAATTGGGACTTTTTTTTTGATAAACCCAGCATCATTAACATAGGACCTTTGTTCATCAAAATAAAATGAAAGAAAAAATAAGCCACAAACAATATCTTTTCTTAGCACTTTCTGGGCAGGAGTGTGCCCTGAGAGGTGAAAAAGTATAATGAATCATAGCAAAATATATGCAATAGCTCCAAAAGTGAAAGAGGTGATGAAAAACAAAACCACAATGTTGAATAAGAAAAGTAAATTGCAGCACATATTCAGTTTGATTCTATTATGTTAAGTTCAAAGTCATCCTAACTCAACAACACAAGGTAGAGTGGTCATACGCATTTTTACATGATCTATAAATAGCAAGGAAAGAAAAAATTCATCAAATAGGTGCTCTTGAGGGACAGGCAGGGTACTAGGTAATACAATTAGAAGCACACAGAGATCTCTGCAGATTTTGGTCAAAGACTATTTCTTAAGCTGAGTGAAGAGTAAGTAAGTGCCTGTATGCATTCTTTAAGTTGTAAACAGATATCACATGCAGTCGATTTATAAGCATGTGATATCAATTCACAAAATACTTCTAATAAGTAAACAGCTATGAGATGAACTTCAAGAAAGTTCAGTGGAAACACACTGTTCAAACATGTGGGCCTGAATCGAGTTGTAGATTCTGAAGGAATGTTCACACTACTTCTGAGAAGCATCTCAACTGTTTTTGTTTGTTTTCTGTGGTGCTGGAAATCCAACCCAGGACCTCATGCATGCTAGGCTAGCACTTTGTCACTGAGCTACACCACCAGCCCGGTTTGTAGAGCATAACACACGATATGAGGCCCAGGGATATAGCTAAGTGATAAAGCTGCAGGATGCCCTGAGTTCAAGCCTCAGCCTGGCAAAAACAGAATAAAACAAAGGGAAAACCTCAGACTTCTCTCTACCAACCTGAGTCCAGAAACTGTCAAAATGTTACTTGATTTTCATCAAGGAAGATAAGGGCTCAATTGGTAGAGTGCCTTTTTTTTCTGTTGTGATGGAAACCACAATTTCTGTTTTTAGTCCAAACTCATTTACACTAATTAATGAACTTTTAATATCCTGTTATAACAGAAAAACAATTATGTGTTCATGGTACCACAATCATTAAAAATTCAGAACAAATTGGCTGAGGAATAAAATGTAATAGATATTTTTTATTCATTTGTGAAAGAGGTACTAATAATAACTGTCTCGTGATCTTTTCAATGTGTCCAACTATAATATAAATAATGTTGACAGTATTTGAAGTATAATTAAAAGTAAACAATAAACTTGGAGAAAATTTATAACATATCAAATATTAAGATCCATAAGGAAAATGTGTTGTACCACATCAATAAGATAAATAACAAACGGGAAAAGAGGCAAAGGATATAGATAATTAAGTTACGGAAAGATATATTTGAATTGATAATAAATATGCAAAATGACCTCATCAACAAACTAAATATGCAAGTGAAAACAATGGAATACATCTCTTTAGTTATCCCATTGCAATGAATTCAAACAAACAAAAACATTAGCATAGTATTAGTCATGTTCTAGAGGAACAAACACATGTTCAGGAGAACTCTTTCTGGCAAGCAATTTTAAAGTACCCATTAAAGTCTTAAATTGATTTGATCCAGCAATTCTATTTTTATGAATTCATCTTGCAAGATATATACTCAAAAGGGTAAAGATGAATACACAAATCTGTTTATTGTAACAATTATAATAGCAAAAAAAAAAAGATAAAAATCTGTTAAATCTCCATTAATAAATACATCTGTTAAATAAATGAAAACCACAGCTATTAAATGACAATGTATATGTGTATACCATGTATATGTGTATACATGTATGTCTGTATACACATATTTTTGTCCTATAATTTACTGAAAATAAAAATATATAACGGTATATAATATAAACTATATGATGTATACATTTAATGTGATTGCATTATTATTTAAAAGACAAATGCATAGATAGTAGATATACTAAACTTTTAATGATTACATCCAAGAAGTAATATTTATACTAACAGAAAAATTTTTCTGCTTATAAATTATGTATGTTTTTGAGATATGTAGATCTATACTGTATTTGGTATTGTTTATAGCAATGTTCTATTACTTTTGTAACTTAAAAAAAAGAATGCTATTTTTAAAAGACATTTTTCTTCTCCACATCTCAGTCTAGCTGGGGAGTCAGACCTGCCAATAAAAAAGGTTAATGCTAGCCCTTTTTAATACTACAATGTCTCCAGCAAAATAACATGTGATTAAGAGGCAGTCATTCAGCTAAGCAAAATGCTGGTGAAATAAAAGGTATTGAAACCAAATTATGGAAATATTGAGTCTTATGTTGTGGTTGAAGTCAATCCCATCTCCTTTCTATCAAAGGAGATTACAATAAATACTAAGAAAACCAGGAAATAAGCCAGTTCACTGTTGTGAGGTATAAAAGGAAAAATGTTTTAAGATTTAAATCGAGCTAAGCTATTTCAGCCGAGTATACACTGTCCATCGTATAAAGAACCAAAAGTATGGAATAAAGTTGATTACCTTAAGTTGAGGGAAACATTAGGTGTATGACTCACTCTTTCTCTATTTCACCTTTGTATGTGTATCACATATACACAGACTCCCACACTCAAGTATATAAAATGTTTCAACGTTTTTCTTCTTTCTTCTTTCTTTCTTTCTTTCTTTCTTTCTTTCTTTCTTTCTTTCTTTCTTTCTTTTGTTTGTTTTAAGCCCTTTAGTTGTTTTTAGGCAAGTGATTTATCACTGAAATATACCCTCCAGGCTTTTTTTTCCTAAGTTTTATTCTGAGATAGGGTCTTATTAAGTTGGCCAGGCAGGCCCCAAACTTGCTATCCTCCTGCCTCAGTCGCTCCAGAAGCTGAGACTACAGAACTGTACCATCGTGTCTGGCTTTTAGTTGATTTAAATTGTACACTTGGAGGGTGAGGCCAGGGTTTCTGGAATGAGCATGAAGTTTCCTGAAGAGTGTCTCTAACCATGAAGAACATTTCTCATCTGAACCTGATTCCATTACCTAAAGGCTGCCCTGTAGGTTAGCTGTGACTGTTCCCCAACTGAAATGTGACTAGTGAAAATTAAGGAGATGCGAACAAATTTTGAAGGTTTTGAAAGTAACTGTAAAATATCTTGTTATTTTTGTATTGATTACATGTTGATAAACCTTTGATACAATACCTTGATAACATTGAAAACTCATTTTACTTGTCTTTTACTTGTTCTAAAAAATGTGGTTGGAAATTTTCAAATAAAACTTGTGATTGACATTTCTATTGGGCAGGGCTGACATAAAGAGAGAACAGGACTGTGGTCAGAAGAACCATCTCAAGTCTTTCCTGACCTTGTAATTTTGGGCAAATATTTTAACGTCATTGAATCTCAGTTTTATCCTCTGGATTTGGGGGAAGACAGCATACTATCCTGCATGGGCAGTTTAGAATGAGCTTGGACCCTCTGGTATAAGTTTCATAAGAAGTACCTTTAAGTAACGGCTGTTACAATTCTCAGCTAGTGCCTGCTAAAAATAGAGCATCTCAAGAGCAAGTGCACAATCTGCTATCCAACCAGAGTCTGGAGCACCTGATGTTTTCGATCTACGATCCGGTCGAGAATAATAGTCCGGCAATGAGAGACTGCCCCCTAGTGGACTGAGGAGGGATTCCAAGGATGAGACCGGTGCTCCAGCGCCAGAGGCACCAACCTCTGCGCCTGTGCCCGGAGCTCTAAAGAATGCCAAAAAACATTCCCCGCCGTCCCTTCTTTAACTTTCGGTCGGAAGACGGTGACCAGCAAGATCTAGCTTGGCTGGTCTAGAATAAGAGGTGCACAAAGCGGGGAAGAGAGTACGGGAGGATGTGCTCAGAAAATAAGCGCCCAGAGTTTGCTGAGATCAGCCACGACCGGCCGGGAGGCCCCAGGCAAAATCGAGAAAGCAGTAATATTTGTTATGCCAGGTCTGTCACAGATAACTAACTTCTGTACAAGATGTTTCTTTTAATAATGATACTACTTTTATATGTCTCATTGAGGCCTTATTATCCTCATTTTAAGAAGGAGGAAATGGACACGAGAAGGGGGCAGGTGTGAAAAGACCTGGCCACCTTTTTTGCCTATGGTTTGCAAACAAGAGCTCAATCTCCATTTGACTCGGCTTATTTACCTTTATTGAGCCCTGTACAGTGACCACCACAAAGGACTATTACAGGATTAAAGGATGTCAAGTAAGCAGAAGGCTTTTCAAAAGAGACTCCTGTGAAATAAATCATCTCAATCCTAGGAGTTATTTATTCTACAATACTCAAACCAAGCAGTAGCTTCGGCAATGGAGACCAGGGTCTGGCACAACCGTGGGGACAATTTGGGGATTCGGTTGGGGTAATTGGTTACTTACTCAACAATATCACGTGGGTTACCTCCCTCCCAGACTGCAGCGTCCTAGAATCTGGGGATGAATAAGTGGGCACAAAGGCTGTTAGCTTCTTCACTGAAATGTAACAAACTTCCTTACACCCGAAGGACCTTTAAAGTAACAGGACCTAATACCTATCCCAACCCTCATGGCTGCTAATCTTTGGAATGTCTCTTGAACAGATGCCCCTCCTGAATTGCCAGTTCCTTAAAGGGTACCGGGAACAGCGCCTGGCTCACTTAGTCCTGAGCTCTATTACCATGGGATATGTCTGGCAGGAAGGAGAGACACAGCCTATAGAGGTAAGAGGCAAAGAGATCGTCCTATCATGTGGCTGGTCCTCTGCACCTGGGATTAGATCTCTGCGTGGTACTACACTTTTTAAGGTATACCTTCTTATTTGTTTTGTGGGATATCAATTGAAGGAGAGGTAAAGAGACAATTTAAATAAAGGATTGCTTTTTTTTTTTTTTTTCCCTGCTAGGAAGCTAATTTTCTTTTAGACTAAGTCAGTTTGCCTTTTATTAGCGTTTGAGACCTGGCACCTTCTTCCATAAATGTGCAAAGAGCTGCATTTGAAGACATCCTGCAAAAAACATTGAAGACTTACGTATCAGTGATTTTGGATGCTTTTTTACGATCTCACAAACAGGGTTACACTATGCCCGTTTTACAAACTGAGGAGCACAGAAGTTAAGTTCCTTGTCCAAAGTCAGAGAGCAAATTAGTAAAAAAGCCAGGGCCAGAACCCAGCTCTTCTGATTTCCTTAGTGGAGCCTTCTTTCCCCAGCGGGACACATTGACACTTATGACACTAAACTTTATTTGTTTAATATTGCACTCTAGGATAATTATTAGCCTATCTTTTGATACTTTATCTATTCTCTTCTGATCATTTGCATAAACATTTTTAGTTACAACCTACACTTTGGGAAACAAATTCCCTGGCTCTACTACCCATCTTATAAATCAATATTCTTTTTCATTTTTTACAAATGTACCTATTCCAGAAATCAGAAAGTTACCCTTATTTTAAATAATAGAGCCTGTGCCCAGTTTGTCTGCTTGGTTGATTCTACCTCTTATTCCTCCCAAAGCAGAGAAGACTGAGGGACAAAGAGTGCAGAGCTGCTTCAGGGTTTTTTTTGGTACATCTCATCTTAAAATAGTTACATGTCTGATCTTGAGAAGTTTGAAATCTAGGCACAGGGACATCCCAATGAGTCTCCTTACGACATCAGCTCCCTAGACCATTGTCCTAAAATAGAAGGAAAAGTAGAGCAAGGGCAGGGGAGGTAGGCTCCAGCCTAGAGCTGTATCCACATAGTTCTAAGCCACCCACAGGGCTCCTCATTTCTAGCCCTCAGACCTGGCCTCGGGTCATCTCTCAACTTTGTTTTTAAATGTTCTTATTAACACATATTGATTGCATGTATTAATGGAGTTCATTTATATTTTCGTGCACTTATTAAATTCAATCTTCCTTTTTCTACCCTCTCCAAACATACCCCTTTCAATTCATATTAATCACTATTCTCTTTTCATTTCAATTTTTTAAAAGTTTCTATATATAAGAATATGTGGCACTCGTTTTTCTGTGTCTGTCTAATTTCACTTAATATAATATCCTCTGGTTACACCCATTTTGTTGGAAATGAGAGGAATTCATTCTTTTTTATAACTAATACACTATTTTGTATACATATCACATTTTCTTTATCCATTCATCTGTTGATAGGCACCCAGGCTGATTCCATATGGTGGCTGTTGTAAATACTACTGCAATTTGCAGATGACTCTTTTTTGTATGCGGATTTCATTTCCTTGGAATATGTAGCCAGAGCACTTTTAGTTTTTTGAGAAATCTCCATACTGTTTCCCAGAGTGGTTATGCTAATTTGTATTCCCAAAAACAGTGTATAAAGGTTCTTTTTTTCCCCCACATGCTCACCAGCATGCTATTTTTGTTTGTTTATTTATTTATCCATTTTTGATAATTACTATTGTGAATGAGGTGAGACGACATCTGATTTTGGTTTTGATTGCATTTCCTTCATGGCTAATGATATTGAGCATTTTTTCATATTTGTGTTGACCATGTGTCTGACTCTTGTTGTAACTCCTTTTTTTTTTTTTCACGTTTCTCGTATTTATTACTGAACCAACCAAAATCAGTACTACAGCACCTTTGTAACTAAAGAAAGCTTACATTCCCAATTAATTCTTCCCAACTGTCCTGATAGTGCAGACATGACAAGATGATCAATCACAGCCTTGATGCAGCATAAATATATGTGCCATTTCATTTCCTATTAGACCCAGCTTGGTTCTCCTCCAATGTCTCCTCTTGGAATTGTACCTGATTTTATTACCAGTTTTCATTCAAATTCACTGGGGAATGGGATGGTTTTGCTTTTGTTTCTTGGCCAAAAATCTCTTGATCCTGAAAGTCTTGTGAGAAGACATGGTGAGGAACTGAATATAGCTCATGCACCACAATGGCAGCAAAAAGAAGAGGGGGAAGAGGGCAGAAGAAGGCGCTTAGAAGGCGCACTCAGAGGTGGAGCTCAGACAGTCCGTAACTCCTTCTTGACTTCTTAGTACCTCTCTTCCCCACTGTACCCCTACCCTTGCCTTCTAGGAAAAGTTTTCCTCTGTTTCGAGTTTCAAAATTCCTCAAATTTCTTTATAATTTTCTACTTAAAAAAAGCTTGTCCCAAGTCTATCTAAAACTCCAAGGTTAAAAAAAAATGTGAAGTAGAGCTTCTTTAATAATTCCTATCTTAAAAGGATATGAGGTAAGGAGATGTGGAGCCTACAAATGTGTTTTTTTAAAAATCTGAACTCATTTACCCTTAATTTAAATAGAGAATCCCAATGGATCTGAGTAGCTTTTCTGAACTGTAAGCACTTTAGGCTCTGTGGCATCTGTTCAAGAAAACTCCAAAGATTAGCAACCAAAAAGGTGGAGAAGGGGACAGGGGTTCTGTGACTGGAAGGATCTTTGGATGTAAGGATACGGGGTGTATTTTAAAGATGCTATACCATGAGTAGTGGAACCAGGGACTTCATATCCCAAAGTAAGGGTTGAAACTACAAAAAGTTATGCAAAGAGTCAGAAGAGCCAGAAGAGGATAAATAGGGTCTGTCCAGAAGTGGTTTACTTGAAAGTCATCATTGGGTTTGACTTATGAAGTGACCCACAGACTTGGTTTCTAAATAGACTGAAATGTTCTCATTCTTCTGTAGTGTGCTCCGATCTCTCTAATTGACACATAAACACACAGGCACACACATGTATTTTCATCTATGTGTATCTGTATCTAGACGTCTAACTATCTATCTAGAGAAAGATTTTACCACGGCTGATTTCCTTAGCTCCTGTTTTAGTAATGTTCCTTGCATAGTCAGTTTCTGAGGTTAGTAATTTTCCCATATATTGCAGTGTATACTCATAAACAGTATTGCCAGTTTGTTACTATTCATGGACGTCTGTGTGAAATATGTGAATAAGGATCACTCTACTAATTCAAATTTGATCCCCAAATCATTTCTTAACCACAGGATTGCTGGGAAAAAAAAAACATAGTTATTTCCTCTGCCACATTCTTTCTAGAATATGATATTTGTCTGAATTTATATCCGAAAGGTGCTGCCAAGAAATCTTGCCATTCCCTTTGTCGAAGTTTCCAGGAACTTGGGGGTCCCTCCTATCCTGACCCACTCAGACTTTGTGCTGGCAAACTGGACAAAAAAGAATCCAGAAGGGTAAGGAAGGGAGAGAATGCTTCGATTTTGACAGACTGAAACTCAGTAAGAGGTGGTCTTAAAATTTCACCTCCCCCCACAATGAAGGTCCAGGATTTTTTCAATTACTTTATCATTAGGGATGTTCACATTTATTGTCTGTTTTGTGGTTTCAAAGAAAAGTTGAACTTGAATATGATTCCCCCCAGTCCACTATGAATACATGGCCCAAACCACTTTTTCTTGCTGATTTCATATCATATCTAAATTTTCCAATCCAACCTTCAAAGTTCTGTATAATGCTACTTTACTCATTTCTTCTCACCTTAATTGACTCATTCCTTCTCAACAAATTGTTTATTTCCTGATATGCCCTCCATAGAAGTCAAGTTAGGACCTTCAATAAATAATCATTATATAGTGATCATAAAATAATGATTATATGCGACTTGGGAGTTGGTGTTCTAGGTATCTTGGACTGAGAATTTGATTAATAATGTCATCAATTCCACCAGCACATCACTTTTTGACAATTATGCTGGGAACAAAAGCTTTTGTCTATGGAATGAATAGCATAGTTTTACAACAAATAAGAAATCCAGTAGTCAGAAATGGGTGGGAGAGAAGTGTTAAATTTCTTTTTGAACTTTATTTTCACAGCCAAATTTATTTCTGGCTATAAATGCAAGATATAACACTTACTTTTGTGATGGATTAAAATAGCTGAAGAGACATGCAGGTTGGATGTAAGAAAGAGCTTCTTTAGCCCTATGGTTGTATGTAGCCAAGGATTCCTGAAGGAGATGATGGGACTCTACTATAAAGGATTGAACACTTAATACATAACCTAGTTTTTAAGGTTAATTTATATCCCCTTGGAAGAAGAAAGAATGGATCATCTCATGTCTTTAAGGACCTCTGAGACCTGAAATTTTGTTTCCTCTGATAATTTTTATTTTTGACCAACCATACTTTAACAACAGAAGTTGTGACCATTGAAAATAGCTAAATCCAGGTTAGAATTTGGGTGGGAAGAAATAATGAATATATGCTTATGAATTATTCTTGTCAATGCATTGAATATTGAATAAGCTAGATTTATGATTCAAAAAAGAAGCGGAGAAAAGAAGGTTGAAGGGAAAATGGCAGTACTGGATTGGAAAGTCAAAAACACAAGAGAAGGCTGGTGTCCTTCGGAGTGAGAGTGTAGGACTTATTTAATCCCAGATAAGCAGACACAGTCCTGGGCTTCCTCACATAACCTTCTTGATATTTCTTGAAGTCTTTTAATATGTCTAGCACAGAGCTAAATGCTTTGAATAAATGAAAGACGTAGAAGCAAAGGACTCCCAAAGGGGCTAAATAATGAGACAAAGCAGACAAGGTTGTTGTTCATTGGAATTTTGGAAAATGACATCCGTGTTGACCTTAACGATCAGGAAAAAGCATGCTGAGGGGGACGAACTTGATCTAAGGCAAGTCTCAGGAAAAAAAAAAATTGGTAGGAGGAGAATAACTATAATAAAAAGGTGGTTTGGTGTTAATTACAGAAGTGTGGGAGGAATAAAATACCAGGCCAAATATTTTGGGGCTGATGTGTGAGCTGAGATTTGGCTCATTCCTTATCACACAGTGATTCATAGTCCAGTCACAATCTGCGACATGCAAGATGTGTGTGAATGTATGTGTGTGTGAGTGTGCATCATACATGAGTATGTGTGCCTGGGTACATGTGACCCTAGAAGCTATATCTGGTTTACAAACTCACTTGTTCTGTTTTTTTTTTTTTTTTTTTTTCCTTCTCTTGGTGGTTGCCAATAACTGAACTTTGGCTAGACCCCTGGAAATTAGGTAAGTTGTCAGAAATCTTTTATTCACTCTAGAATCTACACTAACTTTTAAAGTTTACAATAGAACATAAAGGGAAGCATCCTGATAGCACAATATTGACTATATAGAAATGCATAAAAAAGATAAGAAGGAAATATGCCAAAAATTAACCATCCAAAATGTTGAGATGGTTGACTTTATCTTGTAAGAATCAGAGACTTATTTTTCTTTATTTCATTATTTTCTGATCTGTGCATAATAAAGCAAGTAAAGTGCAATATAAGGAAACAAACAGATTTTAAAAAGAACTTCACCAAGTATGTGACTCTGAAGTCCAATGCTCTGAAAAATGTTTCTGTCTCACAATAACTTCTATGAAAATCCAAATTGTTGGCAGATTACACCTAGAGAAAAATACCTTTGAGATATCTCATTATTATATGGACTGGAGTTCATGGGGCAGGTCTGGTTAAGACTTTTTTTTTTTTTTTTTTTTTTTGGTACCAGGGATTTAACTCAGGGGCACTCAACCACAGAGCCACATCCGCAAGCCTTATTTTGTATTTTATTTAGAGACAGGGTCTCAATGAGTTGCTTAGGGCCTCAGTTTGCTGAGACTGGCTTTGAACCCACAATCCTCCTGCCTCAGCCTCCCCCGCTGCTGGGGTTACAGGAATGAGCCACTGCACCTGGCTGGTGAAGGTGCTGTCTGGTCTAGGGTCCACTTTTCCTAGAAAGCAAAGCTATCCCTGAAGCCACTGTTGCCTCTCCTATCCTCAGATTTCAGATTCTATTAAAAAAGAGTCCAGAATAAAAGCTGTAGTTCAGGAGGTAGTGGTGTGGAAGGTGAAAACATCACTCCCCAAGCTAATGTAACTCTGCTGAATAATGCAATTCCTGACTGTTTTGTTTCATTCTGTTTTCCTTTGTTTTGCTCTGTTCTCATGCTTAAACTGTGAGTAACATCTATGCTACAATAATCTTTGGAGTTAACTTTATAGGTTTGTAGATTGGATCTACATCTGAGATATTTAAATCAATTTAAAGGACAACAGGTCATTTTTTTTTAAATGTCTTCCTCCGTAATGGTCTTATATCTCCTGTTTATTAGACAGTATTTAATTCCAGATTAAAGGAACACTGGTCTAGTTATGACCATATGAGCTATACATTGACCCTGAATAAGCTCTTTTGCGTCTCTGGGTCGTATTTTCATCCAACCCAGCTCTAAGACTTCTTGGTTTTGGACAGTAATGATGTGATCCTAAAGAAACAACTATGCTTTTTGCTAAGAACTGCCCATCCATGTTTTGACTGGCCATTCCCCTGGGTTGGTGGTCTAGGATCATCAGGGCCATGCTAAACTTTGAGAGTGCTCAGGTAAGGTGAACTTGGACTCCAACCTATTATCCTCTTTCCTCCCTGATGTTGTTGAAGGTGGATGTTCATCCTCAAGTTTGTCTTAAGGAGTGGATAAAATGTTTCCCTGACTGCATCTGCAGTGTGACAATGAGTACTTGCAGCACAGTGTCCTCCCCTCTAACCACGTGACAATTTTCTTCCCAAGTAACTTGGACACCATCATCCTCTTTCCTGGGGGAGAGAGTCTGCGAGGTTTCATCCTGGTGACTGTTTTGGTGGAGAAAGCAGCCGTGCCTGGAATTAAGGTATCTTCTCACTTTATAGCACTTTTTTTTCTTTTAAATTGAGAAATCAGTCTGAGCTTTATTCTCCCCCACCCCAGTTCCTTTCTCTGAAGTAGAATTCTAATGCAGATGAACATTGACCTTGTCCTACTTAGTTCAAATCTGAGAGAAGAGATCTAAACTCAAGTCCATAGTGTTAGCTTTATTTGCTCAACTGCTATAAAACTTGGAGTAGAAAATTTCTCTATGCATCACTCTGGGAATGGGAAGTCAAGGCAAACAAAACGGAAATTGTTCCAGCCTTGAAGGAAGCTTGTGATCCAGTGGAGGGAGACGGATTAATAGAGGGTGAAAAGGAGAAAAATGCCATGTTTCATGAAAAGATAAATCTAATCTAGAGTTAAAGGATCAGGAAAAGCTTCCCCAGAGATATGACAGCTAAGTTAAAACATGAATGGTGAGAAAGCGAGAGAGAAACAAGAAGCACACACAAATATATTCCTGACAAAGAAAATTACTTTGCAAAGATTCAGAGAAAAATGAAATAAAATGTATTTAGTGCTGGAAGGTAGCATGAAGATGACTTACCCTGGTGATTGCAAATATGAATTTTTTTTCTGGTGTCCTACGCATATCAAAAGGCCAGATATCAGACAAAAGACAGTAGAGTAGTATGTGGTTAGCCAGAGCTTTATACCTTTCCTAAAGATATTTGTTGGTTTACGCCTTTCTTCACTGCCTCCCCTGATAAGTATCTATTGAGTGCCTACTGTGTCCTTAGTAGGGTGATCAATCCTGGTATAACTTTTATGACACCTTCTTTCACTCAAAACTGAAGCAATGTGGTCACCTTAGTTCTCTTGCATGTGTCTGGTTCATTGGAAGGTACAGAATAAAATCTCAGCTTCCAAACAGTTCAGATAAAGCAGAGACTGCTATAGGAGAAGGAAAACTTTGTAGCAGATGGAGCTCTGGAGCTGGGGGAGCTTTAGAATCTGTCTGATTTTATCTAAGACAGAGCTTTGGAGTTAGGATGCCCTCGTTGGAGATACAGTAGAAATGAATATAATGTGTGATAAATCCAGAAGAAAAGGGAAAAAAATAATAGAGCTCAGTCCTGCAAGAGGTATAAGAAATAGCAGCCACTGGAAAGATTCAGAAAAACCTAGCCAGGGTTCTGTCTGGAAGGGGCCAGAAAGATTCTGGCTTTCAACAGACTTCATGGAAGAATACTCCCAGCTGGGTATGGTGGCGCACGCCTGTAATCCCAGTGACTTGGGAGGCTGAGACAGGAGGATTGCAAGTTCAAATCCAGCCTCAGCAACTTAGCAAGGCCCTAAGTAACTCAGCAAGACCCTGCCTCTAAATAAAATATTTTAAAAAGGGTTTAGGATGGGGCTCAGTGGTTTAGCAACTCTGGGTTTAGTCCCCAGTACCGAAAAAATAAAATGTGTTTCCAGGAAGTTGTGACAGACAGTCCAGCAGTTTGGGGTGGGGAAGTGCCTGCCCCTGGGTTCTCCAGTCATGAAACCTCAGTGGGCTTATTTAAGGGAATATTAATGAACAGAACATCTCATCCCCAGGCACTTGTTCAGGCAATGCATGCTGTCCTGCAGCCCAGCCAGGATGCCCTGCTTAAGGCTCTGCAGCAACTGAAGCTCTGCATCCAGGACATCACCAGAACCTTAGGACAAATGCATGGTATAATACCCCCTTGCTTTTGAAGGAACCCCAGAAGTTGAGGGCTCTGCTTGTGGGAAAGAAGGCCTTTCTTTGGGCACATCCTAAATAGGTGAGGACTGATCTTTCCACAAGATGGAGCTGGTGCACTATCTTTCTGTTAAGGTAAAAATAATTTTGCTGTTCACACTAATAGAAAATGATTTCTTAGTATGCAATGGCATTTTCACAGTTTTGTCCTGCTTTATATATTCCTGGGATTAGTTTCCTGTCTTCAGGGACCAGATACGTTTTTGGTCTTGTCTGAAGTTTGGAATGAGGGGATGGGCCAACCGTGTCATATTGGTCTTGTATGCTGCCTCCGGCCATGTTAGATTACTGCAGGGCAGGATTGTGATGACAAAGTATTTCTTTACACTCTACCTTTGGATTCTTTCCTCTGTTAGCTTCTGAGGTGACTGACCCTGCTTTAAGGTCTCTGTGTCTGGTGCAGGCATGAGTTGTAATAAATCATTGTGGCCAGTTAAGTGGCCTGACCCTCCTGAGTTACATCTTATTCTGTTTACTACATTCAATGTCCAATATCTGGCAAACTCTTCAACTTCCTCTGCCAGAGAAATCTGACAATCATACCTGGTGAGTGTTTAAGGAAGGTGTGGGAGAAGGGTGTAATCCATTAGCAAGAGAAAATTAGAGGCTCCGTATCCGTTTCCCTGAATCTTGTTTCACTGAGCGATTCTGGGAAAGGAGAGTGTTCACAGGAAATGTGACAGGAGAAGGGAGAAGGTGATGCTGAGCTTTGCGCCTTGCATTAACCAAATAAATATGTTGGTCATTTAGATGCTCTGCACTAGTAGAAATCTACCCCAAGTTACAGGATTATGTAGTATTTCTAATTGACTTCCCTATTATACATTTTCTATTTTCATTTTTTCCCCATTTCCTTGCATCTTAATTTTAAAGTCCTCATGGTCACATCAGTAGTTCTCTTGCCAAACCAGCTCCCCTAGCTAGTGAGATATAGTTTAGTGTCACCAAGACACCTCGAGTTCATTACTCAGGACAGGACTGTAACAGACACAGTGCAGGTGCCTTTGAATCTTATGGATGAGCACAGAGAGTAGCTTTGAATGGCTTGAGGGTCTGCACACATCACAGTGTATGGTGCAGGAAGTTGACTCTCCTAATGTGGGACAGAGGTTTTTCTAGCCACTTCCTAAGTCCAGAGCAACCCTCTTTCTTTGCTGTCATAATCATCCTCTGCAGGAGGTCTGGTGGTCTGGGATGTTCCCAGGAATAGCCTTATTTTCCCTAAAGATGACTTTTCCCACACAGTCATTATTGGTTTTAAAGATTTTACTACCACTCATGTTTATCTCTATGAAGAAATAGTGAATATATCTGTATTTTCCAAAGATGGCCACAACATTCTCCCATGCCATTCCATGAGCTCCTCCTCAATGTGATCTGACACTTCTGTCCTCCAGAGGGGGAGAGTGTGTGTCTTCTGCTGACCAACACAGTCGAGGGAACAGCTCCTGATGACTTCTGAGGCAAGGCTAGAAAAGGCAAGGCAGCTTCTGTTTTGTATGTGGAGACACCATGTAAAAAGTTCAATGCCCTTGAGGCCACCATGCTGAGTGAGGAAAAACAAAACAAAACACACAGAAAGCTGTTTCAGATGGCACCTGGCGCAGGAGAGAATGATCCTTCCAATGATTCTAGGTCCCAACATCAAGTTCTCAGTCCTCAGGTCTTCCCAATGAAGTCCCCAGACACTTTGAAGCAGAGAAAAGCCATCTCCACCTTATCCTGTGCAGAAATCTGACCAGCAGAATATTAATGCCACTAGGTAGAGAGTAGTTTATTATGCTGCAATAGGAACCATGAAAATTGTTTCAAAATTAAAGCTGCAAGATTTGAGGAATAACACAAATTTCTAAACAGCATCTCTGGTTTATCATTGTTAACTTTCTTCTGCATAATAAAACTGGACAGGATTTCTTGTGACTTTCAGTCCTCAAAGTGAAACTTACCAACTACTTCTTTTAGAGCCCAACTGTAGCAAGTGTCAGGTACACTACTCCTTTCCTCCATAAATACTTCCTTTCAAGGCATGTAGGTCTATTCATGTTCAAGGCAGAGTAGAAAATGCCCTTTGTAAGACTTTAGTTGGCACTTCAGAGAGCTAACATGATATGCATCCCGAGTCACTGGGCCTCTGTCTATCTTTACAGAGTTCAACACAGTGCTTATTATAAAACCAGGTTACTCTATTTTCATGCTATGCCTCCCCATAGGAGTCCATAACAGTACTAAAATTATCATATTCATCTCAACTTGTGTTCATGTGCTCATGTCAACATTGTGACTATGCAGGATCCACATCTAGCCCTTCTTTTGAATTGGTGGATTACACAGTGTTCGACCAGGTGTGAGCTTTGCAATTCATCAGAAAAATAAAGTGTTTTCAGATTTTCAAGCACTTGGATCATTTACAGACATAATATTTGCCATGTTTATTGATGGCCCCTGTTCTCTAAGAGTTAATTTTCTCCTTAGAGAAGCGAAATGATAAATTTCTCTCCAAGAAGCCATAGCAAATTTTTGCCTTTATTTTCTTCTGAGTCAACAAAATTTCTGACTCCTGCTTGACCCCTTGGCAGCTTTAATAATTTTTCTCTAAATACTCATGTGGAGGCAAGATGTTTCCTTCTAACAATTTAGTATGTGCTTTGAAATTACATTTTCTAAGTAAATTGGAGCTAAACTGTAGTGTAAGCTTCTATTCTTTTCTGATTTGTTCACTTAATTTTGTCAAAGGAATTTTCTGTTTTAATTTGTGAACTCATTTTGTCTAAACCTCATTGGAAAATAACACTGGCATTCTTCTACGTTAAATTCCATATATTGATAAAATCATGTTAACATTTCTAAAGTTTGTCTTCACTCATGGGTTAGTTACACACAGTAATCAGAATATATCAAAGCCATTGAACCACCAACTTAAATCCAATTTTTATTTATCTTTTAAGTCCAATGTTATCATGTTTATGGATTAAGTCTAAAAACAGACATCTGTATACACACACAAAGCAGCTCACAAAACATTGAAGATTTTTGTCAATCTTTACAGAAGACTTCTTAGAGATATAATAATTTAAATTACATATCTTATATCAAAACTACCTAAAAATCTACCATGTTTATTATAGTTTTACACAATTATAGTTTACTTTATTTACAAACTTTTAAAATCTTCATTCCTTTGTGTGTGTGTGTGTGTGTGTGTGTGTGTGTGTGTGTGTTACAGGGGACAAGTGCTTAACCACTAAGCTACGTCTCCAAACTTTTTAAATTTTATTTTGAGGTCCAATGTTGCTAAATTGCCCAGGCTGGTCTCAAACTTTGCTATCCTCCTGTCTCAGTCTCCTAAGTAGCAGGTTACAGGAATGTGTACTTCCCCAGCTTGCTTTTCACTCTCTTGCACATATTTCTCTCATCTGAAGAATATTTTTCAGGGTTTCCTCTAGTGAGCATCTGCTGTTGCTAAACTATTATTTATTATTTATTTGGTAGTAGGGATTGAATCCAGGGGCTCTCCATCAGTGAGCCACATCCCCAGCCCTTTTTTGTATTTTTATTTAGAGACAGGGTCTCACTAAGTGCTGAGGACCTTGCTTAGTTGCTGAGACTGGCTTCCAACTTGCAATCCTCCTGTCTCAGCTGCCGCGATTGCAGGTATGAGCCACTGCACCCAGCTAGATAAACTCTTTCATCTAAAATTCACCTGATTTTTCTTTATCTGAAAAATAGTTTTGTTAGCAGTTATATTCTTTTAGATGTTAAAAATGTCAGTACAATTTCTTCAGGTTTCCCTTATCACTCTTGAGACAGAACTCTCTGTTCATCTTTCCCCCGATTGCTTCTCATAGCTTCTCTGTGTCCATCTAACTTCGTTGGTGATGGTTGTTTGCTCTTGTTTCTTTTCTTTTTTTCAATTGGCTCTGTCAGTTGGTTGTCATTTTTTCTTGTGTGTTTGAATTTTTTTTAACTATGTAATGCTGATTATCCATGAAACAATATGTGTAAGCAGTGTTTTGGGACGAGGATATAGAAGCATTTGCATTTGGTTCTTCCTGGTCTGGGGGAACACTAAAATCCTGAACCAGCTTGATTCAAATCTGGCAAACAAGGGCCCATCTACCAATCAGGAAGTTGCACTTGGGCTAAAACCAAGCAAACTGTGGTTCCAATTTTGCAGGCACAGATTTTTTTTTTTTTCTTTTTTAATCTCGTTTGGTTCAGTACCAAGGTAACTCTCACTTTGTCTCTTGTAGCAAGCAGGAGTGGGGAGGGGGGTTGTATTTCTCACTGAACTTGAGGATATTGACATTTGGAGCTCTCTGTTTAGTATGAAAAGCATATCATGTCAAATTTGTCACCATGGTTGGAAACAAGTCCTTGCTTCTGGCCCCATTATACAGAGAAGCCACTAAAACCAAGCCCCATTGTGTCAGGATTAGACAAAGTGACTTTGTCACTGAGTCCCTGTTTCCCCTTAGAGTTCTGCCTGGAAATTCCTTGCTGCTGCCACAGCTCTTGGATGACTTTCAGATCTTTTTATATTTTATTCACAGTTTTTGGTTGTTTACAGTATACAAGATAAGTCCAAGTTATGATAGCACTCCATTGTATAACTGGAAGTCTCTTTCTTAACTATCATTCAGATCTCTTTCTTCATTTGTTTTCACCACCAACTCTTGCTTGGACTTCTGCAGTATTCTTTCAAATCCTTTCCCTCATCAACTTTCACCTGGTCACAACACCCTGAGTGAACTTTTAAAGTGTAAATCAGGCTGCATCACTTTTGATCTTAAGATTCTTAGTGTCCATGAGGTCCCTGTCCCGAACAGTGACCGCTAACCACATGTGGCATTTGAACACTTGAATTTGATCATTATATTTGGGAAACTAAATTTGGGGGTTTAATTTGAATTTACTAAAATTTAAAAACTGAATCAGCATAAAATAATGTTCAGTTAGATGCCCTTTTATTATGACAAAGGCCATATTTCACCTGGTTATTGAAAATGTGGCAACCCAAACCAAGTTGATCTGAATGTGGAAGAATGATTACTAGAAGTTGGAGAGGGTGTGGGTGGAGAGGCTTGGCCTGATGGGTGGTGCTGGGTATGTGTATGTAAATATCACATCAGACTCCATTAATATGTATAATTAATTCATGCTAACTGAACATCAACTAGTTAATAAAAAAATATAAAATTAAGCATCTAAATTAAATTCACTGTAAGTGCAAAATAGAAATGTGAAAGTATGTGTTCAGAATTATTACCAAAAAATCTCATTAGTAATTTTTATACTGATTACATATTGAGATGATAATATTATGGATATTTGGGGTTAAGTAAAATATACTATTGATTTTAATCTTACTTAATTTTATGAAAGGTTACCATAAAACTTAAAATTTGGCATGCGAATCATATCACATTTCTATTGAATAGTACTTGTTTATCCCAGGGATAAAACCCAAATCCTTAACCTTTTCTCTAAGATCCTTTTCTGAAGCGATGATGGAAACAAGATAAAAGAATGAGACTTTAAAAGAAAAGACTGAATATTGTCAAAGTTTGGGTATCAAATATGTATGTATAATTTCAAATCTGGATAATAAAAAAAATCATGATGCCTTTGGTAAAGATCCCTCATTTGGTGGATGGAATCAAGTTCTGCTTGGTTGATTGGTTTTCAAAGTAGATGGGGATTACACAGGAAGGATGCTAGATTTACTTGATGATTTCTTACATTTTGCAATAATTTTCTCAGATTTCGGACAATGGTTAGTGGTCATTAGAGATTCAAGTGGTTTGGGATTTAGTGAAACAGTGAAGCAAAAGGAACAACTAAACCAAGACTCTGCTAGATGTTAGAGTCAATTTGTGAGAAAATTATGACTCAAACTGTATTGATAGCTTAAAAATAAAAAAATACACATATATCCATCTTCAAGAGATTGAGAAGAACAGTCAAAAATAAGCTTTGGAACTTTTGCTCAATAACCAAAGAGAATATTCCACATATGTTCTATGGAAGTCAATAAAATTAACAAGGGGAACTGGCATTGGGAACAAGATTGTCAGAAAAGCATACTGTTTCTTCTAATCCTTGTTGTAGTTCTTAAATTTTGTACCAGATGCATGCATGATCTAGTCTCAATAAATTAAATACTTTCTTTAAAATTAAAAAGGGAAAATATATTTTTAAAAATATTGGTTAAACCTAAAGATGATGGTGAGACATTCAGTGGAGTTACATGATTTTACAAGATGTAGCTTGGTGGTCAAGACCCTGGAAAGCAGAGTTTAGCCTCCTAGAGTGGATTGCCCATCCTCCAAGCCTCACCTTCTGATTTGGCAATAGAGCATTGCCTGCATCACATTTCTCAGTGGGATCTTGGTGTACTCTCGTACAGCATGACAGCACTGCAGTCATTCTGGGTCTGTGGATTTTGTGGCCTTGACCCCAAACAAGGATTTTTCTGAATTCTGTTTTTTAAAAGCTTCTTCCCAGTGGAACAACCATTATCTCTATTCCTAAAAAGCTTAAAAAGGATGTTTTCTTGGTTTTCCCAATCATCATCATCATCATCATCATCATCATGCTTATAAAAATTTTGTTGAGATGCCTGTAAATTGATCACAACCAGTTATAATATTTTTTTCTTGAATTTCACCTAGGCTTCAAAGAGAAAGATACTTAACCAATATGCTGTTTGTTTATTTATTTTCAATGTTGGGGATGAGACCTGGAGCTTAGTGGGTGCTAGGCAAGCACTCTATCACTGAGCAACATCCCTGACCTTCTGTGCATTGCTGAACAACAGAAACACTGGAAGATATTTAGTCAGGCACTGAATGGACCCAGAAATGCTATCTGAGCAGAAGTGTTAGTCCGCAATACCACTTTCTCACTCTGTTAGGAAATCACTTGGAAGGGGTTTTAGGAAGTACCCTTCTCAGCCAAAACATACACATTGAATCTGAAAACACTATGTTGGTAGAGGAAGAAATTATGTACTTGGCATTCTTTGGATTTTGTTTGGAATAGTCCCCAGATAAATCAACTGGGTGTTAACAGCAACAACAACAAATACCAGATTTAGAATCAACTCTAAACCTACTAATGAACCTTATAACTATACTGTGATGGGTCCTAGGTTGTTTTCTTTAAAAAAAAAAAAAAAGGAAAAAATAGTTAATGTTTAAACAATGTAGAATATATGTATGGTCCGTAGCCCAGTTGTGCTAAAACTAATGGATAGAATACAGCAAATTACCCGGAAATGGTATGTGATACACAAGGTTTATTGCAAACTGCTTACACTTACAGTGACATCAGAGTGGATAGATAGCACCTCTATCCCTCATGATGTTTTGCCAAAAAGTAGTGTCTCCGTTGGTCAAGGCACTTTTTTTAGGGGTCGTTGACTGGATGAGTGTTCATCTTTCCATAGCGGCCTGTTCTGCACCAATTCCTATAGGGACAGGGGTTTTATATGTTAGGTTACAGTGAGATCCTTGTTTGCTCTGTCCCATTTGTATGACCAGCATCCCAAGGAGCTTAATGTACATGCAAGAAAGCAGTTCCTGCAGATTTGCCCTAGTTTCCAGTGCATGAGGGAACGAGTCAGTGTTCTTCAAGATAGTGCTTATCTGGACATTCCAGTCTGGGCCTGCATTCATTTTACCTTGACTTGGCTAGGTTCTTGGGAATGAAAAGTGGCATTTCAGGGACATGATGTTTTGCTGATCTTCTTTATTCAAGGAGGAAACAACATAAAAATGAATATATAGAAGAAGAGTAAAATAAAACCCTCATGCCCCACTTCCAACTTAAAAAAGTGGACTGTTACCTAAAACTGTGAAACTTCATGAATGTTTCCTTTCAAATTCATTTCCCCAAAACATTTTTCTTGTTGTCAACGTGTGGACTAATATGTAAGTCATTTTCTTTCATTTCTGAAAATTTTTTTCTAAGAAAATATTCCATTACTGTACATGATTTTGTTTTGTATGTTTCTGAACCTTATATAAGAAGAATGAAGATGTATGTTTGCTTCCTGCATCCTGCCTGTTTCACCAAGTGTTAGCCTTGTTGGTCATATAGATGTAGTGCATTGTCACTGTTATGTAGCAACTTTTTGTACAACTAGACTATAATTTACTTATTTCTCTGGGTTATTTTGTTTGTTTGGGTTTATTTGTGTGTTTGTTTTGCTGTTAAAAGCAACGCCACTACAAGTATTCACGTCCGTAACTCCAGGTGTCTGTACATAAGAGTTTCTCTAAGGTAGATAGATGCCAAGGAGTTGAATTGCCCAATGAGAAGGTACGTACATTTTCAATTTTGCTAACTAGCACCAAATTACCCTCAAAGTGCTTGTAATAATTGAAATCCTACCTCATCAACATTTAATATTGTCAGTTCTATTCTTTTACTAATTCATTTCACTTATTTCTTCGGTTATTTATCTATTTGGTTATTGCCTATCTGATAGATATGACATAGTGTTTCTTCATGTGTTTATTTGGATTTTCCCTCATTTCTGGTAAGTTCACAACTCTGTTTCTGTCTCTGTCCCATATCTGTATGCGTGTGCGTGTGTGCATGTGTGTGTGTGCACCTGCACATTCACACAGGGAGGGACTTCACAGTCACGTCTATTTTTTGTAGGATGTGTGTCTTTCTTCACTTTTGTATTGAATTTCACTTTTATTGATTTTTTGTACATTCTGATGGCTATTTTTTTTAGTTATATATATTGTGACTTTATAAGAAAATTTTCTTACAGAGTAATATATCACATGATTTGACATATATCCACGAAGAAATTTCTTCTTTTTCATGCATTTCTTCTCTTAGACATTGGATTTTCTTGTCTATCATTATGGTATATAAAGATTATCATTTTATTTCTAATTTTTAAAAATTTCTTTCAAATAAGGGATAGTACTGAATGAAAGCATTGATCCTTATTTAGTTCTACTCTTTAAGAGTTATTTTTAATATTTTGCTGTTAAGTATAACATGTATGCTTTTTGTAGATTTCCAATATCAGTTTAAGGATGTTCCCTTCAATTCCAAATTAGCTGAATTATTTGATTGCTTTAATCATGTGTGAATTAAAAAAAAAACTATTACAATTACTTTACCTCAAAAATATGTTACATCTATTAAAATAATCATGTGACTCCTTTCATATGTTAATTTAGGCAAAATATTAAATTACTGCCAATCATTAGTGCTTCAGCAGAAAAGTCATATATAGTACTTAGCAATTTGCATGGGGACAGAGCACCAAACAGGGAAAATCAAGAAGTGGGACTAAGATAAAAACCCAGCACATGGGTATTGTTATGTATGAGAACAAGAATGTGATATCATCAAGGAACATTTGAACCCTTTGATACCAAACTAAGAGACTAAAGTATCACTTACCTGAACCCATGGGGCTTCATAGGAAATAGAGATGCAAAAGAGATGGAGGACCAGAGACTATGTATGATGGTAGAAAAGGGAAACTGATGATAGGGAGATCTTATTGGGCCTTGTTAATAGATACTTCTTTTGCTCTCAAGAAACAAAATAACTTAGAAATTTGGATAAGATAAACATGTACAAGGTCACAGAATTCAGAGGGGCCCTATTATGGGAAGAAGGGAGAGAAGACTCTTCAAAGCTGATGAAAGAAATTTAGTAAAAACAAGATGACATGCTTCCTTACATACCAGTTAACAAACCAGTGGAATCAGTTATCCCCAAGCATTGGCATAGATTCAGCAATGGATGCACATATTAACAAATGCAGTTTAGATCTAAATGAATTTGTATCTGACCTGTTGTGGCAATCCTGAGCAATGGATACTCCATTCTTGTGTCCTTTGTTGACTACACAGACCCTCACTTGAGCATGGATGGATTTGGCTTCCCTCTCTTGTGAAGCCTTGAGGGGGGTGACTCTGCTTGTCTTCCCTTCCCACATTTTCTCACATATCATGCCTGTTTAAAATATTAATTTTGAAGATGGCCTTGTTGTGGTTAAGTAAGGGAAGTTCCATAAGTAGAAAAGGCCAGCATATGGAATCATTTAAAAGTTCTGTAAGGGCCAATGAGGGGGACCAGAGAAGAGAACATTCCATCTCCCTCTTGCTGCTACTTCCATTCTGGTCTCTGTGCAGATCAGATAGAGGATGTAGCCTCAGGAGAGCAGCAGGGCCCATGCACATGTAACCAATTGTTTTCTTTTGCCTGTAGTAAAGTTCATATTCTGATTGCTTTTCCAGATTATGTAGATCCAGACATATTTTATGCAGTCATCCGGATCTTTCTCTCTGGGTAAGCAAAGTTCAGTTGTTTCTCTGCATGAGGTCTCTGTAGCATTTTCCAAATTTATGAAAGGAGAAACAAACAGAACCTTCCTAAAGTAAGAAACATACCAAGTGACCCTTGCTAGCAAAGTAATCACCTGGATCCACTCTTGGATCAAGGAAGTGAGGCACCATCTGCAAATGATATAAAAGGCTGGCTATTTAAGTTAGAGTCTTTGTCTTCCTGTTACATCCATTTGTATTCACTTTTCTTAGAATCCCACTTTGATTAGAAGGTTCTAGTAAGTCACCCACATAACCCTACTTATACCCATTCTCTTCCCTTGTTGAAGCAAGTGGAGGTAGATAACAGCATAGAAATGTTCCAAAGTTCCAGGAAGAGCTACTTGGTATGGTTTGAATGTCTTCATCCCTTTGAAATTTCTATGTTGCAACCTAATCAACAAGATGATGGTGTTAGAAGGTAGAGTCTCTAGAAGGTGATTAGGATATCAGGGCTGTGAAAAGCACTAAGACACTTATAAAAAGTCTGGAGAGGGCTGGATATAGCCCAGTACTTTCTTAGTGTCCTTGAGACTCTGGGTTCAATCCCCAGCACTGCAAAAAAATTAAAAAATAAGTAAATAAATAAGCTAGTCCTTTTTGTCCTTCTGCCTTTTCCACTCTGTGAGAACACAGCATTCAAGGAGTCATCTGGAAGCAGAGACTAGGTCTTCACCAGCCTGATCCTGTGAGTGCCTTGATCTATGACTTCATAGGCTCTAGAACTATGAGAAATAAACAGATTTCTATTTATTTACAATTTATCCAGTGATAGATATTTTGTTATAGGAACAGAAATAGTCTAAGACGTTACTTCTTTTAATCAGATTGCCTTCCTATTCACATGGACAAAAATTGTGTGTGTGTATGTTTAATGTTTAAATGATGGAAAGCATGGTTTCCAGAGTAACTTGAGAGTAATGGGTATGCAACTTAAGGGCGGGGGAAGAAACAAATAGGTAGATTGTTATGGTTTGGCAATATTAAATGTCACCCACAGATTGTGTGTTGAAGGCTTGATAGCCATCCTGTGGTGCTATTGGGAGGTAGTAGAATCTTTTCACAGTGGGGCTTTGTGGAAGGAAGTAGGGATCATGCCTTTGAAGGAGATACTGGGACCCAGGAAGCTCCTGCTTGCTGTGAGTTGAGCAACTTTGCTCCACCACACATTCCCTGCCTCTCCATAGGCCTTAAGTGATAAGGTCAAGTGACCATGGGCTGGAACTTCTCAAATTATGAGCTACAAATGAAATTTTCTTTCTTATATGTTGATCATTTCGGGTATTTTGTCCCTGATAGAAAACGAGCTAACACAGGAAGGAAGCGTGTGCAAAATGAGTTAAGAATGTCTCAGAAAGTAGGCTTTCTTTGTATCCCTTTGATAAGATTACATATGAGAAACAAGATCCTTTTTTAAACAAAAGTTTATGCAACCATAGAGAAAGCTTACACTACATACAGAAATAGACTGGGATTTAGGAAACACTTATTCCAGGAAAATCTCTTTGTGCTTCACTTTGCTTTCTAAATCTGTATTCATTTTCTATTTGTCACATAACAAATTACCACAGATTTAGCAGCTTTAAACAATGTACTTTTATCATCTTACAGTTCTGTAGATCTGAAGTTCAGACAAGCTCATTTGGGTTTTCTGCTTAAGATCTCAAGAAGCTGAAATCAGAGTATCTTCTGGACTGGTCTTTTAACTGAGGATCTGAGTGAAGATTTGTTTCCAAACTCACTGAGGTTGCCGCAAGAATGCAGGTGCTTTTGTGTCCAAGAACTGAGAACTGTTTCCTTGCAGACTGTGGGACAGGAGTTGCTCTCAGTTTCTAGGGCCTTCTGGATCCCTGAAGTGGCTCTCTCCACCTTGGCAAAACCACCTCTAATCCTTCTCTTCTGCAAATTTCTCTGACTCCTTTTTCTGCCAGTAGATAAAGAAAACTGTGCGTTTAAAAGTGTGTGATTAGATTCAGCTCACCTAGATAATGCAGGTTAACTCACTGCATTGAAACCAATTGATCAGAAACCTTAATTACATCTGCAAAGTCTCTTCTGCCTTGCCATTTAATACACAACATTGACAAGCTATCTCTTAATATTAACAGTCCTAGGAACTAGAGTGGAAATTGGGGGAACTCTTTTTAGAATTTTATGCATCACAGCATCTTTCAAGTGAATATAGAAGTTCTACTTCTTTATGTCAGAGATATTAGATAAAAAAGAACTACGTCCTCATGATTAGATGGGCACCAGAGAGTGACTATGTTTTCATTAAAGTAAGTTCTGGGTTAGTGGCACATTTGATCTGTGATCTACATAAATGCTTTCCCTTCAGTTTCTAATCCTCAAAATATTTCCCATCTAACTAAGTGGCCAATACTAAATTGTAAAAGTATAGAATATTATAGATGGTCAAAATATCTGGACTGTTGAGAATTCCCAATAGGGTTGTCTTGGAAAATGTAAGTTTATTCTTTTGTTCTTGATTTGTCCTATGTTTGCTTTACTATTTTTGTTTATTTCTTTTAAAACATTTTTATTTAGGAGAGTTGAGGGATTTCATCTGTAAATGAGCAGATTCCCTTTAGTTCCCACTCACATTAAATTTCTCAGGGAAGTTAGATGCCCTGTGAAAAAGATGTCATAACAAATTTTGTTGTATAAACTTCCCGTTTTCTTGGAGTTATTAGAAATATGCTACAAAAAAAAAAAAAAGGCTAAAAATAACTTTGACTACAGAGGTTAAGAAGGAAAATAGTTCCTTTCCTTCACCAAAAGTAGTTTGGGCCCAAGAGTGCTTGTGAGTGATTCTCAGGCTGCTCAGAGAAATCCAATTTCTCTTCCTCAAACGAAACTTACCCTACCTACAAAACATCAATTTTATCATTTCTCTTTTTGGACCTCCATGCTGGGATTTCTTCTGTCCTTTAATATGATGACTTCAGCATATTGTATCCACCTTGGGGCACTAAAGGGAGATTGATTAATGTGTCTTGTTAATTTGAAATATCTGGTAATTCTTTTAAGCTGACTGGATCTTTTCAAGAAATACATTTGGGTTTGCATATTCTGGATATTTGATACAGATACATAGAATGCTATTTTTTCATTCAATCATTCATTGACTATTTAGCAGTGAGTGCTTACCACATACCAGACACAGTTGTACATGCTGAGAATAGAGCAGTGAAGCAAAATACCACCTTGGTTCTGGTTTTAAGGAGGGAGAACAAGATAATGAATAAATATAAGGAAAACAAGTGAACCTAATAAAAACAAGGATCCCAAAATATATGTTGCAACAATAGGCAAGGTGGGGAAATGATAGCTAGAATATAAGATATTTAGAAAGGAGTGTTAGGTGTGATGGCTGAAATGTCTTATTTGTTAGTTGTGATCCAGAAATGCCACATTACAGGTGGCTTTTGAGCATCTGAGCAGACACTTGCAGGAAGTAAGAGAATCCACCCAGATTCCTGTTCTAAGCAAAAGGAACAACAATCACCATGACACTGTGGTGGGGCCTTTTATGCCATAAGGGAAGAACTGCAGAGCTGGAATGTATGGGGGAGAAGGAAAAAGATTCAAGTGGCAGGAGAGTTCAGGTCACATGAGGGCATGTTGGCCCTTCCTCTCTGAGTGAGGTAGGCAGTTTTGAGAGTAATGGTATGATCTATCTTTGACTTCCGATCATCACTCTATCTGCTGAGTGGAAAGTAGACTATTTAAACACAAGGATGGAAACAAGGAAAGTATTTGAGAAACCATTACTATTATTCAGTGTTGTAGCTTAGACTAGGGTGCCAGTAGTGAAGGTGTTGAGAAATGGCCAGAATCTGAATGTTGTATTGAAGCTGACGTTGACAGAATTTGCTATTTGGTTTACATAAGGAATTGAAGAGAAGTACACCAGTCTACAGTGATTGTAAGGTTTCTTGGCCTAACCCACTGAAGGAATTCATTCTTTTATCTCCTCTGCTGGGAAGACTGAAGGAGGACCAGGCTTGGGAAGGGAAAGGGGTCTTAGGAGATCACTTCAAGGGCATGTCCATTCTGTGGAGATCTCAAGTGGGGGAACATAGGATTCTGAAGTATGGGGTGGAGTCCAGCTATAAGTTTAAATTTTTAAATAGTTACAGTTGGTTTTGTTATGAAACTAATTAAGATCACTTGTGAAATAAGAGTATTGAGAAGTCCAAGGGATGACCTGTCCAACATTTAGAAGTTGTCTCAGATGGTGAGGAAATAGTAAAAGAGATTGAAATGATTATAGGTCATCATCCAAATTACATGAAAATCTGATCAAGTGTGCATGTGTGTTACTGGTTCTGATTATCATCCAGAAGCAGTTATATGTTCAACATTCTTCTCTACTGAATACCTATTGTTCAGCCATTTTATTAGATCAAGATCCTGACATTTGACATCAGAAAACCTCCCATTTAGTTCTTCTGTTATTGAAAGTAAATACAAATGGGGGGAACTGAGATTTAGAAGGATTTGAACAGTTACCAAATAATGAAAAAAGAACTAGGGATTCCACCTCCTTCTTAATAATATGATAAAATGACTAATATTTATCTAATGAACTAGGCAAGTATTATTTTAATTAGTTCTCACAATGATCCAATAAGGTAGATAACTAATATTACTCACATGAGGAAACAGAGACTGAGAAAGGTTAACTAAGCCAAAACTCACAGTTACTAAATAGAAAAGTTCAGATTAAAATCTTTGTCTAAGGAGAAGAGAGAGCCTACAGAGTGGGAGAAAATCTTTGCCAATCATACTTCAGATAAAGCACTAATTTCCAGAATATATAAAGAACTCAAAAAAACTTTACACCAAGAATACAAATAATCCAATCAACAAATGGGCTAAGGAAATGAACAGACACTTCACAGAAGAAGATGTACAAGCAATCAACAGATATATGAAAAAATGTTCAACATCTCTAGTAATAAGAGAAATGCAAATCAAAACTACCCTACGATTCCATCTCACCCCAATTAGAAGGCAATTATCAAGAACACAAGCAACAACAGGTGTTGGTGAGGATGTGGGGGAAAAGGTACACTCATACATTGCTGGTGGGGTTGCAAATTAGTGCAGCCACTCTGGAAAGCAGTGTGGAGATTCCTCAGAAAGCTTGGAATGGAACCACCATTTGACCCAGCTATCCCACTCCTTGGCCTACACCCAAAGGACTTAAAATCAGCATACTACAGAGATGCAGCCACATCAATGTTCATAGTTGCTCAATTCACAATAGCCAGATTGTGAAACCAACCTAGATGTCCTTTGATTGATGAATGGATAAAGAAACTGTGGTATATATATATATATATATATATATATATATATATATACACACAATGGAATATTACTCAGCCATAAAGAATGTAAAATTATGGCATTTGCAAGCAAATGGATGAAATTGGAGAATATCATGCTAAGTGAGATAAGCCAATCTCAAAAAACCAAAGGACGAATGATCTCACTGATAAGCGGATGATGACACATAATGGGGAGTGGGAGGGGTTAGTGTTAGGGTTAGGGTTAGGGAGATGGGCAAGAATGGAGGAAGGAAGGACTGTATAGAGGGAAAAGAGGGGTGGGAGGGGTGGGGGGGAAGGGAAAAATAACAGAATGAATCAAACAACATTACCCTATGTAAATTTATGATCACACAAATGGTATGCCTTTACTCCATGCACAAACAGAGAAACAACAGGTATCCCATTTGTTTACAATAAAAATAAAAAAATAATAAAAAAATCTTTGTCTGCCCAGATTAAAACCCTTGCTCCTAATAGCTACAGCCTGTCATCATCCTACAGTAGGACTCTTTCCTTCACTCTTCCCATGTGTCCTGCTCTGCTTTCTGTATCTCATCTCCTTGCAGAGTGATAGCATCCTAACTGCAAGGGCCACTATCCTGTTCATCCAGTGATAGCCACAGGACAGCCAAGTCCAATGAAAACAACCCAGCCTCTTATAGCCTTTCTAACCTCAGGGCAGTATTTGAGGAAGCTTGCACACAGCAAGCAGAACAGTCTGTGGTTTTTGTATTGCTTTGCATCCCTTCTCTGTTGACTTAGAAGTACAGAAAGAATCAGGGACATGGATGTGAGTCTGTTACTTAACCTGTTATAACAGGGAAGGTGACTTGATTGCAGCCACAGGAGGTAAAGATTCTTTTCCTTCTTAGAAGAACCATCTACAAAATGGTGTTCTGAGGAACTATAAAACAGATAACTACACATTTAGCATTCAAGTTCTGGTTCCCTTATTTCTAACAATGTGACCCTGGGAACTTTCTTGAGTCTTCTTTTTTTTTTTTTTCTTTTAATTATTTTTATTTGCTCAATTAGTTGTACATGACAGTAGAATGCATTTATACATTTTGATAAATGGAGTGTAATTTCTCGTTTTTCTAATTGTACATATCGTAGGGTCACATGGGTCATGCAGACTTTGTTTCTGAGGTTAAAAAAACATCTTCCCTGATCTACCTGCAAGAGGCAAAGTGAGAACATGCATATGAAGGTGCTTGATAAACCATAGAGCACTGTAGGTGCAGATGTACTAGATGAGCTCCTGTCGCTATAGTCTCGTCTCACAGTGGAGTCACCAGGTGCACTGGTCACTGGTCAAGACTATAAACAGTCAGACACAGAAAAGTGAGTGAAGGAGATGGCAGTATAAAGAGGGACTTAGAGAAGACAATGAAGAAAGGCAACCCAAGAAGCAGGGGAGGGGAGGAGAGCCCACTTAACCTGAGGGTGACTGCAAGCCCAAGCTCCAGTCCTTCTCCATGCCATACCGTTAGCCTCTGGGAAGCCCCAGTGTTGTGTTATGTTCTCTTTGTTGTTGCCCATATTGCCAGGGCCTGCTGTCAACAGAGCAGTTGGTAAAAGCATTCTCACAAAAGCAGGTTATATCTGGGACTGATGGTTTAATGAGACAACTGTTACAGTTGTTATTGTTTCAGGGGAGAGAAAACCTAATGTTTATGCCTTTGAGTGTGTGTGTGTCTGTATCTGTGTGCTGTAAGCATATGTGTGTGTATTTGTGTACATTTGTGAAGATGTTCTTTTATAATTACAAGTATCAGGTCATTGAGGTTCAGACTAAGAGAAGAAGTGAGAATTTCCAGAGCCCCTAAATTGTTCTGGTGATCAGTACTGGAGTCAACATGATGATTGAACTTT
Organism: Sciurus carolinensis; assembly: GCF_902686445.1. NCBI lineage: Eukaryota > Metazoa > Chordata > Mammalia > Rodentia > Sciuridae > Sciurus > Sciurus carolinensis. The sequence continues at coordinate 53,019,319 of NC_062216.1, read as the reverse complement.
TTGAATAAGTGTCATGCAACCAGTACCAAAGATTTCTCTCTCAGCAACCTTTGCTTCTTTGTAATTCCACGGTGAGTTATGAAACAGGTCAAGATGATGTGTTAGCACTTACCCTGCAAAGACTCCCAATCCCTTGCTCTTAAACCACCACTTCTATGTTCACCTTCTCAAAAACTCTCCATATCAGAAAATACATACTTCACTCCTATTACCCACTTCTCCCTGGCTTTTGCTTCTACTTAGATGGAAAGATAACCCAGCAATGCCCAGGGGGCTAATATATGAAGGAATCTCCAAAGAGCCTCTGAAATACTCTGGAGGGAGTGCAGCTCAGAGCTCAGTACTTCATGCTTTTGATGAGTTCCTGGGCATTCGTCACAGCAAGGAAAGTGGTAAGTCAGGCATTTTCTTTTGTTTGTTTCTTTCTTTTTTCCCCCAAGGGGAGGGTGAACAGAGAGGTGTTTTTCCCAACTGATAAAACCAAGTTTAAATTAAAATGTCATGCAGTCTGTACTTCCTTAAATCAATCAGGAAACTGTGTGCCTGCCACATGTTACTGTGTCAAGTCAATTGACTCCAGATCTTAGCAGGATCTTGGCTTTTATTTCCAAATCTTAAAACATTGCCATAATTCCAGCTGTTCTCTGTAATTTTTATTTGGATCCTTCAACTGTAGCTTCCCTTTTCTAAAACGGGGAAATGTGGGATTTGCAGGTATGACATGTGGTTGAGTCTGGAGCCAGTTGGAAATGGGTCTGGGTTCTCCACTACAGTCCTTCCCCATGGAATGGCACAACTTCCAGCCAAATCCATTTGGACCAGAAGAGGGGGGGTCTGCTATTTTGGAAGCTTGAAATTGCTCATTTCCTTTCCTTCCAGTATCGAGCTATGTGCTTAACAGCTGCAAAAAGGCACTTTGTACTATAAAGTTTTCAAGCTGGATTAGAAAAACATGAACAAAACTCAGGGTCATAGAGTCATCTCTATGACAAAAGTCAATTCTGTGGAACTATGAATAAATTTTTATGGATTTTTGCATTGATATATTACACATAATATTAAGCACACAATGAACTTGCTATAAAATCTATTGATTTGATTTTTAAACAACTTGGCTTCGAGAGGCTATTACTAACACAGTTGTTCATTCTTTGTGTTTCTGCCCTTATAAACATTATAACTTTTATCTTTCCTAGGACTCCATCCAAAAGGAAAAAAAAAAAAAAAACACTTAGGAAATAAAATTTGTGATAGTAATTAGCAAGTTAGTTTAAGGTTTGTGTCCTACATTTATGGTTATCCCTCATAGAAGTTAGCAACTACATACTTGGATTATATTTGGTATATGATAAATATTTATATGTTGATTGATAGATCTAGTTCCACTTCAGTTATCTGCAATGCACTTGCTTCTTTTCTTCTATCTCCTGTCAATAGTCAGACATTCTCATTTGAATATATGACATCTACAAGCAAAAGAGTGAGCAAGTAGATTGGGTTAGGATACCATCAATGGTTTTTGGTGCCTTCTTATCTGGAAAAAGCAGTCAAGCTTTCCTAAATTTCCACATGGTACTCAGATCGTTCTGGGTTTCTTTCAGCTGATTTTCTGTACAGAATGAGGGACTACATGCCTCCTTCCCATAAGGCCTTTATAGAAGAAATCCACTCAGCTCCTTCACTGAGGGACTTCATCCTGTCCTCTGGCCATGGTCACTGTCTGACAGCCTATAACCAGTGTCTGGAGGCCCTGGCAGAGCTGCGCAGTTATCATATCACCATGGTGACCAGATACCTCATCACAGCTGCAGCCAGAGCAAGGAGCAGGAGGCTAAACCATCTCCCAGGGCCACCTCAGGCTTTAGAAGACAGGGGCACAGGTGGAACTGCAGCCCTGAGCTTCCTGAAGAATGTCAGGGATAAGACCCTAGAGGCAACCCTCCACCCACGTGGTTAAGAGTCCACCTTCTCCCCAGTACAGAGCCTCCACTGGGGGTGGGTAGGTGGACCTGGACAATGAAGGTCAGGGCTTTGCCTGAAATTATGGAGCCCTATTTACATTTCTACTCTACAGAATGCCGCATTCACCTTTGCTGAGAGCTGTTCTCCTCAGAGAATTTATATGGCCAGTAAGATTCCTGCCTAACTGATCACTGTCTAATAGCAAACAGCTGTGGACACTTGCCCTTAGATCTCCACAGAGGAGAAAATGCACCCAATTCTGTTTGCCAAGTAATAGAAAAACAATATAAATTTCAAAAACCAAATAAAATTGCTCATGGATACATCTCCTTGTTGATTTCTTTAAAGAAAAATTTCACTTAATTTATTAACTAGCTGCTAAGCTCTGAATCAAGGAATAGAACAGGGATTTCTGTGACCCCAGAGAAGCACCCTTCTCCCTGCATGTAATGAATTTGGTAGCAGGAGTTTAGGAATGCTCAAGTGGAGATATATAGGAAGAGGATGTTGATAATAAAGACTTGGTGGCCCCCAATGAGAAAAATAATAGTTAATGACATGGTACCCATGAAACTTTTTCCACATGGTACATAGATTTGAAAATTCTATTTTAATTTCCTTTTTTCTTTTTAGAAGCCTTCTTTTTCTTCTTACACTAGAAGTCTGTACTTATAAATTGAAATAATTGTCCTTTGAAAACAAATGAGCCAAATAGAAATAAATAGTAAATCAATATATTCAGTGGGCAAATAAGTGTAACTTTTTACTATCTTAGTTTCTATCTCAAAGTTCCCTTCTGCCTGAGAGCAGGTAGTCAGAAAACTTTAATCTTGCCAATTTAAAGTAAATTACATTAAGTTTGTTCCTGCCCCCAATTTGTACCCACAAACACACCTGGGATGGTATCTAAATTCCAGGGGCCTCTGCTGTTTTGGGGTCAGAGGGTAATTCCTAATCATTGAGCAGCCTCTGTCTAAGTTAGTGCCTTCCAAGAAGTTGCCTCCCCATGTGGACACTGGTAAAGTGGAATTGGCAGCATGTCTCACCTTGTCTAGAAGGACTTTGGGGATGATTTCTGAAAGTCCTATCATGCCACTGGAGAAGAATTCAACTCCTTCCCACATTTCCTAGGAATATTTAGAGATATAAGGCTACTTAGGATATCTGCCAACCACTCACAGCTACTGTCTCCAATCTCCAGTGCCTGGGGAAAGAGAATACTGGGACTCTTGTCAACTCCTGGGCTTTTGATAAGAAGACATGAACCATGTCCTTCCACCTGGACATTGTGGCATTCTTACTGTCTAGTACCCCAGGGTTTGGTGTAAGTGATGAAGAAAAGGATAATGTGACTCTTAAACAAACAAGAGGGTGAAACAGATTCAGGACTTTTCTTGGTCTTATTCAGGTGTGTAATGGCCTGACAGATTTGGCTCCATGGAAAAGTTGTAGGCCAGGCTATATGGCCAGTGACTAAACAGACTCCAGTTTGCTCTGAGACTCCATGTTACATAGGAAATGCTTCTCCCATGGGAACACCACACCTCTGTACCCGTCATCAGTTACTTAGCATGACTTGTTTGACAATACAAAATGATGAAAATGACAATTTTTATATAATGAAAAGTTGTTCTCTTTTTGCTTCCTATTTTTCTAAGCACTGTACCATGTCAACATTGATGTCAACAGCGATTGTCTAGATGTCAGTAACCATTCTTTAATTTGCACCTAAGTAAGGTTATTTTGACCCACTTCCCCCTCTGCTAATGATTTCAGATCTCACAATGTTAGTTTGTAATTTTGAATCATAGCAACAAACACTAAGGATTGGTGTACTGATTTATGGTATAAAAAACCCCTGCAACCCTATGGTCAGGGCTGTTCTCCCAATAGTGTTTTTTGGAGCATTGTGTGAGATGGTCAGCCAGCTGGCTCAATAAAGACTCTCAAATTTGGACTTCTCAGTGGTGATCAGTCTGTTCTTGAGTTGCGCCCCATACCAAGGTACATTTGGTGAGTACTGATAAAGATCTCTGACAGAGACTTAAGAAGCAATACCACAGTCTCCTCAGGTTTTAATATGGGTTTCTTCTAAACAGGGCCCTGTCTTATCCTTCAGAGTGACAGGGTTAACAAAGAACCATTTTAACTGGTCCACTTAAATGCAAAGAGAACCCAGAGCTTGATACAGAATTTTCAATGAACGTTGATTATGTGGAAAAGTGTATAAAGTCAATGCAGAGGAAAGAGGAGTGTTCAAACATTCAGAATAGGTTTTATTTGTTTGTGTGTAAGCCTAATGAAGAAAAATGGAACAAATGCATACAAGTGTTTGCAGTGTTTTTGTGAAAAGTAAAGCTAATATGTATTTGTGAGATAGCCACCCTGAGTAAATGATAATAATACTTTGATGATGCTATATGCTCTCTGAGTCCCTCATTGGTCCAAACAGAAAATGAGTCTAGGAAACAAACTGAATGGAGTAGGAGGCCCATGCTCTCCTTCCTGCAAGTTCCAAGGAGAATGCAGAGCAGGCCTAGAAGACATACGATCATGAAGTGCTGCAGAAACCATTTTCTCAGATGGAAGGTTACTTTTCCAGTTGCTCTGTGGCTCAGAATTCAAGCAGCAGGAATACTGCTTTCAGTGAGATGGGTCAAAGAAGGAATTCACTATTGGAATTCAGTATTGGACAATCAAGTTCTCTTAGACCCTCAGAAATCCAGATTCCTTGAACAAAGAGCAAGAAATGGTACAATGGAGCCTAGCCAATTACAGCAGCAGTAGCAGCTCTAGCTTACCAGAAGGGAGGGATAAGATGAAGAAACTCAATAGGCAAATTTGGCATGGAAAAACCTGTAGATCAGAAAAGCTGCCTGTACTTAACTGATCTTGAAGCTACACCACAAACTGGTATTTTAAAAAATGCTCTGTGTTTTTCAACTGGTAAGTGGAGAGCTTAGATAAGAGCCATCTCGAGAAGGCTAGGCTGCCCCAGAAGGAGCTCAGGAGATTATAGCAATATTGCACACTGTCCTAGCTAGTCCTACCCTGTGGCCTAGGATGTACCTAGCAGAACATCAGTGAAACAGGCACAGAGAAGATTGTACCCAGGGAGATTTAAGTCAAAAAAATGAAGAGGAGTCCAACTACCTTCCCTTTGAGTCTGGAAGTTTACATACCCAGCCGAAGAGGGTTCAGGAAAACTGAACAGGCAAGTGTAATTATACTCGGGGACTAAGCCTGGGAATATTTGTGGGTAGTGAAGTTTGGGTTACCTGTGGAGGATCTACCTGAGTGTAGAATTCTAAGGAAACTCCTGAGATCCAGGCTCCCAGCTGTAGGGGTGTGCTGATCTCTCTCCAGAGCAGATATCATCCAGCAACATTTGTGAGGTCTGATTAAAGCTAAACCACAGCCACAGCCCACCTCCTGTCCCAGAACTGTCTTCAGCAGCTCCATCCTGGGAGTACATTGATGTGGTCTGTGCAGACAAAAGCAATGGACAGTACTTCCCATCCTGTCCTACCTTAAACTGGTGAGGAGGGAAGCTAAAAGCTGTGCCAACCAGTTTCAGTTTTAGGCTATTACAGCTGGCAGCTTAGTGAGTAACTCAAAAGCAGGAAGGGCTTAAAAAATCCCAACTCTTGCTCTAAGAGGTATATAGCCCAAGAAGAAAAAGAGGACAGTCAAGCATAGACTACAAACATCCATCTTTGTTAATGGTTTACGTCCACAGTGGAGGAAATTATTTTATTTTTCATTAAGAATTCATTAAGAATCTTTTTTCCTTTTTTATTTGGTGTTCTTGCTGTGCTTATTGATTCATGGATATGTACATATTTGTTTCTTTTTTCTCATTTTTCACTATTGTTATTTTTCTTTGTCTTGCCTTTGGAGAGTTAGGGATTTTTGTTGTTTATTTTGGTTTTTGTTTATTTCTTTTTCTCTCCTGTATTCTCTCTTTTCAGATGCTTTTATTCTCTCTTTCTCTTCACTTATGTTCTTTTATTTTTTCTCCCTCCTCCTCTATAGCCATCCCTTGCTACATATCTTCTGCTTTCTCTGTTTATAGTTTGAGTATTCTAAACCTTTGTTTACCTTCCTATAAAGGTTTTTTCTTTTGAAAACTGATTTTTACCATTTTCAGAACTATTTGGCTTATATATCTCCTTCCCCCACCATGTAGGTTGTTGCGTATATAAGTACTATGGATGGCATCATTGATACCTGCTGTTAAATTTAATGCCAGATCTCATTTATGGCTATTAGTTATTTTTGCTATTGTCAGTTGCTGAACCTACTATTCCTGTTTTTTTTTTTTGAAGTGAACATAATAGATGTCATACTAGGCACTCAATGTTTATTTTAATGTTATATATTGTTTGCTTGTGTGGTTGCTATTATTTGTTATCCCCTTTGTGAAGTGCTGGAAATCTGCTGGAAAACCACAAGTTCAGAGGGTAGACATACTGTTGCTCAGCTAAACCCAACAAAGAGACAGTGCAGTGAGCACCCTCCTTTACACACAAATAGCTATGCTCAAACATCAGTGATACTTTAATACAAAGAATAGGAGAGATAAAATCGTCAAACTAATGATCAGGCCCTAAAGAGGAATGGCTGGGGTGGAGGGGGCATGTCAGTATCCTGACAGGGATGAAATACCAGAGAAAGCATTCAGAAGAAAACTCAGGGACATTCACTCCCAGAATGAAATCACAATTAACATGAAGTCTGGATATCACACCCATGAAGGGTCTCAATCTAGATCACTCTCTTACCCCTTTAAAATGTACAGAGTTGCTAAGTAAAAAAGAGGAATCACAGATGGTATACTCCATATGCCCTGCTATATACAACATAATTTTCAGATCTATAAGAAGGACCCAACTCTTTTCAAACCTACAGAGAAAGTGGAATCCTTAAGCCCTGACACAATATACACTGGTATCAAATCATGCTAATCATCAGCAAAGAACTGGCAGGGAAAATAAGATAAAACCAATTTTAAAATGTATTAAAAAGTTTACAACTTGATATTTCAGAATTCTCTGGCAAGAGAAGTCTGTTCCCTAAAAAGACCCACACATAAAAGTGGAAGAGAAATCTATCCAACAGATGCACAAACATAACACAGGAGTACAAGAAATATGAAAAAAATAAGGTAACATGATCCTTCCTAAAGTTCACAATTCATCAACAACTAACTCCAAAGATACTGAAGGGGTGAAATACCAGATAAAGCATTCACAAGAAAACTTAGAAGAGTGATCAATGAATTTCAAGAGACATAGAAAACAACTGAATGAATTAAGGAAGTCAGGAGAGGATATCAGGAGAATTCATAAAGAGAGATACTGAAAAACAACCAAATGGAAATCTTGGAAATGAAAGATGTAATAAATTAAATAAAATGTTCAGTTGTAGTTCTCTCTAAAAGAGTAGATCATGGTAAACATAGGATCAGAAAGATGGAAGACAAATTGACTGATCTTAAATGTTCAAGCAATATTAAAGAAAAGAAAATAAGCAACCATGACTAGATTATACAAGAATTTTGAGACAACATTAGGAGACAAAATGTGAGAATCATTGGAATTGAAGGTTGTGAGATGTAAGCTAGTGGAATGGATAACCTCTTTAGGGGAATAATAAGAACAACAACAAAAAATTCCAAACCTCAAAAATAAGATGGGCATCCAGATACAGGAGGCATTCAGAACCCCAAATAGACAAGATTAAAAAAGAACCTCTCCATAACACATTGTAATTAAAACACCTAACATTCAGAACAAGGATAGAATTTTAAAGCCTTCAAAGAAAAATGTTAGGTCACATTTAGAGGCAATCCAACAAAAATTATTTTTGATTTGTTTGCAAAAATTCTAAAATCCAAAAGGTCTTTTAATGAAATGTTTCAAGGCACAGAAATAAAAAATAATCAAGATTGCTATATTCAGCAAAGATATCCTTCAGACCCAAATAAGTAATAAAGATCTTCCAAGATAAGCAGAAACTAAAAGAACTCATGACTACTAAGCTGGAACTACAGAAAATACTTAAAGAAATAATACTACATACAGAAGAAATAAAAAAAAAAAACACAGGGATTGCAAATGGGCAATATCATTTAAAGAGGAGTTAAGCAAATGAGAAAAATGACCAAATTAACTAGAAATAAATCAAAATAGCAGGAATTAGTAAACATCTCTCCATAATAACATGATATAAATGGACTCAACTCTCCAATTAAAAGACACAGGCTTGTAAATGCATTACAAAAAAGACCTACCTATATGTTGTTTTCAAGACACTCACCTTACAGGAAAAGACAACCACGGATTAAAAGTGAGAGGACAGAAACTGATATTTCACATAAACAAAGTAAAAAATAAATACATAAAAGCAAGCAGGAGTAGCTACTCTCATATTCAAAAAAGAATACTTTGAGCAAAAATTAATCATAAGAGACAAAGAAGGTGACTCCATGTTGGAAAAAGGAACAGTTCAACAGAAAATGTATTGATAAGAAATATTATGTTCCAAATATTGTTGCACCTAACTACAAAAACCAGAAAATACTTAAAGACTCTGATAGGTTCCAATATAATACTACTGAGCAATTTAACTCATCTCTTCCACCAATAGATTATTTAGACATAAATTCAGTAATGAATTTTCACATCTAAAATGTTATAAATTGAATGGACTTAATCAAAATTTATAGAATATTTTCATCTAACAACAACAAAATTTAATTTCTTCTCATGCCCATGCAACCTTCTCTAAAGTAGACCATATTTTAGGCCACAAAGCAACTCTTAGCAAATACAAAAACATTGATATAATTCTTTGCATGTTCATGACCATAATGAAATGAAATTAGAAATCAACATCACAAGAAGTATATAAACTACATAAACACATGAAGATGGAAGATTATGCTTTTGAATGATAAATGGGTTATAGAAGAAATCAAGGGAGAAATTTAAAAAGTCTTAGAATCAAATGAGAATAGTGATACAACATTCCAAAATCTCTGGGACACTTGGAAAGTGATTCTAAGAAGAGAAATATACTTATAAACAACTTAATGATGCATCTCAAGGTTCTTGAAAAATCATAACAAACCAATTACAACATCAGTGTAAGGAAGGAAATAATATCAGAGTCAAAATCAATGAAATTGAGAATAATTTTTAAAAATACAAAGGATCAATAAAATGAACTGTTGGTTCTTTGAAAAGATAAACAAGATTGATAGACATTTGCCAAAGTGACCAAATGAAAGAGAAAAGGTCCAAATTAATAAAATTTGAGATGAAAAAGGAGAAATTACCACAGATAGTATAGAAATAGAGATGATCATTAGGGACTATTTTGAAAACTTATACTCCAATAATTTAGAAAACCTAGAATAAATAAATACATATCAAGACTCATGATCTGCCAAAATTAAATCAAGAGGTCATAGAAAATCTAAACCAACCAATAATTAGCAATGAGATAAAAGAAATATTTAAAACATCTTCAAATAAAGGAAAGCCCAGGATCAGATGGATTCTCAGCAGAATTCTAGCAGCTCTTAAAGAAGAATAAATGGCAATACTGCTCAACTTATTCCTTGACATAGAAAGTGATAGACTACTTTGAAATTCATTCTGAGGCCACTAGTCAAAATCAGATAAGAAGACATCAAGGAAATAAAACTATAGACCATATCCCTAATGAACTTAGATATAAAAATTCTTAATAACATATCTTCAAATTATATTCTGCAATAGATTAAGAAGATTACGCATCATGACCAAGTTGGTTTTATCCCAGGATTGCAAGGATGTTTTAAACATATGCAAATCAATAGGTATATACACCACATTAAAAGAATTAAAGAAAAAAAAAAATCACATAGTCATCTCAACAGATGCAGAGAAAGCCTTTAACAAAGTTCAGCACCGGTTCATGACAAAAACCTTGAAGAAATTTGAGTTAGATATAAGTTGCCTTATCATCATAAGGACTATACATGACGAACCCAAAGTCAACATCATAGCAAATGGGGGAAAACCGAAAGTATTTCGGTTTAACTGTCCTTAAAATCTGAAATAGGACAAGGATGTTAACCCTTACCCTTCTTATTCAATATAGTTCTTCACACTCTAACCAGAGTAATTAGGCCAGAAAAAGAAATAAAAGAATAAAAATAGGAAAGGAAGAAGTCAAGTTCTCACTATTTGTAGATATTAGGATCCACATTTAGAAGAGCCTAAGAGCTCTACAAGAAGACAGCTAGAACTAAGAAATTCAGCAATGTTGCAAGTTAAAAAATCAACATATAAAAATAAGTAGCTTGCCTGTACACTAATAATGAATATACTGAGAAGGAAATTAGGAAAACAATCTTATTCATGACATCTTTAAAAAATAAAATATGTAGGAATAAATCTAACCAAGGAATTAAAAGAAATCTATAATGAAACCATAGAATACTTAAGGAAGAATTGAAGAAGACACAGGAAAATGGAAACAGTTCTCATATTCATGCATAGACAGAACTAATATTGCCAAAGCAATATACAAGTAAATGTAAATCCCATCCCATTAAATATTAATGACATTCCTATAGAGAACTAGGAAAAAAAAAAAAAAAAAACAGTCCTAAAGTTCTTCTGGAAGAATAAAGGACCCAAAATAGTGAAAGCAATTCTGCCAAAAAAAGCAATGCTGGAGGCATCATAATACGGTAGAGCTATAGTAACAAAATTTGCATGATACTGGCATAAAAAGAGACACATAAACCAATGGAACAAAAGAGAAGATACAACTAAAATGCTTCTCAGCAAAAGAAACAATAACAGGAAGAGAGAGACTACAGAATGGGAGCAAATCTTTACCACATGCACCTGAGATAGAGCACTAATCTCCAGGATATATAAAGAACTCAGAAAACTTAACACCAAAGAAACAAATAACCCAATCAACAAATGGGCTAAGGAACTGAACAGATATTTCATAGAAGAAATACACTTGATCAACAAACATATGAAAAATGTTCATCGCCAGCAATTAGAGAAATGCAAATTAAAACTACTCTAAGATTTCATCTTGCTCTAGTCAAAATGGGAATGATCAAGAATACAAGCAAAAATAAGTGTTGGCAAGGATGTGGGGAAAAGGTACACTCATACATTGCCGGTGGGACTGTGAATTGGTGCAACCACTCTGGAAAGCAGTAAGGAGATTCCTCAGAAAACTTGGAATGGGACCATCATTTGACCCAGCTATTTCCACACCTTAGTTTATACCACAGGGACTTAAAATCAGCATACTACTGTGACACTACCACATCAATGTTTACAGCAGTTCAATTCACAATAACTAAACTATGGAAGCAACCTAGATGCCATTCAAAAGATGAATGGATAAAGAAATGTGGTACATATACACAATGCAATATTACTCCAGCCTTAAAGAAGAATGGAATTATGACATTTGCAGGTATATGGATGGAACTAGAGAATATCATGCTAAGGAAATAAGCCAATCCCAAAAAACCAAAGGTCAAATATTTTCTCTAATAAGTGGGTGCTGATCCATAGCTGTGGGGGAAGGTAGGGAAGAATGAAGGAACTTTGGATATGAAGAGGAGAGTGAGGGTGGGATGGGGTGGAGGGTATTGGAAGGATGGTAGAATGAGACAGACATTATTACCCTATATACATGTATGATTATACTACTGATGTGACTCTGCACTGTGTATAGTTAGAGGAATGAAAAGTTGTGCTCCATTTGTGTACAATGTGTCAAATGCATTCTACTGTCATTTATAACCAATTAGAACAAATGAAAATATTAATAATTTTAAAAAAAGAAGAGAAAACACATAAATTCACACAGATACAGTCATCTGATATTTGGCAAAGGTGTTAAAAACATACATTGGAGAAAAGACAGTCTTTTAACAAATGATGCTGGGGAAAACATGTTATTCATATTTAGTAAAATAAGACTAGATATTTATCTCTCATCCGGAAGAAAACTCAATTCAAAATTGACCAAAGACCAAAAATTAGACCAGAAACTATACGACCTCTTTAAGAAAATGTAGAGTCAACACTCCAACATACGACTCGGACAATGATTTTCTCAATAGGACCCCTAAAGTTCAGGAAATGTCAAGAATTAATAAATGAAAGTTATAAAGTTTCTGCACAACAAGGAAACAATTAAGAATGTGAAGAGAGAACCTACAGAATGGAAGAAAATTTTTGCTAGTTACTCTTCTGCAGAGAATTATACCCAGAATATACAAAGAACTCAAAAAACTTAGAACAAAAAAAAAAAAACAATTATAAATGGACAAATGAAGTAATGATACTTCTCAAAAGACAAAATAAAACTGGTCAACAATATATGAAAAAATGTTCATCATTGTTAGCAATTAGGGAAATGCAAATCAAACTTCATTGAGATTCATCTCCCTTCAGTCAGAATGGCAGTTATCAAGAACAAATAATAATGCTGGAGAGGAAGCAGCGAAGGAATGCTTTTACACAGTTGGTGGGATTATAAATTAGTATGACCACTATGATTCCTCAAAAGACTAGGAATGGACCTACCATATGACCATATACCATACTCCTTTATATTTAAAGTAAAGAAAGTCATCATATTATAGTGATAAATGCATACTCATGTTTATAGCAGCATGATTTGCAATACACAAACTATGGAACCTGGTTCGGTGTCCGTCAACAGATGAATGAATAAAATAAATTCAGTAAATATACACAATGGAGTTTTATTCAGCCACAAAAAATGAAATTGTTTCATTGCAGGACAATGGATGGATCTTGAGATATTAGTGTAAGTGAAATAAGCCAAACTCAGAAAGTCCAAGGGTCTCATATTTTCTTTCTTATGTGGGAGCTAGAGAGGAAAAAGGAAAGACAAGTATGTGTGTGGTGAAGGATGTCATGAAAATTAAAGAATATCAGTAGAATACAGAAAAAGGACTGGGGGAAAGACCAGGGGAGGCAATGGGGAAATACTGAGGAATATTGGTCAATTATTTTTTTACATCATGTACATGTACAAATATGTAACAATGAATCCCACAAATATGCATATTATAATGCATAAAATAAAAATGTGGAAAAAAAAGAAAATTTGTGGGGAGCATGTATAGATCCTGTGTGTCTGTGCAGATAGTTGTCAAGAAGTGGGATTATAGCTGAGAACAAAGAGATACCGCATTAGCCCATGGTCAAATTCCAAACAGACACACCAATCTAGGATTAGAAAGTTTTGTCTCCATGATAAACAAGAAGGATGCTGCCATGGACTTATCCTATAAATTCATTCAGATATAATCAGAACCTATTGTAGTGTCTAATACATCATGGCTTCTCAGTAAGTGTAGAACCAATCAACACCCAGATTGAAAGAAAGAGAGGGGTAGAGTACGAGTTCTTTCCTTCAGAAAATGGTTTCATTCAAGATACTAAACCTTTTTGCCTGGACCTCAAATGAGGTGAACAAGTGTTTTATTTGTAGGGACAGGGAGCTTGCATCTGTGATTATAATAAAAAGGTCAGTCAACAATAGGATGAAACAGTATCCTTTATGCTTTTGATGTGAGCAATGTTCACCAAATTATGCTCACATACCTCTTTTGATGGTCTTATGAATTTGTGAGATTCCTTAATTAGAGTTTTGTATTAGTCAGGGTGTTCCAGAAATTGGTAACAATAGCACAGAGAGATAGATCCATTATGTATACATCTATACCACTGTATATGTATATATATACACACATGTATATGTATATATATGTATATATTTAGATCTATACATATACACATATCTGTCTCTCTATCTATATACATATATAAATTGTCAAATTATATCGTTACATCATGTGCAAGTACAAATATGTAACAATGAATCCCACATAGATTCATGTGTATCTATGAATATAGTTGTCAAGATATATTTAGAGAAAGAGAGGGAGAGACAGAGACAGAGAGACAGAGAGAAGACAGAGGAGGCTGGAAGTCCGAAGCGTGCAGGGTAGGTTGGCAAGCTGGAGACCAGGGAAGAGCAAGAACTGCAGTTGCAGTCCACAGGCCATCTGCTGGCAGAATTCTTAATTTCTTTTTGCTCAAAGAGGTCAGTCTTCATTCTGTTAAGGTCTTCAGCTGATTGGAAGAGACCCTCCCTTATTATGGAGGGCAATCTGCTTTACTTAAGTCCATCCATTTAAACATTAATCTCATCAAATATAAATAACAAAAACAACAACCACCACCACACGCACAGACACATTCAGAATAATGTTTGACCAAATACCTGGGTGCCATGGCCCAGTCACATTGACATCCAATTAACCATTACATGTCTTCTTAAGAAGAACCTGCATTAGGACAAGTTGCGTTCTCCATTAGAGAAAAAGAGTTCTCCTTTTCCTATAGTGGCAAGAAGATCACAAATGGTGAAGAGTTTAACTGGCCCCTAGGAGACATCTGGGAAGATGTGACAGTGGATTGGATAGAACATTCTCAGAGAAAAGTGGGGAACACCTGAGCAATCTGTTTACTAAAGACTCTATGCTGAGCGACCCAGAAGGAATGAAAATATTCTCCCCACTCTTTATCTCTTTAATTTATTATTTCTTCAGTGCTAAAGATAGAGTCCAGGACCTCAGGCATGCTAGGCAAGCACTCTACCACTGAGCTGCACTCTAGGCTCTGAAAATACTGTCTTATTCAAAATACAAACTCAGGGACTGAGGTGGGCAACACAGGGAGCCTTCGCCTGGGAGGCATGGTAAGGACTTGGAGGCCTAAGCCTTGCATGCAGATTCACTTCCGCCTGGGTGGCCCTGGTCCCCTACCAACTACTTACCAGTGCTGGTGACAAGAAGAAATGGGTTCCTCTCCAGGTTGTGCCAAGTCCAATAAGGGTTAGTTTGGTCATTTAATGAGACTTTCTTCGGATGATTTTAAAAGCAATGAAAGCAAAATCACTAAAGGAATAATCTCTACACACACGGCTAACAGAACTGCAGAGCTCACAGGACCTGTGCTGCTCTGATTCCTGGGTTAACCATGGGGTGATGGGTCCCTTGAACTTGGACGCAAAGGTCTGTCAGCCTACAGAGTGTGTGGTCAAAGACGGGGAGGCTCAGGGAGGGAGTTCCAGTTCCTTCATTGTCAGTTTGAAATTCTCCAAACCAAGGTAAAAGTCTAACTAAAATTGACTTCTTCTTCCCTAGAACAAAGCAAGAGAAAAGGACAAAAGAGACAGGGAAGGAAGGAGAGAAGGAGGAAGGGAAGAATTTCTTAAAATCTGTGAGCTGTAGTGGATACACTGCCCCTGGTTCAACCCTCAGTACTGAAAAAAGAAAGAACAAACAAGAACAAACAACAACAAAAAGCACACACCCTGTGAGCTCCTGTTCAATTTAAGGTCTGTACTACAAAACTTTCTGTACCTACAGTCAATTATTCCTTCCACAACAATGAATGGTGGGTGCACCACATTTGTCTTGCATATTCTCGTGCCACAGATGTTCTATTTGCTTTGCTAATGGAAGAAATACTCTTCTGATTCTTCGCTCACTTAACAGTAAACTTAATAAGAAGTCGGATATTATTGCTTTCTAAAACGCGATTGTTAATTTTTGCAGTTTAGCATCTGCTTCCCAGTAACATTAAAAAACTGAATTCTAAGCGTAAGCGTCATCAAAAATAAATGAATATTTTTGCAAAGTCATTTCCTTGGTAATCTCAAAAATCTATTGGACACATGCTTCCGTGGAGGCTTTAAAAATGTCAAAATGAAACTCTATTTTGCCTTTACCTGTTAATTGTCCATAAACAGTTTTGTTGCTTCTTAGAGGTACCCTTTGGAGATTTCACCTGCACTCTGTTGGAATCCATTTCCATAGGCTCTGAGACTCCACTATGTACCTTACAGGCAAGGGCACCAGGCAAGCAGACCTGGGACAAAGAGACGCATTCCTAGGATAACCAACATTTTGCAGAACAACTGGAGACGTGACTATACCAGACACGATCTTTAAAAGAGTAATAATTATGCACACATTACTATTTTATCATTAAGACATGCAAAATAAGCATCCATTTGAAATTATATTATTATTGGTGTTACTTTTCTGCCACATAAATGTTTTTATTTTAAACCAAAAAAATTTTCCAGTTAACAGTGACAATTAATAGTAATTAATGGTGTGACTAATTAAATACTGGGTAATTATTCTAATTTCAATTAGTCTAAGCTTATAGAAAGAGCTCCAAAGCAAAATCATGATAGTCACAATGCAGAAAGTTAAATTCATACTATCTCATTACAGCACCCAAGTCAATCCACAGGCAAAGTCAACGTCAGACCGCCATGCCCATGATAACTATGCATGAAAACAGTGTGCTTTAGTCACCTCACTCAGCGTGATTGATGCATGATCCTTTATTGGGAACTATAAATCACAGTTTTTAACATCAGCAATCAGAGGAGAAACAGACAAAACAGTAACCGTGGCTATGGAAGATGGACAGTCTACACTGTATCTATTTGACAGTAAAAACCTGTTTTACTTTTAGTCCTACTTTGTGGGCTACCTTATGGGTTATGTACTTCTTTTACTTTTGGTACAAGACTGAGAACTTGAAAATCAAGAGTCAATAATGGGATGGTATCAAACTAAAAAGCTTCTTCACAGCAAAGAAAACATTCAAGAATGGAAAGAGAGAGCCTACAGAATGGGAGAAAATAATTGTGTACCTGCACCTCAATAGAGCATTAATTTCCAGGATATATAATAACTCATACATTGCTGGTGGGGCTGCAAATTAGTGCAACACTCTGGAAAGCAGTATGGAGATTCCTCAGAAAGCTTGGAATGGAACCACCATTTGATCCAGCTATCCCACTCCTTGGCCTATACCCAAAGGACTTAAAATCAGCATACTACAGAGATACAGCCACATCAATGTTCATAGCTGCTCAATTCACAATAGCCAGATTGTGGAACCAACCTAGATGCCCTTCAATTGATGAATGGATAAAGAAACTGTGTTTATATATATATACACAATGGATTATTATCCAGCCATAAAGAGGAATAAAATTATGGCATTTGCAGGCAAATGGATGAAATTGGAGAATATCATGCTAAGTGAGATAAGCCAATCTCAAAAAAACCAAAGGACAAATGATCTCACTAATAAGCGGATGATGACACATAATGGGGGGTGGGAGGGGGGCAAGAATGGATGAAGGAGGGATTGTATGGAGGGAAAAGAGGGGTGGGAAGGGTGAAAGGGAAGGAAAAAATAACAGAATGAGTCAAAAACTGTTACCCTAGGTAAATGTTGATTACACAAATGGTATGCCTCTACTTCATGTACAAACAGAGAAACAAGATGTATCCCATAAGTTACAATAAAAATAATAACTCCAAACACTTAGCACCAAAAAAAAAAAAAACCCAGTCAATAAATGGGCAAAGAACTGAACAGATACTTCACAGAAAAAGAAATATGAATAGTCAACAAATATATGAAAAAAATGTTCAATATCTCTATCAATTAGAGAAATGCAAATTAAAACTACATTGAGATTCATCTCACTCTAGTTAGAATGACAATTAGCAAGAATACAAGTAACAATAATGTTGGTGAGGATGTGGGGAAAAGGTACACTCATACATTGCTAGTGGGACTACCAATTGATGTAACCCCTCTGGAAAGCAGTATGGAGATTCTTCAGAAAACTTGGAATGGAACCAACATTTGACCCAGTTATCCCACTCCTTGGCATATACCCAAAGGACTTAAAATCAGCATACTATGGCAACATGGCTACATCAATATTTATAGTAGCTTAATCGGCAATAGGTAAGCAATGGAACCAACCTAAAGGCCCTTCAACAGATGGCTAAAGAAAATGTGGTATATGTACAAACTGGAATATTACTTAGCCATACAAAAGAATAACTTATGACTTTTGCTGGTAAATAGATGGAACTGGAGACTATTATGTGCATGAAATAAACCAATCCCCGAAACCAAAGGCTGAATGTTCTCTTCAAAGTGTGGATGCTAACACACAATAAGCCATGAGAGGTAGAATAGAAGTTCACTGGATTAGACAAAGGGGCAGGAAGGGAAGGGAGGGGGCATGGGACTAGGAAAGACAGTAGAATGAATCAGACTTTCCTATGTTCATACGTAGTATAATCCATATATGTATAATATGTCAAGATCGCTCTACTGTCTTGTATATCTAAAAAGAACAAATAAAAGATTTTTAAAAAAGACTGAGAACTTGACTTTAGCAGCTGATAGACTTCCCAGGGCACAGGACTTTCAGTGCTAAAGGAGGACATATCTATGCACACAATTTTGGATGCCCTAGTTGCCTTAGAAGAACCCCTATCACCTCCACTGCCTTCTAGATTATGCTCCAGGAGACTTGGGAATCAGAATTCTTTTTGGCCCCATGTATAGTTCTAGAGTTAGTACAGTCCTCTACCCTAGGTTCATTCTTCATTGTGTGATTGACCGATTGATTGATTCTCTAGTATGTGAGGAGAGCCGATGAAGCTTAGCCAGGTGGAGTTCATGTATGATGGAGCAGTCCCTTGAGTGTGCAACAGAGCAGAGTTGGGAAGTGTGGAACTCAGTCAGACACCCACTGTCTCTACATTTGACATGGAATTCTAAAGAGTCTGAGGATTTAATTTGGGTGCAGGGGACGGGACAGTACTGAGGATCTGACCCAGGGCCTCATACAAGCTGGACAAGCACCTACCATTCAGTATCACCTTTTGGTTCCCATATGTGTTTTCCTTTGTGAGGCTCGGGATGAAACTCAGTCTTGGGCGTGCCAAGCAGGCACTCTACCTGAGTTATGCCCCCAGTCCGTAGTCAGAGAATTTTAATTTGATATAGATTTCCAGGTCAGATGAAGTGAAGATAATAGAATATCTGTTAGATTGTTTTATAACCTTTAAATATGTATATGAATGGCATGTTGGTGTCCATTTGCACTCAGACTCCGGCCCAGCAGGTATTGGGGAGTGGTGGTTTTCTCTTTTGATCGCAGTCTTTGCTTGTAGTTCTTTTCAGTTACCACCAGAGGGAGATAGTAACCTGCAATACTCAGCCCTGAGCTCCAAGAAAGTTAGAGATACTGAACTCACAGGCCAAGGGTTTTTTCCTATTTTTAAAGAAATATCTCTTTCTTCATAGGAGGACTGGGAAGACCTGGAGAAATTATTATACCCAGGTACTTCCTCCAGACATAACCACTTAAATCAACCCCAATGAATCTCTCTGGGTCCAAAAGTAAGTGATATTTTATTTGTGAAAGTTAATAGAACCACAGGTAATTTGTATTCTTCTTTTATATGTTTCTTCATTAAAATGTAAAAACACTAGTCAATATATTATTTTTGTTTTTTTAAATCGGAGAGCATTTCTTCATCCTACCTCCACGGCCAGTGTTATCTCAGGATTTTTACCTTCCGAGAAGCTTAAGTGGAGACAAACTGTGAAAGGATTAGTACGAGGACTAAGCACTGAAAAGAAAGATCAGTAAATTGTCAAACAGAAAAGTCAAATCATTGCCTTGGGCTTTGACGAGATTAGTTGGATATTTTGTCTCAAGTAGAAACAAATATTATCATTGAAATTATATCTCTTTCTTCTACTTGTCCCCAACAGACCCCTGTGCCTCACCTAGCCTTGTGTGACTCCATGGAACACGTACTCTCCTCAAAGGTCAGCAATGGGGTCAGCACATGCAAACAGACTGTCACCTGAAGATGTCTTATTATGGCAATCCTGACATCCTATTCAGTCCTGGATGGGACAGAGATCCTGGGCAGACTAAAGCAAGGTGACAGTTACCTGATCAGCTCATTGTTACCAAGTCCAACCTTCTCTTAAAATACAAAACAAGCCAGAAGAAAACAAACTTAAAGAGTCCTTCTTTATCATTTCTCTTCTCCATTCATATCCAATGACTAATGAGGGTGTTGACCAAATATTTAAAAATTCTCACATGAAATGAATGAAAACAACAAATCTACACACTGCTCAATCCTCTCTGGCTATAAAATATATTTGAGATTAGGGATTGCAATGCAGAGTATGCAACTTGAGATTCGGAATCAGAATATAGAGTAGGAAGCCCACAGATGTCTTCTCCTCACAGCAACCTTCCATTCTATGTGACGTGCCTGGGTATGAATCCCTGTTCCTCCAATTGACACATTTTCAACATTGAGTGTCTATTCTAGGGTAACAACAGTACTGGACATTATAGGGCATGGTGATCATGTGGGTTAACACAGGTCAGTCATTTAGATCAGTCTCTATGCCGAGTGTCTACCCAGAGCAAACATGATGCAAACATTTGCAGCTGCTGTCATTGCTGCTATTAGTGGTGAAGGGTTGTTAGATACACTGTTGAACAGTATGGAAGGAAAGATCACTTACTTGAATCCAAGACATAAAGTCATTGAAGAGTTCTACGCACTTTTAGCCTCTCCGCTTCCCCTTAAAGAAAAGTTATTATCTAAGAACTTCAGAGGAATGTCTTGGAAAAATAAGAGATGTCTATAGTATTGCATTCTGATCCTTTCAGAAAGAAAAAAATTTTTTCTAACACTATTGGTTACTGTAATGTTCACTGCAGAAGTGAACATTAAAATCTCGCTCCTAAATTCCAAGTGGTATAAATTATCTATGTTTAAAGTAAAACTAAAATGATGTTAGTTCTGTTGTGGGCACTGTAATATTCATTGAAATAAATGGAGCTATGAGATTTGAGGATGTAGTTTAGTGGTTCAGTGGTAGAGGGCTTGTCTAGCATGCATGAGACCCTGGATTTCATTTCCAGCATTAAAGAAAAAAAAAAAAAAAAAGAAAGAAGAAAGAAAGGAAGAAAGGAAGAAGGAAGTGAGGAGGGAGGGAGAAGTTCAAGAACAGAAATCATCATACTAGAAGATACCTCAGGTATGTGTGTGGATATATGTGTATATATATTATATATGTGTATATGTATATATGTGTGTATGAATGAACAGGTGATTGAACCCAGGGGCACTTAACCATTGAACCACATTCCCAACTCTCTTTGTTTTTATTTTGAGACAGGGTCTCCCTAAGTTGTGGATTTGCATTTTAATAGAACTAAAACCTAGTATATTTTAAAAACTTCACCAGTAAAATTTCAAGGGAAAGAAGCGGGGAAAGCAGTTGGGATAGGGTCAGAGGCTGCAGTCGCAGTACATGTACAACTTATAACTTCGCCTTTGGCCAGTCGGTTCACACTGCAAGTTGTGATATTATCTCCAATTTTCAGATGGAGATACACATCCAGCCTGTGTAAAATTACTGCTCTGAGCATGGAAGAAATTGTACCTCCTCTCAGAGAGTGAGGAGTAAACTCCCTGAAAGGGTTGCTGTCACCAGTTTCTAGCAGTGGTTCTCAGTTTCACCCTGTGTCAGAATTTTTGTGGAGAACTTGCTAGAATAGAGGTTGCTGTGACCACTCTTGAGGTTCTGATTCAGTGGGTTTTGAGTTCAACCTGAAGACTGGCTTTTCTAACAAGTCCCCAGGTGATGTCATTAAAAGCTAAAGTTTGAGAACTACTGGTTTATGGTGTTTCTTTCCTTTCCTTGTTAGCAAGGCACCGTGAGCCATCACCTACAATTCATCTCACATTTCGTGAAAGTGTTCTGCTTTCTGAAAGGAGAAAGCTTAGTTGTGTGTGTCTTGATGACCCACACACTTCTCTCTATCCAAAAATGCCCAGAAAAATGTTTGCATATATTGTAAAGAGAATCATTTCACTTTGATCATTCTCTTACACCATTAAGTTTCAACACTATGACTCAAATTTACAGAACAAATGTACATTTTAGAAAAAAAAAAGCAATGTTATTGTTAAATGAAGGGTGTAGTAAAAATTTGAGACAGCTTGGGCCAAAAGACTCAGGAAATAAATGGTTTCTCTTAAAGTGGAAATATCCCAAATCAACTGCTAACTGTAGTTTTATTGAAGGAAGACAGTACTAGGACTTATATTGAAGCTATGATGGTGCGTTATTAAGCAATGTCAAAATTAATGGATACAATATCCTTTGGAAAATTAGTGAGAAGAGACGGAGCTGGAAAATTTTTAATACAAATTGGGATCTTCTGCAAAAAGATATAAATCGTATGACTAGGTTGTTTTATTACTGTTCTCTTCTTCCCCATCTCTCTCCACCTCATCTCAGTGAGCCTCAGTTCCTTCATCTGTTAAAGGAATGTACTGGACTGGACACTCTCTCTTTTCCTAACTAACGTGTGCACCAAGGCTATTCATGTGCCGAGTTCACAGGGGTTTGGTTCTGTTTGTAACATCAGCTAGATATGCTATGGCCTTGTCAGTATTCCGCTGGGGCTGGGCCCTGCCTGTTTGCATTAACATGAGTAGTGTTCATGACAAATAGAATGATAAAGCATAGAAAAATTCACCATGACCCAAGAATCCCATCACCTCCCTTACCTGAAACCCCCAGTGCGTGTCCACCAGCTCCCCTGAACCATGATCTTCTGCCCTTGCCAAAATATCACCATGTGGTAGCTGGGTTCTAGTAATTCCTCCTAACTAAAGATAATTGACTAAGTCATTCCAGTCCCTGTAGAGAGAGCCTTGAATGCCCTCAGTGCTGGCCCTGTCTTTTCCCAGGAGCTTTGACAAATCCCTGGAGACTCAACTGAGACACCAGCTGTGGGAAATTCTTCCTCCCACCATTACCTCCACTCCCCCACCTGTGTGTTGCCTGGCATCTTGTGTTTGCCTCTGTTGCTGCATTTATCTCAAAACTACCTGTGATATAACTGCTTACTCCACTTAGCTATGAATTCCACCAAGTCACTTGATATTCCTGATACTCTGCATGAGCGGTACTTAATATTTGGAGAATGAAGGAAAGCATGAGTAAGCAGAGAGGGTGCACGGAGAGAGCCCATCTGAGGTCCTGTCAGCAGTGTAAACAGTTCAAACTTCTCTTAAGGGGAAAAGAAAAAAAAAGAAGAAAAAATAAAAGGACTCTTCCTATCTTGAGAGAATCTCCAGCCTGGGGCAAATAACTTTGTGAATCTTTTCCTCAACACAGTTTTATACCAATAACATCATATTTAAATTGACAGCAAGCGAAACTTTGAACATGGAGACCTGAAGCACAGGCATCATGAATGGTTTAGGTAAAAGAGCTTAGGATATAATAATGATCAAAGCAGATGTGTGTGATTGATGAAATGCTTTCATATAGGTTATTTCACCTAATTTTACCAAGACCTGGTAAGGCAAGTACTATGCTTATTTCGGTTTAGCTGGTGGAGAAATGCAGCCCAGAGGAGTAGGATGGCCTGCCTAAGCTCTCAGGCACAAGAATGTGAGAGGACTAGAAATCAGGATGGAGTGCTTGGTCCCCAATGCAACGGTCTCTCTTTTGCTCTTCCATGACACAATTGTCAAGGGAGAAGGAATTTCCAACACTGGATGCTGTTGTCTGGTAGGGAGAGAGAGGAAGTACATTGCAAGCCAGCCTGTTGGGGTCCTTCCTAAGCGGTTTAATGGAGGTCTCAGCCTCCAACCTCAGCTGGTGGAGCTTCTGCTCCTGGTCCTTGTGTTTCATCTTAGCTTCCGTGCCACTCTAGGAGCAGAAACCTAGAGACACAGGAAGCCAAAATGACGGTTCTAATCTGTAAATCTGCACTAATGACTTAGGGCAGAGATTTCCCCTGCAGTGAATCACCCTCCGATGACCAGTGAGTCACGCCATTTAACTCTACTCTTTAATTCATATTTCATAAACAGTTCCATTTACTTCAGAAGTCTTTAATTTGAAAGCCAGAGGCCATGGTAACAGCCATTGTAAGAAGTTCCCTCACAGAGAGAAAGAAGAGGGGAAAACGAAAGCAGATGTCCTTTTTCGTTTCCAGTAGAAATCCCTATGAATGTCATATCATCTTTTTAATCACCCTCACCTCCAGGGCTCCTCAAAGGTAAGAGAGGAAGTTTACAAAGGGCATTGGTGATCTGTCCTCTTCTCACTTCTATTAGTATAACAATAAGGATTACCATAAACCTTTATTGAACAATAATGGAGCAATTTCACAGGTGTGGAAAGTGAATGATCTTTTCTAGCTTTCAACAGGACCTCCCTGGATGGAGAAAGCAGAATATGATTTGGTTTGTTGCTTCTTTAGAGCCCACCTCAGAGACTCTAATGATATCACTGGGCTATATACCTGGATTATTCCTCTGTACAAAGAGGGAGAGAGGGTTTGATTTGCTGTCCAAGGCACAGAGGAAGAGATCCTAGTATGAAACTCTCAGCAGCACTGAAAGAGATGCCTGATGTGGGTCCTGAAATCTGTGGGGCTGAAGCAATGTCAGCATATACAAGCCTTTATATGTACCATGGTAAAGTACTGAAGGCTAGATTTTATGATTCCCATACCTACCTTCCCATATCTACCTGAACCTACAGCAGTCATCTCTAGAGCATTAAATGATAATTTTCGAAGTGCTTTCTATATTCCATGCACCAGATAAACAACATGCATCCATATTTACACATATGTGTAGATATGTGTGTGTGTGTGTGTGTTTTGTGTATATATAACACATGGTCTCAAGACATGTCATCCAGGAGCTGTTACTTCATCTGGAGAATCAAATAAATTGTAAGACTAATGCCCTAACAGTTGAGAGGACACCTTTCCAAATACAAGAGCTATTCCATGCCTTATCTGCTATCTATAGGAGACCATAAACCTCAGGCATAAAATGAAAATAACATTAGCACTTTTTTTTCCTATCAAGTAAAAAAAAAAAAAAAAAAAGAAAAGAAAAACCCTCAAAACATCATTCACTTCACAAGTGTTAAGTGTTTAGTAGGACTTTTTATATGAGTTACATTTATGATTTATTCATTTGCTATTTCACTTATGATTTTAAGAATAGCTACAAGCTATTCCAGGGTCCATGTTCTTCAGTTTCTTAGTCTTGAACAGAATGTAAGGTCTCTCCCAATTTGTTTTTCCTCTCTTCCTGAGAAATGGGATTTCTTACTCCATGGAAGTAAACCCTAAGGGTAACTGTTAAGCCCAGAGACGTCCCAGTGTAGACACAGAGTAGTTCAGACCTCCTGTTCTCCCTCTTTTGACCTTTTGTATAACTATCTTAGTTGGTATCTGTATGTCAAGTTGTTCCTTGTGTGGTCTCCTCCCACACGCCTATTCTGACAAGATGCGGAAGTAAATGAATTTTCCGGTAGTGCCCCCTCTTTCCATGTTTCTTTATATGCAGCCCTTTCTTGAACATTCCAATGCTTTATACCCAACTCTCAATTCCCCATATGCCTGGTCCGGTCTTCGTTGCAAGGACACCCTCACACTCCCTTCAATACTTCAGGATCCATGGGGAACTCACTTTTTCCAGTTTACATATTACCAGTGGAGCCAATCCACTTTAAACCAATGAACATGAGCCCATGACTTGGTCACGTTGGAACTAAGTGCTCTGTCACCCATACCACGGCGAGCAGGGCAGGGGACCCACACAGGGCCATTCACATTCCTCTCTGATTTTGCACATCTGAATACTGACGGATGTTCGTGAAAATGTGGATTTGAAGCTGATTGTAGAAAAAAAACATGTCTGAGAACAAAGCCAAGAAACAGAAGTTGAGTCAAGAGGATGACAAAGGACAATGGAAGAGGCGAGTTGGAGAGAAGAGAGCTTAGAAGATGTTTTTCAAATTGCTGACTGAAGCCTGCTCTGTCCTTGGATTTACCAGTTACTTAAGCCAATAAATTATGTATTTAAAACAAACAACCTGAACACAATGAGCGGTTCTCCATGTTTGTTCTCTCCACGTACCTGTCCTGGTATCTGTACATGTCTTTCTGTTTTATTCTCCCAGATGTGACCTCAAAGCTATTAAGTCTTTCATGCTTATAGTTTCCAGGATTTTATAATCCCCCTGAGGCAAAGTAGGTTTCTCATGCTAGTCACACCCCTGACTCCTTTTGCTTAATAAATAATTTCATGAGTCTCACTCCTGATACTCCAGCTATTCCATCCCCTTCAAGACCACCCACCCATCCCCATTCTATCTCAGTCCATTGGGGTTTTTCGGTGCTATTCCCAGTTGGCCTGAAGCTCATGGCAACTCTACCTAGGTACACAGCTGAGATTAAATATCCATTCAGCATATCAGGTTGCTCTTGAAAAGAGCAGACTTTCACAAAAGGAGTGTATCCTTATTAGTACTGCAATTCTACATCTGCACTTTGAAACTGAAGATGTGTTAACTCAAAAAGAATGCAGATGAAATTTCATGCAGTGTGACAGGTTAGGGGGATTTGAAACCTCCCTGGTACTCTTAAGGCAAAGCAGTGGTAATGGTATTGATCATTTCCTGCTGTGCTCAATTCTTTTCTAAGGAAATTCGCTCTATTGTCCTGGCTGCCCAGTGGGCTATCTTTTGCACTCCATGACCTAATCCTCTTGGGATACAAGGTCAAGCAGATGAAAGCAGAAAAAAATATATATACCAAAAACCTCCATTTTAAATATTTGACTCATACTGAAGGAAGAACACTGCAGGACTACTAAGAGATCCATGAATAATCACCTTTTGATTAAAAAAGAATAGTTTGAAGATGCTGGTTTTGACTATCCATGGAAAGCTTATTTTTTTAATCACTCTAACATGAAAGAAATAAGATACTTCCCAGCTCCACTCCTGGTGCATGACTCAGTCAAGTGGTTCCCTGCCACTGGCAACCAACCAAATTAAATCTCAGAGTGTGACCTTTTGAGACTGACCTTTTTCACTCAACCAAATGCCCTTGAGATCCATCAATGCTGTTGATTTATCAGTAGTTCATTCCTTTTGATTGCTAGGTAGTATTCCATGGTATTGATATAGCACAGTCTGTTTAATCATTCACCCATTATGGAGCATGTTAATTATTCCCAATTTGGGGCTATTACAAATAGAGCTGCTTGGAAAATTTGTTGTACAGATTTTGTATGCCTCATTTTAATTCTCTGAGATAAATGCCCAAGGATGTGATTGCTCTGTAAAGCAAATGTGTGAGTGGTTTTATAAGAAGCTGCTCAACTATTTTCCAAAGTTACTATACCATATTACATACCCACTGTCAATGTATGAGAGAGAGGGTTTCTCTGCATCTTTGCATTTGGTATTGCAAACATTTTTCATTTTAGCCATTCTGACAGGTGTGTACTGATATCACACTGTGGCTTAATTTCCCCAGTGGCCAGAGATGTTGAACATCTTTTCATGCGCTTATTTGCTATCCATAATCTTCTTGGATAAAATGTCTCTTTATATCTTCTCCATTTCTAATTTAATTGTCTAATTTTTATGACTATGTTTTAAGAGTTCTTTTCTTTTCTTTTTTAAGGCATAGACAGAGGTTTATTTAGGAACGTAGATACACATTCAAGGGAGAATGTGGGCTGAAAGGAGAGACAAGAAGTCAAGGGTTTTTTAAATAATCTACATATGAATACTTTGTCAATACATGATTTGAAAATATTTCTTCCTTTTTGTAGTTTGTTCCTTCAAAAGTATCCCATGATCTTTTTTTTTTTTTTAAAATATTAGTTGGAGATGGATACAATACCTTTATTTATTTATTAATTCATTTATTTTATGTGGTACTGAGGATCGAACACAGTGCCTCATGCATGCTAGGCAAGCACTCTGTCACTGAGCCACAACCCCAGCCTCAAACTGCCCAGAGAACCTGTTTTATTGTTTGTTTGTTTGTTTGTTTTGTGTGTCGTCGTCCCCCCCCCCTCCCGTGCTGGGGATTGAACCCAGGGCCTTGTGCTTGACAGGCAAGCACTCTACCAACTAAGTTATATCCCCAGTCCCCCGATGATCTTTCATACAGCAAAAATTTTTAATTTTGATAAAGCTCGATTTATTGAAATGTTTCTTTTATAGAACTATGTTTTGTTCCTCTTATGTGTTCTTCAAATAGATTATAATTTCTGCATTTTACATTTAAATTTATGATCTATTTTGAATTCGTTTTTTTTTTTTTTACAAGAGGCAGTTTAGGTCCAAGCTCTCTTTCTTTTTCTTTAAGAAACTACTCAACTATTTTCTGTTTCTTTCTTCTTCCTTCCTTCTTTTTTCTTCTTTTTTTGTTTAACAATATCTAATGTGATTGCAAAGTCATTTATCAAAAGGACTATTTCTCCTCCATTGAATCATCTTTATATATTAGCAAAAAACAGTTGGTTACCGATGTGGGGTTACTCCTAGTTTCTCTATTTTGTTCCATTCATGTATGTGTCTGTCTCTCCTCAAATACCATACAATCTCAATTGCCACAGCTATGGAATAACTCGGGAAATGAAGTGGAATTATTTCTCCCGCTTCATACTGCTTTTCCAATAACAACAACAACAATAATAATAATAATAAGCTATTGTAGTTTCATTTACTACCTATAAATTTTAGAATAACTTTGTGTGTACAAAATTATCTGGCAGAAAATTTGATAGGAATTGTGATAAACCTATGTATTAGTTTGGGGAGAACTGACATCTTTATCAGATTAGGTGTTCTGATCCAGGAGTACAGTTTATCTCTCCATTTAGGTATATTTTGTTTGATTTCTTTCATCTGTCTTGAAGTTTTTAGTGTATAATATGCTTTTTAGATGAATATCTAAGTATTTCATACTATTGAAGAATTACAATTGAGATTTTATTTTTAATTTAGTTCTAAGAGTCCATTGACAGTATGTGAAAAGGAATTAATCTTTGTACATTGATCCTGTGTCTTGAACATGCTGAAATCATTTATTGGTTCTAGGAGTTCTTTTGTAGATTTCTTGGAGTTTCTACACAAACAATGGTGTCTACAAATTGGGACTGTCCTCAGGAAATAAAAGGCATATAACTTGACAAGAAAAAATGTGAAATGCCTTTTATTTTCTTTCTCTACTTCATTTTTCTGGCTAGAACTTAAGGTATTGAATGTTGTGGACATGCTTGTCTTGCTCTTGTTGGAGAGAAAGCATTCAGTCTGTGTATTGGGCTGGGTTCTTCCCAGGACAAAACCAGTAGGAGATAAATTCATAAACAGAGATATATTATGAAGAATGCACTTATGCAATTATGGAGGCTGAGAAGTTTCATGATCTGCCATCTGCAAGCTGGAGACCTAGGAAAGCCAGTGGTTTAATTCAAGCAGAATATGAAGGTCTGAGACTAAATCTCCTGAGAGCCAGAGAAGATGAGATGAGATGTCCGAACTCAAGCAGAAAAATAGGGAGTAAAGGGTGTGAATTCACCCTTTTTTCAATTTTTATTCTATTTAAGACCTCAATGGATTGGATGATGCCAACTCACACTGGGAGAGCAATCTAATTTGCAGAGTCCACCAATTCAAACACTAATCTCATCCAGAAATGCCCTCACAGACACGCCCAGAAACTACATTAAATCCGGGCACCCTGTGGCCATTCAAGTTGACATAAGTTAATCATCATGCCCTTTCAGCTTTAATCATAAAGTCTGCAATAGGTTTTTGTAGATATTCTTGATCAAGTTGTAGAAGTCGTCTACTAGTCCTAGTTTCCTGAGAATTTTAATCATGAGTAGGTGAATTTTGTCAAATTTCTCAGTATAGAAATCTATATAATCATGTAATTTTTCTTTTTCCACCTATTAATAGAGTGAATTATATTGATTGATTTTTCAGAAACTGAACCAGCCTTACATCTCTGCTTGACCAAAGTATATATACTTTTCTTCTATATATTACTACATTCTGTTTGCTAATGTTTTATTAGGGATATTTGCATCTATATTCATAAAGAATATTGGTCTATAATTTGGCAGTTTTATTTTTGAGTTTCAGTACTTTCTCTGGTTTTGGTGTCAGGTTCATGCTGACTTTATAATATAAATAATTGGCTATTCTTTTTTCAATTTTCAGAGACAGTATGAAGAATTTGGGTTAATTCTTTAAATACTTGGGAGATTTTCTGTTAAAACCATCTGTGTCTTGTGATTTCTATTTGAGAAAGTTGGTTTTGATTTGGTTGAGCTAGCAATTTGATTTCCTTAGTAATGTGAGTGTTCAATTATCTTTTCCTTTTTTTTGCATTTGTTTTTCTTTTGTTTTGTTTGGTAGTGGGACTTGAACTAAGGGTGCTTAATCACTGAGCTGCATCCCTAGACCCTTTTATTTTTTTATTTTGAGACTGGGTCTCATAAGTTGTTCAGGCAGGCCTTGAACCTAATGATCCTCCTGCTTCAGCCACCCCAGTGCTGGGATTACAGGCATGTGCCATTGTGCCAGTTTTCTTTCTCATATTGTGTGAGTTGTAGTACTTTATGCTTTTCTAGAAATTGGTTCATTTCATTGAAATTGTTGTAAAATTAATGTGTGTGTGGACTTTTTATAGTATTCTTATATTATTCTCTTGATATGGAGGCTAATAGTGGTAGCCTGTTTTATCCCTGTTATTAGAATTATATGTCTTCTTTTTCCTCCTTAGCCTGCCAGATATTATTTTTTAATTTTCTTGATTTTTTAAAAAGAATTGACTTTTTATTCCATTTGTTTTTTCTATTTTTTTCTACTTTCAATTTCATTGATTTCTGCTCTTTATTATTTCTTTCCTTCTGTGTGTTGTAGGTAAATATGGTTATTATTTTTAGTTCATAGAAGTAAAGTAGGAGTTTAGGTAGTTGAGTCAAGACTTTTCCTCTTTTATTTATTTATTTTTTATTGTAAACAAATGGGATACATGTTGTTTCTCTGTTTGTACATGGTGTAAATGCATACCATTTGTGTAATCATAAATTTACATAGGGTAATGTTGTTTGATTCATTCTGTTATTTTTCCCCTTCCCCCCCACCCCTCCCACCCCTGTTTTCCCTATATACAGTCCTTCCTTCCTCCTTTCTTGCCCCCCTCCCTAACCCTAACTCTAACCCTAACTCTAACCCCTCCCACCCCCCCATTATGTGTCATCATCCACTTATTAGCGATATCATTCGTCCTTTGGTTTTTTGAGATTGGCTTATCTCACTTAGCATGATATTCTCCAATTTCATCCATTTGCCTGCAAATGCCATAAATTTATCATTCTTTATGGCTGAGTAATATTCCACTGTGTATATATATATATATATATATATATATATATATATATATACCACAGTTTCTTTATCCATTCATCAATTGAAGGACATCTAGGTTGGTTCCACAATCTGGCTATTGTGAACTGAGCAGCTATGAGCATTGATGTGGCTGCATCTCTGTAGTATGCTGATTTTAAGTCCATTGGGTATAGGCCAAGGAGTGGGATAGCTGGGTCAAATGTTGGATCCATTCCAAGTTTTCTAAGGAGTCTCCATACTGCTTTCCAGAGTGGCTGCACTAATTTGCAGCCCCACCAGCAATGTATGAGTGTACCTTTCTCCCCACATCCTCACCAACACCTGTTGTTGCTTGTATTCTTGATAATCGCCATTCTAATTGGGGTGAGATGGAATCTTAGGGTGGTTTTGATTTGCATTTCTCTTATTACTAGAGATGTTGAACATTTTTCAATGTTTGTTGATTGCTTGTGGATCTTCTGTGAAGTGTCTATTCATTTCCTTAGCCCATTTGTCAATTGGATTATTTGCATTCTTGGTGTAGAGTTTTTTGAGTTCTTTATAGATTCTGGAGATTAGTGCTCTATCTGAAGTATGATTGGCAAAGATTTTCTCCCACTCTGTAGGCTCTTTCTTCGCTTTGCTAATAGTTTCCTTTGTTGAGAGAAAGCTTTTTAGTTTGAATCTATCCCAGTTATTGATTCTTGTTTTTATTTCTTGTGCTATGGGAGTCCTGTTGATGAAGTCTGGTCCTAAGCCGACATGTTGAAGATCTGGACCTACTTTTTCTTCTATAAGATGCAAGGTCTCTGGTCTGATTCCAAGGTCCTTAATCCATTTTGAGTTTAGTTTCGTGCATGGTGAGAGATATGGGTTTAGTTTCATTCTGTTGCATATGGATTTCTAATTCTCCCAGCACCATTTGTTGAAGAGGCTATCTTTTCTCCATTGCATATTTTTGGCCCCTTTGTCTAGTATGAGAAAATTGTATTTATTTGGGTTTGTGTCCGTGTCCTCTATTCTGTACCATTGATCCACCTTTCTATTTTGGTACCAAAACCATGCCGTTTTTGTTACTATTGCTTTGTAGTAGAGTTGAAGATCTGGTATTGCGATACCCCCTGCTTCACTCTTTCTGCCAAGGATTGCTTTAGCTATTCTGGGTTTTTTATTCTTCCAGGTGAATTTCATAATTGCTTGCTCTATTTCTGTAAGGTACATCATTGGGATTTTAATTGGAATTGCATTGAATCTGTATAGCACTTTTGGTAGTATAGCCATTTTGACAATATTAATTCTTCCTATCCAAGAACATGGGAGATCTTTCCATCTTCTAAGGTTTCTTTAATTTCTTTCCTTAGTGTTCTGTAGTTCTCATTGTAGAGGTCTTTCACCTCTTTTGTGAGATTGATTCCCAAGTATTTTATTTTTTCAATGCTATTGTGAATGGGGTAGTTTTCCTAATTTCTCTTTCTGAAGATTCATCACTTATGTACAAAAATGCATTAGATTTAGGTGCATTGATCTTATATCCCGCTACTTTACTGAATTCACTTATGAGTTCTAAAAGTTTTCTGGTGGAATTTCCTGGTTCCTCTAAGTATATAATCATATCATCAGCAAATAGGAATAGTTTGAATTCTTCTTTTCCTATTCGTATCCCTTTAATTTCTTTGGTCTGTCTAATTTCTCTGGCTAGAGTTTCAAGGACGATATTGAATAGAAGTGATGAAAGAGGGCATCCCTGCCTTGTTCCAGTTTTTAGGGGGAATGCTTTCAGTTTTTCACCATTTAGAATGATATTAGCCATGGGCTTAGCATAGATGGCCTTTACAATGTTAAGGAATGTTCCCACTATCCCTATTTTTTCTAGTGTTTTGAGCATGAAGGGGTGCTGTATTTTATCAAATGCTTTTTCTGCAACTATTGAAATAATCATGTGATTTTTGACTTTAAGTCTATTGATATGGTGAATTACATTTATTGATTTCCTGATGTTGAACCAACCTTGCATCCCTGGGATGAAACCCACTTGATCATGGTGCACTATCTTTTTAATATGTTTTTGTATGCGATTTGCTAAAATTTTGTTGAGAATTTTTGCGTCGATGTTCATTAAGGATATTGGTCTGAAATTTTCTTTCCTCGATGTGTCTCTGTCTGGTTTAGGTATCAGGGTAATATTGGCTTCATAGAATGAGTTTGGGAGAGTTCCCTCCTCTTCTATTTTATGGAATACTTTGAGAAGTATTGGAATGAGCTCTTCCTTAAAGGTTTTGTAGAACTCGGCTGAGAAACCATCTGGTCCTGGACTTTTCTTTGTTCGTAGGCTTTTGATGACTTTTTCTATTTCATTATTTGAAATTGGTCTATTTAAATTGTGTATGTCCTCCTCGTTCAGTTTAGGCAATTCATATGTCTCTAGAAACCTGTTGATGTCTTCGAAATTTTCTATTTTGTTGGAGTATAGATTTTCAAAATAGCTTCTAATTATGTTTTGTATTTCAGTCGTGTCTGTTGTGATATCTCCTTGTTCATTCTGAATTTTAGTAATTTGGGTTTTCTCTCTTCTTCTCTTTGTTAGTGTGGCTAAAGGTTTATCAATTTTGTTCATTTTTTCGAAGAACCAACAATTTATTTTGTCCATTTTTTGTATTGTTTCTTTTGTTTCAATTTCGTTGATTTCAGCTCTGAGTTTAACTATTTCCTGTCTTCTACTACTTTTGGTGTTGGTCTGTTCTTCTTTTTCTAGGGCTTTGAACTGTAGTGTTAGGTCGTTTATTTGTTGAGTTTTACTTCTTTTATTAAATGCGCTCCATGAAATAAATTTTCTCTAAGTACTGCTTTCATAGTGTCCCAGAGATTTTGATATGATGTGTCTTTGTTCTCATTTACCTCTAAGAATTTTTTAATTTCCTTCCTAATATCTTCTGTTATCCATTCATCATATAATAGCATATTGTTCAATCTCCAGGTGTTGGAGTAGTTTCTGTTTTTTATTCCGTCATTTATTTCTAACTTCAATCCATTATGATCTGATAGAATACAAGATAGTGTCTCTATCATCTTGTATTTGCTAACGTTAGCTTTGTGGCATAATATATGGTCTATTTTAGAGAAGGGTCCATGTGCTGCTGAGAAGAAAGTGTATTCGCTCTTGGTTGGATGGTATATTCTACAAATGTCTGTTAAGTCTAAATTATTGATTGTGTTATTGAGATCTATGGTTTCTTTGTTCAATTTTTGTTTGGAAGATCTGTCCAGTGGTGAGAGAGGCGTGTTAAAATCACCTAGTATTATTGTGTTATGGTCTATTTGGTTTCTAAAATTGAGAAGGATTTGGTTGACATACATGGATGAGCCACTGTTTGGGGCATAGATGTTAATGATTGTTATATCTTGCTGATTTATGCTTCCCTTAAGCAGTATGAAATGTCTTTCTTTATACCTTCTGACTAACTTCGGCTTGAAGTCTACTTTATCTGAAATGAGGATGTATACTCCAACTTTTTTGCTGGGTCCATGCGCATGGTATGTTTTTCCCCATCCTTTCACCTTTAGTCTATGGGTATCTCTTCTATGAGGTGAGTCTCTTGCAGGCAACATATTGTTGGATCTTTCTTTTTAATCCAATCTGCCAGTCTATGTCTTTTGATTGATGAATTCAGGCCATTAACATTCAGGGTTATTATTGAGATATGATTTGTATTCACGGTCATTTGGTTCATTTTTTAAATTTTATTTATTTATTTATTTTTTTGACACAACTTGGTTCCTCCTTTATTTGACAGTTCCTTTAGGATAATTCCTCCCTTTGCTGATTTGCTTCTTTGTTTTTTATCTCTTCCTCATGGAATATTTTGCTGAGAATGTTCTGTAATGCTGGCTTTCTTTTTGTAAATTCTTTTAGCTTTTGTTTATCATGGAATGATTTTATTTCATTGTCAAATTTGAAGGTAAGTTTTGCTGGGTATAAGATTCTTGGTTGGCATCCATTTTCTTTCAGAGTTTGAAAAATGTTATTCCAGGCTCTTCTAGCTTTTAGGGTCTGGATTGAAAAATCTGCTGATATCCATATTGGTTTCCCCCTGAATGTAATTTGGTTCTTTTCTCTCACAGCCTTTAGAATTCTGTCTTTATTTTTTATGTTAGGTATTTTCATTATAATGTGCCTTGGTGTGGGTCTGTTGTAATTTTGTGTATTTGGAGTCCTATAAGCCTCTTGAACTTGATTTTCCATTTCATTCTTCAGATTTGGGAAATTTTCTGATATTATTTCATTGAATAGATTGTTCATTCCTTTGGTTTGTTTTTCTAAGCCTTCCTCAATCCCAATAATTCTCAAATTTGGCCTTTTCATGATATCCCATAGTTCTTGGAGATTCTGTTCATGATTTCTTACCATCTTCTCTGTTTGTTCAACTTTGTTTTCAAGGTTAAATATTTTGTCTTCAATATCTGAGGATCTGTCTTCCAGGTGTTCTATCCTATTGGATATGCTTTCTATGGAGTTCTTAATTTGGTTTATTGTTTCCTTCATTTCAAGGATTTCTGTTTGGTTTTTTTTCAATATCTCTAACTCTTTATTGAAATAATCTTTTGCTTCCTGTATTTGCTCTTTTAACTGTCGATTGGTGTGATCATACAATGCGTGCATTTGCTCTTTCATCTCATCATTCAATGCCTGCATTTGATCTTTCATCTCATCGTTTGCTTACCTGATCATTTTAATTATGTACATTCTGAACTCCCTTTGTGTCATTTCTTCTCCCATGCTGTCATTGGATTTATTGATGTAACATCTAGATTTGTTTGGGGCATTTTCTTCCCTTGTTTTCTCATATTGTTCAGGAATCAGTGGATCATTAAGATATTGCAGATTTCCTCTATTGACTTATAATGTCCCTGAAGATTGCTAGTATATCCCCTCTTATCCTTCAGTAGCCTGAAGTCTTGGAGGAAGTTGATAATGCGGTGCTCCACAAGGAAGCTGCCTCTCTAGGGTTGGTGACCCTCAGGTGGGGTATATTCCCTGCTAGTGGGCAGAGGTGCCTCCACTTGTTGACCACTTGTCATCCAAAGGGGAACTAGGCTGCGGGCTGAGGCAAGGTCTATTTGTGCCTGTGTCTCTGGTTTTACCATCCTTGTGGGAAAACCTCACCCGGCGGGGAAGACTCACCTGGTGGGGAGGTCTCGCTTGTCAGTTCCCCTCCTAGAGGTTCCCCTCAATGTACAACTACCGCCTGGGCTGGGCTGCCTTCCTCTGCAATGTTCCCAGGGGCCCGGACCTACCTCCTGGGCCTGGGAGCCTCACCCTTCACAGATGAGTTTTCTTAGGCTGCCTCTCCTCAGAGAATCTGCCCGCAGTCCTGGAAACTTCGCTCCACCCCTAAGTGTGTCTCTGTGCGGCTCTTCCACCAAGAAGCCACCTAGGTCCTGGGACCCTGCTCTGCACCTAATCACCTGGCTATGCGGCCCCTCCTCTGAGCCACCACCTGGAGCCCCGTACAGTCGCTCCGAGACCCAGTGACCCGCCACACGCCTCTTCCTCCGGACAGCTGCCCAGTGTTCCGATGCAGTCACTAGGAGTCCAAGTAACTCACTTCGCGTCTCCTCCTCCCGCCAACTGCCCGTAGCCCTAGGAAGTCACTCCGAGTCCAAGTGACCCTCCCTGCTCCTCCTCCTCCTCGGGGTAGCCCCCTGGGTGTTCAGGAGCCATAGCTCTGAGACCAAGCGACCCACTGCGCTCATCCTCCAGGCAGGCCACCGGTGTTCAGGAGCGGTTGCTTTGTGTCCAAACAACTCATCACTCACCTCCTCCTCTGAGTAGCCACCCAGAGCTCTGATGCAGTCACTCCCAGACCAAGTGACCCGCCACGTTCCTCCTCTTCCTCCGGGCAGCCCCCCAGTGTTCAGAAGCGGTTGCTCTGAGTCCAAACAGTTCGCCACACAGCTCCTCCTCAGGCAGCTGCCTGGAGCCCCAGTGGTTGCTCTGAGTCCAAGCGCTGTGCTGAGCAGCCACCTCTACGATGTTCCCAGTTGTCCTTGTTTACCGCTCCAGCGGGGGGAGGGGCGTCTCACCGGGCAACTCTACTTCACAAAGTTCCCTGTGTTCTGGGACTACCGCCCCAACCAGGACGCCTCCCCAATGGGAGAGACTCACCCAGAGGCTTTGAGTTGGTCCCAAGTCTCTCACTATCTTCTCTTTTGAATCCTGCATCCTGGAGCAACATGAAATGCAGCCACTCTCTAGTCCGCCATCTTGAAACCTCTCCTCCTCTTTTCTAATATATGCATTTAAGTGCTATAAACTGTCCTCTAAAAATCATTGTTTTAGGTTGATTACACACATTTTGGTATGTTGCATTCTCATTTTAAATAAATTCAATGTGTATATTTAACTTCTCAAGAATTCTTCCTTGACTCATAACTTCTTTAAAAAGTGTTTGCTTTTTATTTCCAAGTATTTGGGATTTTTCTTTTATTCTTTCAGTTATTGATTCCTACTTTGATTTATTATGTTCATGGAACACAATATGTATGATTTCAACTATTTTAAATTTCTTGAGGTTTGTTTTTGGCCCAAGATACAATCTATTTAGGAAATATTCTTAGAGTGCTTAAAAGTATATATTTTCTAGTGTTAGATGAGGTTTAAATTAGATCATGTGAGCCTATGCTGTTGAGTTCAGTGTCACTTAGATCATATTAGATGTTGTTGAGATTTTCTATATACTTGCTGATTTTTTTCCAGTTGTTCTGTGCATTACTGAGAAAGATATACTGAAATTTCCAACTATAATTGTGAATTGATATATTTTGATATAGTTCTCATTTCAATTCTATTAATTTTCTCTTCACATATTTTGCAAATCTTTAGTGTATACACAATTAGCATTTGTTATGTTTTGATGGAGTGACCTTTTAATCATGTAGTGTCCCTCTGCCTTTGATCATTTTCTTGCTGTGTGATTTTATATAGCTACTTCTACATTTATTAGTGTTGTTCATCATATTTTTTTTTCCCATTCTTTTTTATTTGTTTCAGTTGAAGTGAGTTTCTTATACAGAGGATATAGTTAGGGTGTGCATTTTTTAAAATCAACTTATTTAATTTTTCTTTTTAAATTGGTATATTTATAGCATTTACATTTTATATAATTATTGACATATTATGGCTCATGTCTGCTATTTATTTTTTCCTTTTTCTCAATTTGTGTTTTCTTTTTTTCTCTGCTTTTCCTGTCTTCCAGTAGATGATGTAAACCATTAATTATTTTTTAATTTTTGTGTAGTGTTTTTGAACATATCTCTCCATAGAGTATTCTTAATGGTTAAGTTCTAATGAAATATAGAAATCATCTTACCTGATTTTATATAGCTTAATATTGTCCCATTTATGTTTTAGGTATGTCTTTCATATATTTCAAGGATGGCACATGAAAGTGTTAAAACCTTTGTTGTAAATTCAAACATAATTTGAAAAACTCAAGAGTAGATGGAAAGTCTATGGTATTTGCCTGCTCTTTGGTTACATATCCTAGGTTAAACTTTCCTTGTTCCATCTTCCTTCCTGATTTTCTAGGATTTTTTTCTTTTATCCTTTTGCCTTTATTTAAAGTTCCTTCAGACATTCATTTGGTGTAAGTCAGCTGCTGATAAATTCTCTTAGTTTCCTTTCATTTTAGAATGTCGTGATTTCCGTTTTATTACTGAGGAATATGTATCATTTCCTTTTATTCAGCACTTGAACAAATGTGCTCCACTTCTGGTTTCCTTGGTTTCTTGTGATAAATCCACTGTTTTCTGCTTGTTTTACTCCAAGAGGCAAGTGTCACTTCTTACTGCTTTTAAGAATTTTCTCTGTCTTTAATCCTTAAAAATTTGCTTATGATGCATCTTATTGTAGACCTTTTTAACCTGGTCGGGTTTGGCCCAGTTTATTAAATTCATAATTTTATATTTTTGATAAATGTGGATAATTTTTAACCATTATTTCTTCTCCCCTTTCTTTTTCAGACTCAAACTTTCTTCTTCCCTTTCAGGACTCTAATGATACATTTTTTATTATGCCTAAGGCTGTTTATTTTTTCAATTTATTTCCTGTGTTATTTATGTTTGGATAACTATTGGATTGGCTAATTTCTGTTGTTTTATCTTCAAATTCACTTAGTTTTCCTCTTTCCTCTCTAATCTGCTGATGGGCGCGTTCATCAAGTTGGGTTTTTTAAATTTTTAATTGTGTTAATCTATTTCTAAATTCTAAAAATTTCAGGAGATTCTTTCTTCTGTTTCTTTACTGACACTTTGTATCTCCCATTTGTTTCAAGTATGTTTGCAATTGTTGTTGAAGCATACTTCATATGATAACTGTTTTGAAAACTTTGTCAGATAATTTTGATATATTGGTCATTTTCCTTGTTGTATCTTTTAATTGCTTTTATTCAAGTTGAGCTTTTACTAATCCTTGTATGACAAGTAACTTGTGATCGAAGCTTGGATGTCTTGGGTATTATATGAACAACTCTGGAGTCTATTTAAAATTTCTAGTGTAGCAGGTCCCCTTTGACATTATTTCATCAGAAAAGCAGTTATCTTTTCATTTCTGCCTGATAGGGGTTGAAATTCCAGTTCCCTACTGGGTCTGCATTGACTCTCAGGTTCAAGGGGCATTGCTTAGTATTTCCAGTTGGTAATTCTGTATCTACCCTTAGACCTCTGATGATAGTAGCTGGGTGAGGAGGAGGCACTGTCCTTTGTACTGCTCCCCACAGGGATCATGGTGAGGGGGTGGTTTTCATCAACTACTGGGTGGTGGTTCTCTACTAGTTATCACTGTAGCATAAAAGTGAAAAGACACTTTAGGTTCTTGTCAAAATCCAGACTTTCACATGGTCTCTGCCAATATCATGTGGGATGGAGAGAGTTATTACTGCCCAGCACTGATGAGTGTCCTGGGTTTTTACTTTTTTTTTTTTTTTTTTCATTTCTGACAACATACTTAGGGATTAAGATGCCTCATTATAGCATAGGTTTTCCACCTGTCTTTGCTGATGGGCAGAGGGTTAGGGCAGCAGTTTTTTGTATGGTGTTTGGCTGCCATATAATAGATTACTTCTAAAAGATTGTTTTCTTACAGGTTGCTCCTTTACTCATCCTTTGGGTAGAGACAACAGGCTTGTTGTGACTCTTGTGTTTATATCCAAGAATGTTTCTGGGTCCTCATTTTCACCAATACCCAATCAAGGATATAGAAAGCAAAATGGAAGTCCATTGAAGATATCAGCATATCATTACTCAGGTCCTCAGGTCCAAACTTGGTCAACTTTATTATTTCCACATTTCATGGCATTTTAATGTTCTTTCACATACCATGTCAAGGGTTTTAAAACTACACCTAATAGGAGGGATTGGAAATTATGTCTTTTCTCACTTCCCAGAATTCCAAGTGGCTATAACCCACTTTGAAAAAGGCAAGAAGAAAAGCATCCCAGAGAATTAAAAAACAAAACATACAGTATTGACCTCAGTCAAGATGCTAGCATTAGAATGAATAAACTTCAACTATGAAAATTCACAACAAAGGCAAAGACATGATAGGGGAAGTAAATGCTAATCTAGATGAAGGGCCCTTGCCAGTACAATCAAATATCTCTCCTTTTGTAATAGAAGATGCTTAATATGAGCAATTTACTGTTGTGATGCTGACAATCTAGAAATTGAACTTATACTGGTTGCCCGGCAATGGGTATTCAGCACAATGACCAGTTACATATCAACCTTGGTGAAGGGATGACTTTTTGGCTGAGTCAGTGTTCAGTTACCATCACTGCCAGCTCGTCTACTTTGTTCATGAAAGCATTAAGCAAACTCTGGGGTGAGCAATAAAGAAATTTGCTGACATCCAAAATCAAGCTTGCCCACTTAATTATTATAATCCCTCTTTGCAGTAGCAGAATGTTGGTAAGAATTTAAATGGAATTGAATGCTGATTTTATTAACTAAAAACCAACATCTAAGGGTAGCCAAATGAGAATTCAATGGAAATATCATATGGAATTGCTGGAAAGATTGCTTAAAAGAAGTAGACTTAGCTGGGAGGAATAATTTTTTCAATATTCTCCTTTATCTTTTCTTTTTTTCTCCTTTAGAATGTGATTGGCTAATATTTTATCAGTATTCTGAAGCAGCCATGATGACCAGGGGTCCACTAAAATAGGTCCAAATGCCCAGCTAAAACTTTTATGTGAAAACAGGAAACAAAACAGAATGACCTTGTATTTTGTTTAGTTACTATTTTAGGGAATTTTCTGTTGTAGTA
This sequence comes from Sciurus carolinensis, assembly GCF_902686445.1. Taxonomy (NCBI): domain Eukaryota; kingdom Metazoa; phylum Chordata; class Mammalia; order Rodentia; family Sciuridae; genus Sciurus; species Sciurus carolinensis. Next base: position 52,977,775 of record NC_062216.1, on the reverse strand, counting down.
AACTGAAACTATTCCTAAGTAACATGGGATCTATTTTTCAAGATCCAGCTACATACTTCAACTTGACCTTGTCACCAAATCCCTTATCAGGTTCCTTCCAAGTTCCTCATCATTTGACCAAACTTTGAGCTACTGACTATGATAAGGGAAGATTTTATCTTACATCTCTTCTAAGCAAAATTAATGAGATATGATCTTTGGAATCTGTCCATGGAAGGATTTGCTATATCCAATATGTTTCATCACTGAGTGATAAAATAGTGATGTTGGAATCAACAGAATGATCTCATAGCAGGAACATTTGATGGAAAAGAAATGAGGTTGCTATATTCTATTCACTACTTGCAAGTTTCTGATAAAAGTAATCCCAAATGTCAAATTTAGGTAATCTGTCCACACCTGGTTCACATGAGTTGATAGAAGGCAAAATCTGGGCTCTTTATCTTTAGTAAAAGGTGGAAGCATGGAATCTCTATTCCAACAACTCTGTAAACAATAAGAAAAGGTAATTGTCCTTTGCTCTCCCACACAAAAAACAATAGAATGCAAAATTATGCTGTTGGTAAGAAGGGGTGTAGATGTTATATAAAAAAGTGACGAATGTCTAGCATAAATGCTTTAGAAATTTCTACTTTATTAGACACTAGCATGTCATGGGTGTACTGACAAAGCTTTAGTTTGGTTTTGAGTCCTAGCTCTACTGCCTGGTCCCTGATTATCTATGAAAAGTCACATGACCTTGAAAAACTCAAATTTTTCACATCTGTGTAAAAGGGAAGTAAATCCACAGCCAAAACATTAAGTAAAATGATTGTGTACTATACTTAGCATAGCATCTGATCATAGCCGTCACTGTTCCAAGTCTCCTTTTTAAAATGATGGTCCTAATATTACCCTTCTATAGAATGTTCCTGCCCGCATACTAAAATAATAACAGTAAAATATTTTGAACCAAATAGAATAAAATTTGAAACTGTTTTTCTATTTACAATAGATCAAATGACACTGATCAGACTCCTTATCTTTATAAACATTTGTTTCATCATTTAAAAACTGAAGATAATACAGACTTCAACAATTTAATTTAAGGTAATACATGAAACTTCATATAAAGCCTTTGGTAAGGTCTATCATATAGAGAATGCTCAAAATAACCACTGATATTAATATTATTATTATTATATATGAGAAATATTGACTCAAGGCATATTATATTATCCAACATTCCAAAAATATTTGATGCTATATGAGAGAAGAAAAACAACATATCTTAATATCACAATGTAATAAAATGAACAAAAGCGACATTTGATATACCACCCTGAAACTACATTAAAGGATAAAGATAACAATGGATAGTTGCACCTATTACTCTGTTATGACTTCATAAAATATATTGAATTACTATAGATAACATACTAGTTAACTCCCCTCAGGAACCAGTTGCTTGCATATAAGACTTTTCTTCAATTAAGAG